>NC_090941.1:203091238-203727133 GCF_040938575.1 Ambystoma mexicanum | reverse complement strand
TTAATTGGATGTCGAAAAATGAGAAGAGAGATTATTTAATTCAATCTATAAATTATGCGGATGCACATTGTTACTGGTCTCAAACATAGAGACGTGCTCTTGTTCGCCAATACGAATCGGCAAACGATATTGTATTAGCCAGTGCTACAGGTAACGATCTTAGAGAGGATAGTGATTAAACTGAGTGTTGTGGTAACTAATGGTGTGAACACACACCATGGAGTGCTGTGAAGGTATTGAAGAGTCATGAATGGCGGGGACACACGTCCCTGAGCCTTCATGACGGGAGGGGTGAGGGGGGAACATCTAGGCCATAACCAGCCGCGAGGTGCCCCCATTTGTCACTATCACTTAGGATCCATAAGTGGAGAGTATGGTGATACAAAGGCGGGAAGAGGGGCGCCCGGCAGTAGTGTACTGCCCCAGGCCCCAACTTCCCGCAGGGTAGTGATGGAGACCTTCAGGTGAGCATGGTGTGATACAGAAAGGCTGTTACACCTGCCCTCCCATGGGTCACCTCAATCAAAGAGATCTACACATCAATCTGAACCAAACATCTTGTACAATGGCCTCAATGAGGACACTAAATGTGAAGCACCCTGACCTGTACACAGTGTCAAACCTGTGGAACAATTGCCGCTAACATTCTGTTGCATAGCTCACAAGGTATAAACTAAACATTGAACTCCCGGTGTCTTCGCCATTCGAAATCTGGAAACTCAAAGTACACGTAACCATTAAACAAATCGATTTACTTTCAACAGACCCCAAACTCGTAGGTATCAAATGAATTCAATGCCTGACCCGGACTCATGTTTCTGATCTAGCTATCAGTAATCTGTACTAGGTACTATGATGCACATTTTTAGGGCACATTGTTTTTGAGAGAAACATTACCACGACTTTCATAATGACAGTCTGCAATCAACATAGCACAAACAATTACAACCACAAAAGAAAACATTAAAGAAAACACATGAGGTCAAATTCACAGTTCATTCCTCTTGGGCTCAAGCAATCCAGAAGGTCAATCCAAGCAATCTCCCTCTGGAGCAATCTCTTGTGAACATCACCCCCTCTTGGTCCCATCTTTACTTGTTCTAAGACCATACACTTAAGTTGAGCAATGCTATGTCTTGCTTCTAAAAAGTGCATTGATACTGGGGATCTGAGACTTTTTGTCCTAATGTTGGACTTATGCTCGGTCCAACGCAGCTTCGCTTTTCTCATGGTAACCCCAACATAATAGGACCCACAGGGGCATTTGATGGCATACACCACATTTGAAGAATCACAGGTACAAGAATGTTTCAATGTTATGGGCTTCCCTGTATAGGGGTGTGAGATTGTGTTACCTGGAAGGATATTGCTACAATGGTGACAGTTGTGACAAGGTAGAGTACCTTTGTGTCTAATCTGAGCCTCAAGTGGCAGTGATAAGTCCGCTCTGACCAAACTGTTTCTTAGCGCATTGCTGTTCCTGTAAGCAAAGATTGGCAATTGTTGAAAGAGTGGTTGTGTTGAGGGGTCCATTTGCAGCATTGGCCAATTTCTTTGGATGATGTTCCTGATTTTTTTTACTTTGGGCTGAGTATGTGGTAACATAGACCATAGAGTCATCCTTATTGTGCTCTTTAGGTTTCAATAGGGTTTCTCTCTCTATGGTAGCATTTTTCTCCTTGACCTGGGTTAAGGTAGTGGGGTTGTATCCGCTTTCCACAAACCTGTGACGTAGAGATGCTGACTGTCTCACAAACTCGGTGTCTTCTGAGATGTTTCTGCGATATCGTAAGAATTGACTAAGTGGGACACTGTCAATTGTCCGACGAGGATGGAAACTCGTCGCCAATAGCAGGCTGTTTCTGTCGGTGGTTTTGGTGAAGATCGTGTCTCCAGGTTTGCCTCCTTCACATACACTTCTACATCCAAGAAATTGATCGTAGTTTTGCTTGTGACAGTTGTAAACTTAATCCTCGGTTGCATTTCATTCATCATGCTCAATTTTCTGAGTATACCTCTGTACTTGTGGGGACGGTTTTTCAGCCCCATCTACTGTTAACATTTCTATATGCTATACGTTTTTGTTGTTGACAATGTTTTCCCACACTATCAGGAAATAGTGTGTTGTTAATTTAAATGTTTCTTAGTGAAACTGATATAAACAATACTTCTTCTGTTTAAATTCTGTCTCGTCTCAGTGTTGTGGTGCCTTGCTGGATTCGAGCTAATAGACAGAGATTCAAAACACCTTGATTAATAAATATATGATGTACTGAGTAAATGCTGATTGCATCGTAAGAATACTTACATTTCTGACTCTCGTGACCTAAAACCTCTCCGATAGGGAGTGGGATGAGACTCACGAGATTCTACAAAATAACATTGGGGACTGTGTCGCATTAAGAGTGCAGCATAGGGCTACCAGCAGCTGGCAATGGCTGGTGTGTGTCTAGTGCTTCTTTTTTCTGAATCCCGAGTGGCCTCGAGATTCTCCCTACTGCACCAGAAATTCAGGAAACATCTCTGAGAATTATGATTATACCTCAACTTAATGGCCTAAACAAACACGTATTATTGACACAGTTGTGCCTTCCACCTCTGCATTTTACTGCAGCACATCAAGTCACATGCCTGTGGAGGAGACAGACAACTTGCTTCGCGGCAAGAAGAAGCACAAATGATTTGCAAATTACGCTGCCTGAAGGCCGGTCTTAACCAAGAACATGAGCTCAATATGTTTTTGTGACAGATGTTCAGGGTTGTTTCATTCAAATTGTCATCAGGAAGCAGGTTTAACCCCTATGGACTCCTTAAGCAATAGAACCCGAGCGTCAGGGGCATTACCGTCTCAGGTAATGCCCTGGGGCCCATAGGTAATGCCCCCGACATGAGGGTTCTATTGCTATTAGTACCTCGGCCTGCAAAAATTGCATGACCGGGGCACTAAAAGCTTTTTTTTTGTCTCGTAACGCTGCGGTGTTTCGGCGCTGGGGCGTTTCAGGAGGAAAAAAAAAAAAGAAAATGGCCGCCGCCATGGTAAGGGGAAAACGGAGCAGAGGCGCTGGGAACACAAGCCGAAAAAAGGATCAAAAAGAAGGTAAGTGGGGTTGGGAGGGCGGGAGTGGGACGGAAAAAAAAAAAAATTAAAAAAACGTACCTGCGTCCCCAGTGGAGGCGCGGAGCGGGGATGGACCCGCTCCGAGTCTCCACGCGGCTGGAGGCTTCCCTCGTCCCCCGCCGGGGACGTAGGACCAAGAAGGTAAGTTCGGGAGAGAAGAGATTTAAAAAAAAAAATTTAAATAAAAAAAAGACCCGAGTCCCCAGCGGGGGGCGAAGGCAGCCTCTCAGCCGCGGGGAGGCTCGGAGCGGGGATGGCCCCGCGTCGAGCCTCCTCATTGGCTGAGGGACTGCAATGCCCCCCACCGGGGAAAAAGGCCGTGGAATCCGGGCGGAGGGATTCCCGGCCGGGTAGGGACCTGGCGAGTGCCAATCAGAATGCTTGTTGCATTCTGCTTCGCTCTCGCCGGGTTACTAATATATGGTAAGCTTACCTGTATTCATGGTTAAAGCAAGCTGATGTTGGAGACACATACCTTTCCTAACACCTGTTCTGAATTCAAATTTTGCATTACAAGAATTAGTGATCAGCTTTCATATTCACAATATATCTTTAGACATAAGGAGTGATTCACCCTAGTACAAGGAAGCAGATGCCCAAGAGTGGACTTTTTGGAGTCTGCACCGGTAATATACAAATTCACACTGAGCTAATATAGCACTGCATGAACAAGTTAAATACAGCTTGTCTGTCATCATCCCCTTACTTTAAAAGATCAACTTTTGCTAGTTTATTTCGAATTTATTGTTGAACATCAAGAGTTTAGGAATAATAGTTCTAACAACAGTTTCGGGCATTAAGAGTTCATAAGAATTAGTACATTGACGGTTTACTATTCGTGAAATTTCCCAATATGAGCCGTCACACTTTGTGAGTCAAGTTAAAAACTTTTCGCGCCATGTTATAATACGAATCTGAGGTAAAATCACCATTACTAAATAATATAAAGTCTAACATGTAAATACACATGCTTATTTGCCAATTGAAACAAAACGAAAATGAGGATGTTGACACAACCAAACGGCTTGGTTATTCATCATGGTAACCATGGTAACACACAAGCACCACCTGATCCATCACGTGATGCGGAAGCTAAAACACATCGCTAGAAGTCGGCGCCCTCCTTTTGCTGAGCAGTGAATCACAGACTGCAATCGAGGCCAATGAACACTGATGAAGATCTAAGCCAAAACGGGCAGACACTTTGTATTGCATTTTATACGTTTGATGGCAGATTAATATGAGGCGAGCATTATCAGCTACACAGAGTTGGAGGTGACGACAAGGCACACACATATATAATTGTTTGTAACAGCGAGACTCAAAAGCATCTCAAACAAAATTCGTTATATTTCAGAACTTGCTGTATTTGTTTAGGATGACCAAATAATTTGGATTACAAGTATGCCACATAATGAAAGACTACACGCCTTAGCGCTGACTATCGTATGCACAGGGGACGTGATGATGTAGAGACCAAACCGAGATCGGTAAGCTCATAGCTCTCAACCATTTTTCTTGCAAAGGCGGGTGAAATCACCCGATTTTGCTCTGGCGGGTGAGACGCCCATTGGAATGAATGGGCGTGTAGGAGGCATGGCGGGTGAGTCAGCCCTTTGCAAGGCGGGTGACACTCGCCAAAAGCGGGTGAGTTGAGAGCTATCTAAGCTTGCATTTTACAATATTGACACATATTTGCCATCACAAAGAGGCGGGCTATACTTTCAATTGCTTTGCAAATAATGCAATGGGAATCTTTCTCAAAATACTGTGTTGTTTTTCAGATTTATATTCTAATGTCTTGTTGGCAATACAACTTTGAAGGCAAAACGATTTCAGAACTAATTGCCTGTAGTAACAACCATCTGCCTGAAATTCTTGTAGGTAAGATATCCAATTAAATAACAATATTATTTATATTATACGATACTGGGTGACATAGCTCTCAACTCACACGCTTTTGGCGGGTGTCACCCACCTTGTAAACAGATGACTCACCCGCCAAGCTTCCTACACGCCCATTCGTTTCAATGGGCCTCTCACCCGCCAAAAATAAAATCGGGTGTTTTCACCCGCCTTTACGACACAAATGGTTGAGAGCTATGGGGTGATCTTGACATCGTTACACATCCCATTAACAACCAAGGGCCGAGGTTCAAGCAAACTTAAACTACGGACATTCCAATGTAGACAATACTTTTGCACATTTATTTTTAAAGGTTGAATGGATGTATTCCCGCAAATAAACTATGAGCAATATAGAATACGTTTAAGCAACTGGATATACCACTAACCAAATCAAGACTAACTTGTTAGGTGTTTGAACACATCTTATGCATGGGTGAGATCACCGTCCCTTCACTGGGTGCCTCAAGTTTTAGGATTAGTTTTAATTTAGCTTATAATGAAATGGTGCATACAATTTGTTCACATGTGCCTGGTTTTCACTGAATGATCAAATAACTGAACATTTGTATACCTTATTATAACTGGCCCAAAGGGGGTTTGCAGAGATTACATCAATTTATCAATACAAATTCATACAGATTTTTCAAATTCATTGGAGGAACTAGGTGACCTTACATTGCATTTCCAACCATATTTAATATCCTCAAGCCTTCTGTATACCAACTCTTCATATGTATGCTTAAAAAATGGACAGAATTTTTCTCTATACTAATTTACTGTTTTGTTCTCTCTGTTCATTTTGCCCTTTCTTTTCCTACCTCATTTTTGCACAATACCAATGTGTGGTAATAATGATTTGATGCACTGTCTAGGCTATCAGTATTTCCAAGTGGGATTAGACTTTTTGCACTGATGAAGACCTTAGCGGGTTGAAACACATGTTGGCAAATGTGTCAAATGGATTCTGGGTCAATTGGTCTTTTTTGGTTCATGTTCTACTAATCTACGTGTATACTTATGCTTTAAATTGAATATTTGAGAGTCAATCTTTATTGCTGACTAACTTACTACTCACATTCCTGTTTTAATTTCTATTTTTTGGCATATGTTTATATTTCAGATCACTAATTTCTAATTGAACTACGTTTGTGAAAACAACAAACCATAGCTTTTTCTATGTTTCTTCACATGGTAATAATTACTTTGAAACTTGGGTGCCGAGCACGGTTAGCAGAGGTCAAAACACTTTGTATAGTTTATCTTCAGGTGATCTAGGGAAGTCACCAGATCATTTACTTCTGCAGTAGACAGTTTTGTATCACTTTCTCTCCACTTTGGTATAATTGTAACAACAAAGGGTTTTGCGCACTCCACAAATAGGTTCCCTACCACGGTCTACAGCAATAGCCATGGGGTGGACCACCACTCTTTAAGTGGAGCATGCCATCTTTGTGATACTGCAGAAGCCAAAGAGCACTCTGACTACTCAAAGTGCATCAGGATACAAGGTCAAACTATCGAAAGTAGGACTGAAGATAGCGAGATGCAGAATTGTCAACTCAGCAACATTTCTAGCAGATGTCCAACAGGTAGGAGACTATGCACATGACTGTACAGCAAACATAGAGATGTTCAGTGAAACTCACAAGGTAGAGGAGGATGGGCTTGTGGGGGGAGACGTACTCTACATTGACAGCTCTTTGACAATTGATTAGAAAGATGGGTTCAGGCATACAAGAACTGCAGCAGTAAGACTGAAGGAAGATGGGACAAGTGAAGTAGTAGCAAGTGTGCGACTACCATCCCATTATTCAGCACAAGCAGCAGAACCAGTGTTCCTATACTAGCACTGGAACACAGCATAGAGAAGGAAGTGACAATATATTCTGACTCCGCCTACGTGACATCCATAGTCCACTCTGGACTGTCACGATGGCTCAGGAAAGGGTTCAGAAGGGTGGACGGGACTCCAGTACAACATGCACTTTTACTGGAAAGATTGATTGAACTAATTGCTTATCCAAGAAAAGATAGCAATAGTGAGTGCCAAGCACACACAAAAGGGGAAGATCCAATTTCAATGTGGAAATGAAGCACCAACATTTGAGGCAAAATGCACAGTATATTTTGGGGAGCCATGGGAACTAGGAGGAGTTATAAATGCGAGAAAGTGCACCAGAAATATGGAACTCAAGAAGGGGTACAACGTACTGCCAGAAACTTAGATTATGAGTTTGCAGGGAGCTGCACCCAAGGAAGAGAAGCAACTGTGGACAAGAAGGGGATGCTCAGTGTCTCTGACAGACGCCCTACGGCAGTAGGATAACACAGGAAAGGTGGTGATGCTACTAGCATTACTGAACACTGCATGGACACAAATGCATTATCCAACACACACAAGGAAGGAGGTCATTACTACATGCATCAGAATAACATGGTTCTGTCATAATTTGGCAGAACATGTGGTTAAATCTGTAAGCAATAATTTGTCTGCAGTTTACAGCAGGGCATACTCTGAGAGTTGTGAGAGGAGCTATTCTGAAGCCATTAGGCCCATTCCAGCATTTAAATGTAGATTATGTAGGTTTGGCAAGATACCGCTACATGATAGTGGCTGTATGCTCATTCTCCAGGTGGATTGAGGCAGGCCCCAGTTTGTATGCTGATGCCCTTAGAGTGACTAAGTTCCTGGTCATTGAAGTGTTCCCAAGATGGGGCGTGTGTTGTGTGAGGTCGTGCGGTCTGAAAACGGGCCTCATTTCACCAATGAAATGTTCCAGCACATCACAGCATTAATGGGCATTCAACACAAGTTCACCTGTGTATACCACCCACAAGCAAATGGGGTGTGTGGGCCTCCTGAAGGAGTGCATAGCCAAGACACAGCAGAGCACAAAATGGAATTGGCTGCACTGATTACCACTCACACTGTTTGCATTGAGCAATAAGCCTGGGTCCGATCACCATTTAACACCCCATGAGGTGGTGATGGGACAGGGCATGCTTCTCCCCCTGGCTCCTCTCACAAGAGCACTGAAGGATTGTGAGAATAGTGCAGATGTGTTAGGGCAAGAGATGCATGACTATGTTAATTCTTTGGTGGCTAGCACTTCTTTTATCTCTCACCAGATGCAACGACACAGGATGGCCCAGAAGACAGCAAAGAGAGAAATTGTGAAAGCACACCACAAGACTCTGAATTAAACAACCCTGTGAGTGTGGGGGAATGCACCAAGGTTCAAGGGTCCGCTCATCGTGGAGAAAGTGGCTGACCGTGCTGTCAAACCCGAGGGGAAGCCAGTCTAGAACCACTTGCTGACGTAAGCCCTACAAAGCAGCAGCCTCGCCTGGCAACAAGGTCACCTTGACTGACAGGGCCAGCGGTCAGCACCCAGGAGAGCTACAAACACATTTTGAACTTACACAACCAGGAGGAAGGCATCAATGGTCACGCATTCAAGAGCAGCAGAAGTAGAGACCGGACTACTTGTGGACATAGATTAGGGCACACTATCTGTTTGTTATTTTTCTTTTCCGCTCATAACCAACGTGAAAGCCAATGTTATTGTTGTTGATTGTCCATGTTGCCCTCTGCCCATCACCCAGATATTTTGTCAAACCAATTTGTCCATACTGTTAGGAGACCCAGCAGATTCTGAGCCTGTTCCCCCGGAGGGTACTATATTGCCTTTACAGAGTTTTTGGCCCAGACTTAGCCACTTCTTGAGCATAGCCATCCCCCCACCCTTGCCACACTGAGTGACCCATCAGTAAGAAAAGTGTGGAAAGACATGTTTGCATTCCCCATAAGCGATTATTTGGTCCACAGGGCTTAAGACCATTTACAATACTAAAAAAATAATGCATTTCTTCATGCATTTCAGGCAGGCAACTATATCTTCAAGCTGCAAAGACCGAGCAGCGTTAGTGAAAATAAAAGACATATTAAAAAAGGTGATGGTTCTGTTGACCCTATTTATTCCTAGCAGTGTTATTATAATCGTATTTTGGAGAATTGTTTGCATTGCTAGTGCTGCCCCTGTTCCCTCTACTAACATTTTCCCAACCCGAGCAGGTGGAACGACCATGTCAGGTGGACAGCAGAACACTGTTGATAAGGTAAGGAGAGGTAAGCGCAGTGTTAACATAGACATGAAGGGGGTAGACATGTATCTCACCAGCACGGCTCGACTATCTAATAATATGTGATACAAACACATGACCAAAGTAGATAAGGAAACCACTGGGGAGAGATGTTATGTCTGCTCCTTAAGCCAATATGCAATGAGTGCCTCCAGAATGTTTATAGCAACTGAAATACCAGCAGCAAGAACACAATGCATAATGTATCTCTCGATGGTGACAACTTGAAGAAGATTTCAGGGGAAGACAGCAACGCTACGGGGGATGTCTAAAGCAACGTTTGTGTATGAAGATAATTACATAAAAGCATTAGACATGA
Organism: Ambystoma mexicanum; assembly: GCF_040938575.1. Classification (NCBI taxonomy): domain Eukaryota; kingdom Metazoa; phylum Chordata; class Amphibia; order Caudata; family Ambystomatidae; genus Ambystoma; species Ambystoma mexicanum. Next base: position 203,717,645 of record NC_090941.1, on the reverse strand, counting down.
TGAACAATTATTGGCAGCCAGACAAGGCTATACAGTACATAACTGATGGACCTGACAAGGAAGAAGCAAAGACTATTACTCTGAAGGAACTTCCATGGTCAAGAGTGAAGGAGACGGGAGGAGAGCCAGGTTGCTGGGATAGACCACAGATACTAGTGTATGGCCAAGTGTGCACAGACGACGGATGGAAGGATAGAGTGATGGGAAACAAAGCGCTGGCACTAGCACAGTCACCAGTAAACAAGGTACAGGAAGAAAATGACAAGTGCCTAAAATAATGGGACTTGAGTGCAAATCTACTGACATGGGTAGAAAATAAAGCTAGTCCAATGCCAATAATGCCCCTTAAGACACCAGCTCTCTGCTACCAGAACAATGGCAAAGTTGAAGTTGGCAAAAATGGTGGATTCAGAACCATTGAACAACATGCAGCTATGAAGGCAGGAACAGCAGTACTGATGGAACACTACTAGGCTTGCAGATCGAAAGCATACGAGAAGCTGCCACCCGACTGGGGAGGAGTTTGCTCATTGATACATATCAACATGCCTTTGTTGGTCGTGCCAAAGAAGGATATGAAGCTCGGTGAGTTACCAAAAACGGACAATAACAAAAGAAAGAAGAGTTTTGTTCAAAGTGGTACCAACAGTCAAGGCAGAGAAGCCAGCTGAACTGAGGATAGTAAAGAGAGGAGGAAATTACTTCTCAGAAGCATCAGAGACAGCACTAGATGAAATTTCAGCAGAACACAGGCTGTTCAACTGGACACACATGTTTGTTGCATCAATAATAACTTCTGTACAGAAGTACACAAACGCAAAGTGCTTACTGATGAACTGCTGGGGGCTGATGGTGACTATTAATTTCACAGTCAATGGGTTCAACACAATAAAGGAAGAGCTCAGAGAAATAAGATTAGTGGCACTCCAGAATAGATACGTTCTGGACCTCCTCACAGCCATGGAAGGAGGAGTTTGCACAAAGATAGGGAGTTCCTGTTGCACATTCATACCTGCCAACAACGAAGGTTATGGAACACTATCAGATGCTGTGGCGCAGCAAGCGTGGCTGCATTCCAAAACGGAAGGAGAAGCAAGGCCGACGGGGATGGACCAGAGCTGGATAGTGTACATATGGTCATGGATGCCATCATGGATGTCAGATGGACTAAAAGTGATAATGGAAGCACTAGTACTGGTAGCAACATCAATGCTTGGGATTAAAATCTGCATAGCAAGGTGCCCCAAAACATCTTTGGAAGCTATTGGGATATGGGTCCTGATGGATGTGAATAGAGGAGTAGCAAAGGATGAGATTGTGGCAGAAAGGAACAAAGAAAGGGAAATGATTGCAAAATGTAAACTGTTCCCACTTGAAGCAATGAAGCTGGACAACCCATTTCGATGCAAAGTACTATGAAGGGAAGTGGGTTTGGTGTTGCCCCAAATGAGTGTGCTGTTACATTAACTGGTCATTCGATGACCACACAAACTACTAAGGGCACCTCGGAGGAATAATGAAGATATGGCAGCCAAGAGCAAAAGGACTATCGTATAAGGATGTGGTTGACAGGTTGACCAGAGGGGGGAATGAAGATGGATGGGGAAGGTTGCCACCACCCGCCCCCCCCCTACTAAATTCATGACAAGGAAGGCCAGAAAACACTGCAATGGCCCATTCTATTTTGGACAAATTCCCAATGGACCCATGATTGACAAGTACGTTGAGAGGTATCTGCTCAGGCAGCCATACTGACCAAGGAACATACAGATCTATCCATGCATGGAAGAAGAGCCACAGGCCATGATCAGAGACACCTGTATGGACAGCTTTGACTATTGGACTAAAACATCAAGAAGCCATGATGCTGACGCCATTAGAGACATAGCAGCATTAGACATGAAGCACACGCACCATCCGCTTTTCGGGACACAACGGGACACAAACAAGCACTTGAATACATGAAGCACACACGCCTACAGCTCTATAGTTAGAGGACAGATACATACACATACTGTCATTGCTTTTATAATTTTTGCCATTAGCCAAACTCAGCAGTGCAGAAACCGCAATGTGCAAGAGATCCTGAGCAAAGCTTGAATATGCTTACATGTGAATAACCCTATGGAACTGCAGGAGTACTTATGGGAACTGACAGAGCCAAGCATGACTAACCTATGGAAATGTATCATAGCATGGACACTGTAGAAACCGCATTATAAGGTTTAGGAAAATTATAGCAGGCCTCAGGGCTCTGAACAAGAGACAAGCTGAGCTGATTCAGGCTGGACAGAGAGCAAGATGTGTGAGACAGGACGTACAGCCAAGGTCAAGAGATATGGATGACATTCCAATCCACAGATGACAAAGGGACCAGCTGCAGAAAATACAAATAAATTCTCATAATTCAGAGCTGCACAGCTCAAATTCATGGTATCTGAACATGTGACATGGCCAAAGCTGACACTGGACGGCAATCAGTTTTGGGAAAGGAGAGCCGGCCCCAGGCTGTCAGACACAGACTGCAACAAGTATGCAACAGTATGCAAAAAGTGTTGTGCCGGTCAGAAGAGCACTCTCATAAGCAAAGGTGGTAAACACAAGTTACAATGCAGACACCTAATCGTTCTCATCACCTTGAAGAGGTACACAGTGAGCTCAGAACCTTTGCGGATCCCAGGCCTGGGAACGTCAGCTCTAGCCAATCACAGTTTAGTTCCCTAGGGGTGGGTAGCAATGGGCAAGAACCAATGGTAGATCCACAACAATGCAATAATGTTGTAGATAGTGACTTGGGGATGGAACAGGCCAACCAGCTGACATGTGAGGGCCAGTAGAATAACATCTATGATGTTTTATATAGGTAATAGAATACTCAATACCCAATCACTTGGCCCGATAAGGTTTCTGGGGAGGGCCCCAAGTTGTGACGAAGGGCTGACAGCATTTGGTCGTAAAACCAACCTGTGAGCTGAGGAAGAGCGAGATGTGCATGGATATTTTCTGTTCCTGTGCTGATTCCTGTTGGTTTGATCTGTAATAAACTGCAGTTTGAACTTGCCATTGACTGAGTCCTCCGTTTATCCTGGGGGAGGGTGTTGGGCATTCCAAGTCTGCGGACTTCCAGGGTCCCTCTGGCATACTTGGGGGTCCATCCCCAACACCGGAGTTGTGCCAAAGCAGTGCCTACTAGCACAATGATGATGGTCTCTATTGGCGCTCCAAAAGTACCTTGTGATACAAAGGAAATATAAATGCAGACCAATCATCCCATTCCTCACATGGTCCCTATCCCTTACAGAAATATAGTTGGCAAACTGTACCACACAACCATTGTCCCTCCCCATGACCGCGGAAATTATAAGGAAATGTGGGTTGACATGGCAGGGGATGGGGGCTGCATTTATATGACATGTACACGCGAGAAGTATGTGTGAGCAGGAGAAAGCCTGCAACATGTGTGTAGCGCCTGCATGCTGATAAAGGGAACACCCCCCTTCCAGGATCCAGTGAACAGAGAAAATGAGCACAAATATGGGGCAGCATTCGTTACTGTAGAAGTAACAAAAGGGGGGAATGTGGGATGGAAATGAGTCTATCCTACCGCCCTAGGTGCTCTAAAGTGAGGCAAATCCTGTACAAAGCTGTGTAGTGTGCTATGGGCGAAAGGGCCGTGCTAAAAAACTTGGCACCGATATAATATAGCGGGAAGGATAGATGTATAGATCCAGTGCGCGCATAGAAAGGAACACCATTTTGTAATTATGGTAGATACATAGTCTTGCATGGCCGCACGGCACAACTTTAGCTCCAGGGAAGGACTTGACTATGCCCAGTTCATTACATTATAGGAATGTGCCCTGCAAAGCCATGAGACAACACCAGGCTCCTCACAGTGTCAATTCATCACAGCCAAACTACCAGCAGACCTTCAACCCCCACCCAGCCTACCCAGAGCCATGACACACACCACTGACCCAATCCACAGACCCCTGCATTCTATGATAGTGAGTGTCCCCAACCACCAGTCATAAAAAACAATGGCCATACAAGATCTAAGCATGTTAGATGAGTTCACCTCTCCACATAAATACATCCTTTGCAACACGAGGTACAGGGAGGGATAACCTATAGATCAAAAGAAGGGTGGAGGGCTTGGGTGCGAGGGGCATGAAATCAACAAAGCACAGAATATGTGGGTCAGCGTGACTGTATTTCTTCCTCCTTTCCCCCTGGCACCAGTCTCCGTGCCTCCAAAGTGCATGCCACAGTGATATAGTAGGGGTCTTAGTGTATCGTAGCAGTTCCAATTACTGTAACATACAAGTGACCTGACCTTCACTCCTCAGAGAGATGAGCCCAGCTGGCCCACGTGGGAACTGACAGATGGCGGAAACATGAACCAAACATGAACCAAACGTAGCCTGGCATCCCCTTATGGAGCAGGCCTGTGTATATGGTCTTGTCAATCAGCGGCGTTAAATCTTACTGTATATTGATGATGCTGTGCTGACTTTTAAGCTTCTGCTTGTACTAAGTTTGACCAGAACGTTCTTGAGCAGCAGAGTTCTTTGCTGATATCTTAGGATTCTGTACAATTAACACCTTGTTATCCTTGCAAGCAATCTCTTGGCCTTTCTCCCTAGAGGGTTGTATTCTTTTTGGTGTGAGCATAAACAGGTACTTGCTTTCAATATGCCTGTACCACTTGCATATATTTCATATGTAACTTTACCATTTGACAAAACCGGAGACATTTAGTTACATTGCATTAATATTATAGACCAGTCTATGCTTCTCATAGAGTGACAGTGGGCAACTAGTGAGATAAACCAGATAGTAGCATTGAAACCAAAATTCCTCATTCCAACCATTTCTGACTGGTGTCCAGTTGGCAGACAGCTTATGTTCTTATCACTTACTAAAAAGATTGTTTTCGGACCTAACGGAAAGTAGACTATTAGCCTATTAGCCGCAACAATTACCTCTAGTAAACTCAATTGTAGAACACTGTCTTTTCCTAATCTTTGGCAGAAGAAATCTAAAAACACTCTTTCAACTAACATAATATAGAAGATAACAGGCTTGAATTAATAGAGAGGAAGCAATAACGTTCTAATCCCTGCAACCTTAAAAGATGCCTTATTATGTTATGAAGCCAACATGTGGGAAAAATGAGGGCTGAAGGGGCTTAGATTGGGCCACACAGACAGAGTGTGTTGAAGGGGCGGAATCTGGTGAAGTTGCAGTCTCTCTCAGAGGTGGAGTAAAATTGGGGGGTGCATGCACTTATTTTGGCCTGGGGCAGCAGAAAGCATACATATGCCACTGCTTTTACATGCAGCTCCTGGGCACCTCTCACCAGAACCAATAGCCGGAAACTCAACCTCAAGTGACCCCCAGTCAGCCCATTAGGTCCTTTGGGAAAATTAGAGTCGGCGGGGTAAGTAAACACACATAATTTACTCCCCTTGTCCTCCATAGGATAACATTGAAAACAAGTCCCTTTGTTTCCATCCATTCCACTGCTTTTTGGTCATCACACCTGAGCAGTACAACCTGAAACATAAAAACAAATTTGTATTTACCAGTAACTTATTTGAATCTCTTCTCTTGAACATTTCACCAGCAAACATATTTTACTTGCATCAGATACATTCTGGGATGAAACATTGAGACCTTTGGGCACAAAGATCCACTCTTCATAAGGATTGGACATTTGAAGCTACGGCATATTTCTTGGGACTGGGTTCCATTGTACTGCATCACTTACTTACCTACTTGTATTAATGTAAGTCATTGAGTGCATTTTAGGACCTATGGTGACTATATATATATATCTTTATTATGGAGTGTCATGTGATATTATCACCTGTGTGTTTAATATTTTATTGTGTTTTTTGGGCCTTGCATAAATAGTGTATGTTTTTACATTCCTGACCAAATTGAATGTTTGTGTGCTTCACTGTGTGGATTTATTGTGACCCCCTGATCCCACTCACACTCTCCTGTGAATAGCTTTCACGGCTTTCCATTCCGGCATTGATTGGGATTTGGCTAACCTCTCAGAGTGCCCCTGTTTGCTATAACTAGGCTGGCCACCTAAAATTTTTCCAATAGGCCACATTCTAGAAATCCATATTAACACTCACAAACAGTATAATGGAGAGCATTAGTGCAAGATTACCTCACACTCAGGCAGCAGGCACAAAAAAACCTTCAATACAACAGGGTTGAATGACCGAGAAGGTACAGCACAACCAAGATCAGTGCAAACGACCTCCTAAACACAATACAGTAGAAACACTACACGTGACTAGTCCATTCAATCATCCCACGCTTGTATAATATGAACAGGCAAAACAAACGGGCCACTGTAAGCTTTCCTCCGAAACAGGGACATCAAGGGTAGTTCCTGCATATGTTTTCCAAAAAGTTAGAGCATATACTGGACGGGCAGGGCAAGCGCAATTTTTCCCTCCCAAACAAGCACCAGATGTAGAGGGCCACCGTAATCTTCCCAAACAAAGTTGTACAGCATTGACATGGTTAGTGACATCTCTCAAAAAGACGGTTGCAATTACAACATTGGCAGTGTGAATGCAGGTTTGCCTTACAAACTGGTACAAGGTGAGTGAAATCAGCCCTCAAAAAAAAGCATTCAAGTACAGTAGTGTAAGTGCACACTTACCTAACAAATGTGCACTAGTATTGAATGGTCAGGACCACATGAAGTTCTTCCCACCAACTTGTATAAGTGCAGAATTGTTGTGGCTATTGCAATCTTGTGTACAAATAAAGTTAACCATTGGCACATTCTACATACACTTCCCTCAGCAGGGTCATTAGAAGATTTCATCACAATCGAGTACAGGTACAGTATGAGAATGAGCAATAGAGACTTCTCCCACAAAGAGGTACACCTACAATGTGTGCCAAGCCAATGTATGTTTCCCACACAAGAGTGTACAAGGGGAGCATTTGCATGCACATTGCAAGCATACATACCAAACAATTACACTTACAATGTGGGGATTTACCCACAAATAGGTACATCACGGCTATGGTCAGTGCAAGCTTTCTTTACACCCAGGCACTGATGGACCATGGGGAGGGCCAGTACATGTTTCCCTTACAAATGGGTACGAATACAGCATGGGTTGCACCCTGGACACTTCCTCTGCAAACAAACTAAGCATGGGCAAAATGTGCACAAGTTTCCCTCTTTGAGGTATTCGGCAATCCACATGGTGGGCGTGTGTTCACCTGGACTTTTTTGAAATGTTTAAAAAAGTGGAATGATGGTAGACCATCCTCAGAAATGCTTTGGAGGATAATTCACACACATTTTCCTATGCTCACACGATGAAAAAGCATATACCTATGTAGTCTGGCATGGGCACAGCCAACAGGTACAGTCTGTCCCTGTCATATTTAGTTGGATGTGACAGCCAGGAGTACATGTTGTCATCTCCAAGAAGGGGGAGGACCAACCCACCCCCTGCCATGGTCAGTCTGATTAACTGACAAAGGCTCCATGGATCTGCCCTGCCCTTTTGTTAGGCCCAGCAGCTTGTGGCAGCAATTAACATACTAATACAGGGTACTTCAAACAGGCCCACATTGGGCCCGGCAGCAGAGGTCAACAAAGGAGACAGGAAACCCAAAAACCTTTCATATGTGACTGTGTAAACTTGAAGCCAGCTCCTGCTCGCAGTATCAATGACAAGTGAACTGTCATGTCTGTGTCTGTTGTTTACTAGGGGGGCTCGTTTCATAAGGTATGAGAATGTAGTTTGCTGAAACCAGAGAGTCTGGTCTTGCCGCAGCTTCAAGGGAGACCTGCTGTCTTAACAAAGACCACACAGAAAGGACCATTGACCAGAGAGACTCTTTGATCAACAACAAACAGGAAGATGGCTTGCACTTAGTATCACAAGGGAGTATGGCCAGAGCTCTTTTTGTTGAGAGAAGGGCTATGCCATTTTAGCCATACATCCTGCTCCGCTTGGCGAATTGTCTTGTTGCCTGATACCGACAGAAGCCTGTAAAGCGCCCTGAAGCTGAATCAACCCTATCAAGCTCCTAGAACATCCACAGCCAAAGGTACATTGTGGTTCTGTCCCCCTGGTCCTTCTCAGAATGCCCCTAGAAACACTTTTAGACCCTTTCACTTGTTTGTGCTGAAGCCAGGAAACGTTAACAAACTGTTGTGGTTATTAACCATACCAAACAGCCTGCTGTCAGTGTCCAGAGTGCATCTGTTTCCTTCTTTGAAACTGTCTGGCCTCTGCATACTTTACAGGGTGAGTTGTATTTCGTAGCATTGTTAGACTGGCTGATGTGATTAATAAAGTAGATATTTTTAATACAACTTTGACTGGACACTCCTTGTATCATTGGGTCATAATTGTATTTTTGCTATTTTTCAGATAACCAGCGATCCATGGCCTTTTGGAGATAAGTCTGTCGTTATGTCCACGTTACCAAAATTGGACAAGGAAGATTATAAATTGTTTGTTATTCCAATCTGTTAGGATCCCTTCTGGTGTACTAGGTTGTGGGGTAATTGATAGTTTAGAAACCGATATTCACTCCTGGACCACTGGTGCCCCAGAAGTCGATTCGTCACACCCTGCCAAATGGCTACATGCACAGCACAAGCAGGGACAATGCACACTTCCCTCCCTACTTGGGCCCATATAACAGAATATTTAAATCTGTGCAAGTGCTATTTTACACGGTACTAGCACTAGGGAATACAATGTCCTAATGCAAAAATCATATACTAACAGTGTATTTTTGTAGCAGGCTGTTTTTCCAAATGAAAGTTCTATTCTGTACACCGATATTGAAATGGCATGTGACGTGTCATGCCTTCAGTGTGCTATTTGATGATATGAGTAATCCCAAATTGTCAAAAGTCGGTTCTTACAAAATCATTGGCTTTGCCGTTTCTGATTTTATGAGCAGTGTAGGTAATGTATATGCTAACCATAACGTCATATGTACTTTGTTTTATGGTTTTGATAGCTGACAGATAACTTTAATTAGAACCTAATTCGAGGAAGCTTGAAAAATATCCTTTGTGATGACAGGTGAAAACCATGAGAAAGGGTTGCTTTCTGAAGGACCTGCAGGCAGCTCCAAGAGCACACGCTCTGCGGGCAACCCCTACCCCTTCTCCACACCAACTGCCACCTCATGTCGACATGCCCTCAAACTATACCCTCACCTCATTTCTGGGCCTGCCATCATCATGCTTCTCTGACACCATAGAAATGGAAAAGGAGCTTGCTCTCTTGTGCGACTTCTGAAGGCCACGGTGGCCATCTTCATTGGTCCTGATTTCCTTTCATGAAAGCATGCACTGATGTGTGAGCCTTTTCATGAATGGAAACCTCTTTTTTCTTTTCGACAGTTTAAGCAACCTGGACACGATGTTTGGTCGTAATCGTGTTATTGTCCAAGCAAGGAGAGTAGTATGCCAGCCCTTTGCCTTCTGCGAAGGCCCTTGCTGTGTTTGTGTCTATCATTTTAGAATAGTGGTCATTATCAAATACCACAGCACTGCCGTGCAAAAATATAGTCCTGATTAGCAAACTTTTTTATGCATAACCTTTTATGATGGAACTACGAGGCTGATGGTGGTTGAACCAATTAAACTGTTGTGCAGAACTGTCTTTCGCATATAGTGTGCTTGCTAGTTTAGTCTGAGATGAAGGAGACGTGTGCAATGTATGCCTATTATTTGTCATAAGCCAGCTACATCAAATACTTAGGAAGCTTTAACAAATGTATTGTCTGTAGTAATGCCTTAGATTGTGTATGCTGTCCAGAACGTGTTAAGAGAGATTTGGGTGTGACATTATCAATGGCCGAGTATACTTTCTCAAATGTGTCAATCCTTGAATCTACTAATTTGACTAAAAATGCATGTGAAACCACCTGGGTTGTGTGGCAGATCTTTTCCTGTGCACATCAAGATTGCACACGTGGACATGCACATAAAGGACAATTTCTATGTCCCTGATTTCCTTATGCTGTGCTGGTGGAATCTGGTAATAGCACTGCGTTCCCACAGCACTTCCTAGCCGTGATATATATGCTGCTCCTAGCCCCAAATCGCAACAGGGCTATGAGGTACTACTGAGCGCCCTGGCATTTTACTGTCGGAGGATCCATTATAACAACAGCCCACCTGGATCAGCATAGGATAAAGTATGACTTCAGCCCTCCAAGATCAGCACAGAGTGCCATGAATATTGAAAAAAGGGATTATTACGCAAAATGTATATATGTATAGAAAAGAAAAGACGTTTTAAAAAATCAACATTTGCGTGAAAATATGTACATAGATTTATATTTCTTCTGTGTGTCTTTCGTAAGTGATTAACATGTTGAAATTGAAATCAAACACTGTGCAAAGCAATAGTAATCTGTAAATAGTATCCAATGTTTCAATACATTGACTTGTGTGTATGTCATAGAAGACGTCATTAGTGAAGTCACCAGTGATGTCATCATTGTGGTCATAGTCTGCACAACATGGGGTGCAGCGTTAAGGTGTCTCTACTTGAATTTCAGGTGTTTTGTTGCATTAAGATCTCACCTTAACGTCCCTGCAACTAAAGTGTTTCCTTGATTATGGAATAAGTAAAAAAAAAAAGAAAAAAAAGAAAAGATGTATACTTCACATGGTGAATATGCAGTCTATTATTAGTCATTGCTAAAATGTCTTGTGATAATGTTCAATACATGTGTTCTCCTCCTTTTACCTGTGCGAGTGCAATAAAATGAGATCTCAGCCTAGCATATAAGTTTACCCTTCAAAGCATGTGTGAATGTGGGAGGAGCTACTTAATAGTTTGTTGCCCTGAGGGCCATTCAAGGGATATAAATGTGTGCACTTCTTCCACATTGCCCATACCAGCAACAGCCTCAGATGAGAACAGTTATGCAGACCCACTTTCTGAACATTGCAGTTTTGAAGTTGAGATGTATTGGAACCTCACAGAAAAACAGCTTCAAGTTTGGCATCTGCATTTGATATATGTGTAAGTGCTTCCCATTTGAGTTTGAAGTTCTGTCAAATAAACAACAACTCTGGAATTGTATTTTATAATATTTAGTGATGGATTCTTCGACCCTGCTCTCTCTCCCCTCCACTCCAGCCTACTTCTGCAGGAGTCTGTACTGCTACATTCTGGTGTCAACATCACCTTCTTGTGGCCAATGCTTGATTTGACTTGTATGCACTTCATTGATTGACTGTGCGTCACCCTATCTCAACTCTCATGCTGGACTTCCTCTGCATATTGTACTCATGGTGGACCTGAATCATACTGTTCCCATCTTCATCCTGTATCCTGGCTTGCAACATTATGTGTTACTACTGACTTCTGCAATTGTATTCGCTCTCCCCTCTTGCTTCTGCACTCTTTTTGACTGCTTACTTGGACAGTCAAAAAGAGCAACATATCTATGATAGCAACATCGTCTCTGTCCTCCCCCCTCACCTTACTTGTTTTTTTCCCATCCCCTTCCGTCCAGCACTATCTGAAATGTCGTCAGGCCTAGTACGATAATCACTTGCTTTGTTCCTCCCCTCCCTTTCTGCATCCCTCTCCTTCACATGTTGTTTTTCTCTGGCTCTACCAGAAATGTCGCCAGGCCTAGTACAGTAGTCGCCTGTCTGTTTCAATTTCCTTCCCGCTCTCGCCCTCCCTGCCTTATCTATGTCTTAGCTCTTGCACCATCTGAAATGTCATCAGGCCAAGTATGATAGTTAATTTCACATCCTTTCCCTTGTTCTCTCCCTTCCTTGCCTTGAAGCGCTTTGAAACACATCGTGTATAGGCGCTATATCAATAAACTATCATATCATATCAATTGTGCCTCCAGTATTGGACGCTCATCGCCCCATACAAGAGGCATTTTTATATGCAGCGTCCCACAACATAACAACGTGTCCCTGATAATCAGCCCACGTTTGATGTGACCTTCTGTTGAGTTCGAGGTGTAAGGCATATTTGTTTTTAGTTGTGATAGGTTAAAGACACTTTTACAAGTGATACATAAATCAGCATACGAAAACTTTCTTTAAAAGAAGAAACGTGAGACATGGACTACCAAGTCTTCAACAAAACAAGGGCCTTTTTCGTGTATCTAACATTACGGTCAAGATTTGATGAAAACATGGATGCCCCCTGCAAATGATATGCAACAAACCTCTACTGTCAATTGTGCCGCCTGTTTTTGCCATGCCCGCAGTTAATCACAGGGCGCGAAAGGCAACGGCAGGACTAATGGCGGCGGGTACGGAAAGGGAAATGTATATTTCTCATACCCAGCAGTTTAGAGCCTTAACATCTACATCATCTCACATCTCTAACAGCTCAATCTTCACAATCGATCCCGTATTCCCTGAAATTATTTCCACGCAGCATGTCATCACAGCACACCCGTGCCTCTTGTACTTACCTATGTGACAGAGGGATCGAAAGTGACCCCTTGCGGCTGCCTTTCAAATGTAAAACGCATAGCGCCGGATGAGCACAATAGGACTTTTGAGATGCATTTCAGAGGCTCTGCGGGCTCGCTGCATTGTATGATTTGGTCTGGTCCCTCTGTTGATATTATTGCACTATTTACAGGTTCTGTCTCATAATCAGCTCAGGGGCAATGGGGCAATGTAAATGCATTTCTGACAGACTGCCACCAGTAACAACACAACGGTGGATGCTGTGCAATCTCCGAGAACTTGATTACAGTGATCAAACTCTGAAATTACAGCACATCTTCTTGATGTTTTCCATTACAATGGTTCATTGTGCATTGATGCAAGCACGCAATTTTCTAAGCATTCTGCTGGTTCTTCCGCATACAGAATGTACTACGTATGTACATACTTTAGCAGCACAATGGTTAGAGGGATCTTCCTTTGTTGTTAACTTATTCAGATCTACCGATGTTATCTTTTCTACTGGGTCTCGGGCAGTTCTCATGTAGCTGGCTATGGCAAAGTTATTTAGTCTACTAAGGGTGCAGTTAATAGAATAAGCGCAACAACCCGGCAAAGTACTCTTGTGCGTAAAACAACTTTGCACACAACTGCATGCGAAAGTCACTTTGCGCCTTCCACGTATTAATGGATTTCAAAGCGCACAATAACCCGGTGCGCAAAGAAAACTGAGCTGCATCACGAACACCCACAACACGTCCCACGCAAACCAAAACCATTGCCAAAGACAAACCTTTGCGCAAACCTTCACGTTCACCTATGACTCACCATCCAGCACCCCAGAGAAACTGCACTTGGTCCCCCGTAAGTCAAGGCTGCACCCTGGTGAAACTGCGCATGGACGGCTGTAAGCAACGGCTGCACCCCAGCGAAAATGCACACTGTCTTCCATAAGCAACAGCTGTACCCCTGCTAAACTACATGTGGTAACCCGTAACTAACAGCTGCACCCCTGCAAAACTGTGCGCGATCCCCTGTAAGTCACGGCTGTATGCCTATGAAACTACGCACAGCACCCCGAAAGTAACAGCTGCACCCCTTTGAAACTGAGTGCAGTCCCCCATAAGTTACGTCTGAACCGATGCAAAACAGCGTGCCGTCCCTCGTAAGTAACGGCTGCACCTCTGCAAAACTGCACATGATCACCCGTAAGTCACGGCTCCACACCTGTGAAACTGCATGTGACACCCTTTAAGTAACGGCTGCAGCCCGGCTAAACTGCAATTTGTCCATCTACTCCCAATGCACTCAAACTGCTTGTATATACACCTAAGTCATAGACGCCCCCTCAAGTCCTGACACCACCCATCAGCCCCCTGACCTTCGGCCCTTACCCCATGCAGCCCCCTCAAGTCCAGACACCACCCACCAGCCCCCTGACATCTGCCACTACCTGAGGCAGCCCCCTGACAATACACCCCCAATCCAAACACCTCTGCCAATAACTCCCGGCAGCCCCCTGACCTCCACCACTGCCACCAGGAAACCCCCTCAAGTCTTGTCTCCACCCACCATCCCCCTGACCTCTTCCCCTACCCCCAGGCAGCCCTCTCAAGCCCTGACACCATCCACCATCCTGCCTCACCTCCATCACTACCCCCAGGCAGCCTCCTGAAATACTGACACACCCCACCAGTCCCCATGACCTCCGCCACTACACCCAGGCAGCCCTCTCAAGTCCTGACACTGCCCACCAGCCACCGACCTCCTCCACTACACCCAGGCAGCCCCCACAAGTACTGACAACACCCACCAGCCCCCTGACCTCTGCCACTACCCTCAGGTAGCCCTCTCAAGCCCTGACACCATCCACCATCCTGCCTCACCTCCATCACTACCCCCAGGCAGCCTCCTGAAATACTGACAGCCCCCACCAGCCACCATGACCTCCGCCACTACACCCAGGCAGCCCCCTCAAGTCCTGACCCCACTGACCAGTCCCTCTGACCTCTGCCACTACCCAGGCAGCTCCCTGAACTCCTGGAACCACCCAGTATCCCCCCTTACTTCCACAATACCCCCAGGAAGTCCTCTGAAGTCCTGACACAACCCACATCCCCCCTCACCTCTGCTCTACCACCAGGCAGCCTTCACAAGTCCTAACACCATCCACCAGCCCCTCCAACCTTTTCCACTACCCCCAGGCAGTCCCCTCAAGTCCTGACACCACCCACCAGACCCCCTGACCTCCACCACCATCCCCAGTCAGGCCCCTCAAGTCCTGAAAAAGCCTCCCTCACCTCCCCCACTATCCCCAGGCATCACCATCAAGTCCTGACACCACCCAACAGCAGCCCAGACCTCTACCACTACCCCAGGCAGCCACCTCAAGTCCTCACACCAACCACCATCCACCCTCCCCTCTGCCACTACCCCGAGGCAGCTGCCTCAAGTCCTGACACCACCCACCAACCCCCTGACCTCCACAACTACACTCAGGCATTTCCCTCAATTCCTGGCACAGCCCAGCATCCCTCCCGACCTCTGCCACTACCACCAGACAGCCCCCTCAAGTCCTGACACCACCCACCAGCCCCCTTGACCTCCACCACTACCACCATGAAGCCCCCTCAAGTCCGACCACTGCCCACCAGTTCCCCTGACCTTTGCCTGACCTTTGCCTCTGCTCCCAGGCAGCCTGCTCAAGTCCTGACACCACCCACCAGCCCCCAACCTCTGCCACTACCCCCAGGCAGTCCTCTCAAGTCCTGACACCATCCTCCCTCACCTCCGCCACTACCCCAGGGAGCCCCCTCAAGTCCTGAGTCCACCCACCAGCCCCCCTGACCTCTGCCAATATCCCCAGGCAGCCTCCTCAAGTCCTGACACCACCCAAAAGTCCCACTGACCTCTCCCACTATCCCCGGACAGCGCCCCCACGTCCTGACACCACCCACCAGCCCCCAGACCTCTGCCACTACCCCAGGCAGCCGCCTCAAGTCCTGACACCAACCACCATCCCCCCTCCCCTCTGCCATTACCACAAGACAGCCGCCTCAAGTCCTGACACCATCCACCAGCCCCCTGACCTCCACCACTACACCCAGGCATTTCCTTGAAGTCCTGGCACCGCACAGCACCCCTTGACCTCCACCACTATCACCAGGAAGCACCCTCAAGTCCTACCACCACCCACCAGCTCCACTGATCTCTGCCACTACACCCAGGCAGCCTGCTCAGGTCCTGACAACATCCACCAGCCCCTGGCCTCCTCCACTACCCCAGGCAGCCTGCTCAAGTCCTGAAACCAAACACCATCCCTCCTCACCTCGGTCACTAACATCAGGCAGCCTCCTGAAATCCTGACACCACACACCAGCCACTCTGACCTCCGCCACTACTCCTTGACAACTCTCAAGTTCTGACTCCAATCACCAAAGCCCCTGACCTCCACCACTACCCCCAGGCAGCCCCCTCAAGTCGTGACACCACCCACCATCCCCCCTCACCTCCACCACTACCCCCAGGCAGCACCATGCCACCCTATTAGTCCAACTTACCTCAACCTCTGTGGTGTGATTTCACCATGAAGCAGACGTGCCACATGTCCAACTCCAACACAATCAACTGGTAGCAATGTTGTTTAATACAGGACTGGAGCATCTTCTATCACTCCCTGGTAGACCAGAATCAGCTGCACCTCAACTGGACAGCACACTGTTGCACCACCTACACTGTGGCCACCACATGGCCATGTGACATGTGAATGCAAAGCAAAGTGGCATGTGCATAGTGCCCATGTGTCATTGCAATGGCCTCAAAGTATAGCAATTGAATGCACATGGAGCACAGTAGTACACAGAGTCATAGATTGGGCATATCCATGGAGAATTACAGCTAGAGCAAAGGTAGCCCAGGTGGTAGGGGTGCAAATTCCCTGTTAGGGATGAAAACATGGGTGATGGGAAGCGAGTCAGAGAGCATTTGACCAAATTTAACATGACATTTGTGCCCTCACAATGAAACAGCAATCCAGTGGCAGAGGTTGTGAATGACATGAGAGCAGGCAGTGTGTGACTGCAGATGTGGGTGGGTGGGTGACTATGAAATGGCAGTGGCAAAGCAATGAGATGTCAAATGTACAAGTGATGTGTCCAGGCCACCCATCCACAGTGAGTCCACTTCCCACTCCCACCACAGCATCCACAATGCCAAATATGCACTTCAGTGAATAGGGTGTAGACACATACATAATCCCAAGCATATGCCACGGGGACACCTGAACAACAGTGGACCTGGAATGAAAACAATGCAAAAGTAACACCGCCTCCAGTAGCAAATGTGCAGAGGCAATACAGATGACACCAGATACTACACACAATGAAAACATGTGTAACATGTAGATATACGCATGGATAGGTGGCAATCCATCCACGATGAGAGACTACAAACACTATCATAAGACATCCACACATCACCACATCCATAACTGTTTGTACATCATCACACACACAACTGAAGCCTCCATGCCAACAACACCAACACACTGATTGCGAACGCACTGTGCCCCTGCACATGGAATTGGAATATGAAAATCATGCAGTGCATGCTCAAGCTGTCTGATGACTACACTCCCACATGTCAGGCACATGAGCAGTCTTCCGCCAGCAAACATCACAGCATCAACAAAGCACACACAGTCAGCCCACAATACACATGACTGACAATGAACAGATGCACTGGGAGAACATTAAAAAATCAAGTGCGTAGACAGACAAATACACTGCACGAAGCGTGGAAGAAAGTGATGCAAAATATGTATTGAAATTGAACTATATACATGATAAAACAAAAGGAAGATCAGAAAAATCTGGGGAAGCTTTTTTTTTCAAAAAGTCACAAATGAAACCTAATCCTAAAGCAGTGGGCTAGTCCTCTCCAATCTCAGACAAACTTTCCACCAGGGATGAGTCGCAATCAGCATCCCGCTTCATCAGGCGAGCCTCCATTGTTGCCTGGAGGACTTGCAGGCTGGCCACCATCCTCTGCCTACTTTGCCGACCTGCAAGTTTCCTCAAGGATGTTAGCCAGCCACTGTGTTCGCTGCAGCGCCACCTCAGCCCTGGCAACTATCTCTGCATCCTCCCGTGCCCGCTGCCTATCTGCCACCAGCTGCATCTGGTAGTGCCTGAACATGGAAACATGGAGGGCGAAGCCTGCATAGCCTCCAATGTTCCTCCTGCCTCAAAGGTGCCACATGCCTCATCGGGGTGGTATTCCCTCTGATGGTCTGCCTCCTCATGGTTGCCACCTGCTGCTTCTGTGCAGATTGCAAGTTTTGTAGGTATGCCCTCCAACTTGATGACTGTCGTCGGGGGCATACGGCACCTGAACTGCTCAGAGGTGTTTGCTGACCCTCCACTGTCTGTGTCTGTGTCGGTACCTCAGTAGGCACTGTGACTACAACATCTGATCTTGAAGGAACTCTAACCTCGGGCAGGCATGTCAGCTCATCCAGATGGGGAATCGGTGGTGGGACAGGTGCACAGGGGGCTGTGCTGGAATGTGGCCCAGAAGGCACCCTGGAGGATGACTGGTGCACAGAGTAGGAAGTGAAGGAAGTGATCACTACAGAAAACAGCCCACAGAGCCCACCCATTAACATTGCTGTTTCCAGCAAGGCCATGAGGCAGCACAGCTCATTGTGATGATGTGCACGCATATTATTAGTAGCCTGTACATCATCACTATGACAGCAGTTCACCTCAGGAGACCAGCCGGCAGGCACGGAACATGATAATGGACAGACACATCTGCTGGCATGGGAATGCTGGTCTGGGTGGAGGCTTTCTGGAAGGTGGGCACTGCTGCATCCAATGACCAAGGGACATGATTTTGTGCATGTACCTCCATGGTGGCCTGCACAGCCTCATGCTCCTGGGACAGGGTTGCAGCACGCACACCCTCCTCGATGCCCCCATCATCCCATGGGCTGGCGTGCAATGGCCACCTCCTCCGCCTACATCAACTTTGATGAGTCAATTATGCCTTCCCCGTAGATGACCCCTGTGTGGCATCACCCTTTCCCACTGCTGCTGAGGTGTCCCCTGCCTCCTTCACCTCATGGGACTTACCACCAGCAGTCATGCCCAATCGTCCAGGCGCTCCCTAAGCCACATTGTTCCCCGAAGAGGAGGTGTCACTGACGAGTGGCTGTGGTCTACGCCTCAGTCTGGTGGCCCAATCCCTACATCCACACTCAACAGCACTGCTTCCACCCTCTTCCCCAGCTGCCGCAATTGTGGGAAAGCAGACTTCCAACATTGACATCAGTCAACAGTGTGAAAGCATGTGTGGCATACACAACATTTACCGTAACATGAAGTCACCATGGGTCACCCAGTATCAGGCACACACACACACGTCCATGCATTTCCCATGAAAAGTGACAGACCACTCTAGTGGCAATGATGGGCACAGTTACAACACAATCACATGTCAAAACAGCACATAGATGGCAGTTGACAGACACATACTAAGGAGCATGACGTGGCGCAATCGCAATGCCAATTTAGCCCAGCTGCAACCTGCTGCGTTGCCATGAGAGTCATTGCACAGGGGCACAGGGGTGGGCAGGGTGTCAACTTGTAGGTTGGCCAACCACAGAATGCATGGAAGCACAGATGGACCGGGTTACTGCTGGGAACTCATTAATGGCAGGAGACCTAGTGAAATACTGTATCTCAGCAGACACTCATAATTTTACAACACACAAGCACCTGTTTGGGTATTTGTCCATAATAAACATGCCTCCCTGGCAGCCTGACCTGTAATCATGCAATATATTCTCGCACAAATTGCAGAGGTACATGCGAGTATGCTGTAGCCCCCAAGCACATACACATGGCACAATCACACATCAATTCAGAGATCACATGCAGAGGGATAACAGACCACTTCAATATCCCTGAAAGGTCAATGCTCCAATGTTTATGTTTATGTTTACTATTTATATTGCGCTCCAAGGTACCAAAAGGCTAAAGGGCGCAGACAAACAAAGACCAAAAAATACAGACAAGTCTTACGTAAGACAGAATACAGGCAGGTTATATCAACAACAATATACAAAACACCCAGCTGCAAAACAAAAAAAAGGGAATAATGGAGACCTAAAAATCAATTATACATATGGACCGGGAAAGAGAAGTCTCCTTAAACAGTGTGGGTGATCAGATGATCAGATTACAACTGGAGGATACCCTCGGAATGTATCTGCACAGTCTTAGGAACGCAGGTAGGGTACTAGTCCCACAACCCACTTGGATGCAATCATTGTTGCCTTGGGGGCTCCAGTCTTTCAAATCCAGCCTATGGAGAATTCTAAAATCTGATAGTCTGACCACACCCGGCCCAGTTCTCTGTATTAGCCACGCTAGGACCTTAAACCGCACGGCTTCTTTGGGTTCCTCACCATTAACCTTGCTGATATTAGTAATAATAAAGTTTCTCTGGTCCAAAACAAAGTCCTGAGTGCTCATGTCTTCTATTTTGGGCATATGACACTTTCTTACACACAAGTTCTGAGAAGATCGCAACTTGAGGAGGGCATTAATCTGTGTAGAAAGTTTATACGCCTCTTTGCCCGATTTCTACGCATATGCTGGAATGGAAACAGATGGTTACAGGTAGAACTGACAATGTTAGGCTTGGTGGTTATAATACTTTTGTTAATAGTCAAAGGGAGCCTATCAAGTGCCGGGGACTTCCCTGCTACAAGGGTGAGATTGTGAAGCCTTGTCTAGCAGCTCTTTTTGAAAGTTGACTTGACAGGCCTTGTCCAAGTTACCTGACTGGATCCAATCAGTTGGACTAAAGGATTAATTTGTTTGTGAGGCCATATTCTTGCTTAATGAACATGGATCCACAACCAATTTCCTTAGTGAATCCACTAAAAGGCCCAGATCGAAAGGACTCGTGCATAGCAGAACATGACATGTCCAACACGACAATTACCAACATATATACAAACTTGTCACCTCCAGACATTGTGGGTATATGGCTACACTTTGTAATGGACCACAAAACAAGATGTCCATCATGCATGCCTCTCACATGGGCACAGCATCATAATCTGGCACCCTTACTGTCCAGGCACATTTAACAATCACCAGACATTTGCATGTGCACAGTTGGCACAATTCTACGACGACGAACACTGCACATACCAGCACATGTCCAATCAACAGATGTCTGACATCACACATGGCGTGCATTGTCTGCGGGATTCATGCCCTTGGGGATCAAAGAAACAATCATGCTGTATACATACGCGAGTAACTGCAACCATGCAGGCCCATGCATAACACACATGCACTTTAGAGCATTGCACTACATAGCTACTCACCAACAGCATCCATACACTGTTGCCACTCAAAAATCTGGGGACATAGCTCTGGGTAGAACCTCTCCAGGACTTGCATATTTTTGGTGGAAAACTTGTCAAATCCTGCATGGTGCACCTCCACGATGGCACTGGCCTCAAGGACTGCTAATACCTTGGTGTGGGTCACTTTCATTCAACAGCCTGCCTCAAAGGGTGAGCTTTTCCTGACCTCATTTGTGGCTCCCACAGCCCTGTTTATTGGGACATATTTTGCTTAATCTTGTTGCTGTGTGCAGCCTTTTCCAGGCAGTTGCCTTGAGTGCTGTTAGGGAGAATTCTCAGAAATATGCTAATTCCCTTCTCCCTTAGAGACCCCCAATTCTTTTTTCTGGACTTTAGGACTTTTAATTTTTATCCTGGAGAGAGTGAGACCTTTTTCCCACGTGATAATGTATTTTTCTTTTATTTGAACACTGTGTTTCTTTTGGTTTTGGTGTCTGACAAACTCCATAGGCATATTTGTTTTTGCATTGTGACACACAGCACATTCAGTGCAGTGGCACAGGGAAGTCTTCCACATTTCCCAAATGTTTAAATACATTCTCTTTGGGAAACTACTGTTTCCAAGAACAGTGAAGTGAAATTGACTTTACTTACATGTGTAACTTTCTAGTCCCATCACACACTATTTTACAATAGGATGCTGGAGTGGTTACTTAGTATACCCTTTCTCTAGTTTCTCATGTAACATTTTTATGATACCCTTTCAACAATTAATGGATGGTGGCAGTGGTTTACTGTTTCCTACCATTGTGTGTTTCTACCTCGGGCTGCAATTGCAGCTGCAGCAAAGCACCCATGGGTGCCCACTTTGTCAAATTGGCCTCAGCCTTCTTTTTTCCCCATTTCTTGTTGGAAAGGTCCTTCTTAAGATTTACTCTGCGCATCAAACCAGGTTTGGTGCCTTTATTCATTTTCTCTTTGGTGGCTTTCACTGCTGAAGCCTGCCTCTTGCTCCAGTGTGTCTGGCAGGGCACGAAGTGAGGGAGGTGCCCAAAACTCCCTGTGCTTAATCCCTTTGGTTACAGGAATGCACCCAAAGGTGATTGGCTGGCCGGTTGCCCTTGGAGGACGGCCACCCTGCTGTGTGAGTGACAGCTATGCTGCAAATGAATGGGAGAAACCAGCATAAAAGGCAAGGTCTTTTGCTTGGAAGGCAGAGTAGACCACTGGATGAAGGAATCCAAAGAAGAACTTGGAAGAGACACCTGCTGCAACTCCTGGACCGTTGGTTTACCCGTTGAAGCCCTGCTGCAGTGTTTAAGCTCAGAATTCACCTTGACTGGAGAAACCCTGTGAAGGACGACTTCTCCCCTTGAGTTTGGTGGGACCAATCAACACCAAGACAAACTCATTTGGACATCCTCTCGGAGCTGGCTGTACTTCCTTTGCTGCTGCAGGAACCTATTGCCAGTGAGAGGAACACTAGAATTGAGTGTCTTGTCTTTAAATCGGACTAGAGTACAGGGAGATCCTCCGGACTCCCATGAGGCAGGACTGACTAAGCCTGAGCCACTTCAACAGAGTGCTGGACCCCAGATGCAAAGAAAGTTCATAAGGTATCTGAGAAGCGCAGTGGTGCTATTCACGAGAAGCTGAAACCGCAAAGTGCAGCTGATCTGAAGTTTGCCCATTGCTGCCGCCGACCTTCAAACCATAGTGCAGGAGTCCTCAGACGTCCTCCCTCTTGTCCCTATGACTGGGGCCCAGGAACAACAGGATCTGCCATACTAAAACTGGAAAAGAAGCCAGCTGGAACCAATTTCTTCAGACCTAAGGAACTGTAATCTAAGGGGTACTTACCTCTTGTTGTGTAGCCTTGCTAGCTCTCAGTTGAGACTTGTCTTGGTTACATTTTGCAGAGTTGCTTGCAGCTTTGCCCTTCACAAACCTCCCAGCGTGTGGACCAACAGTGATTTCATTTTCTATAAAGACTTCTAAAACATTGTGCAAGACTTACTTACCTTCCAGAAGCGCTTTAGCTCACCTAGACTTTTTCTCAATTACCATTGGCTGTCCTGGCTCCCTGAAAGAGTCTTCTAACCTCTGACTGTGTGCTTTAACTATCCCTCAACAAAAGTCACACATTATATAACTTGTGTAGTTGGGAAAGGGTTAATTTACTTTGCATTGGGGGTTCAAAAGTACTTACCTGCTTAAGAATGTTTTTTAACCATTGTTTTATTTCCTCATCTGTTACTTTTGACACTAACATCAGTATAGTTCTAAATGTGCCAGTGATATATACATGTCCACAGTGTCCTAGATATTTAAGTCACTTCAGGCTTTAGGAAGTGTCTGTTTTCCATTCCAAGTGGTATCTACTGATTTAAAGAAACTGAGAGTGTGTATTTTGAAGTATATTTTTGTGTTACATATATTTGCTCCCTTCTAAAGAAGGCTTATTCAACTGACTGTTAAATTAATAAATAATTGCTTAATCAAGAAACCTTGAGAGTAAGTGTTTATTTGAATACCTGTCACTGTAAATCTCTATGTTATAACCACACAGCTCACATTGAGCCCTCTTGAGATAAGCCTGGGTGCTCAGTCACTCTACCAACTTGTGTACAACATGCTTATACCAAAGGTTGGGTTAACTATTGCCAAGAGGACAAGGCTGCTGCAGTCTCCCACAGGGTACTGCATCCAATCTTCCCTAACAACTGCCCTTTCCTCTTTTCCCTCCTCCCCTGCCTGCCCCCAGCCCTCCCGCAAACCGTGATTGGTGCTGGTGCTCTCCTTAAGTCTGGACTGTAGGGCAGCCCCACTGCCTGTAGCAGCCTCCTGTGGTGAAGCACCCTGAGGGAAAGGGCAGACCCCACAGAAACAGCTCCAGAAGGTGTCTGGCTGTTTCAGCTGGGGAAGCAAAATGCCTGCAGCCATCAACCTGCTGCAACTGACAAGGTAGGTGCTTTGCGGTCAGGCGGGCAGCAATCGCTGCACCCCACTAAACTGACACGTCCCACCAAGTTCTCTAATTTCTCATATTGCACCACCCGTAAGCATCACAGTGAACTATATTGTTCAGCCATCTCTCTCATCTCTCCTGGAAAGTCACTTTTCTTCATTTCTGTTGTGGTAAAACTAAGCCTTTTTCCCCTACTTTTGGGAAAGTCAAATCTGAGTATTTTGCATTGCTGTTGTGGTAAAACTAGGCCTTTTCCCCTCTTTTAGGAAAGTCCAATCTGGGTGTTTTTGCAGTGTTCTGGCCCCCCTCCCCAGTTGTCTGTCCACACTGCTCCTGCATTCCCCTGTGGTGTGTTGTCTGCTTGTTGCCTCCTGTGTGCCTACTTCTTTGTAAACCTCCCACCCCCTGGTGCTTCCTATGGTGTGTGGCTCCGGGCTGTGCCTTTTTCCTACCTCACTCTCCCCTCTGCCTCCTTGCACCCTCTATGGTGCTCTTAATCTCTCCCATATTCTCAAACTGCTACTCTATATCCTATCCTATCTCTCTCACTAAGTCTGGAAGGAAAATGTTCAAGAAGGATATCCTGGTCTCCAACCCAGGCCTACCTGTCGCTGATACCCTGATAGCACTTCCACCAGACAGTCTCTCAACGACATCCTCTTTGTCATTCCCTATCCAGTCCTATGGACACCTCATATGGTGTCTATTCTCTCTCCTTTCTCCTTCTCTCGCATTAATGATGGCACCCTGTGGGAGGTCCTTATGGCCCTCTTCCAATCCTCCAAGACCATCATCAATGTCTATCTAAATGGTACTGTCATGGACCAGGGATCCCAGCCCAATCTCCTATTTCTTGATAGGCATCTCCTGCATATTATGAATGTCCTCCCTTCTCCTGTCACTCATTCTAACACCTCTTTGGTGACTCTGCCAGCTCCTTACTCCTCCACCGCCTTCCTGGCACCCACCTCCTCCTTCACTCTGGCCCCTGTGACACCTCCATCCATTAGCCTCTGGCCACTCTCAGTCCTTTCTACCACTTCCAATGGGTCTACCCCACTCCTGCACCCCACCACAGAAGTCTTTCAAATGTGGCAAGATGTTCCACGTAGCTATTTTCAACTCTCACTCTGCTGTCAAATATTCCTCTGACATCTGCCACCTCCTCCGAGACCTTGATCTAGATGCCCCCACTCTCACTGAGAGATGGTTCATGGCCAGCTCTGTCACAGGTTTTGACACTCTCCTACCCGAAGGCTACAAGATCCACTCCGATCCCAGAATTAAACGGCCCAGATGTGGAGTGGCATTGATCTTTCCAGAGTGGGTCCCTGCTTCTGTCATTCCTATGCAGGCCTACTCTTCCTTTAAATGTGTAGTCCGCAGGCTCTCTCCTGGCCTCTCACTAACTGTGCCCGCTATCTATAGACCACCTGTCCAGGTCACCATCTTCCTCTCAGAATGGGCTGGGCTCTCTTCTTCTCTCCTTGACTCAACTTCTCAACGTCTCCGCCTCTGAGACCTCAACTTCCAGCAAAATGCTTCTAATCCCTCCTCTGGTGGTCTCTTCCTCAAGCTATGTGACTTGCTCTCCCTGTCAATTCTACCCCCTGGTCCGACACACTTGGCCAGAAAGACCTTGGATATTCTCATCTCCTTGGACATCCCCCTCTTTAACCCTCTTACTGCTCCTCTCTCTTGGACTGACCACTTTCTGTTCTCCTCTCACCTGAAACTTCTTGCCCCTCAAGAAAAGCCTACCCCAGTATTGCCACCTTCCTTCTCGGTCATTTGGCCCATGAAGTGAGTGTCAGTGGACGCCTTTGCCTCTACTTTCTCTGCTCTTTCTACTCTCACTGCTGACCCGCACTCTGACACAGCCCTCTCTAACCTGCATCTTTCTATCTCCAATCCTCTGGATCCTTCTGAAGCCTACTTCCAAGTGCAACTCATGGTATGACATTGACAATGCCGGCCTGAAACGCAAGTGCCAGGTGACTGAGAGGAAGTGGAGGCCTTCGGGCGCATCCTCTAACAAACTGGCATGCTGCCTGCTCCAAGGGCAATACAGACTCTCTGTCCTCTCCAGGAATAGGGTCTATGTCCAATCCAGCATCTCTGCGACCTCTAACAATACGGCCTAACTTTTGAAAATATGCAAGGAGCTGGCCAATCCAACTGCAGTCTACACCTCTCTTGTTCCCTCCCAGACCCTCTATATGGCTCTGGTTTCTCATTTCACCACTGAAGCTCAGGACATCCTGCCCTCACTTTCCTCTACCACTCCCTCTACCTCTCCCATGCTCCCTTTGGCCACCTCTCCTTCTACTTTTTCCTCCTTCACTTTGACAACACTTGATGATGTCTCTAGACAAGTCCGATCTACTAAAGTGTGGTACAAACAGGTGCTCCCCTGCTCCTTAAGAACCATCATGGACCACATTGCCACCCTCGCTCCTACCTTGGCTGATTTCTGCAATCACTCCGCCAATGGATCTTTCCCCTCTCTCCTCAAGGACCCCCTTGTGCACCCCCTCCTAAAAAAGCCTTCTGCCGATCCAACATGTCCAGCAAACTATCACTCCTTTCCTGGGCAAACTCCTGAAAAAGATGCCCATCTCCTAGCTTACCGTATACACTAAATCTGTTGGCTACCTCCATGACCATCAGTCTGGCTTCTGGATTAGGTGGCTAACCTCCTTCCGCCAGGACTGCCCCTCCAGTTCCAACTGGAGTCCTTTCTCTCAACCTCCTTTCTTTCCACATGTGGTATCCCATAGGGCTTTATCCTCTCACCCTGGCTCTTCAATGTCTATATGGCCCCTTTGGTCCGCTTGATCTCCTCCTCTCTTCTAACTTTCAGTGTCATGTGGATGACACTTAGCTCTCTTTCAGGCGTCCCTCAGCCTCAGGCTAATCCAGAACAGGACTGCAAGACTTATTCTTGGCCTCAAGCTCAGGGACCATATCTCTCCAGCCCTGAAATTGCTCCACTGGCTCCCAGTGGCTGCAAGGATCAAGTTCAAGACCCGCTGCATCATCCACAAGGCTTTCTGGGGCCAGGACCCGCACCACATCCAACTCTCCCTTCTGAAATACCTTCCTTCAAGAGCCCTTCGCCCAGCTACCAACAATTCTCTGAGGATAAGACGCTTCACCAGGCAGAGAGTGGGGGTTAGATCTCTCTGCTCTGCAGGTGCCTCCCTCTGGAACAGCCCGCTCTTTTCCCAATTTACAAAGCCCCACGCACCTGGTGCCCCTCTCAAACTTGACCCCGGACCACCTGAAGTTCCGGAAGCATCTCAAGACCCTCCTTTTCTCCTCTTCCTTCTCTCGTTCACTCCTTGCTAATGTGCCTGTCTCCTGCATTGACTGGTTGCCTATTTCACTCAGGGTCTCACTGGGTACTCGACATGAGAAGTCTTTCCTTGACAGCTTACTGACCTACAACAAACCTAGGGGTTGCAACTGTAACCCCTATAGCCCCCCTCCTCCTTGAACTTACTGATACACACAGCCCTTGCTGAACTTACTCAGACACATGCTGCCCTGATTGCAGTTCCCCCTTTCCTCTCCCTTGCATGGCCCACTCTCCATCCCCCTGCACTTCTGTTGTCACACTTTCACGATCCAAATAACACAAGGCCTTGTAGGATTGTTTGTCTTGTCCTCCCTATGTCTTCACTCCCTTGTCATGTGGTGCCTAGAAACACTTACAGGCTCATTATAAGTGCCTTATGATATTAAATTATATCATATCATGACAATGTCATGTGATGGGCACCATCATCACACACAATGTGCATGGACACTGCACATACATGTATTTTGATAGGAATACAGCAGAGGACTTGTGCCCAAGTACAATCACACATAGCAAGCTAGTAGACCTGGTGTCATCATTGATGTGACACATCAGACATTAACAGTCACATGTCTATTTACATTTTTGCCCAAGACAAGGAGGGATTCACTGCAAGGTTGACTGCATGGTTTGTGAGTTTGCCTGTGCACTCATAATTTCAGCACACATATCACGTCATTGACTCTACATGGACTACGATCTGCAAAATTACAAAATGGACCCTGCTGTCCAAATCAAGGTGCAGTGTCACATTTAAGAGACATCTGACAGTGGTTGCCATGTTGGTAGGAAGGAGAGGATATCGATGGCAAGGAAAGGCATGTGGTCCATGTCCCAATGCATCCACTGGAGCACTTTGGCAAGTACACCACAATTTGCTTTTCTCAGGCATGTGTGTCAATTTATTGAAATGTGTGAGTAGTCTTCATGTGGATTTCGACATGACATGGTTATCAAGTTGTAATCGCACGGTATCTGTCATATTTTGTTCTTGATAGTATATGTAGATTTAGCTGGCTAATTGATGCCATGTGCTGGCCTACAGCATTACGATGAAGCATGTGCAGTACTTCTCTCTGTATGGCCCATCAGTCATGAGTAGGCCACATTTGTACGCCTAAGTCCAAACTAACTGCATGGGCAAGCTTGCCGGTACCGTTGTTAGCGCACCAGCAAACTACGAGTTCTGCTCACGGGTGCCTTACAGCCTGCCAGGACTTACAGGGTGGGCGGACCGGCACCTGCGAGCAGACCATGCCAGAAGCACCTGTACCATTCATGCCACTCATTTTCCCTACTTAAGGAGCACTCCAGACGCTTTTCCTTTGCAGATGAGGAGCAGGTGCAAGTGGATCTAGATCACCTGGCCTAAGCCCCACCTATCTGGTGCCTTCCTTCTGCTACTCTTTTCCCCATTTAGCAAGCCCCACCCACCTGGTACCTTCCTGCCTGTTGCTCTTTTCCCCACTTAGCAAGCCCCGCCCACCTGGTGCCTTCCTACCTGCTGCTCTTTTTCCCTACTTAAGGAGCCCTCCAGCCTCTTTTCCTTTGCAGATGGGGAGCAAGTGCAAGTGGATCTAGGTCAGCTGGCCTAAACACTGCCCACCTTGTGCCTTCCTTCCTGCCGCTCTTTTCCCAACATAGCAAGCCCCACCCACCTGATGCCTTCCTGCCTGCCGCTCTTTTCCCCACTTAGCAAGCCCCGCCCACCTGGTGCCTTCCTGCCTGCCACTCTTTTTCCCCACTTAAGGAGTCCTCCAGACTCTTTTCCTTTGCAGATTAGGAGCAGGTGCAAGTGGATCTAGGCCACCTGGCCTAAGCCCCACCTATCTGGTGCCTTCCTTCTGCTACTCTTTTCCCCATTTAGCAAGCCCCACCTAGCTGGTGCCTTCCTGCCTGCCACTCTTTTTCCCTACTTAAGGAGCCCTACAGCCTCTTTTCCTTTGCAGATGAGGAGCAGGTGCAAGTGGATCTAGGTCACCTGGCCTAAACCCCGCCCACCTGGTACCTCCCTGCCTGACGCTCTTTTTCCCTACTTAAGGAGCCCTCCAGCCTCTTTTCCTTTGCAGATGGGAAGCAGGTGCAAGAAGCTCTAGGTCACCTGGCCTAAGCACCACTTACCTTCTTGCCACTGCCTCTTCCTGCTCTTAACTCTTAGATCAAGAGTGCCTCTCGCTCGGGCGTCCAAAGCGAAGGGCAGATGAAGAAAAGGGCAATTCCTGTTTGTACCTGTTCGGACCAGGAGCACCCAGTGCCCGACTCCCTGCTCAGACAGCAGGTAAACATGCATCAACATGTGTTTACACCACCAGTCCCCACAGGCCATACCAACCCCCTCTGGACGCCTGTGATGGTCCCTTGTGCCCCCTGTGATGGTCCCTTGTGCCGCACCTTCCTGCACCCAAGTGTTGCCTGTTTTGCATGATTCTTCTACTCTGCCCCTCTGATCCCCTTGTTAAGCAGAATTACAGGCAGTACCCTTTGGGAACACTACACACATTAAGACTACAGGTGTAAGCACAATCTCATGTTTGGTATAAGTCTGTACTAAACAGTTTTGTGGTAGCAGGGCTGAGCAGCCAGGCTTATCTCAAGAGGGATGTGAGCAGTACAAGGTGTCACACAAAGGACTTGCAATCACAGGGGTTCAAACACTTACTCAAGGTTTCTTAGTAAACCAATATTAATTTATTCACACATTCATTTTGAAAACATTCCACTAGTAATGAACAGCTCAATATCACACTATAATACCCTCCAGTACTAAACCAATACGTTTCTGAACAAGTTAGGCTCCCGTGAGTTGGGAGCAAAATGGCACTTCAGTAACTTTAAAAAGACACAGGTTATAAGAATTAATCAAAAATACTTTCTCAGGAAGGGCAAATAGTTTCAGTTCACTACAAGAGGCAATTCAATTCAAAAGGCCTGGGCCAAAGTCAATGGATCAGTGTCTTGGATAGGATAACACAGTTCTGGTAGTAAACGGTTAAGTCTTTGCCCATGTTCTTAGAAGTAGTTTGCACGAAAAAGAATTATATGTCGGATTAGGAGCGAACAAGACTCCAAAGTTGGGAAAGTTTCACAAACTTTCACCCTTGCAGAGAGGATTTCTCAACCACGTTTGCACAGTACCTTTGTAATGAAGACAAGCTGTAGCTGAGGAAGTTGTTCCTGGCAGTTCCTGCAGATCTCGCTGTTCTTGGGCCTCAGTCATTGGGACAAGAGGGAGGGCATCGGGAGGTTCCTGCACTGCACAGGGACGGATCCACAAGCTTGGCAAAACATTGGTTTAAGGTGTGAGTGCCTTAAAGTCCACAAACTGGTATCCTTCTCACTGGCTATCCGGTTTTCAACAGCACTCTGAAGAAAATGTGACCAGTATGGAGATGGTTTCAGGTGGCTTGCGAGTTGGTTGTTTCCACCAGCTCAAGGGAAGAAGTTGTCCTTGAAGGGGTTTCTATGTCGAGGGAGTTTCAGGCTATTCGGACCTGCAGCAGGGCTTCAACGGGCAAACCAACAGTCCAGGAGTTGCAGCCGTTGTCTTCCTTCAGCTCGTCTTCGGTTCTTTCATTCCAGTGGTCGACTCTGCCTTCAAAGTCCCAGAGACCTGCTTTTAAACAGTTTGCTCCCATTCATTCCAGCCTAGCTGCCACTCACCCAGCAGGGTGGCTGTCCTTGCCGGACAGTCAGCCAGTCAATCATGCCACAGTGTATTCAGGTCTCCTAGGAGACTTAGCACAGGGAGTTCCCGGCACCTCCCTCACACCCTGTCCACCCCAGTCACTCAGGCGCCAGAGGGGGGCTTCAGTACTGAAGCTCGCCAAAGGCAAATGAGCAAAGGGACCATACCTGGTTTGGCACACAGAGCCAAACACTAGAAGGACCTTTCCAAAAAGAATTGGCAAAAACAATCGATCAGAACCTGTTTATACAGAGAGGGCTCGGACGCCATCTTGAAAAAGATGGCTCTGGTGGATTTTAACTACCGGAGAGTTTAAATGGGTTGCGGTTCGGAAAATCATGGTAATACCACTGTCACAAGCCATTTTGAGAGGAAAGGGTAGCTTTTGAGGGCTAAATTCGTTTTCTAGGCGGGAATACTAGGTTTTCCCTCCAGGCCTCTGCTGTAAGGCAGTGTGGGCTCTGTCTAGTAATTTAAAAAGACTAGCAAAGTCACTTTAACTTTACATTCACTGAGAGACAGTAGTCAGTCCCAGAGAAGGTATTTAAACCTTGGGAAGTCTGAAAGACATCCCTGTGCTACTGCACTGAGGATGCTCTGTGACACACAATAACAAGATGATGCCATATCAAAAGAACACAAAGTAAAACACACATCAAAATACATGAAAGAGTGGGGAAAAAGGCTCACACTCTTTCCAGGCAAAAATGAAAGTCCTAGAAATCCAGCAAAGTTGCTGGCGGTCTCAAAAGGAAAGGGAAATTAGCACATGAGAATTCTCCCTAACACTCGTCCCCCCAGACTAAGGGGCAAGAGGATTTAATCCACTCCTGGATGTATCTCCTTACTACAGTCGGTCAAACATCCTGGAGAGACCA
The DNA here is from genome assembly GCF_040938575.1 of Ambystoma mexicanum. Lineage (NCBI taxonomy): Eukaryota > Metazoa > Chordata > Amphibia > Caudata > Ambystomatidae > Ambystoma > Ambystoma mexicanum. The sequence goes on along the minus strand of NC_090941.1, from coordinate 203,685,901 downwards.
TCAGCATTTTGGTGGTGACACCCTGACCTGTGTTCAATGGTGAAATTAAACCTTTCCAGGCTGATTGACCATCTCAATAGTTCAGATTTTCCCCTTTGATTTGCATCACCCATCTCAAGGGTTGGTGTCAGTCTGAATCACAAAAGTAGATCCATACAAGTATGGTCTAAACTTCTTCAGTGATCACACAATAGCAAAACATTCTCTTTCAATGGATGCCCACCTTGTTTCTGGTTCCTTCAGCTTCCTGCTGATGAAGCAAATGGGGTGCTCCCTACCTTTCTCATCCAGCTGATTCAGAACTGAACCTATACCTGTATTGGGAGCATCTGTTTGCACAGTGAAGGTTTGGTGGTGTCAGGAGCTCTTAAAACTGGAGCTTGACAAAGGGCTTTCTTCAGTCCTTCAAATGCTTGAGTGCACTTCTCATGCCACCTGACCTTTTTGTGAAATTTGGGTGAGGAGACTACATTCAAGGGAGAAGCTGTGGTCCCATAGTTCTCTATGAAGTTCCTATAGTAACCAGTCAGGCCAAGGAAGGCTCTCACTTGGGTTTGAGTAGTAGGGGTGGCCCAGTTGTGCACAGCTTGTACCTTGCTAGCCAATGGCCTGACTTTACCTCCTCCTACCTCATGTCCAAGGTAGACCCCTTTACTCTGACACATTTAACACTTACTTGCCTTTATGGTCAGATGGGCATGCTCAAGAGCCTGTAAAACATATCCTAGGTGGTCAACATGATATTTCCAAGTAGTGATGAACACTGCAATGTCATCCAAGTATGCCATGCAGAAGTCCTCATCCCATTCAGAACTTGATTAACCATCCTTTGGAATGTTGCAGGTGCATTGTTTAGTCCAAGAGGCATGAACTTAAACTGGTAGAGGCCTGCTGGGGTGGTTAATGCAGTTTTCCCCTTGGCATGGTCTGTCAGGGCTATTTGCCAATAGCCGGACGTGAGATCAAATGTACTGTGGTACTTGGCTGAAACAAGTTTGTCCACCAGTTCATCCGTCCTTGGTAAAGGATGGGCATCAGTCTTTGTGACTGCATTAAGAGTTCAATAGTTCACACAGAATCTCAACTCTTTGGATCCTGCCTTTGGCACTAGAACAACTGGACCAGACCATGTACTGGTAGATGGCTCTATTACCCCAAGATTAAGCATCTTGTTGACCTCTTCCTTTATGTGGGTTCTTAAATGATCTGACATCCTGTAACCTCTGCTTTTAACAGGTAAATGGTCACCAGTGAGAATATCATGCTGGCCCAAAGGGTCAAGCCTGGTGATAGTGAAAACAGGGAGGCAAACTGATTTAACAGAAACTCCTCCTGTTGTTCCACTGTCAGGTTAGAAGAGATATTGACTCCTTCTATCTTCACATCTAAAGGCCGTCCTCTGAGTAGGTCAGGCAGAGGTTCACTCTCTTCCTCCTCTTGAGCTGAAGCTAGAAGCAAAGCTCCTACTTCTGGTCTTGAGACATAAGCTTTTAGACAGTTGGTGTGAAAGACTCTGGGAGCTTCCTTAGGATTGACTAAGTCCACCAGATAGTTGACCTCTCCAAGTTTTCCCAAAACCTTGAAGGGTCATATCCATTTGTCCTGTAAGGCACTCTGCCTTGTAGGTACCTTAACTAAAACTTCCTGGTCTTAAGAAAACTCAACCATTGGCCTTCTGGCCATGCCAATGTTTCACCAGAGCCTGACCTGCTTTCAAGTTATCTGATGCTTCTGTCATCATGTGTGACATTCTCCTCCGGAGACCTATCACATAGTCAGTGACTCTCACTGACTTGGGGGAAGGAGCACTCTCCAACCCCTCCTTAATTAGGGCCAAGGGACCTCTAACTGGATGGCCATAGAGAAGCTCAAAGGGACTAAATCCAACTCCCTCCTGAGGAACTTCTCTATAAGCAAATAGAAGGCATGGCAGTAGAAGGTCCCACTTTCTTCTAAGGGGTTCCTCTAAAGCACCTCTCATGCTCTTCATAGTATGGTTAAACCTCTCTACCAACCCATTTGTCTGGGGATAGTAGGCAGTTGAGAACGTGTAAGTCACTCCACAGTTTTTTCACATGGCCTGTATGTAGTGGAACCTAAAATTGGATCCCCTGTCTTAGATGACTTCCTTAGGAAAACCTACCCTATTAAAAATACCAAGTAGGGCCTTAGCAAAAGCCTGACCTGTAACAGTCCTTATAGGTATTACTTCAGGGTATTTAGTAGCATGGTCTACTACAACCAGGAATACCTGTTGCCTGAAAGAATTGGAGGTCTAAGAGACGAACAATGTCGATTCCTACCCTCTCAAAAGGAACTCCCACCACTGGGAGAGGCACAAAGGGTGCCACATTCTTGGCTCCACTCTTGCCAGATGTCTGACAAGTGTGACAGCTCCTGCAGAACTTATCTACATCAGACCCCAATTTAGGCAAGTAGAAATAAAGAGAATGCCTTTCCTGAATCTTCTTGAAACTCAAGTGACCAGCCAAGGGAATCTCGTGGGCTAACTGTGGGAACTGATGTCTAGTCTCTACAGGCACTACAAGTCTCCTGTAGTCCTATGGGATAAACTCAGTTGGTTCACTGTGGAAGAGGCCATATTCCCAGTATAACCTATGCTTCCCTGACTCTTGCCGTTCCAGCTGGGAAGCTGCCTGTTGGCGAAGGCCTTCAAGAGTAGGACACTCTCTTTGACCTCTGGTGACCATCTTGCTCTTAGTGCGATCCAATAGAAAGACTGGACATGAGAAGGATAAGCACTATTGAGCTAGGGTAAGAATTTTGTGAGGTATTAATTGCCTGACTGGGAGCCAATGTAGGGTTCTCCTAGATGTGGAAACATGGGTTTGACGGGTAAGTTCAAAGATGGTGTGTACAGCGTTATTTTGTGTGACCTGAAGGGCTTTGATGTTCAAAGAGGTTGTGCCGGCCAGGAAACTGTAACAATAGTCTAACCTTGAGTTTATGAGCCCTGTAGAAAACAGAGTGCTGTCTCAGCAGTAATGAAAGGTCAAATGTATTGTATGCGCTTATTGATGAAGCTGCAAGCTAACCTAATAAAGAGACGTGAGGCTTCATAGACAATTAGTTATATAAAATGTCTCCCAGAGTTTTCACCTTTTTCAGGACTGGGATAGCATGATCCGCAATCAAGAAGTCAGAATAGTTGGAAGTGAGCTTACTCTGTATTTTCTTGATAGCAGCGATCATGAAATCAGTTTTGGAATTATTAACGGCTAGGGAGTTGTAGGCCATCCAGTTCTGAATGGCGTCATATATGGTGTTGAGGGAGATATGGTCCTGCTTGTAGTGTCCACTGAGCTGAAGAACAACATGGGTGTCATCGGCGTAGTTGATGTATTGGACACCCAGGCTGTTCAGCAAGTCCAGCAGCGGCCGAATATAGAGGTTAAAAAGGAGCTGTGACAAGCAGGAGCCTTGAGGGACAACGACGGTTTGTGTAATGGGGTACAGTGATTGCTCCCTCCACAAAGCTGTACAGTGCGGGGTCCCACCAATGAGGAGATCCAGTTGGAAGCTGAGGAGGACTAATTGGTGACCTCTCCGAGCCTTGTCACCAGCACTGCGTGATCCACATGATTGAAGGCTGCAGAGAGGTCTAACAGCATTAGCAGTGCAGAGTTATTTTTGTCTACCATGCCTGCCAAGGTGGACTTAAGATCAAGCATGGCAGTTTCCGTGCCGTGCCATGCTCTATACCTAGATTGTATTGTGCCTAGGATGTAACATTTTTCCACATGATCCTGACGTTGAATGTAAGCTAATCTTTTAAGAATTTTTAAAATAAAAGGCACATTAGTTATAGGCCTATAGTTGTCTGTAATTGTGGGATCCAAGTTGTCTTTTTTGAGCAATGGGGTGATCCAAGCAGTCTTCAGAGAGGTAGGAACGATACCCTCATCGAAGGATAGATTGATTAGCCTAATGAGCCAGGGGACGAGAAGAGCTAATGAGTCTTTGAAGATTTCAGTGGGACAATCATCACCAGGACACGAGGTTGCTTTAAGATCAAAGACCACCTTCCGGACTCGTTCCTCTGAGAAGTGACTGATGGCAAACAAGGGGATGTTGTTGTCATGATTAGTCATGATATGGGGCGTGTGTTTTGATGTACCTGAGTCACAGGAGTTAAGGTTTTTTTTTATGTTGTCCTTGTGCACTGCTATTCTGGGCATGAAGCCATTATGGACTTGCTGACACCAAGCTGAATTATTTACAAGATCGCTATTGGAAGATGGAACATCTTGAAATTTGGCTAAGTTTTTAAAGAGTTCTCCTACATTGGACTGGGCGTTAATTATCATTTTGTCATAATGAGAGGCTTTGGCAGAGGTAATCAGCGCATTGAAATCTGATACAGACTTTTTATAGGCGAGGAGACTGGTTGCAGTAGGATTCTTGCACCCGATTCTTTCCAAAGCCCTTTTAGCTTATCTGGCAGTGATCATTTCATCCAAGAACCAATTGTTCTTATTAGCTGCAGTTTTGATCAGATTCATTTTGATGGGAGCCAGGGTATTAATCACTTTTTTAATAGATTCAGTCAGGTGTTCTACCAAGGAGGCTGCATTGGAAAAGTTGACAAGGGGATGTAGATTAGAAGATAGCAGCGTGGAAAAATTGGAAGCAGTAATGTTCTTAAGGCTCATGGTAAATTTTTGTATGCGGGGCAGGGAACTTAATTTAGGTGGTGGACTAGGTAACAGAATGTCAGCCTGGATGAGAGAATGGTCGGACCAAATGCATGGAACAATGGTCAGGTGAGAGATATTACTTTTTTGTGAGATAAACCAGTCCAAAGTATGGCCAATTCTTTGAGTGGGTGTTGTGATCCATTGTTTAAGACCAGTGGAGGCAATGGACTCTAGTAGAGAGGCTCCTGGCTTGTCACATGGGTTGTTAGCCTGGAAGTTAAAGTCTCCCATGATAACGAGAGGATTCTTGGACTTGGAGATCTGGGCAATAAAGTCAAAGAATTTTTCTTTGAAGACGGGCATGATTTTTGGGGGTCTGAATAATTTGAGAACATTGAATGATGTGTTAGGTGAGGTTTTTATCTTTACCCAAAGGGATTCACACTCGTCCAGAGACGTGTGGCCATGACGTGACAATCTAAATTAGTTTTGCACATGAGTGCCACCGCCACCCCCCCTGCCCTGTATGCGATCTGCCCTCAACAAGGTGTAATTGTCGGCCGCGGAGAGTGTTATCTGGGTAGGATTGGAATTTAGCCAAGTCTCTATAATTCCAAAAATATCAGGATCATGTTCAGTGACATAGTCTGATATTTCCATGCCATGCTTGATTAGTGATCATGTGTTGAGAAGTGAGAGAGAGAGAGAGAGAGAGAGAACTAACAAATGCGCAATGTTTTTGAGCCTAGTACCTTGTGGATGTGATGCACTTCCCAAGCACATGCCTGAAATGAGGGTTAGTAGCTGTATGATCATTATTGTGTAATAGTGGCTGGTTACACGAAGAAAAGATAAGGACACCTGATATCAAGGTCAAACAGTTACATGCACCATGGAGCAAAGAAACTGTAAGAGTAGTGGCAAACCGGCGAGCTGTGGCAATGACCGGTGAAGACCGGCTTGTCTCCTGAAGCACCGGCGCTGAAGCGCCTGACGTTTCAAGATAAGGAGTCTAGGGGGACTTGGGAAATGTAGTTCCCAATCTAAACTATGTTTAGATTCGGAAAATGCTTTTCTATCTGGCACAGTTAAACAGTAAACACATGAGATCTGCAATCTAACCGTTTCTGGCTCAAGTAAAGCAAATGCTTTCTAACAGGGACATTTAAACAATAAATAGACAAAATCTGCAATCTAACTAGGTACGCGCTTGCTGGTTAGAATAAACCAATGAAAGTGGGGAAAGAAAGAGAGGTACTTATGTATGCAGTGGCTTGACCCGCAAAGACCGGCTTGTCCCCTGAAGTGCCGGCACTGAAGAGCCTGACGTTTCAAGATAAGTAGACTAAGGGGACTTGGGAAATGTATTTCCCAACAGTGATTCAACAATCAGATATGATATGATATGATAGGTTATTTATAACGCGCTTAATACCCAGAGGTTTCTAAGCGCGGACCCGGGGATCGAACCCATGTTGCTCCGTGTCATCTTGCTTCCAAGGCAAGCACGTTGCCGTTGAGCTATCCATCTCGAGTCAGGATAAGGAAACCTAAGAAGCGAGCGCTTATCTCACCGCACAATTAAGTAATGTCACAAAAACAAATGAATGCAGCGAAGCCTGTTACTCCTACCTCGGATTGAATAAATAAGAGACACTTTGAAATTCTTGCCCATACCCATTGACACTATCCATGTGCACCACTCCTTTGTTCCAGGTGCCCATACCCACTTTGCAAATCATCCCTGACCATCTCCCGTTATCTCTTTTCAACCACCGGTTAGCTTGACATGTTTTCTACTGAGTGCGTCTTGCAATGTTTCTGCGGTTATTCAACAGGAATCCCTCGCAATTCCCAAAGAAATCACTGCAGCAAGCACAAAAAACACAAACAAATGGGGATTTACATACATGCCAACCTTATCCATTCCATTTGGAATGGATAGTTGAATCATGGTTTTAACTTTTCATTCTGAGACTCCTAGTCCTGGGTTTAACTTGGGGAAATCCAGGACTACAAGACCCAGAATGCAAAGGTAAAACCAAGAATGGATTTTTGTCTCCTGAATGGCATGTGCATGCATGTGTTTCTGAAGAGCCTCAGTTCAACAATGCATCATGCGAGATGTATACATGTATGTTTGTTACCAGGGCACCCCTTCTCCAGCAACATTTTTTAAAAGTTTATACAAAACCACAAAAAGGAATGTCTGTGATACTTCTTTAGTCAACGTGTTGCTTTTTTGGTGCATTTGGTGCAAATCCGTCCATGGGTACTAGCATTACAGATGTTCAATTGTAACTCCGTTTTCCTTGAGCTGAAATAAATGGGTTCTATATTGTGTACATATGTATATTAAAGAGAAACACTTTAGTTGCACGGATGTTAAGGTAAGAAAACTAACGCAAAAAAACCAATGAAATTCAACTAAAGCCAGCTTAACTACGCGCCCCTTCTTGCGCAGACTTTGACCAGAATGATGATATCACAGATGACATGACTGGTGACATAACTAATTACATCATCTATGAGATCACATTACAACACTAGCTGGTCATGATCAGCGGCCACAGCCTTAAACTGTGCTTACTGTATATATTTCAACACATTAAGGAGCCACTAGCCATGGCTTTTGTCGATGTTCAGTGGCCACAGCCTTCTGCCATGCCTCCTGTTTATTTTAACACATTAAGGGGCCACTAGCCATGGCATTTGATTTCTGGGGATTTCAGAGACATCTGGGATTCCGGGATATATCATTCATAAAGTTTCATAAAAGTGCTTTCAGACCAGAGAAATATGTGAATGAGATTTATCTCGTCTTTAATAGAATGTAATATATTACATTTCGCCTAAACATCTCATTCGTTGCTGAAAACTCTTCTGAACTGTCGAAAATATCTCTCCCTGTGGAAAAGATTAACAGGCCGATTCATGGAATTAATGTGCGCTGAAAATTTCGGGGCAAGCGTGCGAAAACGTGCGATTCGCAGTGAAAGAGCGAAAATCGCAGTGCAAGTGCGAATATCGCAGGGAAACCAGTGCACATCTATTCATGGAAGTCCGTGCGCGAGTAAAATCAGGGATGTGCGCTGAAAAAGTGCGCGGCGCCCGCCGGTGCACAGGTAATCTAACGGTGTGCGCTAAGGCCACAGCGAAAGCGCACATAGCGCGGCGCACATAACAAAAGTAGGCGGAACACGGGGCGGAACACTCGGAATGGGGAACAACTCATGAAAATGTGGGCATCACAGGGGAAGTACAGGAGGCAAGTGCGCGGAACGCCCACACGCTCGCCTACAACACGTATTCATGGAATCGAATAGGGCAAACCAGCGCACGGGCAAAGACGCGCACAGACCCAAACCCGTCCGCCACACGAAGGCAGACGGTAGCGTCCCTGCACTGGAGAAAAATGTGCGCCAAAATGTGCGCTAACAAAAAGCACTAATATACAGCTCTGATGAATGTCCCATACTGTGGCCCCCTAGGACAAATGACGTGCAAAGGGGTACGCGACAAACAGCGACACCCGCTGTGTGAAAAATAGCGTGTGCGTGTATTCCGGGGGGGCACGGGAAGTTTTACACGCGATCGGGCCTGGGGGAGCGGGGTATGTGTATTTCAGGGGTGCGCGTGATGTTCTACATGCGATCGGGCCCTGGGGAGCGGGGTACGTGTATTCCAGGGGTGCGCGGGAAGTTTCACACACGATCGGGCCTGGGTGAGCGGGGTACGTGTATTACTGCGGTGCGCAGGAAGTGTCACACGTGATTGGCCTGGGTACGTGTATTTCAGGGGTTCGCGTGAAGTTTCACATGCGATTGGGCGGGGCCGAGCGGGGTACGTGTATTACTGGGGTGCGCGGGAAGTTTCACACACTCGCCTACAACACGTATTCATGGAATCGAACGTGGCTAAGGCATGCGCCCAAAAAGATGGGCCAATCCGGAAACAGGTACGCCAGCAGGAAGCAGGCGTACGTCGACCCGCGCATCATAAAAGTGCGCGCAAACAACAAACAAACTAACACGCCAGGATGAATTTACCGTTCCTAGCAGCAGTGGCCGTGGGATACTGCAGGAGGAGGAGGAGGATAGTCAGGGCCAGAATTTTTACACCCAGAACCAGCCTTTTTGGGATGCCTGATGACCACGTGTATGGGAGGTACAGGTTTCCACCTCACATGATACTCGACCTGGTCAGTGAGTGGGAGGATGACCTCACATCACCCACCCTGTGCTCCCAAGCACTCAGCCCCCTGGAGAAGGTCCTTAATGTACTGCACTTCTTGGACACTGGATCATTTCAGTGGACAAGTTCCATATTGGGGGGGGGGTGCCACAGGCCACGCAGTCACGCTGCCTACACCAGGTCTTGGCCATCATCACTACACGCCCATCAGTCCGCAGGCACATATACCTGCCCAGAACACCTGCAGAAAGGCAGGCTGCCGCCCAGGAATTCTACGGGGTGGCACAATTCCCCAAAGTGCTAGGTGCCATCGATTGCACCCATGTGGCTCTACGTCCCCCCAGGGCATCTGAGCACATCTATAGAAAACGCAAGCACTGGCATTCCATCAACGTCCAGGTAGTATGTGATGCCAAGGGAATCATCACCTCAGTATATGACAACTATCCAGGGTCCACCCATGACAGTTTCATTTACAGAATGTCAACCCTAAACTGAGACCTAGAAGCTGGGCAGCATGGCGATACATGGCTGCTTGGTGAGTATAAATGCCACTGCACATGCATGCATGTCAGATACTGAGTAATGTCACAACCCCACTAATGATACCCATCACCACCTCCCCAGGGGACAGTGCCTACCCTCTGAGCACCCACATGATGATGCCAATTCGGAACCCCACCACGCCACCCCAGGTAAGATCCAACACAGCCCACATTGCAACCCGGGGCATAGTGGAGCGCACATTCGGAGTGCTCAAGTCACGCTTTCGCTCCATTGACCGTTCTGGCGGGAAGCTGTTATACGCTCCCCCAGTAGTGTGCAGGATCATAGTGGCAGCATGTGTCCTGCACAACGTTGCAACACGCCGGGGCCTGGCCGTGAACATGGTGGTGCCCCCACATCCCCAACCACATGCACGCCCACTGCGCATGGGAGGGGAAAGGCCACGGGGTGAGGCAGCCCGTACGCAGCTGGTGGATAATTACTTCACCTAAAATCACACCCCTGTGGAGTGCACACAGCCCTGGCACATACCAGCTGACTGTCAATGATGATGAGTCAAGTGACAGTCAACTGTCACAACTGTCACAACCATTCCAGCCTGAGATTGTTCACCTGGAAGTGTTCCATTGTGTGCATCCCTACCTACACAAACACCACCAATGCTGTGTCATCAAAAGACACAGTTCTATGCTGATAAAATCATTACCCACTTGCAAGATACAACATGACAACAGTGCCATGTCACCGAACCCCTCCCCAGCACCGCCACCCAAAACACCATGGCATGTCATGCTATGTGAGAGCAAACAAAGGAATCCCCAAAACATGACACATGTGTCACAAAGTACAGTGTCCCAAATGGAAACTGGCCACACACAATATGCTCCCATTAATGTAGAACTGACAACACACATGACCAAATACTTACCACACTACAATGCAGCTACCCAACCCCAAACATAGCATTCACATGACAGTACTAAGTTAAAGGACACGTAGTCTTACAACCTGGTGATGCTAGCACATCAACCACTTCCAACTGTACAGTCAAGGCAACACACTGTAACAAAAAATCAAAAATCAAAAATCAAAAATGTCCATGTGGGGGCCAGGGGGTGCGGGAGGCCACCCAGGAGGTCCGAGGACAGGGTGCACACTGTTAGGCGGAAACCTGTGCAGTTCCCTCTGGGACCACTGCAAAAGATTTAGGACTACAGGTGTTTGGCGGTGAACCCACTTGGTAGCAGTCTGTACCACACAGATTCACTTGGTAGCTGTGGCTGAGCAGTCAGACTTCCCGCAAGAAGAGTTGAGCAGTATGTGGAGTATACAAAATAGGGCAATTCTTCCCAGCAAGACAAGCAAACACGCAACGAGGCTTAGTGTAAAGATATTAAGGTATTTATTTATAACGAAACATCTATGAAAAACACAATGGCACTTTCACGGCAAACAAATCAAACACAATTACTATACGAAGAAGAAACGATCAATCCCCCTAGCAATATTTCGACAAGTCTAGGTTCTACCGGCACCACTTATTTACAGACAGAGGTGTATACCTCAACCTAGATGGCACTCTAATATTAGTTAGGACGGGAGAGAAAAAGATAGGCAGGTTACGAAATCAACACAGTTCAATACTTCACAGGCAAAATGTACGGTAAGAAGGCAAGAACCACAATAGATCATAAAGTTCAGAGGCCAGGCCCACTCGGAGAGAGGCAAGGCGATATGTCCCAAAAAGTCTCTAGTGTAGATGCATTCAAGTCTTTGTAGCAAATTGTTATCGGCAGATTGAACCAGTTCAGAACAATAAATGAGAAAAGCTTGGAGGCGACCCAACGGAAAGGAGAGGATTAAGACACCTCACTCGAACCGATCGAAAGGGAAGCCAGGCGGACACGGTACCTTGTTGTGGAGGGCAGCTCCGGCGGGGGCAGTTGTTCCTGGTGGTGGATGCACGTCGGGTCTTTGCCAAGAGTAGAGAGGTTCTCGTCGTCGAAGAAAAGTGAAGTCCGGTGCGCCACCAGGGAAGAGACCAGCCGCGGAGTGCTCCGTCACAAGGCACCACCTTTTGGTCGCGGTACAGGGGTAGTGGCTATCCGGTTGCCGGGGTGCGCTGCACGGGCAATTCAACCACTGCGTCCTGAGGCGAATAAAAAGCAAAGGGGACTGGTTGTTCCCACCAGTCAGGGGAAGAGACTCTCCGGCAGGGAGATCTCCTCTGTCGTCGGGAAGTGGTGAGTCGGCTCAGCAGGGCTCCACCGGAGGTGTCGTAGTTGCAGATCGGCTCAGCGTTACCCTTGTCGGATTCTTAGGTCCTGTGGCGACTTCTGAAGATCCAGTCCCAAAAGCCCTGCTTTTATGCAGAAAACCCCCATTCATTCAGCCTAGCTGTCAATCAATACATGCTAAGTGGTGAGCGGGAAGGCTCACCACTTGGGCAAATCACTCCAGAGTGCGACCGGAGTTGGCAAGGCAACTCGGTCCAGGGTGCCTAAACCCCCTCCCACACCCCTGTGGTAACCCAGACAGAATGGCACCACTTTGGAGGGTCTCTGTACAGAGCCCGCCAAAAATGGAACAAAGGGCTCAACCTTTGGTTTAGGAGTCACAGAGACGAACACAGACGCCATTTTAAAAACCGAGTTCTGGCAGAAAATACCATCCGATAAACTTATTTACGATAAGTAGACCGGTGGTATGTTAGAGATTAACAAGGAAAAGTATCAATCTCCAACAATGGGATGAATCCCATAGGGCTAGGTTCGGGGTCGAACATAACAAGTAGTTTCCACTGCCACCAGCCAAAACTCGACGAGGGGGGACGGGACAGTGCCCCCTCGAGTAACAGATCCAGGAGTAATCAAATTACCCCTACTAGTACGTCTACAATAAGATGGTTTGTACTAGTTCTGTTAGTAAATTTAGGTCTAGTAAAGCCAATGATGACTTTACATGCCCGGGGAGACAGTAGTCAGTCCCCGGGTATGGAGTCTATGGTGGAGGTCCGCTAGGACGCCCCAGTGCTACGGCACATAGGGTGCGGTGTAACACACATAGAAAAACATATGAGACCATATGGAGTAAAAGACCCCATAGCCCATAGAGCACATTGACATTCAAAGGAATTACACACATACATGGCCAAGAGTGGGAGGAAAAGAGTCTCACTCTTGGCAGGATGGAAAAAAACAAACTCCCGAAATCCAGAAAAGCTGCTGGGGGATTCACTAGGTTAGGAAATTCAGCCTAAACAGAGAATTCTCCCTAACACACACCAACAGCCACCTGTGTGGATGTTGCGAAAATAAAAATACCTCCATGGGCTCATGGCCTGCACGGCTACGCTATTGTGAGAGTTTCAGAATCGCTGTGGTCGCTCTCATCACTCTGTGCTGCTGCCGCCACAGGAGGTGGTGGTGCTATGGGAGGCAGCCCACGCAAAGCCCTAGTCTGGTCCTCCATGGCAGCAAGCATGCGGGTGTGGAAAGTCTCGTTCTGGAGGAATATGGTGCAGAGATCCCCATGCACCACCTGACGTGATGCCTGGACCTCCTCCCGAGTTGCCTGCATCTCTGCTGAGAGCGTACGTGTGACCCGCTCCAGCAGCTGTTCTGTCCTCATGACAGTGGAAGCCTCAAGGTCCACAAGAATCTGCCTGAGGTGATGGACTTCTACCCTCAGGGCTTCCCTCTGGCCCTGGGACTCTAAAGAAATGGCTTCCCGCAGAGTGTCCAGGGCCGCCCGTCTGTCCCTGTTGGACGTCAACATGTCCTCCCTGAGTGATTGGCAAATGGAGTCTGTTGCCTGCTGTGGTTGCTCCATCTGACTTTCTGGGGGGACAATGGAAGTGGCCACCCTTTCCATTGATTGAGCCATCATCTCAGATGATGCTGCCTGTTGGTTTGCCATACGGTATATGGATTGCTCCCATACGGTATTGCCTGGTGGCGTACGGCCACCGCGTCGGCGAGTACCACACCTGTCTGGGGCAAGGCGAACTGTGCCTTGCTGTGTCGGCACTGCCTGAGGCTGCAGGACTGCATTCCCCCTCCGATCTGCTGGCCCAGGAACAGGATCAGATGTTGCGGAGTGTGGCCCTGCATCCGTAACCACCAAAGGCGGACCTACCAACACTGACATCCCCATAGTGGGCTGTACCCCTGGTGCAGGTGGGTCGTACAGAACAGAATCCCTTCCAGAAACACCTACCTGCGAAGCCACATAGGTCTCATCATCCGAATCAACACCTGAATAGAGGTCTGGGGAGGTGCACCCAGAGACACCCCTGGAGAGAACGGTCTGCAGCAAGAGTGGGTTCTCACCCACCACCACACCCCGTCCCCCACTGGTGCCCGGTTGTGCCTGAGATCCCTCCTTGGTCTGCACCATCTCCTCACCCTCAACAGCATCAAGTGCGTCATCCCCTGCAAAAACATGAAAGACAAAAAATGGAAACAGGCATTAGCACCATGGCACACAATTAGGCCTGACAAGCTACAGAACCAGTACTTGATTGACACATGTCCCACATGACTATAACCCTCCCATGCATGCACTGTCACTGAGTTTGAAGGGGAGGAAAATGTCAGACACTCATGACAACAAGATGGAAGAGCAACACATTAGCTGCATGCTGGCTAGCAGTGCCATCACACATTGGCCTGTGAGTGGCATGTACAATCCACATACATGACACATGCCATCACACAGATGGCATGTACCATAGGCATGTCACATATTGTTTGACAATAGGGCTGAGAAATGCGTAGTGAAAGTGTGGGAATTGAAACAAACAGCCTGAATGAACACTGAAAAATATGGAACAATGTTGTTGCAAGATGCCACTTCAAGGGCATGACTTGAGGCCAGCTTTTTCTTTGCCCTGCGCTTAAGGTCATTCCAGCGCTTGTAGCACTCACCAGCTGTGCGCCTCACAAAATCAAGGGCATTTATGATGTCCGCAACTGTCTGCCAGTGTGCCTGACGTCGAGCAGGTGTGGTCTTGCACCCGGAAGTGATCAACATTTCACTGTCATGTGCGGACACATACTGCACAAGTGCATCACATTCGGCATCATTGAAGCTAGGCTTCCTTGGCGTGCCGGACTGCGTAGCCGTGTCTGGGGTATCAGCCTGTACTGGACGAACACTCTTCCTCCTTCTTTTGGAAGGTGGTGGGGATCCTGAGTGGCCTACGCCGCTCTGGCCACTAGGGGCAGGAGCACCGGTGGACTCGGTAGTTGGAGTGTGGGAATGCACACAGAGCATGGGACTTGGTGCAGGCATTGGCTGAAGTGTGACGTAGTCAGGGGGAACGTTAGCAAGATGGACTGGGACCACCACTGCCCTGGTTGGGAGAGTCAGAGCTGGGGTGGATGGAGCTGCAGCTGCCCATGCAGCCTCCCCACCCTGCCTACTCGGGGCAGCAGATGACATAGCTGCCCCTGATCCACGTGGCCTGGTGACACCAACTTGCACCGCCACACGTGGCCTAGACTTGGCGACCTGGAAGTCAGCCTGGGAGTCACCCTGTGCCAGGTCAGGTGCCACAATGGGCCGGTCCAACAAGGGCTGAGCAGAGATGGTGTCAGCCACGTTTCCCTCAACCATGGGGAGGGGGCATGGGTGTCCCTGACTGGTCCTCCACACATGGGGGGCTAGGTGTACCCTGCAAATCCCAGCCACGTCCCCTACCGTGCCCACTACGCCCACCTCTTGAGGCTCAGCCACCTTTGCCATCCTTACCGCTTGGTCGCCTCCCAACCATGGGACTGATGTTGTTGTGCGCATGGGAGTTGCAGTAAACTATTGTCCTGGGCAATTGGGGGTCAAAGGGGTAGGGTACTAGATGGAATTCGTACCCTAGTGCTCTAGCAAGGCTGTATGTGACCCCTGGGGAAAGATGACGGGTCACGCAACGCACAGGCACCCCAAAAAAGCAAATAACGTGCACTCAACCCCTCGTAGACTACGTGCGTGGAAAAATGAACCTGAACTACGCTGTGGCACCCAGAAACACAAAAATGAACGTACGCGTGTCACACGCAGCCTACAATGACCTCTGAAGGGGTATGCGACACACGGGGAAAGCACAGTTGGTAAATATGTGCGCGACTCACCGTCTGCCTGTAAAAAGAGCGTGAAAAATACACGTGTGTGCGCGTTGGTAACACCCCCGCCAAAAGAAGAATTGTACGCTGTCTGAGGAGACAGGACAAAAGAAGAAGTTAACGCTGTTTGAGGAAACAGGCCCAACAGAAAATCAGAAAAAAGCTGTCAGAGGTAACAGGGAGTACGAACTAGAAACGCTGTGAAGTAAATCGCGTGTGAACCGACAAGAAGTACAGAATTCACCCACTCGCTCTCCACAAAAAGCACGTAAATTATGTCCTACAGGTACCTTTTGAACCGGCCCACATGTCCAACGTCACTTCCACGTATACGCGCTGAGGCCCTATCATCCAATTACACAAGCTGACACTCTGACGTGCAGTTCTTGGACGTGTAACATGCACCCGGGTTCAGGGAAACGCCCGCGCGTGCACGTCACAGACGCGCTTACGCACTAAGGGCCTTTGGTCCAATTAAATCGCGTACGCGTGCTGACACGCTTACGCGCTAAGAGCCTTTCCTCGAATTACACGCTGACGTGCAAGATTTTCATGTGCCAAATCACTCCGTATCAAGCTGGCCATGCGTTCGCACACGGAAGACCACGCTCCTGCGAGAAGGCCGAATTACTGCCCCCAAGAGCCCCGAGCACGCTCCCACTTGCCATCTGCTGCTGCCTGATTATCTGCTGCCCACGTGCCCTGCCATTTTCTGCCTGCACGTCAGCCCGGGGTGCTGTTGCTGTGACCAACCCTGCTGGAACTGAAGACTCCCGACTGGGATTCCATCGCTCCACAGCCCAGCCCCAGGACCCAGTTGCCCACCCACTCCTGCCTCAGAGGTTGCCATGTCGGGCACTACACCATCTGGCACCACTGGCAACCCCCAGCCAGAGAGGCAGAGGGCCACCAGCTTCACTGCCACCGAAGTTGGTGTCCTGGTGGAGCATGTCCTGGGGCATTATGATGCCCTCTTCGGAACATCACGCGCCAACAAGGAAGGACGGGAGAGGATCTGGGACGACGTAGTGGTTGCCATCAACGCGGAGGGGGTGGCAACCCGTGACATCAAGCACGTCAAGAAGCGCTGGGAGGACTTCAGGTCCAGGACCCTCCACAAGGCCCGGCGCCTCTCGGAGGGGGGCCGGGCACGCCTGAGTACCATCCAGATGAGGGTCCTGGAACGCGTAGGCCCAGCGCTCCATGCCCAGATCCTTCGGAGGCAGACCCGTCTGGAGTTGAGCGGTAAGTGGCCAAGCATTGCTGTGTGAGACAGGGCATGTTGCAGTGTGCTGGTAGTCTGATGCTTGCCTGTATGTGTGACATAGGCCATATATGGATGTGTGTGTGCAGGGACATCATGGTCATGCATGTGAGACCAGTTATGTGTGAACCACATGGTTGGTGCATGTGTTTTAATGCAACATGGGGAGCTCTTTGTGGAATGCACACATGAAAGCATGGCTGTCTCTGTTCCTGGACATGGAGGGGGGGCGAGGAATGGGTGCTGATATCATATGCATGTATGGTGCACATGTGTGTGTGTGTGCCTGAGAAGTGTGTGTGTGACTTTGAAACGCCATGGATGCATGTGACTTTGAAGGCAACATCTTGGTTTACAGGGGCCCTTCTACATGGATGTTGATTGCAGGCGCCAGGACTGTTTCTGCATGTGTGCTGTGTGCATTCACCCATGTGTTGTGGAATGACAGGATGGAAGTGACATTTGACAGTGCCACTCATGTGTTATTGCTTCCTGTCTAGGGTATTTTGTACTGTACCCTGATGCTTGTGTTCTATGTCTCCCTCTACGCAGCGTCAAGTGAAGAAGAGGGCGGAGACGGCGCTGTGGAGCCAAGCGGCGGGGATGCCTCCACTGGGCAGCGACGCAAGGCCCAGCCACCCTCCCAGGAATTACCATCATCCGGGAGCGAGGGGGCTGGTGCTGCGTCTGCCACAACGGCTGTGGCGGAAGGGCCGGGTGAGCCCCCACAGGGGCTTCCAATGGCAGAAGACAGTGTGGAGACATCCAGGTTGGTGGTCTCCACAGAGGAGGAGGAGCCCGCTACTGAGCCGCACATGGGGCCTGGTGGGGGTAGTACCAGTGGTGCAAGTGGTGCAGTCCAGGGCCAGGGTCAGGAGGCAGCACAGGTCACCGTGGAGGGGCCTGTGCATGTCGCTGTCATTGACCCTGTGACTGCACCATCATGCACCAGCAGGGAGGCCCCGTACCAGGCCCGTCCGCAGGTAGGGGAGAGTGCCATACCACCTGCCTCTCCACTACCTGTGGACGAGGGGTCCCGCGACCGTATGGGATCCGTCCTGGTGGGTGTCGCGTTGCGCACGCGTGTCATTCATGATGACGTGCGTTCTTCCTGGGCGGAGAACGCACGCCATCACGAAGAGCAGCATTGTGACGTGGCACTGCTGGGTGGGGCCCTGGTCGGTGGGTTCCTACATGTGACACGCACTCTGGCAGACCTCTCCTCCTCTGTGGAGGCTATGCGCTGGTCGTTCTCCACATCATCTTCCGGCCCAGATTCCACCAGGGCCCCCTGTGGACCTGGCCTGACCAACACAGCCAGCTTGGTGGAGATCCCATCCCTGCCACAGTCGGAAGTTGGCGGTCCAGCAGGGGTGGACACCACAACTGGAGACCAGCAGATGGAGGATGTGCAGGCACCATTTGACAGGGCACATGGACAGCAGCAGCAGGAGCAGGCTGTAGGTGGGAGCAATGATGGCTCGGGGCCATCTACATCGGAGGGGCAGGCATCGGCCAGAGGGCAGGAGGACCCTGGACGGGAAGTGTGTTCCGTGTAGCAGTGGTTGGGCCATGCGATAGATGCGGAGCGGCAGCGGGCGGAAGAGGCATGGCTCACGATGGTCAGGGCAGAGAACTCCATGCGTAGGGCCCTGAGGCGGGCCGAGTGCCTCGAGGCCATTCGCAGGGACCTGGAGTTCCAGATGTCATCGTCCCTGCGAACCCTCGGGGCCATGGAAGAGGACCGCCTCCGGGACATCGAGCAGGAGTTCGATGATGCCCTGGCCCGGAACATCAACATGTGAGCCGTTGGACTTGCCCGCTGCCCTTGTAAATAGTTAGTTTGTTAGTATTAGGTTTCCTTTGGTTTTTTCTTTATTTTGGACCGCTTGGACAATGGACCACATTTTTGTATATAGTTTTTTTATTAGGTAGTAGTTTTTGGTAGGTATCATTTCTTAAATTGGGCTCATGGACCCTGGATTCTTCAATTTTACATAGTTTTTCATTGGATTCATCTTTTTTGATATTTTTTTGTGTTCACCATGGAGCAATGGTTTTTACTTTTTATTTTCCCTTGGATGACAGTTTTTGAACTGTGACTTTGGACAACATTTCTTTTTGGATTTCTTTTGCTTGATTTGATTTTCATTATTTATCGGACATGGACCACTTCTTTTGTTACTCCCATTGTTGTGTGTTTAATTTCATTTACGTTCATGTTGGCTTTAATATATATATTTTTATACTTCCATTTGTGGTACCATTTCATTGGTTTCATGCATGTCATGATATGGGTTTTGACATTCACTTGCACCCATTGTGTGTGTGTGACTGTTAGGACACTCACCCGGGAACAGGAACGTCCGTATCCTCGCTGGCGGGGAGATGCCTGGCGGCTGTACGCGCGGTATCGTCTTGGCCGAAGGTGCATTCTCCGAGGTCATCGCTCACTTGGGGTGCGTGCCCGCTACGGGCGAGTCAGGGTGCATGCGTTCATACGTGGAAACGGCAGGGAACGGGCTTGTGGTTCAAGCCTCGTTTCCATGAATACCTTGACTCCGCGCATGCGCCGACTCAGATTGCGGGTCAAGCCTCGCCTCCATGCCGAGTCACTATAAAGAAGCTTCCTGGTCTTGTACTCGCCGCGTCTCAATGCGGTTTGGTCCTGACCTCCCGCTCGCTTCTGGAATACCTTGTCCTATCTTGGTTACTCCGCTTGCCTTCTTTGTTCCCTTCCTGTTGCCCTGCCTTCCCCTGTCCTGTTGGTCTGGTTCCTTGGTTGGGGGTCTGGCTTCCCTGGGTTGGGCTTAGTCTGGTCCTGGTCCGGAGCTCCTCTTGTCCCTTCCTTGTCCCTTACTTGCCGCCTTACCCCTCTCCTGCCTGCCCACCTTTCCTTGCCTGAATATTTCTCTGCATTGTGCTTGGGTACCAGTGCCTCTACGGTGCCTTTACTCTGCCTTTTCTGCTGCCTGCAGTTGCTGCCATTACTAAAGTCTTGGCTGCCTTCTTCCACCATCTTCGAGAGGGTCTTCTGCAGAATCAACAAGCAACGCACTCAAGCTTTCTGTTAACATCTACCGACCTTCCCTGTCAGTGCTTGCACTGTTCTGGTGCCACGTAAATACAGGGAAGTGTCCATCCGTGGCGTCAGGAATCGGACCCATTTTCAATCCTGTAAATCAGGACGGGACCTGGGCCGGTTCTTGGCGTTACCCTGTCATCTTTCGTTCTACAATCAACATCCTGGCGCACCCGGCACGCAAGCCTTCAGGAAACACATGTACGCAGCGTCCACGGGACGCACATCTTGACAGATTGAGACGCCTAACCTCCGATTCGGACCCAGAGATGGAGGAATCCTCTGATCTCAGAGACGAAATAAGATCTTTAAGGGCTGAAATGACAGCGCTTCGTCTAGAAAATGAGACACTACGTCAGATGGTGGTGCATAGGACTAGCACCACAACTCAGGCTGATTCTGCCATGGCACAGACGACACCCATGAAGTTTGATGGGGATTCTAGAAGAGTGGCCGAATTTTGTAATCATTGCAGGATTCATTTTTTGTTCCGGGCCTCCCATTTCACCGACGAGAAGGCGAAGATTGGGTATATTCTAGGGAATCTAACCGGAAATGCGCTGGCATGGGCAGCTCCTTTGGTGTCCTCAAACAGTTTAATCCTGAGTGATTTTGCCGCCTTTGAGGAAGCGTTCCTGGAAGTGTTCCAGTCACCTAATTTGGCCGCCACTGCACAAAATCAATTAATGGATTTAAAGCAGGGTCCGAGTGATCTGATCACATACATCGGTCGGTTCCGTCAATTGGCGGCGGATTCTCAATGGCCGGAAGTAACACAAAAGACGCTTTTTCGGCGAGGCCTGTGAGAGGAGTACAAGGATGAACTTCTTCATATACCAGAACCGGATACCTTACAGGTACTTCAGGAACAGGTTCTTCGAATCGATCACCGTTTGACTGAACGGAAGGGAGAAAGACGTCGGTTGGAGAGGACGTACTCCAGGTCTTTTCCGTTACCTGATGGTGCTTCAAGTACATCAGAGACGGGTCCGGAACCCATGCAATTGGGGGCACTCAGAGGACCTTTGTCCGCGATGGAGAGAAAACGAAGAAGGGACTTGAATTTATGCCTGTATTGTGGTGCCGCCGGGCACTATTTGGGTACTTGTCCGTTACGACCACTCAGGAAGTCGGAAAACTAATAGGCCTGTCATGTATAAGGAAGGCAATGACAGGCCCATCGTTTAAACCAGTCCTTCCGGATACTGATGGTTTCTTACAGCCCATGTCACCCGCAGCCCTCTTGGTACTCCGAATTAAAGTACTATGGCAGGACAAGTCAACTGAAATCATGGGTCTTCTGGATTGTGGAGCATCTGGCAATTATATCGATGTTGAGTTTGTTAAGAAGAACCAGATACCTCTACTTAAGAAGAATCAAGCTACACCGATTGAGGTCATTGATGGTACACCTTTGTCTTTTGGTCCCATTCAACACCACACTGGAGTTCTGCAGTTATGGATCAATGAACATCAGGAAAAGATATCTTTGGATGTGATTAAGTCACCGTCTTATCCGATCGTGTTGGGTTTACCCTGGTTGTTGTATCACAACCCTAAAATTAATTGGGTAACCCGTACCTTGACATTTAATTCAGAACGTTGTTTACTGGATTGTTCCTCCTCAGGGTTATCTGTTGGGATATCCACAACTGCCACACAGACAGAGGTGAATGGAATATCTTCTGTATGCAAAATATCTGCCGTACCATCTGAATATGCAGACTACTCTTCGGTGTTTTCGGAACCAGGGGACATTCCTCTGCCTCCTCATAGAAGTTTTGATTGTGCCATAGATCTGTTGCCAGATTCTGTGATAACACATGGACGAGTGTACTCCTTATCCCCACAAGAAAGAACAGCCTTACAAGAATATCTAAACGACTGTCTCCAGAAAGGGTATATCACCCCTTCCAAGTCTCCTGCAGGATTTCCGCTGTTTTTCGTCATGAAAAAGGAGGGCACTTTACGTCCCTGTGTGGATTATCGGCAGTTAAATGATCTTACTCGGAAGGACAGATATCCGTTGCCTCTAATACGTGACATCCTGGAATCCTTGCACTCTGCCAGTATATTTTCTAAGTTGGATTTAAGAGGGGCATATCATCTGGTACGAATTAAGACTGGTGATGAGTGGAAAACGGCTTTTAAGACACCCTTGGGGCACTATGAATATCGTGTAATGCCTTTCGGACTATGCAATGCCCCAGCCGTTTTCCAGCGTTTGATGGATGACGTATTTTCGGATTTATTCGGAATATCTGTGTGGGTATATCTAGATGATATACTGATTTTTTCAAGAGATAAGAAGGAACACATTTTACATGTCAAAGAAGTTCTCAGCCGTTTACGTCAGAACCACTTATACGCCAAAGCTGAGAAATGTCTCTTCAATCAAGACAAGATTGAGTTTCTTGGGTACGTGATTGGCCGTTCTGGCATACAGATGGACCCAACTAAGTTACGGGCAATTCAGGAATGGCGACAACCTAATGATGTGAAGGCCCTTCAGCGATTCCTTGGATTCGCCAATTTCTATAGGCGCTTTATACCAGGTTTCTCGACTCTCACAGCACCTTTAACCAGTTTAACCAGCAGTAAGACGTCGTTTGTGTGGAATGAGGAAGCTACTAATGCGTTTGAACGTCTCAAGGAAGCCTTCAGCACCTCTCCAATTCTACATCATCCCGACGAGAGTAGACCATTCATTGTGGAAGCAGATGCGTCGAATTTCGCCGTTGGATCTGTTCTGCTACAGAAGGACCCGCAGTCAGATGTTGAATTCCCAGTGGCTTATTTTTCCTGAAAATTAACGTCAAGCGAACGGAATTATGCCGTGATCGAGAAAGAACTTTTAGCTATCAAATTAGCTTTTGAAGAATGGCGCCATCACCTTTTGGGAGGCCGGTTTCCTGTTGAGGTCCGTACCGACCATAGAAATTTACAGTACCTACGATCTCTTCAATGTCGCACTTCCCACCAGGCCGTTTGGGCGTTTTTCTTTTCACATTACGATTTCACAATCACTTACATACCCAATGCTCGGAATCTGAAAGCAGACGCATTGTCTCGCTCCTTGGAAGACATCAAGCAAGACAGCCAAAATCAGCTATTGCTAGCCCCAGAACATTTTTTGTTTTCCGTGTCTCATTGTCTGGACACGTTCTTACAAGAAACATTGGCAGACCCCTACAGAACGGAACTATTGAAATTACCCCAGGTTAGTGAGAACGAGGGGTTGCTCTTCTTCAATGAGAGATTGTATGCACCTACCGACTCTCTTCGGATTGCCATTTTGCAAGCATTTCACGACTCGAAAATTGGGGGCCATCGGGGCATACGTGCAACTCAAGAACTTGTCGCCAGACAGTTTTGGTGGCCAGGATTGGCTAAACAGATTAAACAATATTTGGAATGTTGTCCAGTATGTGCCCAAGTAAAGATACCCAGAAGGAAGCCACTCGGTCTACTCCAACCAATCGAGACACCACCATATCCATGGCATACCATAGCTACTGATTTCATAGTGGAACTACCACCTTCCGAGGGCTTCACATGTATAATGGTAGTAGTTGACTGTTTTTCCAAGATGGCTCATTTTATCCCCTTTGTTAAGGTTCCCTCTGCTATTTCCATGGCCCGAGCATTCCTGCACAACATTTACCGGTTACATGGACTACCCGATAAGATCATCTCGGACCGTGGTTCCCAGTTCATATCATCTTTTTGGAAACAGCTGTGTCGTCACCTGGGCATACATCGGGCGCTTAGTTCCGGCTATCATCCACAATCCAACGGACAGACGGAGAGGACCAATCAAACGTTGGAACAGTATCTGCATTGTTTTTCCAACGCCTCTCAGACCAACTGGGCATTGCATTTGGACTTAGCTGAGGTGGCTTATAACAACTCGATCCATTCTGCTACAGGATTAAGCCCCTTTCTTTGTTCCTATGGACTCAATCCTAGACTTTTTCCGTTTGCTCCTGTACGACCAAGCACGGTTCCCTCTGCTGACCAGCTGATTCAAGAGATCCGAAGACTGCATGCTCAGGTGACTGGTACCCTGGTTAAGGCATGTGAGAACATGAAGGCACAGGCAGATAGGAGGCGTACCCCTGAACCCGCATTTAGGGTTGAGGGAAGGTATGGCTCTCTTCCAAGAACTTACCCGTTCGCAACTTACCTACGAAACTTGCTCCCCGTTTCCTAGGGCCCTTTCGAATCATTAGGCGGATTTCCCCAGTGGCATTCAAACTGGATTAGCCCCCATCCTGGCGGGTGCATCCCGTTTTTCATGTCTCCTATTTAAGCCTTACCTGGATGACCCCTATGGGCGCTCGGGCTCCCGTCCTGTGGCCATTGAGGTGCAGGGTGTTCCTGAATATGAGGTCCGGGAAATCTGTGATTCTCGTTTCCATCGAGGTCAATTGCAGTTCTTGGTGGATTGGGAGGGGTATTCAGCTTGTGACCGCACTTGGGAACCTATTGGGAATATCCATGCTCCTCGTTTAGTGCGTGAGTTCTATTTACGCCATCCTTGTAAACTGGGGGCCCCGGGTCTTTGTGGGAGGGAGCATGGTGTTAGGACACTCACCTGGGAACAGGAACGTCCATATACTCGCGGGCGGGGAGATGCCTGGCAGCTGTACCCGCGGTATCGTCTTGGCCGAAGGTGCATTCTCCGAAGTCATCGCTCACTTGGGGTGCGTGCTCGCTACGGGCGAGTCGGGGTGCATGCGTTCATACGCGGAAATGGCAGGGAACGGGCTTGTGGTTCAAGCCTCGTTTCCATGAATACCTTGACTCCGCGCATGCGCCGACTCGGATTGCGGGTCAAGCCTCGCTTCCATGCCGAGTCACTATAAAGAAGCTTCCTGGTCTTGTACTCGCCGCGTCTCAACACGGTTTGGTCCTGACCTCCCGCTCGCTTCTGGAATACCTTGTCCTATCTTGGTTACTCCGCCTGCCTTCTTTGTTCCCTTCCTGTTGCCCTGCCTTCCCCTGTCCTGTTGGTCTGGTTCCTTGGTTGGGGGTCTGGCTTCCCTGGGTTGGGCTTAGTCTGGTCCTGGTCCGGAGCTCCTCTTGTCCCTTCCTTGTCCCTTACTTGCCGTCTTACCCCTCTCCTGCCTGCCCACCTTTCCTTGCCTGAATACTTCTCTGCATTGTGCTTGGGTACCAGTGCCTCTACGGTGCCTTTACTCTGCCTTTTCTGCTGCCTGCAGTTGCTGCCATTACTACAGTCTTGGCTGCCTTCTTCCACCATCTTCGAGAGGGTCTTCTGCAGAATCAACAAGCAACGCACTCAAGCTTTATGTTAACATCTACCGACCTTCCCTGTCAGTGCTTGCACTGTTCTGGCGCCACGTAAATACAGGGAATTGTCCATCCGTGGCATCAGGAATCGGACCCATTTTCAATCCTGTAAATCAGGACGGGACCTGGGCCGGTTCTTGGCGTTACCCTGTCATCTTTCGTTCTACAATCAACGTCCTGGCGACCCCGGCACGCAAGCCTTCAGGAAACACAGGTACACAGCGTCCACGGGACGAACATCTTGACAGTGATGGACATGTGTTAATTTACATACTTGCCATTGGGGTTGTATCATGTAATTTGCATTTCTATGTGGGTGGATGCAATACTTGGGTGGGTCTTTGGCATGTGGAGGCTGGCCATAAGGGCCAGGGATCTAGATTGTGATGACGTGTTGGCTGGGGGACATGTGTCGGGGCCTGCTGGCAGGTGCCCCGCACTGCTGGGGGGTGGGGGTTCCAAGGGGACATGAGTGGGGGCCTGCTGGCAGGTGCCCCGCACTGCTGGGTGGTGGGGGTGCAGGGGACATGTGTGGGGGCCTGTTGGCAGGTGCCCCTCAGTGCTGGGGGGTGGGTGTGCAAGGGGACATGAGTGGGGGCCTGCTGGCAGGTGTCCCGCACTGCTGGGGGGTGGGTGTGCAAGGGGACATGAGTGGGGGCCTGCTGGCAGGTGCCCCTCAATGCAGGGGGGTGGGGGGTGCAAGGGGACATGAGTGGGGGCCTGCTGGCAGGTGCCCCGCACTGCTGGGGAGTGGGTGTGCAAGGGGACATGAGTGGGGGCCTGCTGGCAGGTGCCCCTCAGTGCTGGCGGTGGGGGTGCAAGGGGACATGAGTGGGGGCCTGCTGGCAGGTGCCCTGCACTGCTGTGGGGTGGGGGTCCAAGGGGGTAATGCGTTGGTGATCACTAGTGCAAGGTGACATGTGGCTTGGCTGGGGGGGCATGCCCATGGTGGATGGGCTGCCTGCGGGACATGACCAGGGGTGCAGGGTAGTCCCCTGTGGTGTGGGTTGCCTGCAGGGGCCATGGAGGGTGTAGAGGGAACACCTGGGAGGACCCACACTGCCAATTCACGTGTAGGACTCCCCTGCACCCCCGAAATGCACGTACCCCACTCGCACAGGGCCTATCGCGTGTGAAACTTGCCCGCACCCCAGTAATACAAGTATCCTGCTGAAATTGTGTGTGGAACTTCCCGCGCACCCCAGTAATACAAGTACCCTGCTGAAATCGCTGTGGAACTTCCTGCGCACCCCTGTAATACACGTACCCTGCTGAAATCACGTGTAAAACTTCCCCATACCCCAGAAATACACGTACCCTGCTGAAATCGCATGTGCAACTTCCTGCGCACACCTGTAATACACGTACCCTGCTGAAATTGCGTGTTAGACTTCCCCGCACCCCAGAAATACACGTACCCTGCTGAAATCGCGTGTGGAACTTCCCGCGCACCCCTGTAATACACGTACCCTGCTGAAATTGCATGTTAAACTTCCCGTGCACCCCTGTAATACACGTACCCTGCTGAAATCGCGTGTAGAACTTCCCCGCACTCCCGAAATACACGTACCCTGCTGAAATCGCATGTGGAACTTCCCGCGCACCCCTGTAATACACGTACCCTGCTGAAATCGCGTGTTAAACTTCACTGCACCCCCGAGATCCACGTACCCTGCTGAAATTGCATGTGGAACTTCACGCGCACCCCTGTAATACACGTACCCTGCTGGAATCGGGTGTAAAACTTCCCCGCACCCCAGAAATACACGATCCCTGCTGAAATCGCGTGTGGAACTTCCCGCGCACCCCTGTACTACACGTACCATGCTGAAATCGCGTGTAAAACTTCCCCGCACCACCAAAATACACGTAACCTGCTGTAATCGCATGTGGAACTTCCCACGCACCCCTGTAATACACGTACCCTGCTGAAATCGCGTGTAAAACTTCCCTGCACCCCAGAAATACACGTACCCTGCTGAAATCGCGTGTGGAACTTCCCGCGCACCCCTGTAATACACGTCCCCTGCTGGAATCGCGTGTAGAACTTCCCCGCACCCCAGAAATACACGTACCCTGCTGAAATTGCGTATGGAACTTCCCGTGCACCCCTGTAATACACGTACCCTGCTGAAATTGCGTGTAAAACTTCCCCGCACCCAGAAGTACACTTACCCTGCTGAAATCACATGTGGAACATCCCGTGCACCCCTGTAATACACGTACCCTGCTGAAATCGCATGTAAAACTTCCCCGCACCCCAGAAATACACATACCCTGCTGAAATTGCGTGTGGAACTTCCTGCGCACCCCTGTAATACATGTACCCTGCTGAAATTGCGTGTAAAACTTCCCTGCACCCCAGAAATACACGTACCCTGCTGAAATCGCGTGTGGAACTTCCCGTGCACCCCTGTAATACACGTACCC
The DNA here is from genome assembly GCF_040938575.1 of Ambystoma mexicanum. NCBI lineage: Eukaryota > Metazoa > Chordata > Amphibia > Caudata > Ambystomatidae > Ambystoma > Ambystoma mexicanum. The sequence goes on along the minus strand of NC_090941.1, from coordinate 203,658,331 downwards.
TGCTGTGATCACGTGTAGAACTTCCTCGCATGCCAGAAATACACATACCCTGCTGAAATCGCGTGTGGAACTTCCCGTGCACCCCTGTAATACACGTACCCTGCTGTGATCGCGTGTAGAACTTTCTCGCACCCCAGAAATACACATACCCTGCTGAAATTGCGTGTGGAACTTCCCGCGCACCCCTGTAATACACGTACCATGCTGAAATCGCGTGTAAAACTTCCCCGCACCACCAAAATACACGTACCCTGCTGAAATCGCGTGTGGAACTTCCCGCGCACACCTGTAATACATGTACCATGCTGAAATCGCGTGTAAAACTTCCCCGCACCCCTTAAATACACATACCCTGCTGAAATCGCATGTGGAAATTCCCGCGCACCCCTGTAATACACGTACCCTGCTGAAATTGCGCGTGGAACTTCCCGCGCACCCCTGTAATACACGTACCCTGCTGAAATCGCGTGTAAAACTTCCCTGCACCCCAGAAGTACACGTACCCTGCTGAAATCGCATGTGGAACTTCCCGCGCACCCCTGTAATACATGTACCCTGCTGAAATCGCATGTAGAACTTCCCCGCACCCCAGAAATACACGTACCCTGCTGAAATTGCATGTGGAACTTCCCGCGCACCCCTGTAATACATGTACCCTGCTGAAATCACGTGTAAAACTTCCCCGCACCCCAGAAATACACGTACCCTGCTGAAATCGCGTGTGGAACTTCCCACGCACCCCTGTAATTCACGTACCCTGCTGTGATCGCGTGTAGAACTTCCTCGCACCCCAGAAATACACATACCCTGCTGAAATCGTGTGTGGAACTTCCCGCACACCCCAGTAATACACGTTCCCTGCTCGGCGTTTGCTGTTTGCCAGCCCTGTATACTGGTCCAGGGTTAGCGCACCCCTTTGCGCTGAATTGGGAATTTTGATGGCTTTTCCTTGCGCGAGGGCGTTCTTGCGGGCGTAACTGGCGCTGCTGCAGGGTCACTGCGCCACTCTGCGCCACGGCTGGTTTTGGAGGGTAAAATCCATGAATACGCTGTGCGCGGATATCGATTTTAGCGCACGCGGCTGGCGCAGACATTCGCACGCGCACACTGTGCGTCAGCCGCGTGCGCCACTTTTGTGCGAAATTCTATGAATTACCCTATAATTCTTTCGCTACTCTTGGAGTATCATGCATGCTCTTCTTCTGACGTTCTGATTATTTGTAAAATGCCTGACCATAATGATGTTATTTTTGGAGTGTCTAGCTTTCTGGCCAGAGCGTGGCGATGAAGAATTGAGAATTGCGCATCTGTTCAGTTGCAAATCTGTGTTTACCCTAACCAGCTTTTATTTGATTTTACAATACCTGCATGTTCAACCGTTTAATTGCCCAATTTGTATATTTTGTTTTAACCTCTAGTCTGTCTTCTGCATTGAGGTCTGTATTGATTGTGTTGTTTTTATTGCACTTGTACTTTTATGAGCTGGAACACGGAATAAAGGACGTTTGGCTTGACTTTGACTCACTTTCCCAATGAATGCATTGTGACCTTTACTGGAGGTGGCTTACCAGTTCTGTCAGCCCATTTAAAATCCCTCCATACGTTTGCCATGTTTGTATAATAATAATAATAATAATAATAATAATAATAATAATAATAATAATAATAATAATAATAACACTATTAAAAATACAAATTATAATAATAATGCATGTTATTTTTAACAATACTTTGGATGGCTATATTGTGCTTGCCCTATTCATACTTTTTACTGTTATAATTATTTGTAATATTTACTGCCATGTGCACCTGGGCCACGTTCATGCCATAAAATATATGTTATCATATATATATAAATAATAATAACGTTTTTCTTGAGCGATTAAGTAAACATTAGAAATAATAATAAAAAGTACAATGTGTGGATAAGGGGTGCACAATATCGCCAGAATACATGATACACAAAGGTATTGTTGAAACAGCTATGTCTTTGGTACTTTCCTAACCTAAAGAAGACTTGGAGAAGTCTGTATTTGCCACTTCGATGGAATTTTAGAACACCTAGGAGTATCATGAGAAGGACTGCTTTTTAATTTTCTGCTTGCGAACCAGTCCAGTTTCCACTCTGGTGGTGATCTGATTGTGAGATTATCGTGAGCAGCATGATATCACAACACTGGTGAACTAATCGTTGTCACACCTTTTATCTATAATCTCAATTTTGTAAACTTGTTGAAAACATAATAGTGCCCTTTTCCAGTATTGGCCCTCATTACTGGTCTGGCGGAGACCGTGCCAGTAAAACCGGCTAGTAGCCGCAGGACCCGTAATGATTTACTACCGTCTGACTTGCCAGAAAAACTGTGGCATTACAACCCTGGCGGTACGGTACATCAGGCACCGGTAAAATGTTGATCCCCATTCCCATAGAGTCCCGGAGGACTCAATGTGAGAGGGGACCATGGAAGCACCCGCACTGTTAATAACACTTCTGGTGCTTCTGTGAAAGTCTGCGGGCGTTGACATTCCGCCCACCAGGTCTGACCCTGGCAGGGGGTACGGCACCCACCTGCAGATTTGTATTTTGCCTCTCTGGAAACAACGGTGCCGGTAAGCTTACTGACCAGCAAACTTGTAATGAGGGCCATTGTGTGTTAAACTGCAATGCCAAAGATCAGTGAAAATGGCTATACATTTCATAAGTAGTTGTTAGAACCAAATACTAACTCTTCATGTATTCAGTTGTATGAATGTTTCTTCATATATGTGTATTTCCTCGAATTAAATTCCTGATGAAGTTAGCCAAACAAATTAAAGCACATTTAAATGATTAACAGTACACGCTCATAGAAACATAACATTGAAAAAAACATTTTTAAGGTTGCTCTGAATACAAAAGATGCTGCGATTAATCAAATAAGCGCTGTGCTGAAACCTCCGTAAACCGTACACAGGTAATAACACGCCAGACACTTCTTACAGATTTACAGCTGCAAGGTAAACGTGAATTAAAAATATGAGATATTTGGAAACGATAATACAACATACCTTCGGACCAATTATTAAGTACAAGAACACTCGAAGAAGTTAATGTTATCAGTGCTGGAAATGGACATAACTTATTGGGGGAACTCTCTTCTTTACCCCCTCTATTTGGCACGCGGAAGGGGGTAGCTGGTGGGGGGGAGGGGATGGGGCGAACCTATTGTCTGAGGCCTCGGATTTACGGGCAATGGTGCCCAACGAAGACAATGTTTGCAGGAGCGCACCACCGTCTCCTTCCAGCCAATTTCTTCCCTGGATGTTATATAACATTTTAAGAGTAAGTAGTAATATAGCAGCTCAAAGCTAAGATTATTATTTAATGAAATGAAACAATAGACCAAAGCACTTTTCATCAGGATGGATAGTCATGTAATGCATTTAACATTTAAAAGCCCTCAAGTTGTTTCTGTTACTTGTCGCGTGCATTCAGTAACTTTTGTAAATGCAAAGCTAATCTGAAGAGGAGGTTGACATTTGGAGTCATGCTATAGAAATGTTAAAATTAGCACTAGGTAGAAAATTGCCCTTTGGCAAAAAAAAAAACATATTCTTTCAGTGCATTTTTCCAAAAGGGTCTATAACTATAACTGAGGCAAACATTGTCCTGTTGCAAAAATGCAGAATATGTTTGTTGCACTAGGGTGGTATCTGGGCGATAATTGCACCATGATACCACCCAGCGCAATTAGTGTTACCGCAACTTGGACCGTCTCAATTTGCGGCAGATCCCCAGTTGCGATGGCGCTGTTAGTCCTCACTTGTTATGAGTCCATACAACTCTATCAGGTTTTTCGGCGCTATTACCACCAACTGTAATAGTGCTGGCGGCGATAGCACCCAAAAATGGGCAGAAAGGTGGAGATTTGCATCCAGCTCAGAGCTGCAGGTAAATCACCAGATTTCTTCCCAAACTTGGGATTGGGTGGAGCGGTAATGTGGCGGTAATAGTGTTACAGCAGCATTTGTGCCACTCTGCCAAACCCCTGATGTCTCATGATGTCATTAATAATTCCTCTTTTAACTTATCTCAAGCAACTATTAACCTCCTTTACATTAATGCTTAATTCTTCCCACTATGCCTTAGTTCCAAAATCTGCAAACAATATTATGCTTCTGCGAATGTACCTGGGATCGGGTGGCAGTAACCCAACCAAAAAAACACAGTGGACAACACAATTTACATCTTTCCTTTTAACAGAAACAATATACATACACCAAATTTACAAACAATCAATACAACCCAAATGTACATCTTTGCACACTTATATGTCTCCAAATCTAAAAAGTAAAAAACAAGGTTTTACACATAACACAATATTATGGGTTATCAAATACTGAACATAACTGTACACCTTGTGTAAACAATTCACTGCAACACCTCTTACGAACTGACGCACAAGAACACAGCACAAGAAAACAGTCTCTCAGAACTTAGTAAGTAAACATTACCTTCCCTTTTATCCTAAATGTTTTCCGTAGGAAGTAAATACATTTATAATTATTTTTTAATAACTAAATATCATCATTATATATTTCTACTAAAATGGCAAGCACACTTGAATGGGTGAGGAGTACTTTACTAAATATGACATGAGCGATGAACATTGTATTAATGGTAATTACACACACACATATATATTAAAATGCACTGAAAGAATGCATTTTGACAATCAGTTATTAAATTACATCTTCTCCCTATATATTATTCATCACAAAGTCCAAGAAGGGAAAGATTCATTACAAAAATGCTTAGGAAGCAATTGCAAATGACAGACAAATGGACAGCGTTGAAACAAAAGTTAATAAATGACATGCTGAAATATCTGAATTAAAAAATCAAGATGCTGAACTATCTAATTATGCAAAGCATCATCTAATTGATAATATTGTTTTTCATGGCCCCATATGTACCTGGTACCCTTTTCCTGAACAATCATCCCAATCCTTGCTAGAACATTATTATAATAAGCGTTTAGATTAAATGTCTAACCTCAATTCTCCCAATCATGCAACCTCCAAATTTCTATATTTTTGTTTCACACTGGTTTCCCATCCCATCATTGAAATACATAATTATTAATCTAATCTGTGCATAAAAGTCCCACAAATATTTTTTTTTTGTAAATTGTTAATGTAATTAAGAAAATATAATGTTGCAATGCATGTGATTTGTTTTAATGCCAGTTTGCTGTTTGTGGTCTACAAATATGTCAGTGTCTGCACATTTACATACCAATGAGGCAGTACAGCTGTTTTGGTATCACAAACGTACCACATAGTCTGCAGCGTGATCTATGCACTTTTGATAAGTCCGCAAAAGTCATGGTCTGGGTGCAGACACCACACCATGTCCACACCATGTACACGCTATGTCATAGGTCACGTGGTATTTCGCTAATGTGGTCTATAAAATATTACAACTTTTTACGCACTTTCTCTATACCAAATTCTGAAGTCTTGTCACGTGACTGCACCTGTGGGGCATGATGACGTGTCCACGATCAGTGTCTGTGCTTTGTGGACATCTTTAAATTCAATTTTCCACCACTGTATGGACTTTTAAGTTACAGCTGTGCCCTTACATAACTGCTAGCACCATCCTAACTTGATATCCAAACCTTTCACAACTTTTCAAGACCTTTTTTGGGTGCTGATGTTCGTGAACAGGATAATAGGCTGTGGATTTCACACAACCCTTGACCTCAGCTGACATCACAGCAAGTGATGTCATTTGACCCCACCTCGAAGTGACATCACGGGAAGCGATGGAACACGACCATTCATCTCTTGACAAAACTGGAAGTGGCATCCCATAGCATTGTTCTTAAGTACATTACAGAAAATGTGGTAACAATATCACTGTAATGTGATATATATTGCATGCAAGAATGGATCACCATATGTATCATTATTATCAGTGTGTATAGGCCCATATAACCAAATTACTGTGAATGCGAGCACATGCCGAAGACCAAATGATAATAATGTGTTATTATTTGGCACTTATGCTTAAGCGTTTTAGTTTATGTAGAACAAATATACATACAATATCACCCAACCTTTGGTGGTACTCATTTATCAACCTCAGAAGCATGAAAGGCTAAGTTGCTCTCGTTGGGATTCGAACCTGCAACCTGCAGATCACCCACACATTGCAACAGCAATCACTGAACCCACTGAGTTATCTTACCGGCTATAGTAAAACTAGCAATGGCATGCCTGAATGTTCTCAAATTCAGAAAGGAAATTACACTCTCTAGTAGAACCATTAAACTGGTAACTGAGATTTAACAGCAGGCCAGTTCATCTGCAGGTCAAGTGCAAAGTTGGCCACATGTCAAGCTTGTGTGGATTTACTTCAAATTCTTCAGAGGTTGGCAAAATACATACTATTGGGCGGGTTCATAACTACGTATTAAAGAATTTAGAGTAGCGCAGGGAAAGCAAAACACTCACACGCCATCCCGTACTCTGGGCACTCGATACCTCATACATGCAAACAAACATCCTGAACAGCATGCCAGGAAAGATAGACACATTACAGCAAAGCATTCATTGTGGCACAGTGAAATCAAGGACCACTTTTTGTGCCATGGTCAAACATTTTTACACTGTACACAAGCTTTAAGGCACAAGGAGTTTGTTAAATGACCAAGGACACCGAGATGGAATGTCTTGTGATGATCGTAACAGAGACAACAGCAGGAAAAAAAAAACATACTGAAAATTGCTACTTGCGAAAAGAAAAATACATCCTCAGAAATTGATGCTTATTGTACTCTAAATGCCTTTGGGAAGTCTTTGTCTGCATTGTGAATTTGAGGTGTTTAAGAAAAGAATAAATCAGTGACTCACCCCCTGAAGTGTACCTGAAATAAAACTTTAGTGAGTCTAGCAATTATTTTTTTAGTTTTCCAGAAAGACACAATTAGTTGTTATTGATTTTCTTTCTTATTTAGGGTCACTGCTCAGTGTTACCCTTGTGGAAGCCTCTGTTTCATTTTCAGGAGGCCTGAACAAGAAAGCCTGCCACTCCAGAAACAAAGAGCCCAAGGGGCTTCAATATTTTTTTCGTTTGAAATGTGTTTTAAAAAGAAATTAAATAGGGGTAGCAAGAGAGACCACAGAAGTGACAGTTGCAACCCCTGGTGACCCCAAATGACGTCCCGTGAACAGGGTCCCTGCAACAGATGATTTGCAGGAGAAAGAAGGAGAAGAAGATGTAGTAGAGGAGATACCTACTATGCCAGCTGGACAGAAGGCATTGTGGTTGTGGAGGTTTGTAACCACCACGGGAGGGGTTGCCAAAGGCTCAGGGTTCCCACACATACTGCACTGAGTGCAAAATTGTGCTCAGTCAAGGCCAAAAGGAGCAGTATTCCTTTGGCACTACCCACATACACCACCACACTGGCACCTTCCACCAAGCTGCCCTGAGAAGAAGACTCCCTACTCAGACTGTAGGATTACATCCTCTGCTACACCCTCCTCAACCACCCCTTTCACCACTCGGGACACTGCAGTGGGGCAAAGAATTCCTCCCATCATCTCACAGGCCATATAGGAGGCTGTTGACCCATACCTTTTGTCGTCAACAGTGCTGGGATACAATCATCTGTAGGCAGAGGGAACGCTGATGCACCTTGGAGGCAGCAATAAAGGCGCATGAAAAGGATTGCCCCATACCTTAGTTTTTTAGCAGCCCGTACATCTTCCTTTTTCCACCTGACCCTTCCTTATTGTGGTTGGTGCCCCTTCACCTACCTCTCTCCCTCTGTCCTGCCTTTCAAAGATCAAAAATAGAATGAGAAAAGAAAATATGCTTGTAGACTCCATCTACTTTATATTTATACTTAAAGGAGTAAGACGCTATAGGAACATCTAACATTTTTCATCAGCATTGCATTGCATGCTAATAGAAATTGCAAAGAATTTGTATAGCAAAGAAAACAAAAGGTAACTGTAAAACATTTAGGTCCCAACTCCTTTTCTCTGCCGTACAACATAAAAACATAAAGTCTAACATGCGTACGAGGTGCTTAGCCATTTTCCACGGCTTTCACACTTCCCACTCATATTACGCTATCATAAAAAATGACTCACCGCCCCTTTTCTGCAATCATATAGTCAGCGGACAGTAAAACTGTCAGCAGATCACATGGATTATTAAACCTCACTTTACTTTTTTGCTTACTAAAATGTTGGTTCTTAAAAGAACCATTTTTATTTTTGGTTTTTATGTACTATATCTACTAACACATGGTGTAATACATATTTTACTTTTTTTGATTTTCATAACTTTTATGCATTCTTGATAATACACACACAAATCTAATTTCCAATATCTGTTATATATACACCATTTCTTTGAAAATTATTCACTCCATCATGTTGTATATTCCCATTTTGAAAAGATGCCATTCTTACATCCTATATAAAAGAAAATACAGCTTTATTAACATTCTGCCTGGCTTTTTAAATTCGATTTGGGGACAGAACAGGTTTGATATTTTCCACATTTACCTTTGAGTAATCTGTAAAAAAAATAATCCTCATTAGCCTTGTAAAGCTGTCTTTCATAGCAAACTGCAATCATATTCCAGTAACTTCTCCTACATTGTTGCCTTCACAATGTAATGTATTTATATCTGGATGTTTGAAATGCACCATATTTTCACACAAGGGTAATAATGCACACTAGTAAATTCCACAAACTCGATACCATAACACAAGTATACCTTCAAATCCAAGATTTTCAGAGATTCCAGGTTGTTTTGCATATACCTTCAGCCAATGAATCCATAAATCTCCTATCATCCAAACAGTCTTCTTGTTCATATCTATGCTTCTAGCACCCCACACACTTCAACTCCTCCTCCACAACCAGGAAACCTGATTGGCTAATTGCCTGATGTCCAAGGACCGCCGCAAATCTCTGCGGTCTCTGCTGTCCTCTTTCCATGCAGGAGGACATCATTATAGGGCCCAGATGGCACGTGTGGGTCCACAGACTATTGCGGACATCCATTAATGTCATCACAAAGGACAGCCCTTCTACCCTTTTCACTTTTATCTGTGTAACACTCCGTAATTGGCTGCATTCAAACAGTCACACATCCATCCACCAATCATATCCAAAAACAGTTCATGCAACCCTGTCACCTCAGTTCAACACTTCAGATGTGCATTTCAATTCTGAGAGCACACAAGCCTTGTCTTTCACAGCCTCTTCTACAAGAAATTACTTTAAAACTGTTTCAGATGTAGTTGCAGATTCAACAATATCTACATCTAAAAAGAGGTACTACCGGTATTCTTGTATTTTCAAAACAATTTCTTTCACCACATTTTGTTATATGTATCTGCCTCTCTATAAGAAATGTTTAGACTTTTAATAAAAAGCTGCTAAAACATACATTTTTAAAAAACAGCATGCTCCCTTACATATAAATGTGTAATGTTTTCCAAGCATTGCTAGCAGATCTCTTATAGTGTCACCATTAGCCACCTGCTTAAATCAACTGACAGTTAATACTACCATACAAGTGTTAATTTCTTTTTCTCTACAAAAATATAAAAATGTTGGTGATGCTGATATAACTAAAAATAAGCATTAGTAAAACCCATCAACTTTCTCTATTAATACATGTACAATGTTTTAAAACCAGTGCTACCACATTCCATATAGTACCACAATATTACAACTCATTACAACCAATGCCAATTAAACAGTTGCTTGAATATTTTCCATGTGCATGTTCCTTACTTTAAAAACAAACACAGGCACATAGTATAACTCATAATGCACTTATGCACTTATGCATTATTTGCCTTTCAATAAACTGCTATGAAAAGAGCCAGATCCTAAATGAAACACTTCTCCTTACATATATGAGATACTATATAGTGACAACATAGTTGAGTGCCCCACACATAACACAACTGAATTTACTCCTTTATCCAATAAATGTTCCTACCAAAACAAATAGCATGCTATTCCACTTACACTACTTGAATATTACCACATACACCAACTAACTTTCTTCTACAATTACAGAAACATAGAAGAGTGGCAAAAACAGCTACCAGACAAATAAAACTCCACGTTCTACAAAGTAAGTATATTAAAATATCATGTATGTCTCTCTAATTGAAATAACCTAATTTCACTATGTACGAGCCTTAACCATTTGTTTTCACTCATCAGTACTCTATTACACTCTTACTCATTCCAATCCAGCAGTCACTCTATTTTTAATCCCATCTCAAAATTGCTCCTTTTTTAATAGGCCACACATCCCTAATTGCCTAATAAAACAGTTTTCTCTCATAAACCTGCTATACAATAATGTAATTGCTTTATTCTTCCATACCCCATATCCTCATCTACATCTGAAATCAAACTCAAAAATATTCACCCTCATTGGGCCTCATTACGAGTTTGGAAGTAGCCATGCCGTTCTTAGCGGCATGGCTGTCTCCAAACTCGTGTCCCGGTCCAGGTCCCAAAAAAAAGGGAATTACCGGGCCATTCCGCCTTTTGCGGGCCCGGTTATTCCCTTTTCTAGGGACCCAGACCCGGTACATCCCCATTCCAATTCGAGCCCCCATAGGGCTCAATGGGAATGAGGAGGATGCGAACAACGGACCCGTTAATGACGGGCCCATTGTTAGCATCCTGGTCTGCTCGCGGGTGGTGGTATGCACGTCTGGTCGCTACCTGCGAGCAAACTCGTAATGTGGCGGCCCGGAATGAACGGTGCCGGTCCCTTACCGGCACCATTCATTCTGCCGCTACCAGCCTCGTAATGAGGCCCATTGTATTACAACATACTAACACATATTGCCAAACATGCAAACTCTTCCTCGCCCCTTTACAATTACACTCACACAACCCTCATACATGTACAGTAAATCACATCATTACAGCAACCACTGTTCTTTTCTCATCACAGCATAATATTCCTACTTATTCAATAACACAACCACTCACTTACTCACTAACACCAGTACTGTGCAACTAATAGTACTATAAACACCGTATAACCCATTCCCCAGCACATAAACATACTTATTCACACAACAGCTCCCGATTTCAATGTCATATTTACCCAAACCCACCACATCTCTAGAACCTCTCGCTCTTATAATCTTCACAAACCCACCTGTCACTCCACTACACAATTGCACAGTAGTCTTTTTCAACACACTGCAATAACACCCACACACCCACCATATTTTATACAATAACACACACACATAATCATTACAAAACTTTAAAACACAAACTTTCCTTTTCCCACCAGTCACAACAGAATGCCTACTAAAAAGCAACTCCATAGAAAACACAGAACAGGATGAAACCATTAACTAAATAAATCAGGAAACTTCAAAGACTACTTGTAAACATGCACAATGTCAATGTAGATACATTTTCAAACTTCTGTTTAGGTGAATGGGTTCCCCCACCAGCAGCACAGAACCATATGTCAATGAAAAGACTTATAAAGAAAAACAAACAAATCCAGTTGCCATTGATAATCATGAGTGAGGATATGAAGTTGTAGCATACACCATTATGGCAAAAGAAAGCCTTGTATAAAAATCTTCTGCAGAAAACTTTCAACCAAATGTTCTTTTTGTCCAAACAAGTCATCAAGTGTACAAATGGACCTTTAGCTGAACATGTCACATACGCCAACAGTCGTTCAAATGTTTATGACAATTCTTCAATCTCTATGTCTAACTAAAAGACAAAAGCAGAATTAACATTTTACAAACCATGGACTCTTGCCAGTACGCATTCTCACATGATTGCAAGGACATTCATGAGCCTGCATTTCTGGACCTGCTTGTAAAAGCACCTACCATCACATCAAAATCTTAGCAACTCACCATTATGCTTTTCGAAACCTGTTCAAGGATTGTATTATGCAAAAAGCCCTGCTCTAGAACTAACATTTTCCAAAATGGAACAGATGAAGAACTTCTTTGAGTAATAGAACACATTCAAAATAAATATTCTGGAACTGAAGTTGACTTAGAAAATTCAGCTACTTTTGGAAACATTAGCAAAGACCTCACCAACAGCAACTTCCTTGCAAACAAACGCATACATGAAAGAAATAGCAACGTTTCAAAACACATCTACTGAAATACCAGATAAAGCAAATGTCTGTTGTCGCCAAACTAACGACAAAATAATAGTAAAAATATAATAGATATGGCGTACAAAATACAAGAAAATTAGGAATTCCAATGGTTCCAATTGGCAGAAAATAATACAAAATAGCTGATGCCTAAATAGTTTGCACATACTCTAATACAAACCTTGACAGTAAACAAATGCCACCACGGCTAACAATAATAACTTAGATTTATTCCCACTTCCATAAACCTTCCAACAACTTAACTTGTATGAGAGCATCATAATTCAAACAGTACACCCAATTCAAGGTATAATATGCTTTCCACTCAAAACTGCCAAATTGCCTCCATCTGGGTTACTGAAAGCCACTTATGACACAATAGTATATTTTCCATTAGATCTTAAACAAAAATGTAGAAACTCTAGGAGTAGGAAGGACAATAGAAAAATCATTGATTGTACTAGGTAATGATGTACTAACAAAAGACAAATACATTTGGCAACAACCAGTTGGTTTAAACAAAGTTAGAAAAGCCCTAGAATATCTTAAGCAAAACAATGATTACTACAGAAAAATAAACATCGAAAAAACTTAAAAGAAACTTTCCAAAAAATTGAATATTCACTACAAACTGGCCAATTTGAATGTGTGGATCCTGTTACTGCAGCCAACATTTTAGACCAGTATAACATTCACCCACTACATTCCAAGACACCATAGAAGATGCATTTGAAACATATCAATGGATCAAACCAAAGGATCACCAATGAACAAATGGGAGAAAAGTGTAGAAGCATATTCTTTTCCTCTACTCTTTCCTACTGGAAAAGGAGGGTGATATGATGAAAGAGTCACACACATTAGTGCTTCAGAATATCATCTTTTACAAATGTATTCTGACGACCCAAGATTCTGACAAAATGTAGAATATATTTTCCACTTCTTGTTTGAAAGCAAACTAGCAATTCTATGTTACGGAGTTGCACACACATTGAAAACATGTTCTAATTTCTTGAGCATGTCAACTACTTAACTCCTTCAAAAGTTTAAAGAAAAAGATGAAGTATTGCAGTCAAGTATCACAAATGTCTCGGAAAACATGCCTGGTACAAAAGAATACTGGTTCAAATGTCATGCGGATGTACATTGTCTGCTAAGGAACCTAGGCCCGCCCACATAGTTTGTTAATTTAATTTGCACAGAATACACATTGGATGGCTTGCATGATTTCCTACGCACTGAAAAACAAAATACATAGCAAAAAGACATAACAACTCCAATAGAACTCTGTCCTCTTGATCCTGTCAATGTTTCAAGATACATTCACCATTGCTTCATTGCCATGCTGCACTTCATCTGCAATAAAACTACCTCTCCACTCGGAGTAGTACAACACTTCTTTTGGAGAAAATAATATCAGTCCAGAGGAGAGCCACACAGCCACATGCTTTTGTGGATAAAAGATGCTCCGAAGTTTGGCCAGCACAGTGATGCCACTGTTTTACAATTTATCCAAAAATACATTATCTGTGACATCCCTTCAGAAACCACACTTAGGGCCTAATTCACAGAGCGGTTTCCAATGAGGGTTTGCCGTTGTAGAACGCTTTTGTGAATTAGGCCCATAGTGGACTGCATACACAACCCTTACGCTTCCAAATACTGCTGATGTAGATATAAAAACAAAGGCAAATACTACACATAACATCACTTTGGCTTCCCAAGACCAGTTTCCACCAAAAGACAAGTACATAGCTTGATGTCTTCTGTTAGGCACAGTGTAAAAGGGAAATCCCCTAAAAACACATACAACATTATCTCTATAAGTGTCCATTGAAGATCATGCCCTCTGATTTTTAGCTGTTTCATCTCAAACCTCTCTAGCTCACTGAAAATCAACAACACTATATGATAATCATACATTTTTTGTTTCAGTACATTCTTCTTTATGTCACACCCTGAGGTCACATGACATAATTAAATATGTTGGGCAAATATCTCTGTAAAGAGTATGTATCAGACCACAAAGGTAACATTTCCTGAAAAATATATTTTTCAGCAAGTAGATGGCCACCTTTCATACATATTATGTTTGCTACAAAGACACAAATCAGAATGCATGTTGCTTTTGTTGTATTAGCAAAGTGTAAGAGCATTCCATGAGTATCATATGCAAACTTTTTTTCCAATCCACAAATATTATAACAAAAAGGAAAAGACCAATAATTTCATAATAGAAAGAAGGTTTTACTTAGTGGAAATAAGATATTATTGGAAAATACATATGTCCAGCATTTCTGGGTAGCCTTACATATATTTTAAAATGACAGACTTATTTCCCTTGTTGTTTTCCCTGCAAAAATCTTTGTTGCAGAACTGGAATTCAAAAATGTAAAACATGTCTTGTAAATACTTGGTTCTGTTCTATTTCTTTAGTCATCAGACAATTTACAAAAGTGTTATCTATGTATGTGAGCCAATGAGCCACATGGTCTTTGTATCTGACCGTTGACCTTAAAATGCACTACATGAAAGGTTGTTTGTGTTACTTCTTTGTAACCCTAGATCTGTTTGCTCTAATTGTGATGTCTTTTGAAAGTTAATTACGTGCTTTCCATAATCCATTAGTCTAATAGGTTGAGAGGATTTGACAGTTGACCTTTGACCTCATATAAAACTGAGCATAAAATGCTTCTCTGTGGAATGTTGTACAAACGTGGTACCGATTTTGACAAGTGAGGTATCGCATCGAAAAACACGATTTTGTGCTTTTGAATTTATGGATCAGCTAAGGGGTATCCCTACAAAATATCCCCACCAAAAATATCGCTGTGCATATGGCCGTTTGGCGATATTTTTGGGGGGAATAATTTGTGGGAGCTGGGGTTGCGGGGGTGTCCCCCGCACATTTTAAAATAATGCGGGCATTGCAGCGGTGTCCCCCGCAGCAGCCATGGGTCAATATCGCAGCAAAACCTGGCAATATTTTTGCGGGGGTATTAACTCATGGAACCAGCTATTGTCTAGGGGTTTTTCATTTGACCTTAGAACCTTCCACCCAAATGTATTTTTTTTTGCTCTGCAACAATTTAGTACATTTCTATAAGAGAAGTGTTATTGGAATGGTCATGTTGGTTGCTTTGCCTTGTAGGCATCAAATATTGTGTGGGGAGTATAACATTTGACCTTAAAATGAGCATATTCAAAGTCTTTGCAATTTTTCAGCAACCAATTATTTTATTTGGATGACTGTGGGATCCCCATATTGGTTATGGTATGTGCTACTCATCAATGGGGCAGATAGTCAAAGGCCTTCTCTTTCCACCTGTGACTTCAGAAAAATTATTCTAAATATGATTTTTGTGTTGTAAAATCACAACTCTTGTACAGATGTACAAAAGTGTGAAGCCAACAGCAAAGTATTGTTATGTACTATCCCATTTATTGCATATATAAGTCAAGTGACAATTATCGTTGACCTTTGACCTTCAAAACAATCATTTTCAATGTGTTTTTTGCATTTGCTTTATAACGGTGGAATCAATATAGACAAATGTGGTGTCATCTGAAATGGTTGTACATTCTTTCCAATAAAAGGTACAGGTAGGTTGAGAAGTTTTGGCATTTGAACTTTGATCTCAAACCCATTCACCTAAAAGTGTTTTTTTTGGTGGGGATGGGTTTTGTTGTGCTATCATGTAGAACATTTACACAAGAAAGGGAATAAAGGGTGGGACATTTGACCTTTAATCTTAAAATGAACATTTTGTAAATTCCCAGCAACCACTATTTGATTTGGATTATTGCAGTATAACTCTACAGGGTACGGTATGTGCAACATCATCAGTGGGGCAGATAGTCAGAGTGGCCATTTCATTTGACCTTTCATCTTAGAATAGTGATTCTAAGTATGATTTTTGGTAATATTTTCACAACTGTTGAACAAATGTACAATAGTGTGGAGCCGTCAGTAATATATTGGTATGTACTAGCCCTGGAATTGGGCAGCTAAGTCAAATGGTAATTATTTTTGACCTTTGACCTTTGAAAAATCATTCTTAATGGGATTATGGCAATTGTTTTGAAACCACGGAACCAATAAAGACAAGTGATCTTTCCCATGAAGGAGACAGATCATTTTGGCGGTTATATGTGACCCTTGTAATACATTGCTGTTTCCTTGCTGGGGGGAGGGGTTAAATTTTCCTCTTAGATGTGAATCCTTATTGTCTTCTGCGGACTCTTTTGTTGAAAAGGTGAGTATTGCTCCTATGATGGAAAATGTGTTTAAACAGACTGGATAGAGCCTTACTAATGGAATATCACCTGTTTTATCATTTTAGAATGGAAATTAAATATTTCAATGTGATTCTGACATATTTGGAAAAATACCCTTCAAGGGCATTTAGAAATGATGTTCGAAGGTTGAAACTCAATTTGTGTTCCACTTGAGAAGTTACATGCACAAGTACGAGCGCGATAGAAATAAAATATCAATATCAATATCAATAATAGTGAAGTTGAAACCTTGGGACATCTATCCATAGAATGTTCTCCATTGATTGGCATACATACCAATATGTTTGGGACATTTGTACATGGTGAAGATACTTTATCTACTGAGTCTTTTTGGTGCCATATTTTATATGATATGATATGATATGGCATTTATAACGCGACTATACACAAGTGTTTCAAGGCGCAACACAGCAATGGGGGGGAACAGAGGGAAGACAGAGACAAAAATCCTACTAGGCCAGGTGGCATTTAGATCCCGCAAGTGCAGCGGAGAGGGGACAGGGGAAAGTGCGGGGTGAGAAGGAGGAGGGGACAGTGCAGTACATGGGATAAATAGAATAAATAAACAATAAGAGAAGTACAGCCAGCTGGTGTCAAGTGCAAGAGTAAGTGAAGACATTGGGTGTCATGTGTTGCTGGGGGACTGTTAGGATGCAGAAAACAGTCCCCAAGTGCGCGGATTGCCAGGGAGGTAGTGCAACTGGCAAGGTGGGGGACCTGGGCCCGAGGTCAGAGGGTGGCCAGGTAACCAGTGCAGTTTCAGCCACCAATTCAGCAGGTGAGAGGAGGATGAGAGAAAGCCGAAGCCAAGAGGAAGGTTTTGAGGTGCTTACAGAACCAGAGATGGTTTTCCTCAAGTTTCAATGAGGCAGGGAGGCTGTTCAAGATAGAGGCCCCAGCCGAAGAAAGAGATCTACCACCAACTCGTTGCTTAGAGAAGCGACTGACCCTGAGGGAGTTGGATGCGGATGAGTGAAGAGCTCAAGAAGGAAGATATTTAGGCAGAGAGAGTTGAAGGTATTGAGGCCCCAAGCCCCAGAAGGCATTGTGGACAATGCAGAGCGTTCTGAACTTAATCCTCGCAGCCACTGGGAGCCAGTTCAGATATTTCAGTCCTGGAGAGATTCAATCCCTGGGCTTGAGGCCAAGGACAAGCTTTGCAGTCCTGTTCTGGATGAGTTTCAGAGGGCGGATAGTAGAATCAGGCAGATTTAGAAAGAGGCTGTTGCAATAGTCCAGCCTAGAGAGTACCAGAGCTCTGGAGACAGTGAGCTTCTGGAGGAAGGAGAGGAAAGGAAGAGGAAAATAAAAGCAAAGAAATGCCCTTATATATTGTTGCTATAATATTGTTTCAAAAAATGTTTACTTGTTTGTAATTTGAAATTGTAATTTGATTTATTGGTTGTTTGTCCTTTTGTATAAGGTTTGTTTTAAACTATTGCAACACAATAAACAAAAACTATTTTTACACCTTGTGTCTAAATTGTATTATTTAGATAGTTCTGTATGTGCTTTACTGAACCCTTCACCACTCTTACCCTTCCAAAGCCTAACTCTTGCTGTTCAGTCACACTGCCTAGATAGCTTTGCTAGTCCTTAGTGACTTTCTACTCATCAGGACAGGGAGCCTCTCAGAACCTACCCACAGGGCTTATTCTGCCAATCCATCTTAACACACATCATAACTTTCCTTTGATAATCAACTTCCGCATACCATAAATGAAAAGCTACATGACCGCACCATGTCTTTTGCAAAGTTACCACACTTCGAACTCAACTGACCCCCAAATTCATCTGTCTTCTATCCTCATACACACCATTGACTCTCTTCCAGTGGAGGTACCACAGAGAACAAATGCATATTAAACATTAAGCACCGCCAAAAGATCAAAATATCATTCCACTTTCTCTTAGCCCTGTTACATCCTAATCAAACTATTTTAATAAATTGCTATTTAAAACATACGAGGTGAATTAAAATGTATAACCTACAGGGTGAAACTCAAATACAGTGATTACTAGAGGCTGCCAGTAGTTCACTAATATATTTAGAAAATGCATTAATTTAAGAAAGGCTGAGGCCTAATCTAGCGGCGAGCCCTAGGCTGTGATGCTGGATATAGAGGAGATGATGCCCGGGTCCACCTACATGTAAAAGATGGCTGCAGAGATTTTACTGTCAACCAGCTGCCAGGGAAGTGCAAGGGGGGAGAACTTACTGTCCCATCAGGCTCTCCGGTGGTTGGGCTGGATATATTCAAACTAAATAGGCCTATTGTAGTGGCAAGCCCTCATCTAAAGTATCATTTTACATGGAGGAGAAACACCTGAGGAAACACCTGAGAAAAGTATTTACATTCATAGATTAAGAAGGGTTCAAGTAAATTTGGATTTCTAGTTTGTATACCATGCTGCTTCAAAAGTCATCACATAGTGCTCACAACATAGGTACGCTCATCTACCCATCTAGTCACTGATTTACCTGGAAATTGATTTCAATGATCTTTAACACTTGCATGCACATTGATCTAGTAGTGTGCCTAGACATCGACAGCCATTGTTCTTGCCAATATAATTTTAAAAAACGAAAGAAAAGAAATCAGTCATTCAATAGAAGCAATTTTTATCCACCCTTAACCGCTCGGTCACTTTTCAGTTGTCTGCTTTCCATGTCTCTGCAGGCTAACAGTTAAAACTAGTACAAAGACACACATAAATGAGTCCACGCTACTGCCAAACCCTCTTTTCTCACCAACCCACTCTCCCACCTCCAAATATATCACTTTACATTGCACTCAACAACAGGCCTCACAGCACTTGGTAATTTCATGCCTACAAATACCGAATTAAACTTGGTGGATCTTTCATCTTTTGCTCTGTCACATACAAGTGTGGCTAATCTGGACATTCAAGGCTGTGATTTATCAGAAATTACATTCCTCATTTCAAATAAAATTCAAAACTGATTGTCACATCTGCTCTGCCGGCACAGTGTACTTACTCTAGCATTTCTTCCCTGGCCTCATCATCACCCCAAAATGTGTAATTGACACCTCCTTTCTCTGATGTGTCCTTTTATCTAGCATGGCCAGGTACAAAGAGGTCACTGAGCGTAGCTTTAAATATAAATCGTTTTTCATCACTGATGTACAATGTAGCCCTTTTTTGGTGTGTAATGGGGGCAATTTCAGTTACCACTCACTCCTTCGAACTCACTGGACCCAGGCAGTTCCATTAGACATCCATTTTACCAAAGAAGATAAGACCCATTCTCCTGCACCTAGGTGGTGTGCCGGCATGAGAATCTAAAATCCATTTCCCCATGATCCTTTTGAGCTATCGCTGTGCTTTTAACAGGAAGCATATGTTATTTCTAAACCATCTTTTGTAAGCCAATGGCATATGTGCAACCGTACACCAGATCCTGGTGTAATAACATGTCTTAACCAAGTGCCCCTTTAGACTTGATTTATCATCAATATGTGTTTTCCTTCCATCTGTTCCTTGCACTGAGTTCCTATTAATGACAATCATCAGCAAAGCCAAAAGTGGTGGCTCATGTTTGGGTATTACGTAGGCATTTGCCAGGCCTTATCATGATACACTGAAGTGCTAACACCGTTTGCAAGCTGATGCCAACTCATAACCAGAAGGTACCATTATGGAAGTGCCTGGAAAATACCTTTGCCATGCCTGCATAAAAGTAAAAAAATGTGGATTGGCCAATGCTTGTTAGAAAGACAGGCACAAGGTATTTGGGCTGTAGTATATCTGCAGGAAACACATCAGTAGGTACATTAAAATGGAAAAAACACCCTAACCTAGACACAGAGTTTGGACTGGCACTCTCACAGGATGTGCAAGTGCTCAAGTAAGGATACAGGAGGCAGATTGGAAGCAACACGGATAGTACATCCACCATTGTATGAATAGAGGATACAGATTACTAGTTTCCAGGAAAATGCACATTTCTAATTTAAACTCAGATGATATTGGGCTAAGGTTTCTAAGTGGTGTATACCTTTTCTACTCTTCACAGTAACACAAGGGTAAGCTTGTCCACCCTTCACTAATGACTGTGGAAACAAGTAGGAGGATGTTGCCAACGGAATATACTGCAGCATCATTTGTGAAGGAGAAAGAGACCAGTGCACTCGCCATCAGGAAAAAAAAAAAAACAGATCCATAATTGTCAATTTGCCCTTGAACATTAGGGAGACAATTAGCCAGACGGTGGCTTTTCTTTGACTTCTGGGACTTGTAGACCTGGTTTATACTGTAAAATTGAAACTACAAGACCCAGACTGCAAATTAAAATCAGCACCAGATTAGATAAACAAGGAAATGCTTGGATGCTCTGATATTGTCAGAAAGTACTTTTTTTTATCTAACAGGATCCAGTACATCAGGTAGGAACATACTCCAAACACATCGACCATCTATCTCATCAGACAACGCCCCTCATCTCTCCAACCAATAGACCCACCTCCAAATCACCTTACACTACCCTCAAAACAGGCCACCTAGCACTTACATAGGTGTCCTTTTACCTAGCATAGCTATGCACACAGAGGTTGCCATGTACACAGAGATCTCCAAGTGTAACTTTAAATATAAAGGCCCTCATTAGGACCTTGGCGGAGGACCATGGCGCTATTAGCACCATGGTCCATGGCGCTAAGCTGCCAACTCCGCCATGGGGGTTGGCGGACTTACCGCCCCATTCCGACCTTGGCAGGGCGGTAAGTCCCCAATCCCCATTTACCCTTCCCCATTCCCATTTTTGCCCCATAGGGTATAATGGGAGTGGGGAAGGCGTTAATTACGCCACCGTAAAATACGGTGGCGTAATTAACAACAAGGTCCCTTAGCGCCATGGATTTTAACGCCTGCTAAAAGCAGGCGTTAAAATCACCATGGCGCTAAGGGAACTCGTACTCAGGCGGTAAGGGGCGCCATGGTTTACGCCGGCGTAAACCCCTTACCGCCTGGGTCCTAATGACGGCCAAAGAGTTTCCCATCACTGATGTACTATGTGGCCCTTATTTTATTGTGTGAGGGCTCCATAACCAGTCAAAGCTCACTCCTTCAGACACACACTGAGCCAGGCACTTGCATCAGACACCCATTTTGCCAAAATAGTAAGACCCATTCACCTGCAGCAGGCTTGAG
The DNA here is from genome assembly GCF_040938575.1 of Ambystoma mexicanum. Taxonomy (NCBI): domain Eukaryota; kingdom Metazoa; phylum Chordata; class Amphibia; order Caudata; family Ambystomatidae; genus Ambystoma; species Ambystoma mexicanum. The sequence continues at coordinate 203,636,666 of NC_090941.1, read as the reverse complement.
GTGTGAAAGTGCATCCGTGGTCAACTTCTGTTGAACAACATGATTTATGTCTCCGGTGTGATTAGTACAGCTTTCTCTCTACAAGAACTCTAGTATGTGGATGTCAAGAGGTGGAAAAACATCCGGACAAGAGCAGAGTAAGTGGCATTGGCTAAAGAAAGGAGGCATTGAAGAAGGAGTGGCAGAAGAAGTGACCAAAGGAGAGAAAACAGAAGAGTTGGAAGGGGTGAGGTGAAAGAAGACCGAAGGAGCTTGACTACAGGAGATGGAAGGGGTGCAGGGAGAGGAGTAACATTGAAAAGTAAGTGACAGAAAGCCAAAGAGAAGAGAACATACTAAAGCGAAACGTGGGCAAAACTAAAGAGGAATGTGGGAAACATCTACAAGAGAAGGATGAGGAAATGTTAGAGGGGAAATGCAAAGAAGAACAAATAAGAAGAGCAGCCCACACTAATGTCTAACTTGGAGAATTCTAGATGATGGATTCACAGATAGTGACACAATCAATGGTAGAAAGCAGACATGGGTTGCTGGAGAGGCTCCAGTGAGTAACTATTCCTGATAAAACTTTGTTCACTCAAACTAATTCAGTACTTTCAAACTATGAGCATGAGAACAGCCATGTACCCCCAATACTGCAAACAGACATCCACACAAGACAGACATCATTTGGTTGAGTGTAAATAAAAGTAAAAATGAGTTCATGATTTTCAGCGCAACTTAATTTTTTACCAAAATATTGGTATTCCATGCAGAATTTAATTTAGGTGGGAACAAGAACAAACGGTATCTTGCTTATCTGGTACTGGATAGAATAGAAGGTCAAGATTTGGCATCAAAGAGATTCTGCAATGATCTGTCAAAAGAGCAGCCCATCTGATGAGATAGACCCACTGAGAGAGAAACAGGCATCCACTGTGACAGAGGCATAGACGATAACAGACAGTACTAAAACTCCCACATGTACTATCACTGCAATAAGAGCACAGACTCTTCATACACAATGCATACACCCACATATTTAGACACAAACATACAAACACTGTCCCACATATCAGACAACCACAGAACCCATCATACAGACACAAACCCTACTTGGGTTAAACAAAGATCCAATTACTTCCACTGAAATCTACAGACACCAGCACCCAAATGAACATGTTTTCCATGCAATCAGTCACCTCTCTTAGATGCTAAGAGTGCAGCACCCAAATATGACATACACACACACCTAAACATCAACCTGCCCCTTTCCGACTCTTATATACAATAGAAACACAGGGCCTGCGGTAGCAGCCCTGTAGTTATAGATAAGTTGCTCAACTAATAGAAAGAGCACATTTGGGTGGCTTAAACTTTGGCCCCCTGGATGAATCCTCACCAAACTTTCTAAGACGTTTGTCACGGTTTCATCAACAGGGGCAAAGTTATAGGGTGTGTCCCGAAATGTGTGGAAATCCTCATAGATGCAATGGAAAAAAATGTTGCTCGTCCCTACAGCCCAAACTGCTGGATGGACTTTCACCAAATTTGCACAAGTAGCGGCGGCTTCATCCAGAAAAATTTGCATTTGTAAATTTGGTGTAAATCCGTCCAGTAGTTTTTTTGTTTAAATGGCCAAAAAGTAGGTCCCCAAAAAATAGTGATATCTGGGTCTGGTTCGCGGACTCACTTCCCGATTCAGTGTCCGCAGACATTGTATGCGCCCGCTGATCGGATGCTCAACATCATGAGGTGTGCCATATTTATTGTAATGGTCGCCATGGATAGCGCTGTGGGGAAAAGTATGGAAAACACAATTGGGGTTATTGTGTATACTTGGTATGGTTACTTAGTTGCATGCAGTAATAACGCTGGAATCTCTAGTTCTTTTTCTGTGAAAAAAAGTATTCTCATTTGTTAAGCAGGATAGTTTTAAAGTTTTAATTGCAGAGCATTTTTCATATACATTAACTTTTTTTGACCCTCATAAACAGTACATTCTATGTACAATGTTTGGTACAACATTAGTATGTGCTACAATGTTGTTGTACTGACATGAAATAATCATTGGGTCATTGGGAGAAAAAAATCCATCGAGGATTAAAAGAATATATTATAATTATGTGAGTGTAAGTGTGATAGTATGGTTGTTTGAAGTGTGTTGTAGTTAAGGGAATGTATAAGTAGTCAGATACCTGTTGGCATATTCTAACTATATATACAAGGGGCCTCATTACCATTTTGGCAGTAACCATGCCTCTATTGGGTCTGGGTCTGGGTTCCCAGAATGGGGAATTACCGGGCCATTCCGAGTTCGGAGGGCCCGGTAATCCCTCCCTCCAGGAACCCGGGCCCGGACCTTCCCCATTCCCATTTCAGCCCCCATGGGGCTGAATGGTAATGGGGGAGGGAGCTAACAACGGGCCGATTACGACATCAAACCAGACGTGCAGAGCGGGTCCCGCGAGGGGACCTCCTAATGTGGCAGAATGGTGTTAACGGGTCTGCATTCCTTTGCAGCACCCGTTAACCTATTCCGCCACTCTTGTAATGAGGCCCAAGAGGTTTTGCAGTAACAAGAACTGTGCTGGCATATTTGAAGTGTATTGCAATGATGGGTATTGTTGAAGTAGTCAGATACCTGTTGGCATATTCTAACTATATATACAAGAGGTTTTGAAGTAACAAGAACTGTGATGGCATATTTGAAGTGTTTTGCAATGATGGATATTTTTGAATTGTTAGATACCTGCTGGCATATTCTAACTGTTTATTGCGCTACAGTTTAGTGAGCACATTTGGGATGAAAGACTATCAAGCAGGAATTTGTTAGATTTGCTGGTAAGCTATGTTTTGGGGCAACTGAGGTGTTTTTACATTCAAACCAACCACTTCTTTTAAAAAAAATATGCAGTATAGTGGCCTGAATTGGTTGCACCACCAGTGTGGTAGAGTATGCCCACTGTTGAAGGTGTTCTTGCCGAGAGATATGTGGCCATGTGTAAAACTAGTGAGCTTGCAGTTATTTTTGGAACTATGTGCATTGTAACTTAGGCGCATTATTATCACATATTGGCCATGTGAGTTCATGTGTATGTTGGAACGATTGTCTGAATTACAAAAAGAGCATACTATGCTATGATTTCCAATCTGCAGAAGCTTGTGAAATGGAATGGATTCAGAATTGTGTATGGATACATACACAACTCATTCATTAGGAATGTGCTCTTATGAAACATGGTTGCAGAGAGTGCATGTATGTTTCCACCTGTATGCAATCTGGAATATTTCATTTACAGGGATGATTTTGGTTTCCAGTACTTGTAATAAGTACATTAGGAATTCTTGCAGAACATCCTGTTATTTTATAGTACATTTAACCATTCCTGTCGAGTAGTCTAATTCTTGCCTTATACTGGAGACACTGTGAGTGCTATCAGGATTATTTGTGGCATTTCTATAAAGGACAAGCATTTGCAAACACACTGGTCTGAGCCGTCTCAGTAAATAGTGTGGAAAATTGGAAGACAGATTGATTGCTACATTAGCATAGCAATCTACTCTAGTTTTGTTGCCGAATTTAAATGGACCAGAGAGTTGTGACTCTGTATCTTTTGATGGGCCTGCAGTTGTGTTTTTAGAAGACACATTTATGTCTTTGTTTTCTGATGGATGTGCAGTTGATTTTGGACTAGACAGTTTTGTGGTTGTATAATTTGATGGATCAGCAGTTTCTCTTTCTTTTTTAGCGGTATTGTTGGGAGATCTGTTATATGTTCTGTTTGTATTTGTTTTCTTTTTAAATGTTTTCTTTATTGAGGTACAGGGTATATATCTAGATGGGGTTGTAAAGTGCACATATCCTGTTGTATTCTAGGACACAAGGAATGTCAGCAATGACTTTGCTTGCATCAAATTTAACTAGGAATTGACAATTGAGTGTATGCAGACGTGAAAGTACTAGTTAACTCATACCTTCTTTGAAGACTCTGCAGCAATGCCAATCAATGCGTGTTCTAGGGTTAGACTTTGTGATTTGTGAATAGGGACTGCATATGCATGAGACAGAGAGCATTGCTCTCTCCGTACATACATGTGTTTGAAAAGACGAAATCGTGCTGTTGAGCGTCCTATCCTTTTAACTTCTGAAACCTTAGACCTTGCGATTTTTGAATAGTGGCAGCATGTGCAAGAGATAGAGAGAATTGTTTTCTGCATATGTACATATTGTTAGGGAGAATTCTCCAGAATGGCGAATTTCCCTTACCCTTTGAGTCCCTCGTAGCTTTGCTGGATTTCTAGGGTTTACTTTTTACCTGGTAAGAGTGTGAGCCTTGTTTCCCACTCTTACATGTGTTTTGTTGTGTGTTGTACATGTTCCTGCTCATGGACTATGGAGTCTCACCCACCCCATAGGCATCATCTTTTTACTGTGTGTCACACAGCACCTTTAGTGCAGTGACACAGGGTTGTCTTTTCAGACCTGCCACTTTAAACTCCATTTTCTGGGACTGACTCTTGTCTCCCAGAACATGTAAAGTTGCCATTGACTTTAGTAGTATTTTTAAACCCTATCTTCCAATAGAGTACTGGAGGGGTTAATAGGTATCCCCTTTTGTCTGATTATCATGGAACATTAGTATGTTCCCCTTTCTCTAAAATATGGCTGTTGGCAGTGGTATCTACCATTTTTATTCGACCGCAGACTATGAAAATAGCCTCGGTACCTTTAGAGGCTATGGTGGTAGCCTCAAACTCAAACCTGGTAATCCACTTTTAATTTTACTTTGTTCCAGTCGAGTTGTTTCGCCATATCTTTTTGTAAAGGTCTTTCTAGTGTTTTACTCTGCGCTCCAAAACAGGTTTGGTTCCTTTGTTTGCTGTCCTTTGGCAGACTTCTAGTTTGTCTGTGGAGCTGATATGTAGATGGGTTGCATTACTTTTTTCAACATTGTATCGTTGAATTGACGACAGCTTGAAAGGGCTGGAATTAAGGACATGCATTTAATTTTTTGTTGTGTTAATTGTTTCATGACATCAGGAGAAGAGGTGTTTTGCCCATATAGCTTATGTATTAGTCTAGTAATTAAGATGGATTTTGCATCTTTAGTAAGCAGACTAGTTCTAAACATTAGCATAGGTGAGAATCTGCTGGCTGATCATGTTTTGAGTTAGTTCCCTGTAGCAAAAATGTTGTCACAGATTTACATTTCCAGTGCTGCCACGTGTGTACAGCATTGTTTGTGTCCAATAAGTTGACATTTTACTGATGTTAACTGTAGGAGATCTCCGAAAACAATAACAAGTTTTCCTATAAACAGTTCTATGTAGTGTGTGTTTGGGACTTCTTGCATTCTGAGATTAATCAAAGCCAAAATGAGGTTCAAAAACATGCTTCCTTTATATATCAGGAGCACTTTCATTTCTTTCACAATTCTGCATACTTCAGTAGCAGCTTCTGCTGATAATTTATAGTATTCTAATTTGTTTTGCTGTTCTACTGGGAGGAGCAGTAGTCGGTTTAAAGTTACACCTCCTATGTTGTAGGCAGCAAAACCTGTGGAGGTTGTTACAGCAGAAAGGTTGTTGTTTTTTAAGTCATGTAGAAGTTTGCTGATGAATGTAATTAAGAATGTTTTATCAGAACCAGCATCACCATTTACATACAAGAGGAGAGGTTTATAATGTTTACAGCTAGACATTTTGGTGTCATGTTTCAAACCATGTTCAAGTTCTTCAGTGACTTCTGATAAATTGTGAGTTGTTCATCATTTAGCTGTGATTATAGCACTTACAGAACTTCTTCAGATTGCTTAGATTGATAATTGGTATTTTCAATCTCAGCCATGGCTAATTCTGCTTCATTTAAAATGAGTGGTTCTCCAAGTGCTTCTTGGCTTCCTGTAGGGGAGGGCTGACTTACCTCAGGAGTATTGTTTTCTTGTAGAGCTTCAGTTTCTTCCTCTTGCTGGCGTTCATTGTCCAACATTTCTTTGTATTGTTTGAAATTGACATTTGTTCTCCTGTTTTCATTTGCTTTGAATGCAGCTTCAAATGAGTCATGGTCACCTAATAATGCAACATCTTTTATCCAAGGTTTAAACAGTTGCAGTAGGGCCATGTAGTAAAGTTTGCTATGTTGCAGAGATTTAAATGTTAACTTTATATGATTAATTAGGCTGGGTTTGGTAAGTTTCACTAGGCTTCCTTGACAAGTTGAGACTTAATATTTGCCAGTTGTCTCATCTGGTATGATATTGTTTTTGTAGGAGTAGTTTTGGGGTATATCGCACAGGCATATGTTTTCCAAAGCATTATTTCTGTTTGGGTAGTATGTGTCAATTACTCTGTTTTTTAAAATATCCTGGCTGTTGGGATCCTATGTGGCTATTGTTTCTGTCTCTCTGTAGGATTTTAGTGCCCTTTCTTGGGATGAAACTGGGCCAAGGTTTAGCCAGACAATGTGTTCAGATTTGCATAAAAGGCTTTACCTGTCTAACGCTTAGTAGCAACCACATTCTCTACTGGAGAGAATTTTTTATACCACAGCTGTTCAATTTTTTTGACAGTGTTTTGTCAGATGGCATTTCATCCCAAAGGTCTTTTAGCTCTGTTTTCTCAGCTTTGGAGAGATAGGCTGTGACATATCTTGCAACTGCAGTGGAATTGTTTGCAATGCATTGTCTGGCTATATTTGCATTAAACATGAAGTCAATGATTGCATTGTAATCATTGATGCACTTGGATGCTTCATCCCATTTAATGTTATATGTGTTTTTAGGAGATTTGCATTTTACACTGTGTCTAACAGAAGACATCAACCTATTTACTTGTTCTTTTTTGCTAACTGGTCTAGGGAAGCCAAAGCATCATTTAGTATAGTATTTACCCTTTTTTATAGCTTTATGTTTTTGGAAGTGTAAGATTTGTGTACATAGGTCGATATGCATGGTTTCTGAAGGGATGCCGCAGGAAATTTATTTTTCAATAAACTGTAATATGTTGGCATCACTGTCATGGCCAAATTTGGGAGCATCTTTTATACACAAAAGTAAGTGGATCTGTGGTGCTCCTCTCGATTGATATTCTTTTCTCCAAAAGAAGTGTTGCACTTCTCTGGGCAGAGGGGACGTTTTATTGCAGATGAAGTGCAGCATGGCAATGAAGTGATGGTGAAAGTACCTTGATACATTGACAGGGTCAATAGAACAGAGTTCTCCTGGTGTGTTTATATCCATTCCATCCCATGCATACACTGCACAACTTAAACTAACAAACCATGTGGGTGGTCCTAGACCCTTACAATACAATGTACATCAGCGTGATGTCCGAACCAGTATTGTTTTGTACCATGCATGTTAGCCAAGATATTTGTGATACTTTACTGCAAAACTTCATCTTTGTGTTTATCTTTTGAATCAGTTATGTAGCGGACATGTTTAAACAATTACAGCCTGTTTTTAATGTTTGTGCAATTCCATAACATCAAGTTGCTCGTTCGCCTTTGAACAGGAGGTGGAAAATGTATTCTACATTTTGTCTGAATCTGCTGTCTTCAGAATATATTTGTAAAGAGCAATATTCTGATGCATTAATTTGTGTGGATCTTTCATCATATCTTCCTCTTTTCCTGTAGGAAAGAGAAGAGGAAAAGAACTACACTTTCTTCCCATATGCTCATTGGGGATCCTTTGGCTTGACGCATTTGATATGTTTCTAATGCTTCTTCAATGGTGTCTTAGGAGTGTAGTGGATGAATTGTATACTGGTCTAAAATGTTGGCTGTAGTACCAGAAACTACATATTAAAATCAGCCAGTTGTCTGGACAATCTTGAATTCTTTGGGTGGTTTCTCTCTATGTTTATATTTTTGTATAATTGTTTTTTTATTTCTGATATTCTAGGGCTTGTCTAACTTTGTTTAAGTGGACTAGTTGTTGCCAAATATTTTGTCTTTTGTTGCTAAACCATTAACTAGTACAATCATAGATGAATCTTTTGGCCTTGTACTCCTAAAGTTTCTACATTTTCTTTAACATATACTACTTTGCCACATATGCCTTTTAGTAATTCATATGAAGGCAAGTTGTTGGAGACTTGTGGAAGTGAGAATATGTCTAAGATATTCGTGATATCACATGATGACATTTGGTTATTGTCAACCTTTGTATTGCAGTATATGCAAACTATTGAGGGATCCGTTATTTTTTTATTTTCTGCTTTTAGATATAAAACTAATAGGAACAATTGGCATTTCTCATTGCTCTCAATTTTGTAGGCCATATCTAGTTACTATTTTTGTGCTCTTTTTAAAAAGTTCTGTGACAACAGCCACATACTTGGGGCCTCATCATGAGCTGTGTGGTAGCCCTTAAATGTCGCAGTAAGGTGTGACCGCCACATTTAAGGGTCTGACCAATCTTGAGTCTGGCGTGTTTATCCACCAACTCAAAGCTGGGGGTAAACACACCAGAAAAATGCTGATTTGCGGCACAATGGACCCAATGGGGAGTAACAATTAGCGCCGAACCTGAAATCTGGCGGGCGCTAAGATAAATAAAGTTGGCCGGTATCCCAGCTGGGATACCACCTGACTTGTGATGAAGCCCTTCGTATGGTATGCTTTACTGTGGTTATGTTGACATAGGGAGATATCTTGTTAGGTTCATTAGTAGGTGTGCTATTGTTTGTACATCTTTTTTAACTTTTTTTTTGCAAGGGGGGCTTTACTTTTTTTTAGTGGTGGCTGGTTGCATTTTGTAGAGTGAGGTTGCTAGTGGTATTGTTTGAATATTTCTATAAATTGCTTTAGAGGTGGATGACTATATGGCTTACTTTTAGTCTTATCTGCTCTATTTTTTTGATGTTTTACATGGAGTTGCTTTTTAGTAGCCATGTTGTTTTGTCTCTTGGGAAAAAAGAAAGTTTGGGTTTGAACATTTTGGAATGTATTTGCATGTATTGTGCATGCGTGTGAGGATGTGATTGTAGAGATGTATAGAGTGCTGTGTGATTGTGTAGTGGAATGGTATGTGTATTTGGGAAGGTTGTAAGTGTAAGAGTATGTAGAAATGTGATGGGCTTTGGTTAGTGAATAAGGGACTGGCACTGTGATTTAATAAGTAGGGACATTATGATGTTTTGAGAAAAACAGTGGGTGTTATAATGGTGGTGTTAGATGGGAAAAGAAAGAGTGTGAATGTTGCAATATAATGAGTAAGAGTGAAAATAAGGTTGTTGATTTGAAAAGAATACTCTAGGCTAATATGTAGTGACAATACATTGTTAAAATTAGAGAGATATATATGCTAGATTAGTGTACTTACTTTGTTGGATGTCAAGAGTGTTTGTCAGTAACTGTCTTCAGGAATCTTCTTCTTTACTGTAATTGTAAGAAGACATTAGAAGGAACTTGGCAATAATGGGTGTGAGAAAAAGGTTCCTATCTAGGTTATTTTTGTGCTGCTGATTTTATTGAAAGAAATACTGTGTTTGCGGTGCAATGTATTTGTAATGCGTTGCAGTGCTTTAGAAGAATGGGGAGACTGTGGCATAGTAGTAATGCAATGTTGGATTGTTGTTGCAGCAGTGTTTGGTGTCTTATAGAACAGTCTGGTAAAGAATAGTACTTTATATGTAAGGTGAAGTGTTGTATATATATATATATATATATATATATATATATATATATATATATATATATAATATATATATATATACTTTACTGGAATACAAATATGTGTGAGCAGGTGGAGAATCATGGCAGTGCAGGGCATGTAATGAGTGAAGTTTGAGTGTGTGATATTTATATGGAGTGAAAATTGGAAAATGCTGAGCATTTAAACAGTTTGTTTTTAGGAGCATTTTCATGAAAGATAAACAAAAACATATGTGCATTTATAGCAGCATTGTGTATACAGTCTTTGTTGAAGAAAATAAAATGAGATGGAAAAGATTTGTAGAACATTATTCAGTGGTATTTGGGGTGTGGGAGTTTAATATGTTGGCACGACATGCCTACTTGCAAACATGATCCATTGTATTATGTAGTTGCTTGTGTTGTTTTTCTATTTGAATTGTGGGAGATGCAGTTGCACTTTTTGCATTGGGAAACCTGGACTACAAGTCCCAGAATGCAGAAATAATCTATGAGTGGATAAGCACCTATAGATTGGAACGGGTCATGTTAACAGTTATGTATGTACTGCCAAGATATTAATCTTTCACACACCAAGTGCCATTTAAAAATGGTGTACACATCTTTTCAAACTGCTTCCCTTTTGTTAGAAAAAGTTGCACACAATGCTGCTATAAATACACATATACATATTTTAACTTTCAGGGAAATGCTTCTAAAAAAACCTTTTTAACCACCCAGCCACTTGATGTGAGCAGGTGCTGCATGCTGCAACACAAGGCATGACCTAGAGTGGTTACAAAAAAGAATATGCTTATTGATGAGCTTATTACAGGGTAAGTGGTAGGAAACCTGTATACATACATGTTTAAATGAGTTGACAAAAATACTTTAATAATATAAGCATATTTGTACTATGTCTTGTTAGATGCAGATGTTGTTGAATCTGCAAATAGAAATCTTGTAGAGTTTTACAGAGTTTTTAATGCAGGTGGTTCTGAGTAACAGGAGACATGTACTCTGAGAGTTCAGGAGTACTCTGAAGTGTTAAACTGAGATGACAGGGTTACATGTCGAATTTTCGGATGTGATTGGTTGACGGATGTGTGACTGTTTGAAATCAGACAATGAGGTAGTGTTACAAACTTAAAAGTAAAAAGGGCAAAAGAGCTGACCTGTGCTACACTGTCCATGGTCACAGCAGTGTAGCACAGGTCATGCATTGAATCATTTTCTGTGAGCACATAACATATGGATTCAAATATTCTTTAGTAGTTGAAGTAAGCAAAAAGGAAAAAGAGAAAAATAAATTAGAAGATCTTTTTGTGAAGCTAGAACAACTAATTAAGTTCATGACTATTTGTTAGTTTAGTAAATAAAACCAAATAATCAAAAACATATATAAAGGCCAAAAAGAGAAAAACAAAGGTTCTTTTAAGAGCCACTATTTTGGAACAAAACAACAATTTAAATGATTTGCATTCCCCAACCTGCACCTGGAATTGATCAGGTGTCTGCGGAATACCGCACTGTCTGTGGACTTTGTTTCAACTTTGTTTGCATCAAAATTGACTAGAAATAGTCCTTCAAGCATACATAGGCGTAACAGTGCTACATAACTCATGCCTTCTTTAAAGACTGTGCTGCCAATGTCAATCAATGCCTGATCTAGGGTTAGACCTTGCAATTTATGAATAATGATTTGATATTATATGGCATTTATAATGCACCTATTCACAAGTGTTTCAAGGTGCGACGAGGCAAGGGAAGGGAACAAAGGTAGGACAGACAATGATCCTACTAGGCCAGGTGTCATTCAGATCGTGCAAGTGCTTGGGAAGGGGGGGTGGGAAAGTGCAGTACATGGGAAGAGATAATAACAATAAGTAAAGTAGTGGCCAGCATGTGGCAAGTGCAAGGGTAAGTGCAGACATCAGATGTCAAGGGTTGGTAGGGGGACTGTAGGGATACAGAAATAGTCCCAAGTGCAGGGTTTGCAAGGTGGGCAGTGCTGGTGTGTGATGCTGGCGGGGGAGGGACCTGGGCCCGAGATCAGAGGATGTCCAGGTAGCCAGTGCAGTTCCGGTTACAGCCAAGAGGTCAGCAGAGGAGAGCAGGAGAAAAGGCAGAAGCAAAGAGAAAGGTTTTGAGGTGCTTCTGCAACCAGAGATGGTTCTCCTCAAGTTTAAGGGAGGCAGGAAGGCTGTTCCAGAGGGAGGCACCAGCCGAAGAAAGAGATCTACCACCAACTTGTTGCTTGGAGAAGCGACTGACCCTGAGGGAGTTGGAGGCAGATGAGTGAAGAGCTCGAGAAGGAAGATATTTAAGAAGAGAGAGTTGATGGTATTGAGGCCCTAGGCCCCAGAAGGCCTTGTTGATGATGTAGAGGGTTTTGAAATTAATCCTCGCAGCCATTGGGAGCCAGTGCAGAGATTTCAGTGCAGACTTGGCAGCATAGGAAATGTATATCTCTGGCAACATTTCCAATACAGAGAACTAACTGAAAATGTGTCAGTCTGCAGACCTCACCTATGCTAACATTTTGAAAATCATTCATATTGGTGTGCTTTCTAAGGAAGCACAGTCTACCTTAAATAGCAGACACATCCATGAGCTATACGGTCATAAAACATCTGCTACTGATGTTATGGAACAATGAGCACAACAAAAAGTAAAATGTATGTCCTTAATGCCAACCCTAGCAAGGTGTGCACAATTCAATGAAACAATGTTGAAAAAAGAAATGTAACCAATAGTGCAAATTTACTCCACAGACAAACTGAACATGCATGGTATGACAGTGCCTACAAGTGACAGCACGACTAAATAGCTTAGAAAACTATAACTCCAAAACGGCTGGTTTGGAGAAAATGTTAACATTGTGTTTAAACTGTAGAGTAATGCTAAAGGGTAACCTTGAAGTGGAGCGATTTTTAGTTAGTGGAGCACTTGGTACAGTTGTTGGCTTCCAGACATACCCACGTGACAACAACATTCGGTTTGTCAACATCCACTTTGACAAACTTTCAGATGTTAAAAGGATAGGACGCTCAACAGCCCAATTTATTCTCAAAGACATGTATGTATGCAGAGAACAGTTTTTGCTGTCTCTTGTATATGCAGTCACCCGCTTCTTAAGAAACCCTCTGCCGACCCCTCCTGCCCGGCTAACTATCACCCAATCTCCATCACTCCCTTCCTGGGCAAGCTCCTGGAGAAACTGCCCATCTGCCAGCCTAATCTCCACACTGAATCGGTTGATTTTCTTCATGACCATCAGTCTGGCTTCAGAGCAGCCAGAAGCATGGAAACTGCTCTCCTGAACATTCGTGAGGACCTGCTCTCCAATCTTGACTCTAACACCCCTTGTGTCCTCATTCTCCTTGATCTCTCTTCTGCTTTTGACACTGTCAACCATGCCATCCTGCTTAACCGTCTCTGTGATATCTTGGGTATCACTGGTCAGGCTCTGGCTTGGCTCACTTCTTTCCTCTCGGACCGACCCTCCCAGGTCTAACTTGGGTCCTTCCTCTCTGCTATTTGTTTCTCTACCTGTGGTGTCCCCAGGGGTCTAACCTCTCTCCCTGGCTGTTAAACCAAAACCTGGCACTCCTTGCCCACTGCATCGCTGGTCTCTGCCCAAACTTTCAGTGCTATGTGGATGACACCCAGCTTATTTTCAGGCTGCCCTCGGCCTACGCCTCTACTTCCCTCATCCTTGACTGTCTGTATGCTATCCAGGAGTGGTGTGCCGTCAATGACCTCTGCCTTAATGCCAGTAAGACTGAGATTCTCCTCGTTGGCACACCTGCTCTCTCTTTTCCTGTAGCTCTCTGGCCGGCCTCTCTTGGCTCTCTTCCTGCCCCCACCTGCAAGGCTAAAAACCTTGGTGTCATCTTCGATTCCATACTCTCCTTCTCTACTCACATCTCTGACGTCTTCAAGAAGTCACACTACCAGCTGCACCTCCTCAGAGGTATTCTTCCTTTCCTCTCCTTCCCCCAGAAGCTCACTGTCTCCAGATCTCTGGTTCTCTATAGGCTGGACTATTGCTACAGCCTCTTTCTAAATCTGCCTGCTTCTACTCTCCGCCCTCTGCAACTCATCCAGAACTGGACTGCGAGACTTGTCCTTTGCCTCAAGCCCAGGGATCGTATGTCTCCAGGACTGGACAGATTGTTTCCTAAGGTTTTAAAAATAGGTTCACATTTCACTGGTGTTAATTGAAGAAGATCTCCAAAAACAATAACGTGTTTTCCTCCAAAGTGTTCTTAGTAGTTTGTTTTAAGCACCTCTTGCTATCTGAGGTGAATGAGAGCCAACATTAGGTTGGAGACCATGCTCACCTCCTCTATTAGGAGCATTTTCATTTGTTTCAGAATTCAGCGTAGCCCCATTGTTGCTTCTGCTGAAAGTTTATAGTAGTCAAATTTGTTTTGGTGTTATACTAGAAGGAGTAGAAATCTGTGTAAAGTAACACCACCTATGTTGTAAGAAGCTAAACCTGTGGGGGCAGTTTAAACAGCTGAAAACGTGTTGTTGTCATTTGTTGGAGGAACTTGCTGATGATCTTTATTAAGAATCTTTTGCCTGAACTAGCTTCACCACTTCCATAAAGGAGTACAGGTTTATAGTGTTGACAGGTACAAGTTTTAGTTTCATGCTGCACACCATGTTCAATTTCTTTAGTTAGTTCCAGGAAAATGCTACACTGTTTATCATTCAGTTGTGATTTCAGTAGAGCAAAGTTTTCTTCCGATTCCTCATACTGAAACATGGTGTTTTCTACTTCATTCATGGCTAATTCTGCCTAAATTAGTATGAGGGGCTCTACAAGTGGTTCTTGGCTTTCTGTAAGAGAAAGTTGACTGCTCTCAGGAGTGTCTACATTTAGTTGTGCTTGAAGTTGTTCCTCTTGTTGGCATTCCTTGTCCAACATGTTTTTGTACTGTTTGAAATGTTATCTGGTATAGTGCTTTCACTCAAATTGAACGCATCTTCATAGGAGGCATCAGCGTCCAATAAATCTTCTTCTTTTCTCCTTGGTTTATAAACTTGCAGTAGGGACATGTAGTAAAGTTCTTTATAGTGAGGAGTTTTAAATGATAGCTTCACATGATTAATCAGGCTGCATTTGGTAGGCTTAACCATGCTGCCCTCACAACTTCTGACTATGTATTTGCCTTTTTTTATCATTTGGTTTAATATTATTTTTGTATGAGAGGTTTTGGGCTATGTGAAATAGACACAAGGTTTCCAAAGCAGCACTCCTGTTTGGGTATCATGTGCCAATACATTGTTTTTCAAAATGTCTTGGTTGTTGGGATCATTTTTGGCTATTGTTTCTATATCTTGGTACAATTTGAGAACTTTTTTTCTGGATGCAGCTGGACCAAGGCTTAGACAGACTGTTTTTCAGATTTCCCACATAAGGCTTTGCCAGTTAAATGGTCTATGGGAGAGCCTTTTTATGCCAAAGCTGTATAATTTGTGTGACATTGTTTTGTCAGATGATATGTCATCCCAGAGGTCTTTCAGCTCTGTTTTCTCATCTTTGGTTGAGTAGGCTGTGACATATCGTGCAACTGCAGTGGAATTGTCTGCAATGTACTGCACATCTATGTTTGCATTCCACAGGAGGGCAATGGATGCATTGTAATCATTGATGTACTTAGAGACTTCACTGCTTTTAATGCAGTATGTGTTTTTAGGCGATTTGCCTTTCGCAATGTGTCTAACAGAAGATATGAAGCTGTTTACTAGTCCTTTTGCTGATACTGGTCTAGGGAAACCAAAGCAGCATTTGGTGTAGTATTTGCCTTTGTTTTTATATCTGCTTCAACGATACTTGCCACATTTATGTCTTTGAAACTGCAACATTTGTGTACATAGCTCAACTATGTGCGCTTTCTGAAGTGACATATTTGTAAATGAAGTGCAAAACAGTGGCATCAATGTCCTGACCAAATTTAGGAGCTTCTTTAATCAACAAAAACGTGTGGATGTATGGTGTTCCTCTGGATTGATATTATTTTCTCCAAAAGAAGTGTTGCACTTCTCCAAGGGGAGGAATATTTCATTACAGATGAAGTGCATCATGGCAATAAAGCTGTGATGGAAGTACCTTGACACATTTGCAGGGTCAACAGAGCAGAGTTCTCCCGGTGTTTTCATGTATATCCCTGCTTTGTTTTCATTCGCTCTGCGTAGGAAATTGTGCATGTCTTCCCATGCATATTCTGATCAACTTAAAGTGACAAACCATATGGGTGGGCCAAGGTTGCGTAGCATCCACCGTACATCTATGTGACATCATAAGCAGTATTCTTTCGTACCACGTATGTTTGCCAAGAAATTTGTAATACTTGACTGTAAAACTTCATCTTTCTCTTGCACCTTATGAAATAGCTGCATAGCAGACATGTTTAAAAAATTGAAACCTGTTTTCAATATGTGTGCAACTCCATAACATAGAGCTTCTAGTTCACTTTTAAACAGGAAGTGGAATATATATATTCAACTTTTTGTCTGAATCTAGGGTCTTCAGAACGCATTCGTAAAAAGTGGTATTCTAATGCTGTTATTTGGGTGCATCTTTCATCATACCCTCCACCATTACCAGTAGGAAAGATTAGAGGAAATGCTTGTACTTCTAAACTTTTTTCCCATATGCTGATTGGAGATCCTTTGGCTTGCTGCATTTGATATGTTTCTAGTGCATCGTCTATTCTGTTTTTGGATTGCAGTGGGTGAATGGTATACTGCTCTAAAATATTCGATGCTGTAGTAGGTTCTAGAAATTCAAATTGGCCAGTTGATGAGGAATCTTGAATTTTTTTGGTGGTTTCTCTCAGGTTTTCTTCAATGTTTATTTCTTTGTCCTTTTTAAGATATTGCGGGACTTCTCCAACTTAGTTTAAGTCTACTAGTCTACTAGTCTACTAGTCTACTAGTTCCTGCCAATTGTTTTGTCTTTTGTAGGTACACCATTCACTAGGATAATCAAAGATTGATCTATTGGCCGTTGCACTCCCAGAGTGTCTACATTTTCTTTAAGATCTAATGGCAAATAAACTACTTTGCTACAAATGCCTTTCAGTAATTCAGAAGGAGGCAACTTGACTGTTTTTGGTTGATGACTTGTTATCGCTTGAAATGGGTGTACTGTTTGGACGTGGGAATATTTCAAAGTTATTAGTGATAGCCCGTGAAGGCATTTTGCTATTATCCAGCTTTCCAGTGCAGTATGTGCAAAGTATTGAGGGGTTAGTAATTTTGTATTTGTTTTCTGCTATAAGGTAGAAAGTTAATTGGAACCATTGCGTTTCCTCCTTGTCTTCTATTTTGTATGCTATATCTACAGTTTCAGTGTTCTTTGTATAAAAAGTTCTAAGACAACAAAGACATACTTGGTTTGGTACTTCAGCAGGTGTGCTTTTAAACTTTGCTATTTCTTTATTGTATGTGTGTAATAGAAGGTTGGCATCTGAAAGGTTGTCTCTACTCTGTTCTAAAGTTTATTCTGGATTTTGAAAATACTGTTCACTTCCAAAATATTTGCTTTTGGATGTGGTCTATTTCTTCCAGGACTTATTTGGCTGTGCCATGTAGGAGAATGTTATTTAAATGCTCCATTGCTAAACCAGGAATGTTTGCATACTATAGTCTCTGAACGAGATTTTGTATAGTAGAATGCTGTGTTGCTATCATTTTGATTTGGTGGAAGGTGCTTTTGCAAGCAGGCCCTGAAATGCAGGCTAATGATTGTCCTTGCAGTCCTGTGTATTTGCACACTGGACAGGAGTCCATGGTTTGTAATATTTACATTTTTAATTTGTCTCTGACTTTCACATACTAATTGAGGAATTGCGGTAAAGATTTGAAGGATTGTTTTCGTACGTTCAACATTGAGGTGCACAGCCATTTGTAGACAGGATGGATTGGTTCGGTGGAATGGAGAATTGATTGTACGTTTGTTGGGGATATTCTTTCAATTAGCGTTTCTTCTGCCATAATGGTACTGTCTATCTTTTCCTACCCTTGGCCACTGCTATGTATGGCAATTGGGTTTGTGTGCTCTTGTTTGTATGCCTATTCATTGAAATATGGCTCTGTGCTGGTTGTGCAAATCCACTCACCTGCACAGAAGTTTGCAAAGGTATCTAATGTTGATATTGCTTAAGTGGCAAAGAACTTTTTGTAGTTTACTAATTCATTTTGTTAGTGGTTTCGTTCTGTTTAAAATTAATATAAACAATGTCCTTCTGAGGAGCATTGCACTGTCTATGAGAGCTTCTGGGTCAGTTTTCTGTGCTAAGTTTTAAGAGTTGAGTGTGATTTCTCCCCTGTTTTATAAGGTTCTGAAGGACACTATGGTGGAACATTTGTGGTAAAATATTTTTTGGGAATGTTTACCTGTGGCTATGTTAACATTGGTAGAGGCAGTGTTAGCACTACTGGTAGTTGCATTCTTCTTAATATATTTACTTTTAGTTTTACATTTTACATTTCCTGCTACTTGGTTCCGTTTTGATCAGTGACTGTATGAGCTGTTTCGTTTGAAAATTTCATGCAAAGTCTGCTAGAGGTGGATGGCTATTTTGCATGCGTTGTTGTATCTGCTCTATTTCTGTTTTGTTTTCTAGGAAGTTGCTTTTTGATAGGCATACTCTTGTGTCTGTTGTAAAAAAAAGGAAAGTCTGGGTTTGGAAGTTGTTCAATGTATTTGTGTGCACTGTGCATGAGTGTCGGAATTTGAGGGTAGGCATACATAGAGGGGTGTGTGATTGTGGAATGGGATGTTACTTTTGGTTGGGAAGGTTGTACTATTATGTGTGTGTGTTTGTAAGTGAAATGTTTGCTTCAGTGTGTATGACAGTGTACTGTGATTGAAAAACTATGGAAATTACAATGTATTCACAAAACGTATGGGTGTTACCATAATGGTGTTCAGATGACAATAAAAAGAGTGGAAGTGCTAAACTGCAATGAGTAAGAGTGAAGCAAGTGCTGTGGGGTTGGATAGAATTGTCTAGGCTACAACACAACAACACTGCACTGTCTGAGTAACAGGCAGAACACTACTACAGTACTGCACTTACTTTGTTGGATGTGAAGAGTAGGTTTCTTCTGGGTGTTATCTTCCAGCAGAGACATCACTGGAGTTTAGGAGGTGGTTCTTCACTGCAATTTCAAAAGAAGGAAGTTAGTGGGTATTTGTGTTAATGGCACAGTAATAGTACTAGTAGAACACATTGTTTTAGATTGCAGGAGGGTTTGTTGGCAGGACGAGTTAGTGTGTGTGTCCAATTGTACAGCACTGTATAGGAGTGGGACTTGGGAGCATCAGCATTGTTGCTTTGGGGTCCATTGGTGCAGTGATAACCCTTCCCTATAGGTTGCCACTTTTGGAAGTGTGTGAGATGTTGTTGCACCACTTGCTTTGGAAATTGAGTAGTGCAAGTTCTGGGATGAGAAAAAAGGACAGAAAGATGTACAGATTGGAAAGAAGAATGTTACCATGTGTGAAATTTTGTTAAGTTACCCACACATAGATGCTTGCTACATGAGTGCAGAAATCGTTCTCTGTGCTTGCCTTTATTTATTCAAATTTACAGATAGCACTGTTAACAATGTGCACATGCATTTCGTTGTTTTCTTTGCAATGGTGCATTATGGTATTTTTGCAATGTACGCGCTTGCCATACTTTGCTAACATATGTGCAGTTTCCCTTTTCTGTGCACATTCTGGGCATTTAACATAGGATGTGCCATTGAATTTGCTGTGCAAATGTTTCCAATGTGGTTTCCTTTTTTTTGCTTTACAACAACAACAGAGTGAGAGCTCATGAAATTGAAATATGTGGTTTGCAGCTGTTCCGCAAGTGGGCATTAAAAGAACACGTTTAAGGCACACAGCATTGTAAGTAACAGCCATTTGATGTCAGGAGATGGGACACATGAGAGTATAATTATTCAGTAGGTTATGCAGGGTAAGTGGCAGGCAGCCTGTTCATATGTATTTGTGACAGAGTACTCTATAAAATAGTTGCCTACCTGTAGTACTTTTTGATGGAGGTGTTTTTCAATTGCAGGTGATCTGTACTCTGAGTGATCAACAGTACATCTAAAGTGTTGAAGTGTGCTGATATAGTTTGATGTAGAGTTTTTGGCTGTGATTGGAGGGTGGCTGTGTGACTGCTTAACAGTAGCCAATGAGGGAGTACTGCAAAGAGTGAAGTGGAAAGGAAAGAAGGGCTGCCCCTCTAGTGTGGGCCATATCCAGGGCTTCTGAGCATGACTGGCATGGAAATGGGACTTTGGGGATCAGCCAATCAGAGGTTTAGGTTGTGCTGTAGAGGAACAGAGAGTAATACTTTTTTTCATTGCTTTGTTGGTTGTGTAGTGAAGATGGCTGGTGTTGGAGAGAGGCATAGACTTATTGGATGGATAGTAGGGGAAGCATTTGTCTATGATCTGGATTGGTATGCGCAGGGAAGAGGTGTTTCTGGTGATATTGGGTTTTCAGGCCTGCAGGCCTTGTGGTACAGCGTGCCTGCCTGCAATTTGCAGGAACTGCTTGATTTTTACAGAGACATGGGTCATTTTGGTAGTTCGGATGTTTTGGAGGTGCACTGTGGAGTAAAGTATTTGGGCTACATCACTGCTCCAAGTGTGGTTCCTTTACAAAAGTTGTTGGTGGAAGAACTGATGCTGCTTTTCCCTACTACAAAGATGTCTTTTTCTGAAATACCACCTGCAGCATAATGGAACAACACCAATATCTTTAATCCCCACAACATGTTGGAAGGTGCCTTGTTTTAGTTTTGCGATGTGCTGAGATGTCTGTTTTCTCTAATGACAACATTGACTCCTTTAGTGTGGACTAGTTTAGCCCATACAGCGTTTTGTTATCCATTCTTGGAAATGCTCGTTTTTTTTTGCAATCTAAGGGAAGGCTTGCAGAGGTTGATGTAAGGTAGTAAAATGGAAAAGAAGAGAAAAAAAAACAAAAAATAGAAAAGAAAAGGTGTTTGTTTAGTAGCACCTAAAAAAGGCTCTTTTCAGAGCCACCACAATAGAGGAAATCTCCTACCATGGGTTACATTACTTCCCCCACCCCCTTGATTTGTATGATTTATCCACGAACACAGCAGTAGTTTATGAATCGCACGTGCCACATCCAAGACTTTAAAGGATGGTTGGCATGGAAATGAGACTGTGGAGGCCAGGGGATTGGCCAATAATGTTTCCTGGGTGTGGTGTGCAAGGAGAGAGTGTGGCAGAGGCTATGTTTGCTGAGAGGAGTGCATATGGCTTTGACTATGGATGTATGTTTTAGGAGGCAGAGTGTCTGGATTTTGGGGGACTCTTGAATAAATTAGCTGCAGGTGTATGCAGAGCACTGTGGAGTGACTGCACATCTTAGATTCCCTCATGTGGATGTGCACTGGCATGGAGTGCATGAAATGACTGGGTTTGCTTCTCCTTTGTGCCACTTTGGTGAAGCAGGATAATCCAGCCATTATTATTATTCATTGTGGAGTGAACAGTTTAGGCCAATTACTGGAATCTCTCTGCCGTTTGCGATGAAGAAGGCACTTGAGAAAGTCATGGACATGTTTCCAAACTCTCTAGTAATTTTTTCCTGAATTGCCCAGAGACAAATGTGGCTGCGCTCTTCCTCATTTGTTCCGCAAATGGAGAAAGCCAGGCGCAATGTCAACAAGGCTGTTTGCGCATTTTTGCGAGATGTTGGTATGTCTTCGTTTCACAATGAAAAAATTACATTTCGTAGCACCAACATTCTTATTGATGCTGGCAATCAACTTTTTTTTGCGAAATATCCTAAATGCTTTGCAGCCCTTCTTACAAGTATAGCAAGCATTTTTGCAGTAGGTGTTGGCCACTTCAAAACTTCCAAGAACAACAAAAAAGGCTCTTTTCAGAGCCACCACTTTCTCCCAGAAAACAATGCTGCCACACCCTGCATGATTTGGAAGTCTGCGGACTACCGTGCTGTCTACGGACTGTGCAGGGGCCGCACCATTTCAATGGCACTTCTATTTTTAAAATGTGAACAGTGACTCTGAAAAGAGCCTGTTTTTTGTGTTTTCTTGTTTTATACTTTTTGGGGTATTTTTTAAGGAGACACATAAGGAAAGGAAGGGAAGGGAGGGTAGGAAAGGGGCTCCAACCACAGGGACGAAAGGGCAATTGAAGAGAGAAAGATGTTGGATGAGCCTCATTAAGGTAGCGGGCACTTTCCGTCATGCAGCCTGACTGCAGCCTCGAAAGCAATCCAAAATTGCTCACCTCTACTTTATCGCAGTACACACACAACACAGCGACCTTTGAAAGGTCAGGGTCTCTTTGGGGCGTATGGCCTGCAAGGCTGGGTCAGGGATCTGGTGCCCCCAGGAGTGTCCCTTGTTGTGACAGTAGCAGAAGCTGTGTATGCTGCAGAAGAAGTCAACCTACTACACTGTTCGAAGGGGACGACCCTCCAAACTGCTTCCTTGTGGCTCAAGCTCAGGTGTCACTGCATGGAGGTGTTGTCATAACTGTACAGCCCAGGTTTGCCACGACTGAGTACCATTGCAGCGAACCTTGGGTGCACAAGCCTTGGCCACCCCCAAAGGTGGTAAAAAGCCCCCACACCCAAGACTCACACAACAGCTGGTACTGGGGACTTCCACCACCTCATCCTCTTCCTATTCTTGTACTCCCTATGCATCATGACACCTGTTCCCCTTGCCAGGCCCTCCAGAAGATATTGGTGGTGGTGGGGGTGAGGATGAGGAGGCAGCACAGCAGAGCAGCAGTGGAGGCCATCGTTCAGCAAAATAGCAAACAGGAAACCAGGAAGCAGCAATCCGGTACAAGCAGCAATCTGGCACAGTGCTCTGTCCAGGATATTCAAAAACAGAATTAGGAGCAGCACTGGGGTGTGGCCTTTATAGGGGTGCCGTGAACATTTGCATGCTATGTGAACACTTCAAACCCCAAACTGGGCTCAAAAAGTTGAAAAAAGTCTCTAGATTGCCTGGGGCATGTCCGAGACCTCTGCAAGGGTGAATGTCACAGTAAAACACATTGGATTGCTCATAAAAGCACTTTTCTACTGTTCAGGCCTGGACTCTGTTCGCGAATAAGGGCCGACGCTCAGCCTGGGTGCGGTCACATGGTGATGGCGCGAGCGTTCATGAATCAGATGCCTGTCTGTAGGACACCTATTGCACAGGATCCTTTGTTCGGATACGCCTAGGTGTCCTACGGAGAGGGCTGGGCTCCCCAAACTAAATAAAAGTGCAACACACGTGCGGCGGACAGTTACGAACAGGCGCGTTGATCATAGCATCCAGGGGGTGTGATGTGCATGTGCCCAGGTGTCCACTGGACAGGGTTGGGGTCCCGAAACTAATTAAAGTATGTCACTGCTTTGCAGACTTGCCGGACAGGCACAGTGTTCGTAGGACCCGAAGGAGGAAATGCGCATGTGCCCAGGTGTCCGCCGGACATGGGTCAGTCCCTGAACTAATTAAAGTACGTCACAGCTTTGCAGACATGCCGGACAGGCGCAGTGTTTGTAGGACCCAGGGGACGAGATGTGCATGTGCCGATGTGTCCACTGCACAGGGTAGGGCTCCCCGAAACTAATTATAAAAATGCCACAACTTTGTGGACATGCCAGACAGGCACTTTGTCCATAGGACACAGGGAATGTGATGCACATGTCCTCAGGTGTCCCCAGGACTGAGGTGGGTTCCCCAAACCAATTAGAAGTACGTCACGACTTTGCGGACATGTCGGGACAAGCATGGTGTACTACGGACACCTCCATTTTGATTGTGGAAAGTCCGGACAGGCGCGGTGTCCGCATGACACCTCCATTTTCATTATGGACAGGCCAGAATGTTGCGCGCTTCGTGGACTCCTAACAGGGCTTTTGAAAAAGAAAACACACGCACACAGCAACAGTATACACATATAACTTTATTTACACACACAAATACAGACAATTAGGAAAGGGAAGGGGTAGCGGAAACAGAAACATATACAGGGGAATTTGGGTTTTGCATAGGCTGGTAATCAGGGGAGGAAGGGATTGAGGTCTCATCATAACGTCTTTGCATACAGGGAATTTGTGCGGATGGTAGGCTGGGATACAGGGAAAGGGTACAGGTTCATGTGGGGCAGTGGTACTTTATATTTACCATGATATGCCTTTGAACAAGTAGTTTTAAGTCTGCAAAAATGTTATTCAATTGGTCAATGTTTGCCCCCAGGCTCACTACTTCATTACCCACACTGTCAGTTTGGGTTTGTATGTTCTCATGCACTTGTGTAGTAGCTGGTGCTTCCGGGCCATTGCCTTCATTTCAGTATGTATTGTTAAAAAAAAACATGTTTCAGGAACATGTGAAGCAATGTGTATTAATGTTGCTACTTTTGAAATTGCACTATGTACCATTGGAATTACTATCTTCACTCATTTCATCATTTCATCAACAGGGACATTCTCCTCAAGCCACTCCAGGATGCTTGTCATTTCTGTGTAAGAAAAAAGAAATATATTTTACTAATCATGTACACAGAACAAACTGCACAGTTAAAGGAAAAATATAGTGTATGTACCACTTTCTAGTATGGTTCTTCTGTCACTACTTTGCTCTTCTCCCGATGACAGTTGCTTCTCAGTTTGTATGTAAAGCAGCACTGCAGTAATACTGTTGCACGCACAGGTCATTTTTCTGCTTGGTGCATTCCATTATGTTGCACACCCTATGCAATTGCACTGCTGCTTTCATAAGTACATAGTTTGCAGACCTACTTCATTTTTCATTATAATACACTTATGTGTTGCTCTTTAAACATATTCAGTTTCTTTGCTGCACGCTACCATAATGTATGACAACCCCTGAGCTTGCGGTCAACGTGGAGATTGTGGTTATGGGCATTGGGCTAGGGGGTTCAGTGTGTTGTATGTTACATCTACACAAATTATGGGTATCCTGGTAAAAACCTATGAGATTCAGAAATTCAGTGAACAAAAACTTTGTTAAAGGGACGTTATGGTTAAGTTGCGCTAATAAAAACCTATGAAATTCTGTGAAAAAACTTTGTTGAAGGGACGTTATGGTTAAGTTGCGCTAATAAAAACCTATCAAATTCAGTGAAAAAACTTTGTTAAAGGGACGTTATAGTTACTTTGCACTAATAAAAAACCTGTCCCTGTTATGGTTACAAGAAAAATCGAGAAAAAAAACAGGAATTCGCCACTGATGGTAAACTAAGCAACCATAACTCATGCCACCCCTGTACACTACAAATACTAACACCCATGACATCACAAATGTCATTGATGACATCACTGATCACTGATGACATCACAGGTCTGGCCCTTTGTTCATTTTATATTTTCTTAATATAAAACTTATATTTGTATTAAAATGTAATGTGTGGACATTGCCTTATTGGTATGATTTGATATTGGCACATGTAAACCGTTATTGACCTTCTCTCAGCCAATCAGACTGTTTAGAGTTCAGTCAATAACTACTGGTATTGTCTGCATTCTGAACATTATATCTTAAGAAGTAGACCTCAAAGAAAACAATGGAATTCCCATGCATGATTGTGTTTCAACAAGCCACTTCCTGTTTGATTGGATTTTCTTTTTTTGCAGCAACATGCCAGAAAAATAAAGATAAAACAATGGAACATGATTTTACTTTCTTATAGATGAACCGTTTACTTTTATATCAAACCTAATGCATGTTTATGTTAAACATTTTCCAGTTCAACCAAGTTGCAATTAAATGATTAAGTTATGTAGGCGACCACATTATTTTAAAACAATTACAAAATGAAAACACATTTAATTTACTAACTCAGTTTATCTGTTTACTGTACTCACTTTTAAAGCAACATTTGTTACTTCACCACAACAACTCCAGAACACCATGTGCTAATAACCTTAGAGGTCCTGGAAGTGTGATTATCGCCTGGGATTGGCCTCAGGCCATAACGTGGTGGCGCGTCATTGTCATTATCCTGCAACAAACCATTCCTCAGTCTATAAGGCTATATTAAACAAAAGTGAATATTGTGCATGTGAATCACTCCAATACACCTTTTTTGTATTAGGCCCGGGCGCTTTGTCATGGCTACTACTTGTGGAACCCAATGAGCTTGAGAGAATTCTAGTAACACCAGAGTCAGAAAGATACATCAAAGGACTCTGACCGCGGGGCCTTAAGGCACATCTGCCTTACAATGCTCATGTAAAAATGATGTGCATTAACTAAATTGATGTTACATGTTTGTGTTGGTGTGAGAATTGCATGCCAATGTGGAATGCATTACATTTTTATTATACCTTTGCTAAAGATTCGAGTTCATCTCGTTGCAGCTGTGTCTTTAGCAAAGGTATCGGTATAATAATAATGCAATGCATTCCACATTGGTATGCAATTCTCACACCAGCACAAACCACACCCAGCGTTGCCTTCGACAGAATGGCAGAGTGAAACATAACGCGGCATGTCGGAGCATTCTTTACTCTGGCCTAGCAGAGCAGCACACGATACTGTAGTGTACTAAAACATAGCATAGAATCCACTTAGAAAGCACATAAAACACAAACTGACACCATACCATTGTACAATTATAACAACTAAGCAAACCATATCGGCATAGTTAGTGCACCTGCAATGCAGGAGTACAGGAACACTCTTTTAACAGTACGGAAATACACACTAGATGGGTACTTTCTGTGGACTTTTCAGATAACGTACCTGCCTATCAAAATGATAGCAGATTGTTGAACCTTTTTTCATGAGTAAAATCTAAAATTAATCCAACAAAAAGGGCAGTTCGAGTGATGTCTGTTTTTGTATGTTACAATCCAAAATCTCATCAATAGGTTGGCATTTTTCCCAATATTTAAATCCAAACATATTTCAGTACACGTGTTACATGCAATTAACATGACATGATTACATTAAATGAGAAATACATTATTAATATCTTATATCAATGCCCCAAATTAAGAGTAAAAAAGTAATCTGCTGCAAAAACACCATGAATATATTTGAAAACAATGCAAATCTTAATAATGAACCAGAACTAATCCAAATAAAATCCAAAAAGTGGATTTATTTTTTGCTAGGCACACGCACTACTTAATTCGCTATGCTGCAAGCTATCAGTGAAGCACCCTCAGAGAGCATTCCCCCTCACAAAATCAAAACAATAAACCCCTGGTTGACACCACACACCATATATGCGCTTTGCAGTATAAAAATCAGAATGTGAGCTGCCTTTCTAACCCATATGTGTGTGTTTCTTAAATTGGAATCTGTACCTATTCTGATGTTAAATGACAGCCACCGTGAAGATGTCGTGCACCGTGCTGTGATTTGAATTTTCACACCAAGCAAGAACACGCTGTATACAGCAGAAACACGTGTGGTATTGCTTTTATTCTAGCAGACAGTTACTATGCCTCACCGAAGTCAATTTGGATGGTGAAACGGGCATGCTTGAACTGCAGTACGGTACAAGCAACGTGTTGTGTGTGTGACAGAGATGTGCTGTGACATAATAGTAAACATGATTGGTGGTGTTGAAAATGATACTGCAGAGAGATTAGTTTATTGTTTGCTGCTACTTCTGCTGGTTGACCTGTTAGTCCGGCAAGCCCTGTGTCTATGATTGTAATTACAAACTCTGAACTTTGCAACTCTTGGTTATCGTGACTATATGCATACCATCATGGTCAGACTATATGCATACCATCATGGTCACTTTAATACATCTTTTGGCATTACTATATTGACTTTCTTTGTATGTCTAAGGGCCTGATTCATAGATGTGTTTTATGATGGTGCAATACCATTGGAAAATGCTCTGTGAATCTGGCCGCAAGTCTGTTAAAAAAAAAAAAAACATGCATTATGCCTTTTTACTATGTTGAATGTTAAACTGTGTACTGTCGTCTGCTTGATAGACCTGACGGTCGGTTAGGGAATTCTGAAGGGCCTGGGATCCACCAGCAATGTGTGGTGATCGCTGAGAAGCTAAATGATTTAGCCCACAAAGACCCTCCAACCCTTCATGGAGGGTGCTAGGGTGACAAAACCACCTAACTCTTCTTCAATAGACCCCATGGAGAAGCATCAGGTCACCCCGATATCTGATGAGAAAGATCCCTTTATTATGAAACACCACTTGTTGGACACAGATAAATTGCTGCATACGTGATTGGTAGTTCAGAGAGAGAGAATCTGCCACACCCAAGACCTGCAAATTCAAACGGGACAACGGTGGAAACTGACCCAGAAATCAGAACCAATACAGATGAAACCTACCCATTCACACAAGGAAAGATTATAACACCGCTTGTCAGTGCTGTTAGGTGATGAGATTGCTTTCTTAGTAGAGAATAGAGTCGAAAGTACTCTAGTACTACACCATGGAAAGATACTACACCATTGAAGTCAGGCCATTATGTTATTTCCCATGGAGCAAAAGCTGGGACTGGTACTGACAGACAGGAAAACAGTAAATAAGCCTGTGGTCCAAGCTCACAAACTGGTAGTTGAGAACCAATATAGTCACTGGAGCAAGCAAGCAAACATTGAGCAAAGTGCAGGGAGACCATCATAATTCTAGCTCGGACATGCAATTCACAATTTGTTGGTGTTTGCAAACCACCAGCCTAAAGAGAAGGATGAAATACTAGAGACAACACCAAGGTAGAGGGCTCATATTTCTACACAAATAAAACTGATAGGGATGCGAGTACCTACATGCTTTGCGTAGCTGTCCTTACCCTTAAATCCACGAGGTGTTAGTTCTTGTTAGGAAGCTTCAAGAGGGTATTGCTCTTTCAGCACCAACCATAGGACAAAATATCAAAATATGTCTATGATCACTGTCTAGACTACAACCCAACCATGGAACTTAATTTTCTTTGACTGAGATTTTTGCGGAAAACTTTCCTAAGAGAATTTCTTGAAGCCTCTTTTTTGTTGAAATGTGGATTGTCTCTAAACCTCTGGTCCTGTAAGAGTAGAGTATATAACAGGGGAGCATCTTGGATCTCTGATCCTTTAGGCTAAGTAAATCATCACAGTTTTGTGAGTTGTCACACTGTTTTTACTTATTTATCACTGCAATGAGTTATCTGTCCCATGTAGGCCATCATCCACCCATCCTTAAAAACAATACATGGTAACACCCCCATTGTTAGATATTTGGCCTAGGGAAGAGCTACCTGAACCTCCTGGACCAAGAAAATTAATGAATTTTTGGGTGTCAGTATACCTCATGTGGCACAATCCAACTACGAAGAAAGACTAACACCAAGCAGAGAACACCTTTATTATGTTGTCTTATATGTTGTTTGATCTCTTCTTTCTGACTGCAACAACTTCAAAGCCAAGAAGGCCACACTGTTAACGGTTATCAATTGTGTTACTAGAGATTTCTTAAATAAGTATTTTTAACAAACTCATAAATCAGTGAGTGTTTTTCCTGTCGCCCTACCCATGAGATTCCCTTCCTCTTTTGTGTGTTTCCCTGTATAACCTCACTTCATCGTTCATGCTGACAATGCCTCCCATAACACATTTATGGTACAATTCAGGAAAAGAATTGAGCGAAATCTCTGAGAATCGGTGGGACTCCAAATTAGCAACCCTAATGTGTGTGCCTCAATTTCATTGACAGACCACAGCTTGAGCACAAAGCGTTTAGGGAGAGCAGCAGACCAGAGTCAAGGTGATTGATTAATAGGCCATGGTATAAGTATTGCAGGGGTCATGGGTTCAGTCGGTGTTGTTGTTTGCCATTTATTTGTAGCTGCCACACATCTCACCAGCATGGAACAAACCCAGGTAGACTATGTTCCTGGATAGTTTGTTTTTCAGATGTCTGAAGGCCATAAAGGATGTGGACCCTAAATGTATTTAATTGGTCAAAGATTCTTCATTATGGGGTGGCGAAAGTCAGCCTATAGTTAAGGTGAGTCGGAGACACATAGGAACCCCTCAAAATTATTTTGATAACATTTGATTTGAGTAGCACATTTGATCAAAATTATGGAAGTGATTATAAGTCTGCGGGTCGCTTCATACTGCAATGTTCCATAAAGATTTGTTAAAAAATAAAAAAAGTTGTGAAGCATGAAAAAAATGTTTTTCACAAAAGTGCGGCCTACTTCCCATTAATTTTCCCATAGACAAAAAAATATCCGTTTTTGCCAAAGTGCACAGCACAAACTTCTGGATGGATTTGGACCATGTCGAAAACAACCTGGGCACAACTCGTTGACTTGCATTCCATACATGTCTTGTGGTCATTCTGTGCAGTAGTTATTTAAATATTTGACAGAGAATGGAGTGTCCCTTCCCCAAAAAATAGAGACATCTCCCATGGTGCATTGCAGGATCATGGTTTCAGAAATGAAACAACCTCTATCTTGTTTTTCTCTCGATGTGAGAGGTATTCGCGGCTATAACCAAGGTTATGGGAAAATGAAATGCAGTAAAAAGTTATAGGCAGGTCAAAAACATACAAATGCCATCAGAGTAGAGGTGGAGGATGGATAGAGGGCACTGAGTGAAATTTGGGAGTTGGAGGGTGCCCATGGACTGAGTTTGCAACACAAAGCATTCTGTAGCCTCGGATATAGCCGCAAACAGCCAACAGCTGAAAGCAAACTGTGTCACAGATGCAGCGTGTGTTCTGGGGTGAAAGGGAGAGTGCAGGGGAGGTGAGGAGGCCATCTGGGGATTGGGAAAGCTGGCACAGATGATAGGGGCACTTGGTGATGGCCTGTGGGTGCAGGGAAGCATTTATTTTTTTCAGCTGTTTTGCCGATCATTGCGGCTTTATCCGAGGCTACAGAGGCATAGTTTAACAAAATTAATATAAAAAGGAGCAATTGCAGTCTACTTTTAGATGCGGCATACAATGTATTTTAGGTTGTGAGTACTCACTTATGGTATTCTATTGTGTGCCTGTGAAATGTTTGCCTATTTAGTTTATTGTTATATATTTTTCTATGCTTTCTCATTTTTCAGTTACTTTACACAAGTAAATGAGTAGTGTTCTACTGTATTGATCATTTAAATTTAATTGTAGTAAAAAACTTGAAGTCCGTCCCCCTTTCAACTGACTTTTTGAAACCACAGTTATGGTAAAAGTCAATGAACTGTAGACCCAGGTATAATGAAACATGTTTTTTTGTTATTATGTTTTGTATTTGATTATTTGTGTATAATGAGTAGGCATTAAAAGGACTGTTTTGGGGTACATTGATTGTACAACTTTAGCACATCAGGAGTACTGTTTTGATGTTATGAAGAAACACTGCATTTCCTTCATCGGTTAGGTGTACTCCATCATGTCTATAGAAATTAGTAATGTTTAACTGTATATTGTTGTTCAAAATCCATAATTGGTTGTGGTCTATCATGAATGCTGAAACTGCTTTATTAACATTTCTCCAGGATGTCTCAATTTGACCATTAAATATGGTGGTCCATCAACCAAAACACCCAACTGTCTAGAATCAGCCACACAGTTTTCTGTAATTTTTCTCTTTTTCCAGGAAAATGATTCCTAGTTTGAATTTATGGTTGTTTCTATGAGCAGGGTATGTATGATGTGTGTGTGTGTGTTATAGTTTCTAATTGGTTGATGATGCTGTTGATATTATTTGCGGCTATACAGCAGCTACCCAGCATGCAGCATTGCTATTCGTGGGTAGATATACCCCAGCTCCCCGCATGCAGCCTCAGCGAAATTCGGGCTAATTACACATTGTGTGTTTGTGGACGTTTTGTAGCCGTGGCTATCCGAAATTCCAGATGAGGTGGCATCTTATATGAATTGAGTGGTAGATTGTAAGAGACTAGGGGAGTGGATGAGTACTACGAAAACTGGAGGGAGAGCTGGTAGACATGTTGGAGAAAGTTGTTGGAATTTGGTGGAGTAGAAATGCAATTTTGAATCTGTTGTTTTTGCGATTAGCCGCAGTTATCAGCAAACATCCAGGAGGGGCTTTTGTATAACTGCATCTATGAAAAGCGAGTGCATAGGTGCGTTGATATTATTCTGGGCCGCATTCTGAGTATGAAGATAGTCATGGTGCTATTTGTGCCATGACTACCTCCCATACCGGTACCGTGTCCGGTTTGGTGAGATGGGGACTTACCGGTCCAGTCCGACCTTGGCGGGACCGGTAAGTCCCCATTCATCCAAACCATTCCCCATTCCCATTTGAGCCCCCATAGGGCTCAATGGGAAGGGGGAAGCAATTTGCGGTACCGTTATAGGCTCTGATTTCCCTTAGCGGGTCCCGTCCTTAACGCCTGGTAAAAGCAGGTGTCAAGAAAGGGACCCGCTAAGGGAACTCGTAGTAAGGCGCAAAGGGATTACCGGCACCAATGTCCTTAACGGTGCCCGGTATCCCTTTGTGCCCAACTCAGAATGAGGCCCTCTGTATTTTATTTGTTGTGGCTGAAAGCGCGGGTATGTTCAATATCGCATCTATAAATATAAATGTTCCGTGCAGAATGGTATGAGTGTGTGTTATTTTATGTACTTGGTTTGTCAATCTGGAAAAATGAATACCCTTCATTTGAATGATAGACGTAACTTGATGGCCGTGGGCCAACCGTCTTATGCACTGAATTATAGAAATATAGACTGTTATGCTCGACCAACAAGCGGCCATTTTAAACGTAGCAGAATCGCCATTTTGCCTGTTAACCATTGCTCATTGCTTTCTGTCTAAAACTGCTTTGCAGCTTGCAATTCTTGCGGATTCTGCTTATTCTGCTCAACTGTTAACATTGTTGTCTGAATATGAAAGGACAAGGTCGCGGGACTGAAGAGTTTGCTGAAACTCCTGCTGAGTAGCTCAGAGAGGAATGCCCACGCTCCCTCTCTGTAGCCTTGGGAGGAAGCTGCAGGGCATTTAATCACTTCACAGCTGCCAGCCAGTCTCCTACAATGGTAGAATATGTTAGAATAATACAGTTAAAGGCTTGAATTATGCTTCTCTTACGGCCCCCCTTCGCAAAACCCTTTAGAACGTGTCGGCTCCCAGGACACGAATAGTACCTCATAGATAGCGAAGCTTGGAATGTGGCTCTTCACCCGTGTACAGATTGCTTCCAGGAACAGAACCACCGTGTTCTAAAAGATGCCTCCGCACTTTCTAAATTGCACATTGTTACTAGAATAGACATTGAAAGCATTATAATTGTCATACTCGTCGAATATGTCCATCGTCATCCCGAGTTCAAAGGAACTTAATACAGAGGGGTGTTGAACATGACTTTGCTGATTGTGTGATATGCATTTTGTATATATGTAACTGATGTACGTAATTCGCTCTCTTGCGTCCCTCGAGGTCTAGGAAACTCACGTCGCGGGGCGTGTGATCAGAATTGGCCAATTGATACTATCTTTTGCTTGCAATAAACCCTAGCATTGGGAATTTGAAACCTTGTGTCTGGCGCATCTTTTCGTGTATGGTCATTGCCTTGTTTCCATAGCACGAGGGACCCCTAGGGGCCCCTTTCAAGATGGCACCCGAATAGGGACCCTCGTCCACTTGCCCCATCGTATACGTTGTAACGGAGTAAAGGCGGAAGAAGGGCGAGGAAGGGACGGTCGAGCCGGGATCAAGAAGTGTACGGGGCGACCTGTAGAAGAGAGGAGAGATTCCTTCCACAGATCTGCACACATCTGATCCCTGATCGACGTACCGGGCCAGAGGGCAAAGGAGGCGAGGGTCCTGAGACGAGGCAGAAGCCAGAGAAGTGCAGACACGACGTGGGGAGAGGTTGCGTTAGAACAGGCAACTTGTTTTATCAGGAGAGTCATTCCCCGATTCAAAGAGAAACCTAATTTTTGGTAGAGTGTTGATTTTGCAAATTCAAACGTCCAGGTAAAAGTGGCTAACCAAAGGGGAAGGTTAAAGAAACATGCCTGGAGTACTGTCCACTTTAGCTGGGCTTTTCAGCTGCGGTAGACAGTCCTTGGAATATGGCCAAAGTGCACCGCCTGGGGGAGTGCCAGCTTATGATATGTATGCGAAATATGGTGTGGGTGCGATAATATTTTGTGAAATTTGGCATAGGCAAACTAGAAAGCAACCCGACCATCAGTGGCCGATTAATGGTATTTTTGAGATGGGGAGGATAGATAACCTAGAAAGGGTGCTGATTAGAAAGAAAGCGCGACCTGCAGCTTTTGAGACCGTCAAAGATTGGAGGAGGGAAGCGATGCTCCGATTAAGGAGTAGAGAGAAGCATGCGCGTAGGCATAAAACGAAGCTTGAGATAGCAGAAGAGAAGGAAGAGAAGGAAGAGGAGGAGTGGACTGAGAGTCTAAGACGGGAAGGGAGACGGGACCAGATGAACATAGACAGAATATACCCGCAGCGGGACCTACACATAGCAGATTAATTAATGGAACATTTGTTAACTAACACGGGTCGAGGCCCAAAACCAGAATCGAAACCAAACATGCCAGCAGTGACTGCGCGGGCCCAACCAATAGCTCTCATACCCCCTCCCGCAGCCCGAGCACTTCCCCTCACGCAAACGTTAACCCAAGCCCCGCCCACAGCACGAGCACTCCCACAAGCGCAGACGGCGGACACACAATTTCCCAGCACCCAGCTAGGCCCTTCACAGATGCCACCTGTGTCACTTGTCCCATCCGCACCTCCCGCTCTAGAGACAGATTCAGCACCATCCGCCCCTACCGAAGTCGAGATTGAGACTGGGGAGGCGAGAGGCAGGGCTGAAGGAACAGGATTTGGACGGGTAACTCGAAGCGCGATCAGCAAAGAAAGAAAGATTGAACTACGGCAAGAGGCAGAAATGTACATAGAAGGAAATGATGAGACGGCAGCATTGGCCTCATTGTATGGGTACCGAAGAAGAGACGAGAGACAGGTAGTGTTGGAATGCATGGGGGAAATTCTGGTGGGAGAATGGAAAAAGATACTTGGGAATTTACCGCCACAGCGGTTTTTAGATTTGAATAAGTTAGCACGCAGTGAGCAAAGAGATGAGGATGTAAGAAAACATGTGCACAAACTGATTGAAGTAAAAAATGAAATGGAAGACAGATATGCTGAAATGTTTGCTACACCTGAGTATAGTAGAGAGTTTATTAAGAAAGGTAGGAAGGAGGCGTCAAGGTTGAGTATAAAAAAATCATGGCCAAGAGTTTTTCCAGGTGGTACAAAGCATTTGCCGGCACCGGGACAGATAGGCGATAAACAAAGATTGCAGGTATGGGTAGGGGAAACAATGCGATGGATGTCGAACAAAAGAACGTCAGTAAAAGAAGTAAGTGAGATATTTAATGGGTACCCATTGGAGATGAGAAAGGAAGTGATGCAAACGATAGCAGGGGTGTTACTGCAGCAGGTCATTGGATACAATAGAGGTAGAGGTAATGCACAAGGCCGGGGAAATTTGAATAATATGCATGGGGTGTCATTAGGATTAAATCAATGTACGTACTGTAAGGAGGAAGGACACTGGCGAGCGCAATGCCCGCACCTACAGAATAGAGGTGGGTTTGGTCAGAGAAGGCCTCATAGAGGACATCAGGGGTCGAACGGCCCGAGCAGAAGTAACATGACGCAGCAGCAGGGATATACCAATGGAGGTACTCAAACCCAATCATATGGCCAAAACCAAGCACAACAGAACCAGACATTGAACCAAAGTGTTTCGAACCAAAATCAGGGCGGGCAGGGCCAAAAGAGAAATTATCAGAGTGGAGGACATCGAGGGGGAAATGGGAATATTTTTGATACACAACCAAACACGTATTATAGCAGTAGCGGTGACTACACATCGGACGATGTGTTATTTTCGCGATACGACAGCCCACGACAGGGGTCGAAACCAGTGTATATTCCTGTGAATCAGAGAGGACCTTACGTAGAAATGAGAGTAGGGAATAAGGAGCACCATTTCCTTGTAGATACAGGGGCACAGAAGTGTTCGATAGACCACCACTTGGTTCCGGAGATACCACTGTCGGGGCAGAACAATGTTTCTGTAGGGTTCGCAGGTACACCAGTAATTAACCCCATGTCCGAAGCTGTCCCAATTACAATAGGACCATTTATGGAGCAGTGTCCATTTCTTTTGACAGAAGATTGTGGAGAGAACTTGCTAGGATTAAATTTGTTGAGAAAATTGGGGGCAGTCATACATTGTACGGCAGACGGGGTGTTCCTCACGATGTGGCCTCACGATGCACCAGTGACGGAATTCATGTCAAAAGAGTTGCCAGAAGACTTAAGTGGAGTACCAACCTGTCTGTGGGCAATGCATGATAATGATGTAGGATGCTTGAAAATAGAGCCAGCAAAAATAACTTTGGAAGAAGGTGTAACACTACCACAAATTCCCCAGTATAAAATTTCTGTTGAAGGTGAGAAGGGATTGAAAAGCATTGTTACTGACCTGGTGAGATTGGGGGTGGTTGAGGAAATTGCAGGGAACACGTGCAACAGCCCGATTCTTCCAGTTTACAAGAAAGGAGGCAATGAAGTAGCCTATTGTTTCAGAATTGATCTGCGCGCATTAAACAAAGTGGTAGACCCACAATCCCCTTTGGTCCCAGATGTCACAACAATACTGACAATGATACCGGCCACTGCAGAATACTTTAGTGTAGTTGATTTGAAGAACGCATTCTTTAGCATCCCAGTGGTTAAAAGCAGTAGATATCTGTTCGCGTTCACTCTAGGAGGTCGATCATTCACATTTACACGCATTCCACAAGGATATACAGAAAGCCCGAGAATTTACAGCAGAGCGCTAAAAGAGCAGCTAGACATGCTAGAACTACTCGAAGGTTGCGTACTCTTGCAGTACATAGATGACTTGTTATTAGCTGCTGACACGAAAGAGATCTGCAAAGAAAGTACTGTATTACTCTTGACACATTTAGCGACCCATGGTCATAAGGCAAGTTTGAAGAAATTCCAGTATAATCAAAAGGAGGAGAAGATTAACACCAGAACGCATAAAAAGTATTTCTAGTATGCCTAGTCCAAAAACTCAAAAAGGAGTGAGAGCTGTAATAGGCATGGCCTCTTATTGTCGGCAGTGGATCAGTAATTTTGCGTTGATTGTTGATTGTGAAGCCGATGATAAAATTGACTAAAAAGGATGCAAAGATGCCTTTACAGTGGGATGAGGAATGTCAGAAAGCGTTTTGAGCAATTGAAAGCTGCATTGTGTGCTGCGCCAGTTTTAGGCACTCCTAACTATAAAAAGATCTTCAGACTATTTGTGAGTGAGAGTGAAGGATGTGCATTGGTGGTTTTGACACAGGAACAAGGTGGAAGAAATAGGCCGTGCAGCTATTTTTCTTGCGCGTTGGACCCTGTAGCGCGCACTACCATGATGTTTGCGATCCGTCGCAGCGGCTGCTGCGTCAGTGAAACAAACAGAAGGAATGGTATTGGGGCAAACTTTAATTCTGATGGTGCCACATGCCATAGACGTTCTATTAAATAGGACGCAGACGCAACACCTCACCTCAGCTAGACTGACAAGATATGAGCTTATCTTGTTTGCACCCCACATCCAAATTATGAGGTGTAGCGCATTGATTCCTGCAGAGTTAATGCCACTGCCATAGCAGAAATTGGTGGCAATGAATCACCACCGCATGATTGTTTAATGATCATTGAAGAAGAAACAAAGGGAAGGATTGATTTGAGCGATATCCCACAAAAAGATCCAGATGGGGAGTTATTTTGCGATGGCTCTTGTTTTAAATTACCTGATGACACATCAACGGCTGCATATGCAATTACTACCCTAAAGAGAGTTGTAGAGAGCAGAAGGATCCCCTACAATTCGGCACAAGCCGCAGAAATAATAGCACTGACACGAGCCTGTGAACTCTCTGAGAATCTGAACGTAAATATTTATACTCACAGCCAGTACGCCTTTGGTGTGGTTCACAATTTTGGCCGACTATGGGCTGAGAGGGGTTTCTTGACATCACATGGAGCCAGGATTCAGCATGGCCCTTTGATTGTGCGATTGTTGTCTGCGCTCACGTTTCCAAAGCACCTAGCTATAGTAAAGTGTGAGGCGCATAAGAAAGTAACATGCAGAGTGGGAGAGGGAAACGCGTTTGCAGACAGGATTGCGAAGCAAACAGCCACAGATTTGGGGAATAAAATGATGACAGTACAGACTGAGGAAGTACCTTGTATGATAGAGAATGGAGTTGCCACAGTCAAAGAAATGCAGGCTGAGGTCACGATTGAAGAGATTCAGGGGTGGGCTAAGGGCTCTGCTGAGTTAGATTTAGAAGGATGTTGGGTGGACAAGGAAACAAACAACTGGATGTTGCCAAATTGTTACATAACTGCAATGGTTATAATGGCGCATAGCCCTACCCACATTTGCGCAAAGAAAATGGTACAGCATTTATCCACAGTATGGAAGAATGAGCACATAAAAAAGAATGCAGAAAGGCTAGTGCAGAATTGTATCACGTGCCTGCAACACAATGTAGGAAAGGGAACCGTGACTCCAGCAGGTAGTTTCGGCCCACCGTCTATGCCGTTTGAGGTGGTCCATTTTGATTTCATAGAAATGGAAAGGTGCCAGAACTACAAGTACGTGTTAGTGGTAATCTGTGCATTCAGCAAGTGGGTGGAGGCATATCCTTTAAAAGACTGTACTGCCATGTCCACAGCAAAAGTAATGCTGAAGGAGTATTTCTCCCAGTTTGGGTTGCCTCGTGTCCTGTGGTCAGACAACGGCCCCCACTTTGTGGGCGCAGTAGTGCTACGGATCTGTGCAGGTCTACAAATAGAGAAGCGATTCCACAGTTCCAGGCATCCCAGTTCTGCCGGGCTTGTGGAGAGACACAATGGAATCCTGAAGTCAAAAATAGCGAACATTTGCGCTGGGAGCAAGTTGAGTTGGGTGGATGCATTACCCCTAGCGCTGTTGTGTATGCACACGTCTGTGCAGGCTAAGACTGGGCTCTCCCCTTATGAGATTATAATGGGGAGACCAGCAAATGTATGGTGCGCACCGCAGCCCAGAAAATTATGTGAGGTCGAGCATCCTATGTTAAGCACTTACTGTGGACTTTTAATACAAAAGTTGCGTTTGATTCATCAGCAGGTGCAGGAGGCGTTGCCGATGCGATATACAGGACCGGGGCACTCACTGGAGCCTGGGAGCTGGGTGCTAATCCGAAACTTTGAACGGAAGACAGCATTAGCACCCAGGTGGCGCCGCCCCTATCAAGTAATTTTTGCAACACAGACGGCCATCCGAGTGGACGGACGCAAGGCATGGATCCATGCTACCCATGCCAAAACGTTCCCAGCGTCACTGAAAACTTTGTCTGATCCAGACAACAGGAAAAAGACAATGGTCTCGGAAACGAAAGAAACTGTTGCCAGTCCAGTGCCACAGCATCAGCATGAGCGAGAAGTGAAACTCGAAAAAGAGCCTGAGGAGGATGCCAGTAAGGCGGAAGGGCGAAAAGTGCCCCAATGTTGTTCAGCAGAAACAACATCACTGCCGAACGACACAAACCCTGCATTGCAAACAAGAGCAGAAACAACGCGTGCTCCCCTTTGGCTCCCACCAGTTCTCACGAATGCACCAAAGCCAGAGAAAGAAACTACATCATTGCCACGACGCCCATCGCTGCCCATCATTGTGCCACAGGCTGACACTGAGCCTGATACTGGAAATGCAAGGGCACTATTAACGGATCATACAATAGCAGGAGTGAATCGATATAATCTGCAGCCTCGACAGGCAAAGTGATCCACAGATCTTTGGTGCTTTTCTTTTTGGCCTTTGGTTCTACTCACGGACAGAGTAGGAACCAGGGGCGTAGAGGAGAGAAGTGTGAGAATTGTGTAAGTAGGACAATTCAAAACTCACAGCTCCTCGGTGCGCTTATAAAGTACATATGTCAGGAGCCAGAGCAGGACAAGCTGGACGCACATAAGTACTAAGGCTGATAGAGTACATGTGTCCTAAACCAGAGCGGGACAAGCTGGATGCACATGGTACTCTATCAATAAAGAACTGTTCAGAAATCGTCTGAGCAGTGGGAGAAAGAACAACTAATCTTGCTCGGGAGTGGATAAATGATCCAGGCTGTGAAAAGGCTGGGAGAATTGAACTGTGACATTTTTCGTTGAACTTTTCTGGCATCAAGAACGAGAGACATTCATGAGGAACTTCGCCAGCAAGAAGAAGGACGATGAAGAACAAGTCAAGACCGGTTTCAGCCTCCTCCTGCACCCCTGCTAAAAAAATAATAGATTTAGAGACTGTAAATTTAGGGAAAAAGCATGGTAAAAGGAATAAGGTACTGATTTGGACATTGGTCCTATGTTTCTTAAGTATGATAGTACCAACAATAACAGCTATTACTCTATGGTTCCTGGAGTACGTACACCCATTAGAAACACTTTTGCCAAAAACAGCTACTGAAAGCCCGGTTCATGTAATCATTGGTACTTTGCCCCCAAAGGAAGAAAGACATAGAGAAGGTTACGGCAACAATACATTGTTGCTCATCATGAACATGATCCAGGCGGTGTTAAAGAAAAGAGATTGCTGGGTTTGCGCCCATTTACCACAGCCCGGTGGGAAAGGCATAGGCTGGTATGCACAACCATTGCCATTGATTTATTCCTGTGAAGTAACTTGCAATGTTCTTTGGGAAATGGAACAAGAGTAATACGGGTCAGCTAGATGAGACCAATATGAATGAATTTGAGGAAGTAATCATGAGACCTGTGGGTTGTTCCATATTCCAAAAAGCTCGCGTATTTGCACTAGAACCCGTGAGAAAGAATACACAAAAAATAACAAGACTAGATAGATTACATAGGCAGAATAGACCAACCCCGCCAGCAGAAAGAACATCAATAATGACATTTCGGATGAGGGATGAATGGAACAAAGATGCTGTGCCCCCTGCCTATGCAGTGGATCACAGCCCCAAAACTGCTCCCCTATGTCTACAGAAAAAGGGATCCTATAAAGTAGGAACGTTTAGCAACTGCCTGAACACAGTGGTTTTAAAACATAAAATAGAACCTGTGTACGTGGGAGACCCTGTTTATTTTATATGAGGAGAAAAAGCATATCCATGGTTACCTAGGAACTGGGGAGGTACATGCTACCTAGGTCTACTGTTTCCAGGAGTGTTCCTCTTGGAAACAGCAGAAGTAGCCAGACGAACAAAAGGTAGAACTCAAAGGAGTAGTGAGGATGGAATGGGAGCAATGGATATAGCCAAATCATTTGTCCCAAATAGAAAACTCTTACAATATAAGAAAACTGTCTGGAATATTACAAAAAACAATAGATTCCACAACGGATATTTTATTGAGTATGACGTTAGAAGAAAAAGGAATAAGACTGATGGCACTCCAAAACAGGATGGCTCTCGATATAATATTAGTTGATCGTGGGGGAGTTTGCAAGCTTGTAAAAACTGCATGCTGTGTGTATATAGATGACTACTCCTCTACGATATTTAAAGCGATCCGGAAATTACATGTCATAAGTTCCACACTCTCTACTGAAGCAGGGGGTTGGGGGATAGAATCCTGGTTATGGGGATTATTGCGGTCTTGGGGATGGAAGTTAATTTCAATACTAATGATGGTACTCGGGATATTCATAACATGCTGCTGTTGCATACAATGCTTACCAATAATATGCACTGAAATAACTGGTGGATGTACTAAGGGATGTATGCACATGGTGTTGAGAGGAAAACAAATGCATGGCCGGAATAACAGAGACACTGAGGAAACAAAAATAGTAAAACAATTCATGGCGATAGACATTAATGATGGAGATGATACTGATGCAGATACCCCAGACTCCTCCTCAGAAGAGGAGGATACAATGAATAAATAAGACATTTGGCACACGGCCAAAAGGAGGGTTTGTCAATCTGGAAAAATGAATACCCTTCATTTGAATGATAGACATAACTTGATGGCCATGGGCCAACCGTCTTATGCACCGAATTATAGAAATATAGACTGTTATGCTCGACCAACAACATTTTAAACGTAGCAGAATCGCCATTTTGCCTGTTAACCATTGCTCATTGCTTTCTGTCTAAAACTGCTTTGCAGCTTGCAATTCTTGCGGATTCTGCTTACTCTGCTCAACTGTTAAAATTGTTGTCTGAATATGAAAGGACAAGGTCGCGGGACTGAAGAATTTGCTGAAACTCCTCATGAGTAGCTCAGAGAGGAATGCCCACGCTCCCTCTCTGTAGCCTTGGGAGGAAGCTGCAGGGCATTTAATCACTTCACAGCTGCCAGCCAGTCTCGTACGATGGTAGAATATGTTAGAATAATACAGTTAAAGGCTTGAATTATGCTTCTCTTACGGCCCCCCTTTGCAAAACCCTTTAGAACGCGTCGGCTCCCAGGACACAAATAGTACCTCATAGATAGCGAAGCTTGGAATGTGGCTCTTCCCCCGTGTACAGATTGCTTCCAAGAACAGAACCACCGTGTTCTAAAAGATGCCTCCGCACTTTCTAAATTGCACGTTGTTACTAGAATAGACATCGAAAGCATTATAATCGTCATACTCGTCGGATATGTCCATCGTCATCCCGAGTTCAAAGGAACTTAATACAGAGGGGTGTTGAACATGACTTTGCTGATTGTATGATATGCATTTTGTATATATGTAACTGATGTACGTAATTCACTCTCTTGCGTCCCTCGAGGTCTAGGAAACTCACGTCGCGGGGCGTGAGATCAGAATTGGCCAATTGATACTATCTTTTGCTTGCAATAAACCCTAGCATTGGGAATTTGAAACCTCGTGTCTGGCGGATCTTTTTGTGTATGGTCATTTCCTTGTTTTCATAGCACGAGGGACCCCTAGGGGCCCCTTTCAGCTTGTTCACTTGTTTGATTTGAAGTTTTGAAGGGCAATTTAGTTTGATTTGGTCACTAATGGAGGTATGACTTATTCACCGTGCTCGTCCCTTGAAAGATAAACTGTATTTATAATTCAAACATTATATTGATATATGAACCATTCAAAATTCTGTCTGCACAATTCTTTATTGTGACACTAAACACGTGTTTCGACTTGATCGTCGTTATCAAGGCTGACAATATAATTCACACTGTTGGTACAATACATGAAAGTACATTCAGAATCATGTTAAGATTAAAGTACCAAAGCCATAATTCATTATTTACAATGTACCAATAATTACAGATGATTCACCAACCTATTCATGGCTTAAATGGAAGAGACACACATTTTGAATAATATCCATTATGACACCAACATTGTCCTCTGGAAGACATATATAGATGATGTGCTTATGATTTGGTCTGGAATTGAGGAGGAATTTGCTGAATTTCTGAACTATATCAACACAAACACATTTGGTA
Organism: Ambystoma mexicanum; assembly: GCF_040938575.1. Taxonomy (NCBI): domain Eukaryota; kingdom Metazoa; phylum Chordata; class Amphibia; order Caudata; family Ambystomatidae; genus Ambystoma; species Ambystoma mexicanum. Next base: position 203,593,539 of record NC_090941.1, on the reverse strand, counting down.
TTAGACTTACAGGACACTATAGTGCAGAAAGCATATACTAGAACATTTCGAAAACCAACTGAAGCCAACTCAACTTTTCACTCTACTAGTTGTCATACTAGGTCTACTGTATAAACCATACCGAGGGGAGCATTTTATAGAGCTTGGAGAAATTGCAGTAGGGATGAGGATTTTGAGGAAGAATGTGAGCTTCTGACAGAGAGGTTCATACAAAGAGGATACTCCAAAGATCCAAAGAAAATATTAAAATTATCTTGAGCAGATATCGCACAATGGATAGATCTGATACCTTGCAACCATCGAAGCACACATCAAAACTGTACAATACTGTTGGCTTTATTACTAGGTTCTCAAGACATTCCAAGTGCCTATATAAACTATTATATAGGCAATGGAATATTCTTTAATTGGATAATGATATCAGACCCTTTTTCGCAGAAAAGCCCCAAATTGTATATACTAGAGCGGGAACAATTTGAGACAAAGTCAGCCTCTCATTTCTACAACCAAAAGGGAATATATACCAGAGAAAATCTACTTGGTTGACTCCAGTCATAGGATTCCACAAATGCGGAAATTGTTCAATGTGTAGATTCGTCTATGGTCATGCCACAAAATATACAGATATAAATGGATATGAGATTGTGATCAGAGACTTTATCAATTGTCGTACAACTCATGTTGTCTATGCTTTGAGATGTGTCTGCGATAAGACGTATGTAGGTTCAACTATCAGACAATTGGGTATTAGAATACGCAAATATATGGCTGGTTTAGGCAGTCAGGGTTCGAAATTGCCCCTTGCCATTCATTGGCAAACTATGCATCAAGCTATTAACAAGAACGACCTACGTTTTATTGTTTTGATGAACGTTAGAAAGGGAAAAAGAGGTGGTGACACAATTCTGAGGTTAAGACAACTAGAGGCCAAATGCATTTGTTTACTCCATTGCACCCTTGACGGGTTCAACACTGATAATGAGATGTATGTGTTTCTATAACTCTTTTCTGTTTCTGTAGCGATTTAAATCACAAGTGCAAATGTCAATTAAGTTCAGAGACATTTTACTAAAGGCAATCACAGAACAAGTCTGTTTGGAATGTCCCAGGTAACGTTGATGTGCTTTGGCAGCATCCCCTGTGACTACATGCCCTTTTTGGATAACATTTATTATCAGAAGTGTTTAAATTTGTTCTGCCAAATGCACTAACTATGTACATCATAGGTTAGCGCAAAAGGCAAATCTAATTTCTAAATACAAACAGGAAGGCAGATTAGCACCATACCAATTGGTACTTCTTTTATTTGTTAGGACATAAACTTGAGCAATATGCGCAACGGCGAGCGTGCTGTATTAGACCAGCTGCATCATAGAAATTGATGCAAGTGCACCAGCACTCGTGCAAGGAAAAGCAATAATTTGGTGCGTCTATGGGCCTCATTACACGGACGGCGGTAACCATGGCGCTATTAGCGCCATGGTTGCCGGCGGCATTTTACAGAGTCCGCCATGGTGAATGGTGGAATTACCGCCCTATTCCAAGGTGTGTGGGGGCGGTAATTCCCCATTCACCATGGCCCTCCCCCATTCCCATTTTTTCCCCCATAGGGCTCAATGGGAATGGGGAAGGTGGTAAATTGCGGTACCGTAATGACCTCCTAGGTCCCTTTGCAGGACCCATCCTTAACGGTTGGTGAAACCAGCCGTTAGGGTAGGGTCCCACAAAGGGACCTCGTAGTAAGGCGGTAAGGGTATACCGGCACTGGTACCCTTACCGCTACCGGTAAACCCTTACCGCCCTCCATGTATTGAGGCCCTATGTGTGTATTCTGTAACTATCAATTAATGTAGAATAGAATACCTCATATAAGCAGTAGCTTATATACCAACGACATATGTTTCACACTTTCTTTGCAAACAGATATTTTCATCAGATGACCCGTTTTAAGGACCATTTCAAATGACCATTTCTGATCTATATCTTTATATGCACATGGAACTAGAGGAAGATAGGTGAGATTTGTCCTATCAAAGGTGCAAAGTGGTGGCCACTAGGGGGCGCACGGATGATCGCCTACCCCGTGTGAGCTCCGTCGTCGATGGTCTGCGAAGTGACTTGAGCCCCCACGTCGCGACCCCCCCCCCCACAGCGACAAACCCGTGAATAAGGCGTCGGAACACTTCCCCACGGAGCAGGAAAAAACCCGAACGAAATCGGGGCTAGTTAGACCAGGAAAACCCCATCTGAAGTTTTCACCCCGTCGGAAGCTGGAAAACTAAACTAGTCGATCCGACGCAGCCACGCTTGAAGGCGGGCCTACCCGGAGGAGAACACTCGACTTCTGGATTCCCCGTCGACGTGCCTCCCCCAGACCGCGGCCCTTAGTGTTGGAGTGCCCCCGCTGACTCCCCAGCGCGGTCCCCCACTCCTAGCCTGTGGAACAACAGAAGGACCTGCCAAGGAAGTAGGCCGCACCCCGAGCTTGGCCTACACAGCCAGCTGAGATCAAGGCTCCTCGTAGTCCCGAAGGTGGATTGAACCGGACCCCCCCACCTATGAGCACCCGGCATAGACGTATATCGCCCTAGGTGGCCCCGACCCTGACCAGGCCACGTGGGGATAAAGAGGTGGTGCGGGACCCAAGGTGAAGCGCCCGACCCCCTCGATAACGAATAGCCGCCATCGTCCTACGCCTCATAGACTGGTCAGCCTTGAACCTGCAATCCTGCATGTCTCCATAGAGGGTAGGGCCCCCTTCTCAGGGGCGTGTGCCTCCTCTTACCCGGGTCCTACTGTATGGACCCACCTCACAAACTAGCCAGATTTGCCTACCATCCTCTCCCCCCGCCACACAGGCCTGCAGCAAACATGTCCACGGACTCATCGGAGGAGAGTGCTGCCGCCACCAAAGGAGACATTACCACATTACTGAATGAGATAAAAACATGGGAGCCAACCTAGGCGGTAAAATCGATAAAATTACCCAGAGGATGGACAGATTTGAGGAACGGTTGGAATGTGTGGAAAATAATCAAACGTCGATCGATACCCTCGAAACTCAGATGGATGTACGGATTCGTAACATTGAAAAAAGAGAGCTTGAGGCGCGGCTCAAGATGGATGATTTAGAAAATAGGGAGAGGAGGAACAATCTCCGCTTTTTCGGTATCCCAGAGCGCGAAGGAGAAACTGAAAAAGACCTCAGAGATACCATATATGATATCATAAAAATACTCACCGCTGATGAGGAAATTGATGAGCCCATGACCGAACGCATACATAGAGCTGGTGGACTGTCCGGCGGCCCGCGTTCCGTCCTAGCCAAATTCCATCGCTATCAAGACAAGGCCAGGATCCTGGAGAAGGCCAGATCCGGAGGCCCACTCACAATGGGGGGCGCACAAATCACGATCTTTCAAGATTTATCGTCACTAACATTGGCACTCAGACGCCTCTGCAGCCCCCTGACGAAATGGCTCAAGGACCAAGGTACACGATATAGGTGGGGCTACCCTTTCTCGCTCACCTTTGAGCACGGGAGCAAAAAAATCGTGCTACGCTCTGAGGACGAAATCAAAGACTGCATCGCTGACTTCCTTGGCACGGGTTCGAAAGGCAATGAAGGAGGTGACAATGAGCAGCTGGGACCACAGTGGGAGCTCCAGGGCCCCAGGCGCAAGAGGGTGAAGGGATCGAGGAAATATAGACGTGCCAACAACACGCCTGACAAGGAGCAAGGGAGTTGAAATGTGTACGACCCGGCCAAATGTAACTACCGGTGAAGAACGAGACATCGGCCCCCGCAGAGTTCCGAAGAAGTAATATCTGTCGTTTTGGTGCCACCGCTGGCGGGGCACCCCTCTGGACTAAGCAACAACGTAAACTCTTGCGGGAGGCCCCGGGAACGCACGTAACGTTAAACTTTTATATGCTTGTTGCCATTACTGTTGAAATTGTGAAGTTTTACAATGTTTTTTGGGGGGGGATTGAAAAGGGGGCTCACCCTTAAGTTGTGATGGTATATTCGACCGGGACCGTGAAGCAACGGTCCCCACTGATGGTCCGCCAACGGGCCGCACAATGTCATCCGGCCCGTACCGGACGCCGTCAACAGCTGCCTCGGCAGCACCCCCAGTTCCCAAGCTCAATGGAGCTCCACCAGATACGGCGGAACAGGGGGGGAGAGGTGAAGGGTCAGAGACACTTGGGAAATGTATGCGCATCATTGGGCGCACTCCGGAATGTCACCGTTCAGATGTCACTGAGAATCGGCAAACCTATCTGGCTGCAACAGATGCGCGATCCTCAAACCCAAATTATCGATGGCTTCACTTGAGAAGTCTAAGGGCAAGGGTCTCCTGAGAGTTGGGACTGTCAATGCGAAGGGACTGAACTCTCCTACTAAGAGATCACTGGTCGACAGAGAATTCCGTAGATCTAACATAGACATTCTTCTCATCCAAGAGACGAAATTTGCAAGGGGAGAGGAACGAAGAATCCTGGGAAGACGCGCGGGTATGGAATACTGGGGCTCCGGCCCACTCAGAAAGGCAGGTGTCGGAATCCTCATCAAGAAGGGAGTTGGGTTTGAATTGGAAAAGACTTGGTCGGATGTGAGTGGTCGAGCCCTTCTTATAGTGGGGAGAATTGCACGATTCCAGGTCACAATTGCTACAATATACTCACCCAACAGCGGACAGGCCGCATTCCTTAGAAAAACGATCCCCAAAATTGTGCTAGAGACCGCGGGTCAGCTCATCCTAGGTGGTGACTTTAATCAATGGGTAGACCCAATGGGTAGACCCTGCCGTGGACTGGAGACCAGCCGCCATGATGGATCTACACGACCTACGTGACGTGAGGAGGACTCTACACCCGGACAAAAGTGGCTTCGCCTTTTATTCGCATCCCCATGGCACACTCACACGGATTTATTACATATTCCTTTCTCCTGACCTTTCAGAATCCACAAGCTACTCTGGAATCGTCCCAATAACATGGTCCGATCATGATATGGTCTTAGCGGACGTCAATTGGACCGACCTACCAGTCGCTGGGGGATCTTGGCGCTGCAACGAGTCCCTTTGGTCTGATGCAGTGTTCAAAAACGAAATGGAGACCGAGATTGAAGAATATTTTAAGGTAAACAACAACGGGGATGTCTCCAAACAAGTGGTTTGGGAGGATGGGAAGGCCACCTGGAGGGGAGTACTGATGTGCAAGGGCTCCTCTAAAAAAAGGGAACGTAAGATTATAGAAAATAAACTGCGTCATGAGATACACCAGCTGGAAGCGGAAGTAAGAGATAATGCAGGGGTAGACCCCACCAAACTAGACGCAGCCCACCGTAAAAGGGAGGAACTACGACTGTTAGAACATGGCCAGGTGGTGAGAAAACTGCAATTCCTCAAGCAAACATATTACGAGAAAGGGGATAAGGCCGGTGCACTACTAGCTGCCAGGCTAAGAGAACGGAGGGAAGAACGCAAGGTGAGAGAGATAACAGAGCCCACTGCTCCCCCGGCCGACCCCCTCCGCTCAATATCTGAGTGCTTCGCCGACTTCTACCAAAATTTATACACCTCTGAGCTGATCTCTACCCAATCTGACATATCCTCCTATCTGTCCTCAATCAACATGCCTACAGTAACACTCGCGGAAGCCGAGCTCCTTGACACTCCAATACTTGAGCATGAGGTACGAGATGCAATCAAACGATTAACGCTAGGGAAATCCCCGGGGGAGGATGGTTTCACGGCAGGCTTTTACAAAACCTTTAGCGACCAACTCTCTCCCTTCCTCACGGAACTCTTTATTGAGATAGTGGACACTGGGGCTGCCCCGGAATCTTTCAAGAAAGCCCTCATAACAGTCATCCCTAAGGAAGGCAGGGACCCCAAATTATGTGGATCATACCGCCCCATCTCCCTCCTCAACCTCGACGCCAAGATCTATGCTCGAGTGTTGGCCGCAAGACTGGAAACCTTGATGCCTAAATTGATCCACCCTGACCAGGTTGGGTTTATTCTTGGGAGACAGGGTGCCGACACCATGCGTAAAACTCTGCACCTCATTCACGCAGCACATAATCTACCAGAGGACCCGGTCCTCTTATCCATTGATGCAGAGAAGGCCTTTGACAGGGTGGAGTGGGATTTCCTGAGAGCAGCCCTCCAGAAAGTAGGGATAGGCCCCAAATTCTGCGATGGGATACGTGCAATATATACCTCCCCCAAAGCATCGATATTCGTGAACGGGGAGTATTCCAGGTGGTTTGCGCTACAGCGAGGAACTAGACAGGGATGCCCCCTTTCCGCGATCTTGTTTGCACTATCCCTTGAACCCCTGGCCCAAAAACTTAGAGAAGATCCCCTGATAGAGGGTATACGGTTGGGAGAAACGGAATATAAGGTAGCGTTGTACGCCGATGATATCCTTCTACATGTGACCAAACCCAATGACTCTATTCCCCATGCCCTAAAACTAATAGAAGAATATGGCCAATACTCCAGCTTCAAAGTAAACAAGTCAAAGTCCGCTCTCTTCCCCCTCCAAGGCACCCCTGATGAGAACAATGCCAAGTTCCTACCACTCGGGCTTAATCTGGAGCATACAAAACTGCAATACCTGGGTATTCAGATTACTAGATCCCTAAGCGACTTATATGAGGCCAACTTCCCCCTCCTCCTCCGACGATTCGAGGCAGACCTTGAGAAGTGGAGTAAATTGACGATCTCCTGGCTGGGGCGTATCAACGCCGTCAAGATGGTGTGCCTCCCCCGCTTCCTCTACCCTTTCCAGATGCTCCCAATTGAGATGCCCAAAACATTCTTCACAGAGGCCCGTAAGATCATGATGAGATTCATTTGGCAGGGGAAAAGACCAAGGATCGCATACGACACACTTATACTCCCCAAAGACAAGGGAGGGTAGGCCTTCCCGATCTAAATACTTACTACAAGGCCGTCCAGTTACGTGTCTTGATCATGTACCTTTTGATCATGTACCTTAGAGACCACAAACACCTGCAATGGGTACAGATGGACAATCATTACATGTCCCCCGCCACAGTAGCGGAATGGCTATGGTCTCCTTACCAGAGGGTCCAGAGGAGAATCAAACACCATCCCATACTGACCACTATATGGAGCATATGGCACACTGGGAAAGAGATGCGAGAAGTCACAACCTGGCCATCCCCGCTCAGTCACTTGTGGTCTCCTGGCATAAACGACCATATTCCGAATCTAGAACGGTTTCAGTCATGGTACGAGGCGGGCCTGGAGAGAGTGGGGCAACTCCAAAGAAAGGACTCGTTCATAACGCTACCGGACCTAACCACAGCATTGGGGATAGGTAACTTATCGACATTCCACTTTCTCCAATTGAAGGGGGTGCTAACGAAACCTGAGTGGAGAGAGAAATTGAAGAGAGATTTTACCGCCTTCGAGAAACTACTAGACTCCAGAACGGAAATGAAAGGTCTTATATCTGTGATGTATCAGACGCTAATAGCGGCGGGGGGTATATCTACAGACCCCCTCAGAGCCAGGTGGGGAAAAGACTTTGGTGAAGAGATACTCCCCGACCAATGGGACTTAATGTGCAGAGCTGCACCCAAAGCCTCCTTGTCCAATCAATACAAGCTCCATGCCATAAAGCTCTTACATAGGTGGCATTATGATCCACTTAAACTCTCTAAAATGTTCCAGTCGTTGAGCCCGAGATGCTGGAGGAACTGTGGAGCATCTGCTGACTACTGGCACATGTGGTGGAGCTGCCCGCATATCACAGTGTACTGGACCAAGGTCCTGGGATGGATTAAGGAGATCGATGGAATCCAAAGGGAGCTCGACCCACTCCTTGTGTTGTTCGGCCTTGAGAGAGACGATGAAGAGTGGTTCCGGGTGAGAGGTCTGGCCCCCCAGCTGCTGTTGGCGGCGAGAGCCCTGATAGCGATCAAATGGAAGTCTCCCCTAACCCCAGGGAAAAACGAATGGATTAAACTGGCCACGAGCATTTACGTGATGGAAACGATCACAGCCTCCCTGCACAATAAATCAGCTAAATGTGAAACCTTATGGATGGACTTTAAGAACAAACACATCACACCTATCACAGACTCTCAGTCAGAAGAACCCTCAGAAGCCTAACTTAACGATGCCACATTCTAAAGAACGCTGCGAAGGATCAGAGACTCATTCCCAGCAGCCACGGTGACGACAGATGTTGCACTACGCCAAATAGGTGCTCCCAATGTTTATGTTAAATGATTATATTTACGATGTACATTATCCCAAGTGGGGGAGGGGGGTGGGAGCGGGTTGGGGTGAACAGTGTAAGAGACACACCCAGGCAAATGGAACTGTCACGAATCTAAGCCATTCCAATATTGTTTGTTACTTTGCATTGCTTCTCTGACATGTACCCCTGGACGATGTACAATTTTCATTGAATATTGTTTGCCCTTCTTTTGTCTTCTGTTTCTGTAAAACCAATAAAGGAAAATTTAAAAAAAAAAAAAAGGTGCAAAGTGAACCATACTAAATGTAGGCTCCTTCTAACCTAATACAACCACACGGTTAGTCCTAATGTTGCACATGTTTTTCTTCTTAATGCTCAATTGTGATCATCCATATGACATTTCTATTATCACTTTGGGATTATTCTTCCAATTTAGGGATTCACAGTCACGATAGGCACTATTAGGACCAATTAGCACAGTGTCACTGCGGGGTGCTGCTTGAACACACAAATACTGTACATTTGTGACAGTTTAGGAGTCATTGTTTATTGATAACTGATGGGAAAAATGTTTTATTTAGTTTCTCCCTTTTCATCTCAGTTTGACCCTCTAACATCCTGCATTACCGATCAGTACATGTGTATGTGAATCATCTGTGATTATTGGAACATAAATAATGAATTATGGCTTTGGTACTTTAATCTTTACATGATGCTGAATGTACTTTCATGTATTGTACCAAAAGTGTGAATTACATTGTCAGCCTTGAAAACGACGATCAAGTCGAAACACGTGTCGGCTGACGTAGTGTCACAATAAAGAATTGTGCAGACATAATTTTGAATGGTTTATATATCAATATAATGTTTGAATTGTAAATACAGTTTAACTTTCAAGGGAGGAGCGTGGTGAATATGTCATACCTCCATTAATGATTCTCTACAATTTGGTGGAAGTGGGTACACCTATTACATGACCTATACACCGCAGCTCAGTCCAGTACAAATATCCTAAAGTGGGCATAGTGCACTATCACAGACATTATACCCACAATACCAACCATTTCTCTTAGTTTGGTTTGGGGCTTGCAGAAAAATATGCGTATAGCCGCGGATACAAACAAACATCATTAGCCATCTTAGCCGTGGCTATGAAAGATGTTAGGTGGGGAAAAATAGATTTCTGGGAGGTGGCAGGAGTGTGACTGGTGTGAAAGAAAGTGTTAATACATGTTTTCATCTTTCACGTTTTATTTGCAGTCTTGTGTGTGTTAGTTGTATTTATCACTGCCATTAGTTGGTCATGATTTCTTTCATCTGCTCTGATTGTGTGGCATGTATATAACGTATTTTTCAAGTTTTAGAAATATGAGATTAGATTTGTCAATGAATGACATTTATCTGCAGGCATTTCGTTTTTTGCATTTATGTAGTGAGGTTCAAAGGTTTATTTGATTGTTCTTTTGTAATTTTTATTTTATAAACTTTATTTATTCAGATGCAGTCAAGTTCCTTCATTGAAGTGGCCAGAGGCCTAATTAATGTTGACACATACCATTAGCTGTGGCCACATACCAACATTTAGATTTACAGTTATTTATTGCTAATTTTTGAGAATTGGATTAACTTTTAACTACAATCATTGAACTTTAAGGTTGCAGTACTCTTAGGTGTTTAGTGTGTTTTGTGACATAGTTGAATTGATTGTGGTTTACAAGTTTATTTTAGTTATTTTTTCATGTGCTTTATTGTAGCTGTATCAATCTCATCCCAGTGGGCTCTCACTAGATGTTGTACAATTTACTCCTCTGAATGGTCAATTAATATTCAGAACATAGTGGCACTGTTGGAGATGGACCAGCAGGTAAAATTGGAAAAGTGTAGCTGACATTGCTGCAGAAGTTGACGCTTTTTTCCGTGTTGGCGATGTTGTACTGGTGGATGCAGGTGCTGATGGTGGTGCTGATATTTCTGCATGTAATGCATGAGCATCATGCATTTTTATTTTGTGGTTTTTGTGTGATTTCCAATAGGCATCATCCACATCTTTGCAGTGAATTGACACTAGATGGGTTCTCATTATTAATGTTCCTAGTCTTTGTGATAGGACATTGTAAGGGAAAAACAAAATTGGCACTTAAAAAAAGAAATAAGGATGATGGTTAATCTGGTGTTTGGTGATTAACCTCTCCCATTCCTTAAATGTGGCACCTCTCTTGGCAACCCATTTGAGGCATCGCCTACACGTTACTTGAATCATGGAAATATCGGTACTGGGTAAAATAGGAGGATGTGCAGTTGGCATTGCTGCGGAAGTTGAGGCTTCATTTGCAGTTGGTGATGGTGTTGCACTGGTGGATGGAGGTACTGCAGGTGGTGCTGATCACTGTCGACCCAAGAAATGGGACCCGTGGATTTTTCTTTTGTGATGTTCGTGCAATTTCCGATAGTCTTCATGGATGTCATCCCATTGGACTCACACTAGATTATTAATCATAATAGATGTTCCCAGGCTTTGAGATGGAACAGTGGAAGGGCAATGGTGGAGAGGTTTGTTGCAGAATGTGCAAAGTACCACCTCTGCCTCTTTTCTGGAACACATTTTTTTTACTTTAAAGATGTGGCAACTGTCAGTAGTGGTTTTCATCCCAGTTGCTTTCGAAATGTCTGAATAAAAAATTACCGACCCCATCAAAAGACCAAAAACACACACCACGAAAAGTTCTAACGACCAAAAGTTTGAACTTTTCGTAGTATGTGTTTAGGTGTTTCGGTGGGGTTGGTATGTGGCTGGGGGGGTATCCTCCACAACACCCCGCTCACTATAGTCAGCAGGAGTTGCGGGGGACACCCCCCAACCCCTGTCAGATGAAGAAAGAATAATAATAATCTGGGGTCTGCGGGGGTGTCCCCTGCAACATCCCGCTCACTATACTATCTAGTATAGTGAGTGGGGGTTGAGGGGGAAACCCCTGCAGCTGCCCAAAAATAAAATAAATAAATAAAAAAGAAAAGGACCCTGCGGCGCCGGTTCCCGATCACGGAAGTGAAAGGGAACCTGCGCTGCAGGGACACAACGCAAAAAAAGGAAAGGTAAGTAGGGTGGTGGGGGTATGTTGGGGGTGTTTTGTGGGGGTGTGTTGTGGGGGTGGGTGGAGGTGTATGTATGAATGGTTTTCTATTGGATGTTCGCATGGGAAATGTACGAACATTTATATTGCGTACATTTCCTATGCTAACATTTCCATTACAGATTTTTCCGCAATGGAAATATCACGCAGATCCTGGTCGGACATGTTGGAATGTCCAACCGGGGAAGAATTTGTAAAACAATAAAAATTACAACACTAAAAAGACAATGGGCTCATTACAATTTTGGCGGTAACCCTGTCGGTGCTGCCAGCGGGTTGCCGCTTCACTTGCAATATTTAGAGGGGCCTGACTTGCCGGAATCATTGGGGGATTATGACCCTGGCATTATGGGAGGTGAGGCACGGTAAATATTAATCCCCATTCCCATTTGAGTGTCATATTTTGTGGCTTGATCTCTCTTCTTCTGAGACAGCAACTCGATTGCGGGACTGCCTTGATGTCATGGGGGGTTGTATGGCCGACAACTGGCTGAAGTTTAATTCTGAGAAGACAGAGGTCCTGGTTGTCAGCTTATCTAAGCCTTCCCTTTACTGGACCCCGGATTTCTGGCCTTCCACTCTTAGGCCTTGCCCTTTTCCAGTTGCTGTGGTGAAGGATTTTGGTGTTAAAATCTCTGCCTTTTTTTCGATGAAGGATCAGATCGAGACTGTCTGTCATTTAAGTCACCTTAAACTGCGGACTCTCCACAAGGTTCTTCCTTTCATCCCTTCCTATTTTCATGCCCCAGTGGTCTCCTCTCTGGTTCATGGTAGTATTGACTACAGTAACTCTCTAGATCTGGCACAGCCTGCCTACCTCCTTCGCAGACTTCAGCTGTTACAGAATATGGCAGCTAGGGTCATTCTTCACCCTCTGTTTGGCTCCCATATGACTCCTCTCCTCCGTCAACTACACTGATTTCCGATGGAGAACCGTGTTTTATTAAAATCTTTGTGATTTGTGCACAGATTATTTTATAAAATTGGAGCTGAATTTATTCAGGCCACATTTCTCTCCCATATTCCTGCCAGGGTACTATGCGCCCAATTTTCTCAGACAATTCAGATTCCACCTGTTAAGCACTCTTGTGTTGGGGTTGAGCCTTCACCTCTTTTAGGTTCTCCTCCTCTGTCACACTGTTCTGGTCTGGTCTGGACCTGTGGATCGTAGCGCCAAGATGCCTTCGGGTGTACATTGCGATTTAGAAATGTATTTAACATAACATAACATAACATAACATAAAATCATGTACAATAATACATTTTGTATCTGTTATATGTGAATCTTCTGGAACTAACAGACATGAGGCATGAGGAACTTGCCAAATGTTGGTCCTAATTAGCTGGGCCTTGTAATTGTTGATTATCTATTTCTTATGAAATCTGGTCAGGCTCTCCACTACAAATCAGTTCCCATTTGGTATCTGATAGTTAATAGGCCAACTCTTGTGTACCAATGTGCTCCAGGTCCCATCATCTCATATAAATTCACTTATAACAGGTCATGCCTTCAATGTTCTATTTAATTGATGGCAGCAGGGAGGGATTAATTGCTTATACGGCCACACATTGTGGCTCACTGTCCATACAGCAACACATACTGCTAGAAGAGAGAGTGTGACAGCCGTAAAATGATATTTGTTGATGAACAGATTTTAGTAGAGATGTTGGTAAAGGTGGTGGCTAAGCATGAGCCAACACTAGCTGTGGGTAAACTCTTGGAAGTGGTAGAGGAGGTACCTAACTGCCTGAGAGGAGGAAGTGATGGCTAAATTAGAAAATATTGTTTAGGATTGCTGCTAAACAGGCATTGTTAGGTGTGTACAAATAGGTTAGTGGTGTTGCTTTCTAGGTATTGTTAAGCAGCAAAATTGTCTCGAGCGATGTTATGGGATGGTGGAGGTACTACATTCAAGTCAGTGACAGTGGTTTGGGGGAAGGGAAATTATATTTTTTTAAAACAGTTGCATGGTTCCACCTGGTTTAGTTGTTTACTAATGAGGTACACAAATTGTTCTTAGACTTGCAGCTGTCACTTATTCTGCATGAGAAAATGCACATTGTGTATTTGCTTTCCAGGCACTGTGGTATGCTAGGCAAACTCTACAAGGATGCTGGTGGGCCTGGTGGTGTACCTGTCACAGACATGCACTGGAAATGACAGGTTTGAGAGGATATTTTAAATAGTACTCAAGGACATTTGTGCCTGGTAGCCTCACTTTTCACCTTGACACTGTTGTTTGATTGCCCTCTGTGCACACAGAAGTACAGGAAGTACGGTGTTTGCTGCAGAACGCTGATCATTGAGGAGACTGAAAGCTGCTCGTCTAATTCCTACGGCGTTACGGATTGAATGACAGGAGGACGTCTTTTCGTGAAACACGGACGTTGCCTGACCCATCTCTGCAAGGATTGGTTACGTGATTTAAAATCCGCCCCCTTCTCCCGCCCACTTTTGGTTTGAAATACTGTGTCTCCAGCGCACCCGCGCGCGCACACGGAAATACGGGAAGTACGCTGTTTGCTGCAGAACGCTGATCATTGAGGAGACTGAAACTGCTCGTCTAATTCCTACGGCGTTACGGATTGAATGACAGGAGGACGTTTTTTCGTGAAACACGGACGTTGCCTGACCCGTGTAAATATTAGGGGTCACTAATGGGACACTGATTGAGTACCGTCTGTTTACGTCCATGTCTAGATATATGTGTATACGGTAATACACCTTTCCTTTACTTTTCCTTGTTTTCAGCTCTGCAAGGATAGGTTACGTGATTTAAAATCCGCCCCCTTCTCCCGCCCACTTTTGGTTTGAAATACTGTGTCTCCAGCGCACCCGCGCGCGCACACGGAAGTACGGGAAGTACGCTGTTTGCTGTTTGCTGCTTTGTGCAGCGTGCAGTTGGCTACATAGCTTCACTTACTTAGCTTGCCATTCTTAGCAGTTTGGCGGTGGTGATAAAGGTACTGCGCATAATATATAGAAGGCACGGTGAGTAAAAAAAAAAAAAAAATCTATAGTCTGGAGATGCGTGTGTGTGTATATATGTGTATCGAACTGTACCATATGTGCAGTGGTGGAATGAAAAGAAAAATTGTGGGTGTTAAAAGAGACTGTACTATGGCCACAAATACTGTTAAAACACGGCGAATGAGCATTGCTCACGCCATAGCACTACCAAACCCGGCTTCCTCGGATTCAGACCTAATGGCATGTGCTCAAAATGTTTCAGAAAAAATCAATGTTGAAAGGAGGGATGATGATATTCCGGATTCCTCACAGTCCCTGTTTAATGAGGAAAGGAGACCTCAAATAGACTATGGGAAGGATATGGGGATGCATGATGCAAATAAACTGAAAAACGTGGAGTCAGGTTTGTCATTTATGGATACCCCCCTGATATTTTCGTCAGGCGAAATAACGTTGATGGGGATATCTGAGCATTTTGATGCTTCAACACAAATTTCTCATATTTTAGGTGGCCCTGCTAATCCAGACATAGCCTTAGGGGAACGTGGTAAGAAAGCATGTTCATGTCCTGATGTTGAAATAAGCACAGGAGAAAGTCTGCTAGTAAAGGAGGTTAAATCACAGACAAGAATCCTAAATGAGATCTTGCTTGCTTTGACCACCTGGCCTGAAATGCTCATAGAAAATATTGCAAAGTTGATTCCACCAGGCAATGTGGAAAACGTCATTGGGAGAACGCAAAAACCCATTGATACTCCTCTGGATGAACTTCAATTTGTTGCTGCTAATCATGATGACACTCCTAGGTCTAATTCAGAGGGGAAGGAGTTTAGTGTCATTGTACTACCAGACACCCAGGGCCCCGGCACCAATACTGAGGACTTACTAATCCCGACTGTGGCCAATGCTCCTATTAAGGTAGCAGAAATATTTAACATAAAGATATCTAAAAAAAAAAATTAAAAAAAATAGGCGAAAACAGGCGCAAGCTCAAAAGGAATTGAATCTATCCTCCCGCAAGTTTTTAAGAAATCCTAATTTGCGAGATGCTGTACATGTGAGTCCAGTTACGGATGGAGTATCACTGACTAAGGATGGTAATTCTGAAATGATGCATGGGGGGAATGGGGAAATATTGGTGGTTGACACTTCGGCTGAACAGCGTCCTGGTGAGCAAGCAAAGGCGTCACCTATATTAACGATAGCCACTGACAGCTTCAATGAGCCGTATCCGCACGGCTATTCAGATGCTGTAATTAAGCTGTCAGATGCCTTAAAAAATAAAACAGTCACGGACAGAATCGACACTAACCTAAAAAACTTAGAACTGGGCATCTTAGATATACGTGATCTGTTTAAGAATCCTGACGCTCCGCTCCGTACAGAGATTCCACCAAGGGATGGGAATGGACGATATGTGTGCCCAGCTGATTTGGTTGGGCTATGTCAGACAGTAAATAATTCTGTGGCGACAAAGGTACGAGTCCAAGAAAGCAGGGCGAAAAAGAACGATATCCATGGTTTAAGCATGAATGTTATGACTGGTGAGCCGAAGTCCTCAAATGGTGGGATGTTGGCTAGTAAAGAAATCTACCAGAGTATTTCGGTTAGCTCTGAGGTACCACCTAATTACCAGCCTATGACAATTAGTAACCCCTCTACAACTAAAGAGTCTGCCATTTCTGGCAACTTACTCACAGATGACTTTGTGAGAACAATAATAAAGGACATACTCATGCAGAAAGCTGGAAGATTGCCCGAGACAAAAAGCCATATACTTGGATCCAGTAACATTTCTGTTGATCATATCATTCCTGTGGCAGAGAAAAGCTCTTGCTTAAGGTCAAATCTCGAAACAAGTAGGCAAGCGGAGTTTAATGTGGAGATTAAGAATGCAGTGAGTGAGGGGTGGAATCACCAGCATGCTCCTCCTGAGGGGAGGTATTTTGACAACGCATATGAAAAAAAGGGCAAGGGGATAGCCCTGAATTGTGGCCTTGACGAACATCTGCGTCAACCACATTGTCCAAATGATCCAAGTCTGATCTTGTACTATGTTTTTGACGACGGACATTCTCCCATCTTGAACAGATCATATATTTTGAGTCTGTTTCATGATATACCCAAATTATCACTTATATCTTCATCTGATTTAAAATTGGTGGATTACATACATCCATACAGGTTTGATTTTGTACGATTGGTGATTGCGTCTCCTCTAGTTCGGTCTTTGATATTAAAGGAAGCAGGCTCTCTGCAGAAGAGGGGCTTTGACACTTATGAGTATCAAGAGCAAAAAGCAACCAGGGTTGAAAGTATCCTGGAACATGCACCTCTAAACACTTCCCAAATGCTAAAGGGAGGGGTCTCTGGTCAGGGGACTGCGAATGTGATGTCTATAAATGAAATGAGGGAATGGAGAACTTTGGCGTTGTCTCTCAGAGACTCCTTGGATCAACTGAAGAATATGGGCAGGCCCCTTTAGCTATGATGCTTTATTCAAATTTGTCAGATGGAACTCTAGAGGGTATTCGCACCTAACCCTAAACAAGAAAGTATGTAAATCTTTAGAGAATTTTGATTTTGTGCTGATACAGGAATCATGGGCATGTGGCCTTTTGCTGTGGGATGGTTATGTGGTTCTATGTATGCTTGGTACTTGCAGTCCAAGAGGCCGCCCTAAGGATGATCTGGCACTTGCATTTCGCAATAATCAAGATATTTCATTGTTAAGCGAGAAACATTTATATACATCCTGTTTAGTTGCCACTTTTCGGATCACAACCATGTATCGTAATGCTCATTTAATGGTGATAAACATATACTGGAATAATGCTGACTATGATGATAGAAAGTTGGAAAAGTTAATTGGTGACTTGAACACATTGATAGAAGAATGGGTAGTTACTACTCCGGATGGTTATATTATTTTGGCAGGCGATATGAATGCAGATTGTAATCCATCAAGCAGCGATATATATTGGAGCTTAACGACTATAAGGAACACCTATCTGAAAATAGGCAACAAGCGTTATAGAGGAGCACTGTGGTGTAACTTTGCCAAATCGTGGGGCTTGTCACAGACGTTTAATGAGCAACCAACCTGGAAAGCCAGGGGAGAAACCTCCATCATTGATTACATTTTCGCAAGTGAATATCTTATTGTGAGTGATATGCTGGTGCAACCCAATGAGGCGAGTGATCACGCTATGTTATCAATTGATCTGAATTTAACAACGCAAACGAATCACAGAAAGGTCTATTGTGCACAAATGATTGTTAATGTGAGGGGCACCAGAGTTAAATGGAACACTGCAAAAATAGACAAATTTAACAACCGGATGCTACTTGATTATGAGAAAAGATCTTATGAATCAAAAAAAGATACCTACTCGGTGGGCGCATTTGGTGGCTTACTGGGAACTATGATATCTGGGTATATGCAGCCACCTTCGGAAGTAGCCTCTAGGAAATCAATTCATAAACATGTCTTTGATCTTGATGTTAAGCGGCAGAGAGCTCAGTTGAATAAGGATCTGCTAGCTATAAAAAGACTGCATTTCTCACCTGCTAATCTAATGGAACAGTGTCGCTTGAGGTGTCAGGCCTATAAGAACTGGAGGATTTATCACCATGCTGCTTTAACACAGAAGGACGGTGAAGCAATGCTCAGAGCAATGAAGGAATCTAATTCTAGAAATTACTGGGCTCTTATCAACAGCACAGAGGCTTCACAAATACAACTGAACATCAATCCCATTAGTGAATTAGTGTGGTGTAACAACTTTGAGAATTTATATGCGCCCTCCAGTTGCGAGGAGTCTTCTATAAGATGGAAATTTGATAAATGGGTGTTGGATGTATCTGTGGAAAAATACTAATTATGATTAAGAAAATGAAAGCTTCCGCCACTCCTGGCCCAAATAATTTGTCCTCTGTGATGCTAAAACAAAATGTTTTTTTGTGGGCAAGAATACTTCATTTTATTTTTAGAGATGTGATTGAAATGCAGACTATGCCGGACTCTTGGAAAGTTTCGCATGTTCTACTGATATATAAGAAAGGGAATTGACAGAGTCCGATGAATTATAGACCCATCTCATTGATTAACATTGAGACTAAAATATTTTCTTCCATTATTCTGGAAAATTTGCTAAAATGGATGGAAGACAACGAAATCCTTGATGTACGGCAAATTGGGTTCAGGAAAGGTATGGGGACTGATGCAGGGGGATTATTAGTTTCTATCCTTCAAAGTCAAGCATCAAAGTTTGTGCATGTCCCTTTATATGCTGCTTCAATGGATCTTTCTGCAGCCTTCGACATGGTGGATAGGCCTTTACTATGGCGAAGGCTTGCTGATCTAAACATCAAGAGAGGTTTCCTTGCTATGATAGTTCACCTATACTCTTATACTGTTTTGAGAGTTAGATTAAACAAGGAAGGCTTGATGTCTAAGGAGATAAGGTCGAGAAATGGTCTCAAACAGGGTTGTGCCCTGGCGGCGATCTTATTTAATTTGTATGTGTCTGGTGCAAACGCAGTATTTGAATCCTCTGGCTTGCTATCTCCTAAGGTTGGACGAAGTGTAATCAACTGGGTTGCCTATGCTGATGATTTTTTGCTGTTTGATCGATCTAAAATAGGACTGCAGAGGCTTATTGATAGGTTTTCAAGGTTCATATTAGAATTGAAATTGAAAATCAATCCACAGAAAACAATTGTGATAAATCTGGGTGGTACTAATAAGAAATGCTCCAATCCTGTGTGGTTTGTGGAAGGAACTGCAATACGATTGCAGAATGCATTTAGGTATTTGGGCTATTCCTTTTCAAGTACTATGACAAAAAGTTTTATGATGAAATGCCTGGAGTTAAAGCAAGTCAAGCTGGAAAACAAATAAGAGTAATTGAAAGCAAATTTGGCAAATTCTCTATGTCGGCCTGTAGGGACTTTTATACAATGAAGGTCATCCCAAGATTGACCTATGGTTTAGAATTCTACCCTGCCAAACTTACACCATATTTGAAAACTATTGAATCTCTAATTTGGAAAAAAATACTATTTTTTGTTCCAAAATGTATACCAATCGAACTCATAAGGTATGAGTTTGGTCTTAATTCTTTGAAAAGCAGTATGGACTGCAAAAAAACAATGCTATATAGAAAGTGTATTTTAGCAGGATCGAATTCGATTTACCATATATTTAATAGCGATTTAACTGAAAAACACATGCTGAATCTAAAAATAGAGGTAGAAAATATTCTGTTTAATATCGGAGTCACAATGAAATGTCTCATAGAGAGACCAGCTAAGATCAAAACACTGATTAAAGTGTTTGACTGAGTAGCTAACAATACAGTGATCATGAATTCTAAATTGTATTGGCAAGCCTTATCTGTGTGGAAATGGTTCCCGGTACCTGAATCTTATCTTACAAAATATCCATCTCGTAAATTACGTAATAGTATCATGCGGTTCAGGTTCAACGTGATGAATACCAATGAAATTAGTTTGATAAGGAAATTAATTCCTGAAAATAGGAAGATTTGTAGATTCTGTATAAATAAGGAGACCATTGAAACACTGTTACATCTTTTATTAGTCTGTCCCTCTTTGAGCAATGAAAGGCTTGCTTATTTTTCAGATTTCGTTGATGATACTTCATGTGTTTCTAGAGAGAAAATATGGTTTGAAATGCTCCATGGGTATGACATGTCGCTAAAGATCAGAGTTATAGCATTTTTAACGATTATCTGCAAAGTGTCTTGACAGGATTTATATATTGTATGATATTGCTTGAATGATACTGGGTGTATTATGAATAGAAAGTGTATAAAGAACTTCTTCTACTATAAACCGAAAAATTGAAATGAAAAAGATATATGGTCGATGTAAATAGAAAATGGTTTTTAGCCTTATTCTTATTGTGATGACGTATTGATGTTATATGAGATAAATGTAAAGAATTGTGTTTTAATGTTTTAAGTTTTATCATTGGTATTTTGTAAAGGTTTTTTTAAACCAATATACAATAAAATAAAAAAAATAAATAAAACAAAATAGTTCATCCTCGCCACCTACTCCTCTGCCCGTGAGATTGCACTTTGGGATGTACCTCAGCATCAGTCAATGCTGTCCTTAGAAATATGTTACATTCTTGGTCATTTTCATTGTTTGACCCAGTGAAACTGCAAAAAGACATGAATGTATAGCATGTTTCTCTTTTAAAACATGTTTTGATTTTCCCTGTCTTTGATGTAACACATGTTGCCTTGCTACCCCCCTGCTGCCACTGACAACAGCATGTCACCCAATACCACTCGCAAATCCTGCACCCTCATAGATATGCATAGATGTGTCTATTACTGCTAGAGTTTACTTAGCTTATGTAGCAGATAATTTCAAAGGCTTTGATAAGAAGTCTTTTAAGTTGTGTTAGGAATCCTTCATACCAGTAGTCCAGCACTAATAGACTCTGGTGTTATCAGTAATCTGTGGTTAATGTATTGTCCTTTTGTCTTTTCTAAAATGAAATAGGTATTAACAGTGTGTCTATTCTTTTAGCTGTGATTGTGACAGAGGCTGTTAATATTATAGAAACTAAAAATCCAATTGAAACAAACTTCATTTTACTCATGATGTAAAACATGGGTTAACCAAAGTGATTTAAAATGTTTCCACCAAGGATCTGTCAGAAATTCCTTCCATTGGTTGTTAACTGAATCCACGAGTACAGAACACTCTCCCACAATCAAACAGTGTGTCAAGTTCTGACATGATTATGCAACATCAATCTTCTTGTTACATCCTTTATTGCTCAAAGGCATTGGAACAAACATGGATTTGGTAAAAACCTTTTCAGTTGAAACTCCCTGTTGGCTCTGACCAAGTGGAAAAAGCCTTAGGGCCTATTTACACGATAGGCGGTAAGGGTTTACCGGTACCAGTAAGGGCACCGGTACCGGTAAACCCTTACCGCCTTACTACGAGGTCCCTTTGTGGGACCCGACCTTAACAGCTGGTTAAGGGACCTTGGTGCTAATTACGGTACCGCAATATGCTGCTTGAGCAAGCTAGGGCTCTGTTACCTGCTTCAATCCACCTTCTAGCTGACTCAACCACTTTGAAGTTGTTTTCAAGCTGCTCCAAGATCCATTAAAGCTGACATTCTGCACTTTTCAAACTGCTTTGACCTGTTTCAATCCATTAGCTCAACCTCACCTGCCTATTTCCAGTTGCTTCAATCCAATCACCGATGTCGAACGGCACAGCGTTGCTGGACCCAGTTGAACTGGTTCAGCACTGGAGTTGATTCTAATGCCTTTAGACAAACTCAAGCCACCAAACTCTGAGGATCTGCACAGCACCTAGTCCAAGCATCCTTCATGTCTCAAACCAATTGCTGCTTGCTCAAATACACTGTGTTTGCATCCTGTGAAACTGACTTGACCATTTCAGCAAAGAATTATCCCACTGGGAAGATCCCCAAAGCCCATATCCCCCAAGAAGAAGATGGGAAAGGTACACACATGTTCTGTGCCCAAGGACTGGTTTTACGGCCCCCGTGGCAAACAAGAACCCATTCTGTACCTGTTTTAAGAGACATATACCTACACTTGTGACAAAGACAATTGCTTGCATACATGCATACCCTTTTCTTTCTAGTCAGACTACCCCTTTGAACCAAATGCCTGCAGATTCAGCTATTTATTGCAGGGGTGGTGTGCTAGTTTTCTATTAGTCCGTCAGTCTTTTTAATTTGAGTAAACCTTGATTGGACATTTCTTTTATTTTGGTATCACAGTACTATTGTAGTTTTGGATGCGTCCTTGCTGGCTCATAACTCTCTAGAAGGGAATAGCCTGCCCTCGGCCAATTTTACCTTAAGGAAGCAAAGCAGGTGTACCATTCAAGTTTCACCTTTATGATTGAGATTACTGCTGGTGTGTTAGTAATGTGGTGAAGAGCATAAATATAGAAACTATACCTCAACCCTTACAGCAGACGTCATTTTGTCACACAGGGGTCCCTGCAAGGGCTTCTTAGCATTGTGCTTCACTTTGCCATGCTCCTGGCATGTGTAAGGGGCCCCAGTGCAGGGGAAAGTGATGCATGGACTGGCCCATGCCCAAGTAATTACAAGTGCAGGACATGAGGGTGTAAAAACAAGGAGTACGGCTTTTGTACCAACACTTCCCACTATAATCAACTTTCATCTGTTCCCAAGTTGGAATTTACATCTCCCCCATGCTTTCTCCCTCCATCTTTTTGGAGAACTTTGCCTTATGGTTGCTTGAGATTTTAATCAAAGTGCAAATTGGATAGATTCCTATGGAATCTGCCTCCACTTAACACTTGCTAAAGAAAGAGCGTGCAGATTCTAAAGGAATCCGTATGTAAATACCGTCTGCAAAGTGTAATTTGCAGACACCATTTACTGTTTTGCAAGACGGGGAGTAAAACTGGAGTGTGAATGACATTGTGCATGGTTTGAGTCTTCAGTTTTCGACTCTGGCTTGCAAACGTTTTTTTTTAAACTGCATGCAGCGGTCCCAACAGCACACGCATGCTAATGCTGTGGTCCCCTTCATGTAATTTGCATTTGTTTTAATACGAAATCTATGGGAAATTACAGATTTCTGAGAGATGTGCAGCTACTCTTCCGGCATGCCCATTGCCCAGAAATGTTGCAGGTTGAACGGGTCTGGAAACGAAAAGCAATGTTCTGGGGAAATCCTCTTCTGAGACTAATGTTAACAGCAGAAACGCATTCCTGGCTCATTCTGTAAAATGGAGGCAAGAACATTATGGCCTGATTTACATATCTGTTGAAACATGGGGAAGTCCCTTTGAAAACATGTGTGGAAATCAGGCCGTATGTGTTATTTCTACAATATGTTCTGCATGAATATAAGAGCAAAGAGCAGTCTTTTATCGTTTCGAATCCAATTACTCACATGTTGAATGTTGTTTAATTGCCATGTTCTTTATTAAACGTCTATTTAAATGCTTACCTACACATTTAAATATGCACTTCTCATTCAATGCGTATTTCCAAAATTAATGCATTGTTATTAAAATGGCATTGAACGTATTCATTTCCATTTATTTTTCAGCCTAGTGTTTCTATGAGATAAATGTCATTTGTTAACAGGGGAAAACAAGCAAATACGGGCACCCTACTGCATACAAGCTAGCAGCCATGTTCTTCGAAAGATCTGTTAAAACAAAGGCCTCCGTTTTTTTTTTTTTTTAACACACCTCAGCTGTACCAACCGTGTTGTACTTGATGTATTTTGTAAGTGAACCTGCCAAGTTCAACGCATTTTATGGCAGAAACTACTGTAGCATGAAAAAGACTGAGTGTAAAAATCACACTTGAAAGCTTTACTTGACAGTATAGTTGAGTAAGAACTGTGTCACAGCGCTGAACGGATAGGTTTCTATTAAGCATTGTTTTCTAAGAAACCTCTGACAACAGTGGGAGAACAAACATATGTTTTAAAAGAAGGTGATAAGTCAGGTATATACAATATGCATGAATTAATCAAAAATGTATAGAACATAGTTTATCTGGAATGCATTTGCCTCAGACGTATGTTTTTGTCAAACTACTATGCATAACACATGTTCGTATTTTAATTCATAGGATAAGGCAGAGCATGACATGTGCATAATTGCGGCACATTCAGGATCCGGCTAGCACAGTTAAGCTTGAGCAAACCAAATTGGCAAATCACATGTGTGCACAGGCACAACAATGTGCACAAGTGCAATTAAATTAAATTAGCGTCAGTGCAAATGCACGGCGACAGGCTTTTAGCAAATGTATATAATCCGACCCCTGGTCAAATATGTTGTGAGTTTGCAGGGCATTGTACTCAGTTACCCTGTACTTTCTTTTTCTATGTAAATCATGAGAATTGCGTGCGTTATTTGCAACTTAGACCTAAAGAACATAGATATATCTATTTATTTGACTGCCCAACTACGCACCTTTTCGAGGGATTGGGACTGAGCCTTACACTCAGTGGGGCGGTATTTGTATGATTTACGGATAATGACGTCGGGCCTGTGGCAGTATTTTAGAAACTTTGGATCACTGCAAGTGCATATAGCAGTGGGCAAGACATTGCCCTTGTATCACACTATACCCCTCAGTGCAATTGTGCACCGGGTCAAAGGACTATGACTAATTGACACATTACCCTAGTGGAACAAATGCATTGAAGATATAGTCGTTTTGCACTATGGCAATGTTTGCCCTAGTATTAATTGCACTAGCACATGTGCAAGGTTTTTGTAATATTCCACATGTTTGCAGAAGGGCAGTTTTTTCCCCCTCATGCTAATTGCACTTTCACCAGAGCACATGTTCTGTAATAGCACCCATGTAGCAGGCATCAATTTGTCTGCATTAATGCACCTGAGGTAATGAATACATGCATTCATCGAATAAAGTGCACAGTAGGGGCACCTGGATATGCAACTGAAGATGATCACAGCATGGTGATGGAACACTAGAATTTAGGCCTGGAAATGAAAACAACAATCCATCATCGCTTTGGCTAGCACCCATTCGAAAGCAAATGGCAAATGCTTTTTTTGATTGATGAAGACGAGGGCTAAATATTTGTGAGATACCATATGCCATATATCGGGAATACTGCAGGCATGTGTATGGTATGCACTCAATCTGCTTGTTTAACAGCTCATTTATTTTCAGATAGTATGATTTGTAAGATAATTACATTATTTGCTATTAGTGAATTAATCAGCTTCAAGGCACTTTAAATGTTTTGTCACAGCATGTGTCAAATGATCATATAATGACACGTGCATCACGTTCCTCTCGCTCTTAACATTAATCAGCGACTACTCCAGTCCTGTTCATAAACTGTTTGAATCACGTTTTTTAAAGGTTTTTTTTTGTATTTGAAATGGACACAGGAGCAAAGATTTCTAAAATATACTGGGAACACCAAAGGTTTCTTGCATCTCCTGCAGGTAAGCAGCTGATTTCTTGACAAAGACGTATGTGCATGCATATGTGTCATGCTTCCAATCCTTACGTATGCATTGACTCCCAGAAGCTATGTGGGCGAAGTTTTTGGTCAGCCCCCCCATCTTCACCTGCAAAGATGAGGTGTTCACATGACCGGTGTAAGGGGTAAAGAGCGTACCAAGCAATGATGTTTGTATATTTCTAACTTGGTTTCAAGGTTTGGAATCTTTTAATTAAAAACGCTTTGACAAAGCCAAAAGTTCTGGTTTAGGATTTGCTAGATAATTAGTCATATAAGCGTTGTGTCGTGATAACTTTTTATCAGTCAAGGGGAATCACGTCTGCAATGAATCAAGAGGTTGCTTTCATATATAACTTGAATTAAAGACCAACTTGCTCAGACTGTTCAAGGGTGCTTTTATTTTTATTTATGTTTTAGCTGTGGGCCTTTCTCTGTAACCTAGAAAGTAGCAATGCCACCCTAATCCAGGTGTCCCTAGACCCCAGGCTGGTACTAGATGCCAGTAACCCCTACTATCTGTCTTAATGTTGATGATGACATAAAGCAAAAGTCTTTTCTATCTGAACTTCCTCAGGGAACAACCTATGGGCTCTTGTTTGTTTGTTTGTTTGTTTGCTTATTCACTTATAATGCGCACCAGACTCGTAAGTAACAGGGCGCAGCAGTAAGAAAATGCACAGCTTACATAGTTGCGAGAAATACAATATGTACAATAAAACTTACATACTATCCATGGTTATAAAGTATACAAGATATACAAGACTTATGTGAATACAAAAATATGCAATGTACAAATATACAAGTTACAGAGGGCACAGAGTTAGAATAAGAATATAAGGCAGGTGAAACTCAGCTGAACAAGGTGCGGAGTAGGCCTAGACGTAGGAAACTAGGGGTCGGAGGAGATGAGGTGTTTGATGATATTTTTACGGAAGAGTGGGTAGGGTTGGTCTACTCTTAAAGCTGGTGGTAGTAGGTTCCAGGATTTAGCAGCCTTCACTGGGAAGCTATTGCCACCAATTGTGGTGAGTCTGTATCTAGGTATGGCTAAGCAATTAGCACTGTCGGCTCTGGTAGGTCTGATTTTTCTATGAAGTTTATCAGTAAGGTAGCTAGGGGCAGCGTTATTTAGAGCTTTGTATGTCAGAGATAACGTCTTTAGCTGAATTTTATTACCAGTAGACAGCCATTTATGATGATGTCTAATGGAGGAGATGTGGGTTCTTTTATTTATGCCAAGTGCTGCTCTCAAGGCATTATTTTGTAATGTTTGGAGTCGCTGGATGGTAGTTTTATTAGCACCACTGTATAGGGCATTACAGTAGTCAGTTCTGGATAGTATTAAGGCTCTGGCCAGGATCAAACAGCTGCCATTAGCTTGCAGGTGTAGGCTGTGGTGGAGGTCAGGTATTTTACCTGTTTGTCAATGGACAGGGTAGAATCCATGTAGAAGCCAACGGTTTTTACTTCCTTGGAAAATTTGATGGTATTTCCATCAATGTTAAATGAGTAAAATTCCTTACCTAGTTTTTTGATGTTGGCATGTGTTCCCATAATTATCAACTCAGTCTTATCATCGTTCAGGCATAGGCCATGAGTGGCCATCCATGCCTGGATGATAAGATATACCCTGTTCACCAACTCCGTGTCCATGCTGTGATCCCCAGAAAGCGGGAGGAGAATCTATGTATCATCTGCATAATTGGTGTAGATGATACCCAGGTGGTCCAAATCATCGAACAGGGGCTTGGTGAAGATGTTGTATAGAGTTGGAGAGACGCAAGAACCCTGCGGCACACCACACAGGATAGGGGTAGGGCCTGCAGCTGCCGATGGAGAGAAAACTCTCATGGTTCTCTTGCTCAGGAAAGATTCAATCCATCCAATAGCCTCAGGGGAAAAGTGAGCGGCAGAATCAAGGTGTCTAGAGAGGATCTTATGGTCCACAAGATCAAATGCAGCTGAGAGATCAAGTAAGAGGAGGAGTACTGACTTCCCTTTGTCTCTCAGCTCATCAATTTGGGATTTTAGATCGATAAGGGCAGTTTCTGTTCCGTATAAAGGTCGGAAACCAGATTGTCTGTCCCCTAGGAGTTTGTGCTGTTCTAGGTGTTTCTGAATTTGGTTATAGGCAGTTTTGTCCAATATTTTGAGTAAAAATGGTACAGTGGTGATGGGGCGGTAGTTAGTAGGGGTGAGGGGATCTAGTGTCTGTTTTTTAGGAGAGGGAGCACCCACAACTGTTTTAGGTTGGCTGGGATGGAGCCTGAAGTGAAGGAGGCATTGATCAATTTAGCGAAGAACGGAGATAGTTCCCTAGCAGCATCTTTTATTAGTTGCGCAGGGCAGATATCGCCTTTACAATTAGAAGGCTTCAGTGAAAGGATAATTTTTTCTACTTCCAGAGTAGACACCAGTAAGTGGTCTGTCCAGGAGAGAGGCGTGATGGATGAGATAGTAACTGTACAGTTATAATCCGCTATCCAGTCCAATGTTCACCCCTTCAAATGGGTAGGTTTATTGACTTTTTGAGACAAGCCTAATGACTTAATTGCGTTAGCTATATCTGTAGCATTTTTTGTCCGTCAGGTCATGGAAGCCTATGTTGAAATCCCGTAGTAGGAGTAATTGGGATGTTGGTTTGAGGTTGTTAGTAAGTATATTATGCAGATCCTCCTCGAAAGTGCCAAGCGGACCTGGCGGTCTGTATATTAGATGGATGGTGAGTGATTGGGAATTATTTATCTGGAATTAGGCAGAAAGAAATTCACAGTATTGCGATGAATCGGTAGGGGCTAGTCTGAGGGATAGGCACATTCTGGAGTTGTTAGCGATACCGCCTCCTCGTGCACCATCTCTATCTTGTCTGGCTATTGTGTAGCCATCTGGGATGGCTAGCATCAGTGACGGTCCTGCTGCAGCCATGTATCCTCGTCCCAGGAGGATAGCCCAGCGGCAGCGTGCGTGTCTTGGAAGCAAGACGACACGAAGCAACAACAGGTTTGATCCCCGGGTCCGCGCTTAGAAACCTCTGGGTGTTTAAGCGCGTTATAAATACGTAACTAAGACAAAAAAAAAACCACAATTACACAACTAAGAAAAACAGAAAATTCCTGTAACAGCGCCTCGGTGCCTGCGGGCTGTGTGAGCGCTTTATAAATGTAAAAAAAAAATTAAAAAAAAATGTCTCAGTTATCGCAAGGAAATCAAGATTGCCTTCTATGATTAGATCAGCAATGTCGAGGGCATGGGCGACCAGCGATCTTGCATTCATAAGTGCTCCTTTAAGGGAGGGGGCCTCAGTAGCAACTTTGACCTGGACAGGTTTGGCTCTGAAGTGATCGCTAGATTTGTGTTTATAATTATTTGTTTGGTGGGCATTAGTATTGGCGATAGAATGTGGAGGTGACAGATTAGTAAGAGTAGATTTTAAAATATGCTGATAGTTAGTCTTCGGGTTGGTGGGCGGCAGGGATCTTCTCAGTGGTTCATGTAATTTTCTGGGCCAGATCACAAATTGGGCCAAATTGGGCATCAAGAATAAACACGATAGGTCAATGCAAGTGAGGCACCTGGGCCAGAACCCAATTGGGCAACAAAGATAAGCAAGGTAGGTCAATGCAAGTGAGGCACCTGGGCCAGAACCCAATTGGGCAACAAGAATAAGCAAGGTAGGTCAATGCAAGTGAGGCA
The DNA here is from genome assembly GCF_040938575.1 of Ambystoma mexicanum. Taxonomy (NCBI): domain Eukaryota; kingdom Metazoa; phylum Chordata; class Amphibia; order Caudata; family Ambystomatidae; genus Ambystoma; species Ambystoma mexicanum. Next base: position 203,564,467 of record NC_090941.1, on the reverse strand, counting down.
CCTGGGCCAGAACACAATTGGGCAGCAAAGAGTAAACAAGTAGGTCAGCCAGGTGAGGCACTAGGGCCAGCTCACCCCCAAGCAGCACAGGTGTGGCAGTACCAATAGGTAGCTAGGTGAAATATCTATTCACAAATGGCAATTTATACAAGAAACCAGGCTGCTGTGGTCACACCTTATTACTGCGCCAGAAAAAAATTATGCTGGAGACCAATTGCTGTTGTGTGATAAGGAAGTTTAATTGATCTGCCCTATGGATTACACGTGTTTCGGCAAGGCGCCTTTCTCAAATCAGGGCTTATCTAATTATGACCCATTATAAGTGAAAATAATAAATGCACCATCCAATCCCCATGTACCAAACCACATCGTAAAAATCAAGGTAAAACGGAATATCCAGAAAAGAAAGTTAAGTAATTCAATCAAAAAATATTGAGAAGAAAACAAAAGCAAATGGCATTTTTTAAATGTATGCATTTCCATTTCAGTTTCCCAATCACAGAGAGAGAGGGTAGGGGATAAGGGATGGATGTTTAGGTTTGGAAAAGTTAAAAGGAAAAAAGGAAAACACATTAGAAATTAATAATTGGTGAGTGGTTGTGATTGAACAAACTCGTGCTAAGTGTGCTGTAATGTGAGAAAAGATCTCTTACCCAACTTTGTTTCTCTTGATCATTACTGGAAGTGTAATTACAGGGATCAATCCCAACTGTGAGGTAAGGTCGTGGGAGAGAAAGGAAAGAAGGTAGCGGTTTGTGAACACTTCTATGCACATTGTCAGCTAAAGTTGCAAAAAGGCGCTTTTACTTTTAATGCGGGTTGCATCATGTTAAAAGGCTCGCGCTGCCCTTGGTTCCATTTTAATAGAAGTTAAGACTAATTTGCTAATATTTGCGGTTGTACATTAAAAGCCACAAAGGCGTGTGTGCTGTCAGTTCATTTAAATAGCTTAGACCCGATTTTTACATCACATGTAGCAATAGCTGTAACTGATTCAACAAGTGCTACTCTTTGTATTAATATTAATGTTTGCGGTTGTACATTGAAAGCCACAAATGGTGTGTGTGCTGTCAGTTGAATTAAATAGCTTAGACCCGATTTTTACATCACATGTGGCAATAACTGTAGCTGATTCAACAAGTGCTGCTCTTTGTAATAATTCGACTATGCGCTGGAATTAAGCGCATCCTGATGCGATTGGTCCTGAGAGCGGGTGGGCTGTCAAAGACCCCAGGGCTTACCTGCAAATATCATTGACGCGTCCCGCGTTCAAGAAAAGTGTTGCTGTGGTCCCTGCTTGTTGCCATGTAATGAGGGGATGACTTGGCAACTAAGTCCCTTGTTTGTGTCATTGCCGACTGTCTGTTTGTCTACAGGTTTAGAGTCGGCCATGTTGTAATGTACTTTGTGATAACCTCTTCATGGGAGACACAAACTGAGTGCTAATCACAGCGTTCTATTCCTTGGCTGTGTGGGAATCTTATGCTACCATTTATTATTTGATTCATACAGGAGTATTTGAAGCTTCAAATGCATTAAAACTCGTAGTAACATTCCAACTGTTACTAGGTTTGTCTCATGGGATTCTCAGTGGTGTATTGTGGGAACCGTAGTACTGTGTTGGTTACAGTTCTGAAGAGTTAGAATTTGCCTAAAAATCACTTGTAAAGAGTTTTGCATTAAAACTCATAGTCACGTTCCAATTGTTACTAGGTTTGTCTCATGGGATTCTCAGTGGTGTATTGTGGGAACCGTAGTACTGTGTAGGTTACAGTTCTGAAAAGTTTGAATTTGCCTAAAGATCACTTGTAAAGAGTTTTGCATAAAAACTTGTAGTCACGTTCCAAATGTTACTAGATTTGTCCCATAGGATTCTCAGTGGTGTATTGTGGAAACCGTAGTAAAGTGTAGGTTACAGTTCTGAAAAGTTAGAATTTGCCTAGAAATCACTTGTAAAGAGTTTTGCACAGTACATATTTGGTACGTATTGTATTTAAGGTTGCCCTTGATTTTGGTTGTATTTTAGTAAAAACCTTATATGTATTGAAAGTTTTTAAACCCTGGGGGTAGACAGTTCCTATTGATGGTTGCATGTGCGTGGGAATCTTAAGTCTCGAGGGATTCACAGTGGTGTATTATGGGAATCATAGTTATTAGTATCATTAATATTCTAAATGTGTTTAAGAGTGCCAGGAAAGCCAATATAGTGAAAACATAAGTTACATATCCATCAAAATTATATCTTAGTATAGACCACATTGTTGACGAACAAATTACAGAAAATATGACATCTCATTGTCCGTGTTTAAGCCAGTGTCCACACTTCTGAAGCAACAGATATATCTGGCCTCTTCACGGCAAAGAAGCAATTCCTGGTTGCCGCCCCTAGGTCCCAATGTTACTTTCTTTAAACCTATAAATCTAATGTCTCCTTTGTCTTGCAATTGGTGTACTTTCTGCCAGTGGTCGGCTAGGGGTAGGTTTTTGTCTTGGCTGCCAATTGTTGAGAGGTGCTCTCTTATCCTTATCCGTTGCTGTCTGATTGTGCTGCCGATGTACGTTTTTTACAGACACATATGATCGCATAGACAACATATTTTGATCGGCAGTTTATCTGCTCCTTTACTTTTGTTTGAATTGCATTCATGTCTTTGTAGAAATCTGTACTAGTCGTTGCATATCTGCACATAGTGCAAGTACCACATCTTCTAAAACCCGGTCTTGGGTCATCTAACCAGGTCAAAGTTTTTAGTTTTTTCTTTTCAGGTAGTAATGATGGGCTTAGACTGGTTCGAAGTGTTTTCGCTCTTCTATAGATTATAGAAGAATGATCATGAAGAAAAATCCCTACGTGTGGGTCAAGTTTGAGCAGATGCCAGTTTTTTTTTTAGACTTTTTCTGATCTCATGATTGTTCGCACAATATGTAGTAATGAATTGTACTTTAGTGTCTTGAGTAGGTTTGTACTTTTTTAACAAGGTATGTGTTCTAGGTATTAGTTGCGCCTTGTCCTGGGCAGCTTGTATGCTTTTTTGTGAATAGCCTCTAGCCTTAAATCTATTGGTTAAGAGATTGCATTCCTCCTTGAAATGTATTGGGCCGGCACAGTTACTTCTTGCTCTTATTATGAATTCCCCTTTAGGGATGTTTCTAATCACCGGTTCATGATGACAACTAGTGGCAAACAATGTTGAGTTGACTTCTGTCTCCTTCCGGTAAGTTCTGGTTATAAGTTTGTTGTCTTTAGTTGAGATTGTTAGATCCAGAAAGTTTATTTCCAATTGACTGCTTGCGCCTGTAAATTCAATGCCCCAATTGTTGTCATTGGTCTGAAGTCTGAAGCTTTCTAAGTCTTGCAAGGTGCCATTCCAAATAAAGAAGACATTATCAATGTAACGTGTCCATTTGATGATATTAGTTTTGTATGCATCTGTTGTATAGATCAGGAGGTCTTCGAACATGCCCATGACCAGGTTGGCCAATGCTGGGGCGTATTTAACGCCCATTGCCACGCCTCTTTTTTGCTTATAGAATTGGTTTTCAAAAATGAAGATGCTATTTTCTAATGTCGCCATGAGCATTTCTTTTATCATGCATACAAAATGGAATGTGATGCGGATTCCTTCATAAATGTGTCGGTTATTGTGTCCAGAGCCAGGTTGTGTCCAATTGAGGTGTATGGGGCATAAATATCCCAAGTGGCAAGATGGTATGTTGGGAGCCATTCAACTTCTTCTAACATTTGTATTGTTGATATAGTATCCTTCAAATATGCTTGGATTGCTTGTGCATGTATATGGGGCTTTAACATCCCAAGTGGCAAGATGGTATGTTGTGAGCCATTCAACTTCTTCTAACATTTGTATTGTTGATATAGTATCCTTCAAATATGCTTGGATTGCTTGTGCTCTTGGTCGCAGTATGTGGTCAAGATATTCTGGCAAAGGCTTGGTTGCCCAACCTATTCCACTGAGGATGTGCCTCCCTTCAGGGATATTGGTAAATGGTTTGTGTACCTTTGGGAGAAAGTAGAGGGTTGGAAAAGTTGGTTTGGTTATCTCATTTCCCTTTTTTGGTTTTTCCCTGTTTGTCATGAGCTTTGTGTAGATCTCGTGTCACTGATTTATAGAAAGCGTCTATCATGTTGTCTGGTGCCAATTGCGGTAGAAATTTAGATTGTGGTTTGAGCTCTTTTTGTATGAGCCCTACTGGGTGAATGTCCAATTCTCGCAAAGTTTGATGCATTGGGAAAGTGTCTGGTTCCTGGAGCGATCTCAATATGTGAATGCATTCCAAATCTTTGATGGTAAATTCGCTGACGGTAACTTTGTCCTTCTGCTTGTACTGTTTGTCGGCTTGCGTTGCAAAGAATTTTTTGAGTTTCAATTTTCTTACAAACTTGAACAAATCTATGTGTACTTGTATTGGTTCAAGATACGATGTTGGAACAAATGATAGGCTCCTGTTGAGCAATCTTACTTGATCTTCTGTGAGTTGTACGCTTGATAGGTTTGTCATCAAATTGTTTATTTGGTCTTCTTTTTTCTTCCCTTGCCGAAACACGTGTAATCCATAGGGCAGATCAATTAAACTTCCTTATCACACAACAGCAATTGGACTTAGTCTCCAGCATACTTTTTTTCTGGTGCAGTAATAAGGTGTGACACAGCAGCCTGGTTTCTTGTATAAATTGCCATTTGTGAATAGATATTTCACCTAGCTACCTATTGGTACTGCCACACCTGTGCTGTTTGGGGGTGAGCTGGCCCTAGTGGGAAACCAGGGAAAGAAGACGGGGGCACTTGGTGAATGCCTGATAGGTCTGGGAAGAGTTTTTGATTTTTGAACACTTTTGGATTATCGCTGGAATAAAGGGGGATCCCGCAGGCTTGAGTAGCTCATTGTCGTTATATTTGTAGTGTGTTACCATTATCGGGGGCCGATCAGGGAAATACAACGGGATTTGGAAATGAGTGGGGAAAAAAGGAATTTTACACCTGGGGTGATAACATCTACTAGGCAGGGGGTAATGGGTTTTTGTGCCAATGGCCAAGGGCCCAAATGCCATGTCTAGTGTGCCCCAAAGAATCTTATTGGCGCAACATGTACTGTGGCCCTGGCTAATGGACCCCAAAGAAACCTATTGGTGCAACATGTACAGTGGCCAAAGTCCATGGCTAGTGTGCCCCAAAGAAACCTATTGATGCAACATGCACACTATCCGCTGAAGAAGGCCATGGCTAGTCGGCCCCAAATAAACCTATTTGTGCAACCTGGCCTAGGCCACTGGACATGGCCAAAGTCCATGGCTAGTTGAAACCAAATAAACGTATTGGGTCAACATGTACAGTGTCCAAGGCTGAAGTCTGTGGCGACTGCCATGGCTAGTCGGTCCCAAATAAATGTATTGATGCAACATGTACAGTAGCCAAGGCCGAAGGCGATGGCTAGTGGGCCCAAAATATAGTATAGTATAACACGACGCTTGAATTCTGTTAAACAAATTCTCTTAAGATAGAGTTAAGGTGATCATATTAAATATGAAAAAAGCATGCCAACAAAACCTTTGAAATTCAGTGAAACAATCTGTGTTATTTTATTCAAAGTATATATTTAAGTGTTTTACAACTTGACAAAAACAACCAGGGAATAATGGGATGAACAATAAGAACATTCATTACATTGTCAATCAATGTTGTCATACAATTCATTAACAATTAAGAAAAAACATGGTTTGAGGAAAAAAAGCAGAGAAATGTAGGAGTGATATTGAGAAAAGAGAAACACATCAGTTAGGGAACAAAACATCTCTTCAAAATCTAAATTTCAAGGTTAAAGTTTTCAAGTGCTAAAAGGTGGGAGATTGTGTGGAAAAGGATAGCTTTTGGGTTTAAGCCGTTCTTGTCCAGGAATAAACAAGGTCAAGTCAAGTCAAAAGTAGATTTATATCAGGTGCACAGTCCATACAACCACACAATACCACACCATCAAATGCATCATCACAAAATCACTACATTTCATGGTAAGATGCACAAGTAAATAACCCTTGTAACAGAACAAAACAGTCAAAATATGACACCATATAATAAAACATAAAATTATGAATCATTCATTTTCCACAAAAACGTTAAAAGAATAGCATTTTAAGACAACAGAATGTTGAATTCCAGTTTCTAACCATTCAATTCATATATATCAGTTACGTGTGCAATAAACACTATAGGCGGTCAATAAAGGCTAGTTTGTGTAATATTTCCTCTTTAGCCATGCTCTGTAGATGTACATGCTTGTCCCAGCAATAATCATTTCATTATCAGTAGACTTGCACAGGCAAATGCCACCAGGATACCCCAATGCAAATAGAGTTTGGCGCTATTGGCACTGGATCACGTGTAGCAGTGCAGCGGTAAGTTCCTATTGGCCTTTTGGTCCATTGGACCAAATGAGGTTGGGGGGGCGCTATTACCACCAGCGGTAAATGCACCAGCGGTAATAGTGCCGAAAACGGGCAGTAAGGGGACATGTTTACCTCCAGCAAAAAGCTGGAGCTAAAACTCTCACCACCCAACTCATTATTGGGCCAACCCTTAAATGTGGCAGCAATAGTGTTACCGCCAAATTCAAGGGCTAAGGCCCAACTCAAGATAAGGCCCAAAGTGTTCCTCTCTCTCAGCATGGGCTTTGGATACAGTGATCTAAATTTACCATATCCCAGGCAAAACAAATAAAAATGATCTAAAGCTTCCTTATTGATGTTGCATGTTGGTCAGAGGTCTATGTCAACAAGGTTCATTATTTTTGTAAAGAATGCAAGAGGAATTTTTCCAAAATGAAATATCATAAATAGATCTCTGGCACATGAACGGTCTATCAAATCAATGTACTTCTCTCTCTTTATCCTAGAGGGACATTTTCTTACATAACATTTTGTGGTCGAGAAGTCAGCCAAAAAAAAATGAAGCACAATGATTTTGAAGGCATGAGGTTTGCATGTTTAAAAGACTGTAAAACAAATCCTTTCACAATAGTGTTCATGATCTTTGTAAAGCAACTCTGTTGTACATTCGGAATACCAGCTTACACCGCTGAGGTATTGTTAATTAAGTAGTAAAGTGGTAAACATTCTGCCAGTAATGCCCATTAAAGCAAGGGGGCCCTAATTATCAGGAGTTTCATGTGGGTCCTTTTTAGTCACCGGAATAATTTGCAAATGAGACTTTTGGAGGTTAGATTCTAAGATAACACATTCATACAACTCGTACAACACCTCAGACCAACACGTGGGGTCAACATTTAGAACAATGTTAGCCAGCTCTAGAGATATATCAACCTTTTAATATCAACTTCAGAGAATCAACCCTCTCAGGTAGAAGGTGTGTGAACCTCAACTGAATCATCTTCATCTCAATCTTCACATACTTTGTAGCAATGCAACTGGCCAAAATATCTGCAGAAATGGGATTAACTTGCACCCAACAGCGGGCATGTCCATAGTTCCTAATTTAGCACAACGTGCTACCATATGTGATGGAGAATGACCCACAGAAGCGGATGACAACCACATATTATATAATGCTCAGAACAGTAAACACAAACAATCCTCTACAACTGCCTTCAATTTGGAACATGAGCTCACTTGAGTTTGAAATCCTCTCACTCAACAATCCAGCATTAATTCTGTGCCAGTGACAATGTAAGTACAGTACAATGAAGAAGTACACACAGTATAGCAGCTGTTGTTAAAACCTGTTTTTCAAGCAAGAACACAAGAACAATACAGCTTTGCAAAGTGTTTGGTAAAAGCAAAATGTTATCTACTCAGCCTCACAGAAGGAGGGGAATGTGAAGGAGTAGTCAGAGAATGGAGGAGAATGGTTGGTGACTTCCACTAGTGTCAGGGGCCAAAAGCAAGAGTGGTGGGTTTGGAATGGAGGAATGCTACCTTCTGCCACTAGTGCAAGGAGTCAAGGTCAAGAGTGGTGTGTGGAGAACAGGGAAAAGTGTGGTAGATCAGGAGATGGAGGATACAGGAGGCATGGGTTAAAACTTTTCATCCAGAAGAATTAATGCATTCTTCTAAAGCTGAGCGTAGTCTCCTTGAACCTTGCATGCACAAAGGTGAGGTAATCAGGAGCCCAATACATGTATCAATGTCCACTACTTTGCACCACTGCTCATACTGCTCAAAGGTTATTAAATATGTGAACAACATGGATGCCGAATCATTCAGAGAGTGCCTACAATTGTTAATAATCAATGACTTGTTCAATTCCTTTTGAAATGGCTTCCAGCATCTAATCAAGCAATAGGTCAACATCACTCTATTTCCTTGAAGCCACAAAGTGGGCCTGGGAAATGTGTGGCATGTGGGACATCAACATAAAATCATGTACCAGAGGAGCCAGCAGAACATGCATTTGTGTGGGTGAAGAGACATCAGGAGTTGTTTTGTTGTGAGTGGCTGAGGAGAAGTCATGGTGAACGAAAGTAGTGGCTACAAACTGACTTTCCTTATTCTCTCCTCCAATCTGTATTTCAAGGGTTGGTGCAAACATCCCAACCATGCTCTCCAATGTGTCCAAATTGCCACTGACACAGCTCATTCTGCTGTCAGAGTTTTGAAAATGCATCATGTGGATGGCGTGCCCAAATAACATGCATATTGGATGGTGTGTGTTTGAAGATCGGGTGGGGAAATTGTAGCTTTGGCACACTCAGCATATTGTGTAGGTGGACCTTCCACTCTCCTCCCACTACATGGCGCATATGTGCTGGTTCCTGGGAATATTTAAGGCAGCCCTGATGGTGTTATTTTGAATGACCTGCAGTTTGCTTAGGTTTCATTGACTGGTCCCTAGATAGGGGGCATTACAGTAGTCAAGTTCTGGCATAATGAGGGTTCTGGCAAGGATGATGCAGTTAGCTGTAGTGAATAATGTGCGTCAGGTTGTGATGAGTTTGCATATGTAGGCGGATGCTAAAAATGACGGCATTAGTTTGTTTTGAGAGGGATAAGGTGGAGTCGAAATAGAGGCCTAAAGTTTTGGTATCTTTAGAAACCTTGATGGTGTTGCCATCAATGATAAAAGATTTGAAGATATGATCTAGTTTGCTAAGTGGGTGAGGGGAACCCAGGAAGAGGAACTCTGTTTTATCATCATTAAGACAGAGCTCATGTTGTGCCATCCGAACCTGAATGACCTGATAAACCTCATTTAGGGCTTTGGTGTCTGCAGCATGGTCACCGCTGATAAGGATGGGTATCTGGGTGTCATCTGCGTAATTAGTGTAAGTGACACCCAGATATTCAAGAATATCAAAGAGCGGTTTGGTGAACACGTTGTAGAGTCTGGGTGAGATGCATGATCCTTGGCATTGACAGCAGTGTGTGGTATACACTGTTAAGTAATATGCCATACTGCACTGAATAGTAGTGGTAAATATGAGAGGGACACACGTTCCTTGTTTGACACTACAGTACACACTATATTCTGTTCTTCGATGTCACATTAGCAAATTTGGTGGGTAACCTTTTGATATGCTTTGTTTACAGTGCTCATTTGTACCTTAGGGTGGGAGTTGTCATTCAACCCCAGGATGATCAAAGTGGAGTTTGCTTGGCAAAGCATGAATATTGCCTAGGTTCTTTGCATCCATGGTCAAGGAGTAGTCTAATACTGAGAGGAGTGGGTCTAGATTGGAATATTGCTCTGGATTTAAAACACACTATGGCCTTTGTCCCGGCCACAGAGACAATTGTGTACTAATTGTGGCATGCCCCACAGGTGGGGAAATCCAGAAGTGAGGTGTCAACAGGGATGTGACAGGTGCATCAAAGTGAGGAGGGCCTTTGCAGTAATCATTGATTTTCTTTAGTTGAGGGACAGATGTTCTCTCTGGTATTCTGCCTAATGTGAGTGAGGGGATACATTGCATTATATTGCACTCTTACCTTTTTGCCTGATGATGAACAGATGTCCCTGAAGATGAGAATGCAACTTGCAGGGACCAGAGACCATCAGCAATCACTCTTATATACAGGCACAGAAATTGTGTCCAATTAATATTCACAACAACACTAGATCTGACTGTCAGAGACATGTCTGTAGTTTGCATACTCAGGAAGGTCATAGGACATTAATGCAGTTTGATGTATGTGGCATTACACGGGAAATACAGTGGCACCATTTTCCCTGATCAGTATAGAAATGTTCTGTAAATAAATGTGCATTTTTTAGATCCAAAAATAAGGAATTACAAAAAAAATCGCACTTCACCATACTCATGCATGCAAGATCCCTACTTCATGTGTGGACTATACAATAAACCTGCATGCATCCATAAAGCTAAGGACATACAACTGTGCCTCTCTGCATGTTTTGTACTACAGCATTTATGGCCTCTCATTAACCCTGCCTGCCAGAGTTGATGGGCACTGTAGTCAGACAAATCTGGAGAAGCAGCAACAAGAAAGACCCCCCCCTCCCCATCATTTAAAATATGTTTTTGATAATTTCAGGTATGTTCTTCTAGTCTATTAATGTTGCAGGATTATGACCCTGATTAGCAGCATATTACGTTGTGCACTGACAGCAATCCTGACTGTGGCACCAACCATTATAATCTTGTCCTTGGGTGGAACCAAACAGTGTTTCTGAGGGCTTAGTTCATTATCATCACACACTCTGTGTTTGTCAACGCAAAAGTGGATAGCAAAGTTGCCTGGCACACAATTGCCCACTAACTACTAGAGGGTCCAACTAAAGATCCATTACCAATTTCATGTCGTAGGAGCGGCTTACAGTCAGGTGAAAATGAGCCACTCTTTCATAAGAGCAGCCAGCAGCAGAAAGAAGAAGGAATTAAAATATGGGACTGAGGGAGTGTTAAAGTATATTTATTGTGCGTGATTCAAAATCCCCCAACAAGTAGGGTCCTGTTAATGGATCGTTACCAAATGCAATGGGATTGAAGAGGCTTAGAGCCAGGTGGGAATGTGCTGCTTTGCTCTCCCGGTACAAACTTTCTTGCTCTGCTTGCGCTAGCTGTACCTCTCGAGGCCAGCTCTCTTAAATTGGCTCCTGTATAAACTCTATCTGCAGCCCTCTGACAGTTTGCAACCATCGGTGGAGAGCTTGCACCAGTTTACCCAAAAAAACGTTTTTCTCCCCCCCACTTCAGGATCATTTTCTTCTCTCACCTGGGGTGAAGCTCTGGCCTCGGCCTGCTCCTCTACCTCTGTGTCCCCTCAGGAATCATCCTCTTGTCGGGAAGAAAGCTTCCTATTACTCCGGTTTAGTACTGGGCTTTGGAATTCTGGAGCGTTCTGCCTCTGTGTAAACGACCGGCTGTTCGACTCCGATAGCGGCCGGTCCCGGCAAAAACTCTGGCTGGGAAGATCTTGTGTATTGATGCTTGGGCTTTTTCCAGAGAGGTATAGCTGCCCACAAACCTGCCCATCTCTCTGCCAAATGTTTCCCCGAAAAGGAGGCCTTGGGCAGCTTCCCCGGAATCGTAGGAAGCTAGATCGCTCAACTTGGCATCAATTTTGAGCAAACAGCCTCTAATCCTCTCTGAGGAAATGGCACAGTAGCTGTTGCCTAGCAGGCATACTGCTCTATGCATACAATTTGCGAGGGCTTCGGGACAACCTGGTGTCTCTGGCATTCTCGGACAGGTCCATTATCTTGGCCAGCGGTCCTGAAATACCCAGAACTTTCTCTTGGCAGCTCCGCCAAGACCTAACTATTCCCATGCGTAGATCTTTGCTGGTCTTTGAGACGAATGCCAGCATCTTCCGGTCCAATTACGGTGTCTCTGCCACTTTGCCTGGCATGTCTGGTCGGGGGCATTCCTCCCTCAATCACTGTCTCACTTCCTTATCCAGTGCTTTTCTCAGACTGAGTGCCAGGTACTTCGCTACCCTTGGGGAGGGCTGCCAATCTGAGGATCTGGAATTTCTAATGCTGTCTAGATTAAACATGTCCGACACTTCCTCTGGCTCTTCATCCAGGTGTTTCTCTTTGCAGGCTTTCTTGCCTCCGCTGGGTTATTCCCATTCTTCCTCCTTCTCTTCCCCTTCACGGGGGGATTGCTCATCTTCAACTGGCTCTTCTTCTGAGCCTGGATCATCTTTGCCCATATTTTCTTCCCTGGGAAGGGGGTCGTGAGGCTTGGCACAGCTGATTGTTGAAAGAACGCTTCTCTTAGCTTGGAAAACATATCAGCAGCCTCTCAGGCCTTGTCAGGTGCTTCGTATGGTTGACCCGGCGGGTCATTCGAGGTTTTCCTCTTGCGGATCTTGTTACTCCCCTTTGCGCCTCTTGCTGAGGGCTCAGTGGACATGCTGTCTTTCTCTATGGTGCTCTCTCAGGCCTGATTTAGTATGGACTCCAGTGTCTCCAGCTTCTCCTTTAATGATTTCATCCCTTGCAACACAGGTTCTACCAACAAGCTCCCCAGCACTTCCCTGAAGCTGGAGGCAAGGTCTAGGGATTGCTCTGCCTCGTTCCATTCAAATTCTGACATGCCACTGAAGTGCTATGTGCCTGGTACCTTTACGGTGTCTTCAGCATGCACACTGCTGTGTTGACACTGATGTGTTAAGGTAAAGGAGAAGAACTCTCCTATGAGTAGTACCTGAAGTGCTAAGCGATCTGTCTTTTAAAAAATAAAATGTACTTATGTGGCAAGCACCTGTATTTCCTCTACAATGTTCTGTGTGCCGGCTAGCACTGTCTTCAGCCTCTGTGTGCTGGCGTGTGGGGTCAGCTGTCAGCTCTAACCACGTGCTTCTCGCGCGTATCTCAGCTCTTCCACCTAACATGAGGATTCCTCCGATGCATCGGAACAGTCCGAGGCTAAGCCAATGACTGTCTGGCTCGGAATATATTAAATTATGTGTTTGAGGATAACCGTGATCACCGCCAGGCCCGGCTCTTCTAATGCTGCCGTGCTCCGTATTTGTCGCACAATCAGTGTGAGAGCCTCCCTCTCGCCTGCATTCACTCGCTTGTTAGAGCGGTATCTGTCATTTATGCAATTGCACTACTAAATAGAGCTGTATTGAGATTGAGCTGCTCTAAGCTGTATTGGCGTGCTTTGTGCAGTCGGTGTGAGGTGTGCCTGTCCTTTGCTATGTATCTATATCTAAACTATTATTTACTCTCGTAGATACACTCAGATATTAACAGATACTACTGTCCTCAATTCACTGGTATACATTATTAATTATGTCTGCACATATTACTTAGATACGCTATTTTTTCGGTGATACAGGTGAAAGGGTACTTATCTGCTTGAGAGCAGGAAAAGAAGAAGAGGAGTCCAGGAACAGGAAGTGTGTCATAAACTGGACTGATTATAGCAGGACTACGTAGATAGTGGGACTTTTATTTGTAAGAAGAAAAAGAAAAGAGTTGAAGGAAGATACTTTTTCAGTTTTTATTATGTGTTGCTGTTGAAACTACTGAAGAGTGAATAAAGAGGTTGAAGCAATATGCCTGTCTCCGGTCTTAACATAGAATCTAGCAGTATGAGGCTTATGGCATCCTGGGACCCAATGGCTCCCACAAATGATGAGGCACCAACAAACTAAGGCGGCGAACAGCAAGTTCAAAACCTGGTTCCAAGTCTATCACGGGTACACCTGCTAGGTGTCCAACTTGTGACCATCGCTGTTATCAACAGGGACGGGCATCTGAACCACAGATATGTTTAAAAAAGTATTCCTACTTCACACTCCTCTCCCACTCTCATTATGCTATTGTCAGGGCTCATGCATGAAGGAATGGGTACTTGCATCCCACTGAATGGCAAGGAGCCACTTTGTGGTGCACCAGCATGTGAAAAGGCTGTGTGATCAATATCAAAGAAAGATTGGGCCCAAGCCAGCACGGAAGCTTTCAGAGCATACACACAGGTACTGTGGAGGGCAATTTGATGACACATCTGAAACCTGGGTTTAGTAAAGGATTGTGTGCCAGGAAATCAGGTATTTCACCAATCACTTTCTACAAAAAGAGTATGTTCTTGAAGAATCAACAGATATACTTTAGCTGTTGGTTTGAAAATATAAATTGATTCAGTTCCACGATTTAACCTTTGGTCTACAATTTCCCATACCATACTGAATGCAGTGCAAGCTTTGATTGCTAATAACACAGGCAAGGTGACATGGGGGTTGCAAAGAGAGACAACTTAACCTTTTCTTGTCCAAAAAGGAGCTTGTCAGGGCTGTGTATTTGCTTCACTTCTGTTTTCAGTGTATCGAAATGGCATGGTGGAGGATTTGACAGCATTATATGCAGACCCACCTCATCTTAATGGTGACAGCAATTTAATCCTTTTGTTTTCAAATGTTTTTGTCCTTGAATCTAAGACACATATGTGCCTACAGAAGCTTCTTAACCAATTTCATATAATTTGCATGTCAAAGGGCTTGGATATTAATTAATTAAAGTATAAATGCATGGGAATTCTGTCGGAACAATCCACTAAATTATAACTGTGTTAATGGTATTAAGATACAAAAGGGTAAGGGTTTTGATTACGTGGGGATTCAATTTTCATGGCCGCCACAAGTGGAAGAAATGATTCTGACACCATCCGAGTACTGTGACGCAATGACTATTTTCGCTAAGTGCTTTGGTGGCAGGGTGTTCACCCCAATACTATCAGTTTCAAGTGTCCAGGATAATATGGCAGCCTAATATGAAGCTGAGCTTTGGAGCAATGGCAATAAATTACAATTGGCCCAAACAGAAAATTATATTTTTAAGATATTTCTGATGCTTCCTTCATCAATGTAAAACATTCCATACACTTTTAGTGTGAACACTTTAGTTTCACTCTAAAAGCACTTGTCAAACTGTTATATTTGTTGGTCACTCTATGGAGTAGTCCCGCCATGATGAGATAACGCTGAAAGAACAAAGAAATATTGAAGCTGAGTACCACAAATGAAATACACCAATCACGGGCTGAAAAGATACAAGTTTCTTTTATTACTGTACAGTTTACAAAGAAACAGATAGCTAGCTGGCCCCAACACCTCGCAGTGTGTACCAGCCGACACAGTGAGGAGAGTGAGGTACTGGAGGTCTGAATACTTGCATTTTTATACATTTTCTACAATATTGTCCAGCCTGTCTTCATGTTAATAATTTGTGGTCTATAGTTTGTGGCTAGTTCACATAACAGTTTTTACAATATTATACAAAGGATTACATGAATTTACTTTTCCATGACAATACAATGGTGGTATAGGTTCTCGGATCTGCAGTAAGCCTTGTTTCAAGAATCTCTCACAATGTAGTTCAGCTAAAACCTACGATCGTCGTTTACTCTTCATTGTTTCAATGTTTATACAAGGATGAGGCTTGTGAGCGCAGACAACACTCAAGTAGTTCATATTTTTCTACAGGGACTATTTTTTACTCGGGTGTGGTTCTAGGGACTTCTTATCTGGGACTACTTTTGAGGCTATTTAAACCACACCCGACCAGCAACACACGCTTCGCGTTATTCTGCATCCAGCAGTGTAACACTCTTCGTGCCTGCGGCCTGCATCCAGTCTTCTGCCACGCCCGCCTCGAATCCGGAGCTCCTAAAACAAAGAGGAAAGAAAGGGACACAGTTAGAAAACAAACTTATTTCTATTCCACACTTGATTCTGGATCCATCTTGTCTCCGGACCTGTGAAGAACATCATTTCTGCACGCACTGCACCTCCAGCTGCAGCGCCGCGCCATACTCACCAGTCTTCACAGCATCCTTCGGGTCGGCGCTGCCTCCATCATTTCTTCGCCGAACTTCGGCACCTAGGAGACAAAAGAAAACCACAAGGTGAGCCGAGGGAACCAACAAATATAATTCTTACCACCATAGACTTACCTGATTTACCACCGGAGGCATCCTTTTGTGACTCTCCATATTTTCACCTGCCACTTCTGTAAAGAGAGACAAAACAACACGTTTTCATCGTGCAACATTTACCGGACAGCGCCGGGTAATACAGACTCTTAACTGAGCACCACCAGCTGCCACAAGAGCATCTTTTCACGAGCCAGCTACAAGACAAGAAAGGAAGGGGGGAACAAGAGTGAACATCGGACATATTGAACTCTATGAACTTAATACTTACTGGTCCTCACCAGGAACCTCAGAGTCAATACTCTCCGGAACTCTCCCGAGCCTTCAAACCAGTGAAGTAACTGGAATCGACGCGCCCCTGCAAATCCACGCAGGATGGAGAGCTCATCTTTCAAGAATATAAGGTGAGATTGCTGTGAGGGCATTTCGGAGGTGATTCGTTGGGGAGGACTGTGGGGGTGCCATCACTTGAATCCACAAGTGGCTAAATCCATCTCTCCACTTGCAGGAGAATATTTCTTCGGGTTAAGCAGATAAGATTAGGAGGGCAGATCCAGTCAGTCATCGCTGCACTACGCATCACGTGAGTGGAGACGGCAGCTGTCCGGGTCCAACCGACGCCCCTGTGGGAGCCAGGTGAGCATAACAATTCTTTGTCCTAATGTTCCTACAGTTTGCGCACAACCTTCCCCTAACATCAAACATATGGCAGGAAGACATTGTATGCAACAACAACAGAACAACAGAATACCAAGGATTACCACTAAGGTCGAAAAGAGTTTCCAATCCCAAGACCATAAAGAGTCCCAGAACCAAGCACTAAGATCCCAATTTCCCTCGGGAACATGTACTTCTGTACTTAGGACATGTAGATTTTGTATTGCCTTGAATATGGTAGGGGAGGAATCAGGTACGAAAACTAAACAAGCAGATCCAACTAATTTACATACTCCACCACGCTCAGCCAGGATCACGGCTAACGCCATCCGGTTCTGTAGAGCTGCTAATATAATTGCTTTCTGTTCTAATGTCATATTGTAGAGTATATCAGTTGTCTGGTTGATGGTTTTCTCCAATACTCTTGTCAATCTCCTAATATCCTCGGAAATCATGATCTGTCCCCAAAATGGCACAAGGGATTTTGCAAAAAGAGAACATCCCAGAGGCGTTAGGACTCGCCTTTCAAACTCTTTCAAATTAGTCCCATCAAAAGTCCCTGAGATCCTATCATTCCAACAACCAAAGAATAGTGCCCTTAGAGAGGCGTAACATGCAGTAGTTAAAGGCAAAGGATGAATATACCAGCCCAACCATTTTTCCCAGTGTTGCGGCAAAAGCGAACATATCCAGCAATTAGTTTTGTTCAAAATTGCATGGGTCGCATCATAATTAACAAAAGTGTATTGTTGTGACAACTCTGTCTGTGTTGGGAATTCCTAGGAGATAGAGAGTGCAGATGCACGAAAAGAGAAGACATAGTAGGAAAACTCACAGTGGGTATCAAAGTTTCAAGTGGACATACCCCCCCCAATATACCAAAACCCTAAAGCGATGATTACTGTTAGACCAATTAACAAAATTACGAGAAAACAATAAGTCCTCAAGGACCATGAATTTTTATGTCCAATGTCTTTGTTAGCCACACAATGGATCGGTTGTTTCGTACGAGTAGGAGTAGCGACAGGCAAGTTTGTTCTGGAAGGTTTCTGTGAAAGACTCCTTGAGTTCGTTCGTTGGTGATCTCTTGACCACGTGATGTATCTTGATTGAATATAGCTTTTGTCAGTCCCAGCCACTTACTTATATTTGAGCGAGAGAGTGGCAAAGGACTAGCTCAACAGTCATTTCCTGTGGGCACAGACGTGCTGTGCTGTAAGTCTAGTGCCATGGACACAGATTGGACCTCAAGACTCCAGGTACAGTGTGATCTGGGAACAGGGTGTTGTTGCTTCCTGATGGAAGTGGTGAAACAGATGTAAGATTGCTCAAGGGTGCAGAAAGGTCCAAAGAAGAATTCAAAGACAAAGCAGCAGTCTCCCCAGGCCCCACGGGCTCAGGAAGAATCTCCGAAACACCCTTGATGTTGTTCAAGACAGATTGATCACTGGAAACAGAACAAGTGGTTTCCTTCTTTTCTTCTTTGTCGAGTGGCAAGGGAAAAGGTATTTTCTTGATGTGTGTCACGTGGATCCAGTGTCTCCTGCCTGTTACTCCTACAGCAGTCTGTGTGGCCAACAGGACCTGGAGCAGTCCTTTCCAGCGCAGTGCGAGACTGGATGCTCTCTCAAACGACTTTGTTAGCACCCAGTCTCCGGGTCTAATTCTGTGACCTGGCCCCTCGTATTTAACTCGGAGGGCTTCTTGCACCTGTTGATAAATCAAATACAAATTTTGAGTTAACTGGTCACAGTATTCAGCAAGAAACAAATGCTCCACATCTTTCAATGCTCTGGGTTTTGGCATATTCCAAATGTCCCCATCACGATTTCATACGCTGAGAGTCCAGTGCTAGTCTATGGAGTCATCCTCGTGGACTGTAGAGCTGTAGGTAAAGCGTCTGGCCATTTTAAATTACTGCTGGCCCAGACTTTCGCAAGCTTGTTCTTCAAGATACCATTATGGTGTTCTACAAGTCCAGCACTCTCAGCATGTCTAGCCGAATGGAACCGTTTATTGATTTGTAATCCCGCGCATACTTGCAAGATTACAGCAGCGATAAAATGTGGACCATTATCCGACCAGATGACCCTCGGCAACCCAATCCTAGGAAAAGATTACTTCAGGATGGTTTTCGCCATTGTCATTGCTGTGGCATCTTTCACAGGGAAGGCTTCGACCCATTTGCTAAAGGCACAAATCACTACTAAGACATATTTGTAGTTATAGCAGCACTCCATCTCGATGATGTCGAAATGAATCACCCCAAAAGGCACAGAGGGGGGTCAAAACTATCCCTCACTGTCATTGTACCCTTCCCCACATTATGCTGTAAGCATACCATGCAGCTTTGAACAGAATGGTCAACACTCTTTGAAATGTTTACGTTTACCCAAACAGTTTTTAGCAATTTACAGATTTTCCTAGCACATATATGAGTGGGACCATGAGCCATTGTAACCATGACGGTGACATATGCATCGGGTAGCATCCATCTTTTCCTTCTGTTTTCCACCCAACAACCTTCCTCGTCCAAACTTGCTAAACCCTCAGCCCAGTGTTTAAGTTCTTTTGGAGTGGCATCAGCTTGAATATTCTTTATCAAGTCAATCCCTTCATCTACTGTACAGATATTTATAGTTTTTTTCCTGTCATACATTTCTGAGTAAAAATAATCAGTGGGGGTCTGTTTAGCTATCCTGTCAGCAAAAGCGTTTCCTCTCCCTACATCATCTACTAGCTTCTGATGTGCAGCGCACTTCATGATTGCTAGTTGAGCAGGAAGCACAAGTGCTGAGACTAGCTGAACCATCAGGGTGCCATGTTGGATTTTTGTTCTGTGTGAGGTCAAGAAACCTTGTTCTTCCCATAGTCTACTGAAGTTGTGAACCACCCCAAAGGCATACTGGCTATCTGCAAATATGTTTATTCTAAGCCCTTCAGAAAGTTCACAAGCTCGAGTCATTGCAATAATCTCTGCGGCCTGAGCAGAGTTATGCAAACATTTTCTTGTTGCTTAGTGTAGTGATGGTATAAGCAGCAGTGGATGTACCATCCGGATGTTTGAAGCAGGAGCCATCACAAAACAGCTCCCCTTGTGGATCATTCAGAGGTGTATCATTTCGATCAATCCTGCCTTTGGCTTCTTGCTCTGTGGTATAGAGCAAGTCATGTGACATTTCATCACTGCAAGCAATATCGTGTGGAAGAGGTAATAATAATTCAGCCGGATTCAATACACAATACCTCCTAATTTGGATAAGCGGTGCAAATAGAATCAGTTTGTATCTTGTTAATCGTACAGAAGTAAGGTGTTGCGTTTGCGTTCTGTTTAATAGAACGTCAATGGAGTACCATTACGGTTAAAATGTCACCTAAAACCATATCCTCACTTTGTTTTACAGATGAAGCAGCAGCAGCGACAGCTCACAGACATCTCGGCAAAGTGCATGCAACAGTATCAGGTGTGGAGGAAAAATAACTGCACGGTCTATTCTTCCCCCATGTTCCTGCGTTAACACAGACAAAGCCCTACCAACATTTTCATGCCCATACAACACAAAGGCCTTATAATTTGGTGTGCCCAAAACTGGTGCTGAACACAGTGCAATCTTGAGCAGATCAAAAACTTTCTGGTGTTCCAAGTTCCATGGTAGTGGCAAAGAAATGCCCTTCTTTGTCAATGCCAACATTGGTTTTATCACTAGTGAAAAGTTTGGGATCCACTGTCTACAGTAAGAAGCCATTCCTATCAAGGCTCTAACTTCTTTCTGTGTATTTCGGGACAGACATACTAGAAATGCTTTTTATCTGCTCAGGTGTCAATCTTCTTCCCTCCTTTGACAGGAGATAGCCTAAATAGGTGACCTCCAGTCGACAATACTGAAACTTTTTTAATGAAGCCTTATGCCCATGCTCTGCTATCTGAATAAGCAATAACACAGTACCCCTTTTGCAAGCACTCTCTGAGTCTGCAGCTAAGAGAAGGTTCGTCAACGTAATGCAACAATGTAAAAGTGGAGGAAACGCAAGTGTGTCGAGCTGCTCTTTCAAAGCCCTACTATAAATGCTTGGACTCTCCGTGTACCCTTGTTGTGCACGGGTAAATGTAAACGAGCGTCCCCCTAGGGTGAACGCGAACAAATATCTACTATCCACGTGTATGGGAATGCTAAGGAAGACATTCTTAATATCCACCACACTAAAATGAGTAGCAGAAGCTGGGATCATTGTTAATATCGTAGTTACATCAAGCAAAATTGGAAATTGCCGAGCAACAACCTTATTGATAGCGCGTAAATCGATAATGAAATGAAAAGGAATTGCATTATCCCCTTCCTTATACACTGGTAAAATCGGACTATTGCACAAACTTCCTGCAATTTCTTCAATCACTCCACGATGTAAAAAAATGGAAACTATACTCTTCAAAGCTTGCTCACCATCAACTAAAATCTTATATTGTGGAATATGTGCAACTTAACTCCTGGTTTCAAAACAATTTTAACAGGCTCAATTTGCAAAACACCAACATCATTGTCGTCAACCGTCCATAAACACACTGCAAGTTCACGAAATTCTGGCGGCAAAGGTCTAGTCAAAAACCGTGAGGCAGAAGATTGCTGGGGCGAAATCGTCAAATGTACTCCATCCGAAGTACAAATGAATTACCGCATTTAATTCCTTCAGCAGATTCAACCCCAACAAATTCTCTCCACATTTCGTTGTCAAAAGAAACGGACAGTAATCCATAAATGGCCCCAGTGAAATCGGTACCGGCAGAGAAAACAGACTAACCACTGGAGTGCCAGAAAACCCTACAGAAACGTTATTCTGCCCTGACAGTGGAATGTCTGGGACCCGTGAATGATCAATGGAACACTTCTGTGCTCCTCTATCTTTCAAAAATAGATGCTTCCTATTCCCCACCTTCATCTCAACGTAGGGACCTCTCTGATTAACGGGAATAGGCGTTGGTTCCAGACCCTGCTTCGGGCTGTCCTAACAACACAATATATCGTCGAAGACAAGATCTTCAGAAAGATAGGCATTTGAAGGATTATCGAAAATATTTCTGCTATCTATACTAGGTTGCTGATTATCTTGCGAGAATGACTGTGGATTTTAAGCAAACTGGCTCCTACGAGGACCCCCTGCCCCAGGGCGGCCTCTGGATCGTCTACCCATGACACCATATGTGTAATTCAACCTCTGCTGAAGGATCGGGCATTGTGCTCTCCAATGACCCTCTTGTCTGCAATAAGCACATTGGTTCGCATGTATAGGACCCAACTGCACATTACTTTGTGGAATAAACTGACCTCGAAACTGTGTATTCCCACCTCTAGTCCCTCTTACTATCTGTTGCAATAATACTTTGGTTTTCAGTTCTCCCTTTTTCTTTTCAATCCTCTCTTTTTCATTATTGACCATATTTTCGTAATATTGAGCCATATGCAATACTTCAGACTGCGAATCACTCTCGGAAGTCATGATTTGTGACTGAATATCAGGCAACTAACCACGCACAAACTTATCCACAAACAATCTTTTCCCTGACTCGGTGCTTAAATCCTGTCTGCTACAATAAGAGAATACTTGTTCGAACCGATTAAAGAATTTGGTAGCACCTTCATATTTTCCTTGGGTACAAGCAGTGAGTTTGTCCCAAACAATCCTTCTCTCGGGAACCAAAGTTTTTAATTTTACTACTATTCTGTCTGGCAATGTCAGTATCACTTGTGGTGGTCTCTCACCAGCTCTCCTTTCTCCATCTATCCTCAGCAAGTTAACCTATGTCTCACCCAAACCTGCTTTATCATCTACAGTCCTAATTTGTACCCATAAATCAGCAGGTATGATCACAGTAAACAACAAGTCTATATCACCCAAAGTGAAAACAGTCAAATGCAAGACAGATTCTATTTCTCTGTAAAACCCTGTTGTATTTTTCCTAATGTCTGGAATTGACTGTCTGATAGTGTTCACTTCCTGTCTGGAGAACGGGATGTGAACAAATTGTGATACATAGTGAGCTTCAATAGTAGTAGCTACTTTACCTGCTGTGACATTAGCTGGAATCTCAACTTTAGGGACAAATGTCTGAGGAACCTCTCTCATAGGCATCTGAGTAGTAGGCGACTCCGAACGTTTGTTGAGCAATAAAGCCAGATCGAGCGCTAAAGTGATAGAAATAGTATCAGGTGCAAAGGCTCTCTTATAAATAATCATCCATTCTGTGGGACAACAAATCTTTTTCTTTATACACTCATCCTGCAGGTATTCTACCATTACCTGTAACACTTTCCTCTGCATTTCTGGAGTATACTGACTATACGTATCATATACTTCTATGGGAGATATCGATACATCCGAAATCCATCTAAGCGCATCTCTCATGCAAATTTGCGTTTCTTCACTCGTTGACTTACAAGGAGGAAGGAACCGTTTCTGCACATAAAAAGCATCCACACTATCACCATCTATTTCATCATTCTGTAACCGTTCTAACTCCCTTCTTAACTCAAAAACACTCTCGACATGCTCTATTAATTTCTCTGCAGAATCTCTTCAATAGGCTAAAACATTCAAATCCTTCAACCCTTGTGGGACATCTATGTCCGCCAAATTATTCCTCATTACAGCCAAATCTATTCCCATCCCCTGAATAAATATATTCTATTTGGGAATACCTGCTAGATTAAGAAGTGTAACTAAGAAAGTTGATTTTTCACCTTTCTCAAAACATTGCTTAGCCCATGCATACAATTCTCTCTTCTTATCTTTAGAAACTATACTTCGAGTCACTACTTTTGATTCAGCACTCGCCCCTTCATCAGCTACAAGCGGAGCAGAACCGCTTGGAAAAGAGAGAGTAGACAGATCCTGTACAGCAGGTAGTGGAGAGACTACCGCTGGTAACAAAGGCGGAATTACTGAATAGTAACAATCGGTAAAGGTGGAGACACAGGCGGAGGAACAACAGTAGGAAGAGGAGCAATAACTGGTGGCGGAGGAGCAACGGGAAGAACAAGAATTGATACAGGAGGAGGTGCGGTAACAGGAAGAGGTAAGACAACAGGAATCGGTACATAAGGAGGTGGTGCAGTGGCACCAGACCTACGTTCATTTAAGAGTTTATTAATTAGTTCATATGAGACATGAAAATCTTTAGACAGATATATTTTCTTTATACCAAGTTGAAAAGCCCTATCCATGTTTCTAACAGAATCTGACTGTTTTTGTTGATCATATAATAATGATTTTTCTGAATTTGACATATGACTATATGCATGCTTCTCTTTACTCTTAAGTTGCTGCATAGCTTCTCTCTTCCAATTCTGAATTACATCAAAGGCTGCAGGTCTAGCTTTTTTCTTTAACAATATAGTTTCTAAATACTCTATTCGGGCAATCTCAAAACTACCATTGACTTGCCACTGAAATTCGGAAGCATGTCTAGTTTGTCTGTGCCAAATATCATTAAATACTATACTACCAATGCTGTACTTAAAGTACATAGTACCTGCCGGCGACCCCTCCTGTGGTGCCGGTCGGCCAAATTCCAAACATTGTCTGTCTCTGTGGAATAATCCTCTGAAACAGGCAGACAATTTCCCAGGCATGTCAGATTACTGGTGTTACCAGGCGTTGTTTGTGCTCACGAGGACAAAACTGCATCAAAATATCAGGATACTTAGGAATCGGGGCACGACTCACCTGATTACAAAGGACTAAGGATATCTGATCAGATTACAAAGGACAAAGGACTCTCGTGGTTGGTGATTTCGGCAAAACTGCCCGCCTCAATATACTGACCCTCTTCAAGATGCTGTCTCGAACTGCGTGCTCACCGTCCAGAGATCGGATTGTGCAGTACTGTTGAGGTATCGCGTTTCATCCAAAAGGGGCCCCTTTTTTCTCACTGTCTGATCCTGGACCGATAGCCGTGTCTTTCCTTCAACGAGGTGGCATCAATCTTGAGGGTCCCTATTCGGGCGCCACATGAAAGAACACAGAAATATCGAGGCTGAGTACCACAAATGAAATACACCAATCACGGGCTGAAAAGATACAAGTATCTTTTATTACTGTACCATTTACAAAGAAACAGATAGCTATCTGGCCCCAACACCTCGCAGTGTGTACCAGCTGACACAGTGAGGAGAGTGAGGCACTGGACATCTGAATACTAGCATTTTTATACTTTTCCTACAATATTGTCCAACCTCTCTTCATGTTAATAATTTGTGGTCTAGAGTTCATGCCTAGTTCACATAACAGTTTTTTTTATATATTATACAAAGGATTATATGAATTTACTTTTCCATGACAATAAAATGATGGTATAGGTTCTCAGATCTGCGGTTAGCCTTGTTTCAAGAATCTCTCACAATGTAGTTCAGCTAAAACATACAATCGTCGTTTACTCTTCATTGTTTCAGTGTTTATACAATGATGAGGCTTGTGAGCGCAGACAACACTCGAATAGTAGTTCATATGAAGCACAAGGTTTCTTTGCTTTGTTTAAACAGTCGGCTCACAGACAACGTAAACATTAACAGAACTCAAAGGTCAATTAGCTCGACTGCAAGACAAAAACACAAACCAACATTTTAGAATATGGAACACAAGTGAAAATCAAAATGGCGGACAAATCTTAAAATGGCGGCGAAGTTAAAACTCAGAAATCGGAACTTTGCAACGCGGTTTTCCATGTAACGCGAAGGGGTGTGGTCAATATTAAATATAAGGAGGCACTATATAATTACAGTTTAACAACACGAGGCAGTAAATGATGCTATCAATACCCCTGGTTACATTTCGCTCTTTTGGTTAAAAGAGATACAATCAATGACTACGACACTTGGGATGAGAAATGTTAATGACAGTCCAAACTTGATCGCTGACTCTACAAAAATGGCAGGAAAAAAGTCCCTTGAGGAATGGGTTTTGATTAGTAGACTAGATAAGTCTTTATTATTCTAGCAAATGAATATCTATTAAAAACAAACCTGAATGAACTTTGAAGGACATATTGATGAGATACAATCTAATATTTGAAGGTACACTATCTCAGTATGAATTTTGCCCTCAGTGACTTTTATATCTTGTTGTAAAAACACTATGTACCTAATTTACAACATGTTTAGCATGGCGTAAGATCACTTTGCGCATAAAATTACACTTTGCACTCCACTAAAAATTAATTTCTGATTCGTGGATCAGACTTTGTGCTGGTCCTTCCGACTTTGCGATGTACTTGAGAGCTTTGCATGACAGAGAGTACAAAGCATGGGAAGGGCCAGTGCAAATAAATAAATAGGGGGTTTAAAATGCAAAACACCATTCCATGTGGAAAATGAGGAAGAACATGGGTGTGGGGAGGGGAACACTGTGCAAACAACAAATATGCCCTATCAAGCATTGAGGAAAACCTACTCACAGAAGATGTGTCACAATTGCCTGGAGTCCAAAAGAAAACACACATCTTGCAATCTTAACGCTACCTGATGTAGATCACAAAGTACAAAGCACAATAAAAGCTCAAGCATAAAAGCACAATGCAGCCTTATTGAACGTATGACTTCCACAATGCCTAACCATGTTTTACTAGCACTGATCCGACTATGTGGAATACATAGGAGTAGGATGAGGAGGAGGGCCAGAATCTCCCATCCACTAACACCATTGTTTGAGAGCCAGATGAGAAGGTTTTTGGAAGATACCATTTCCCTGGCCATGTAATCCTAGACCTGGGTCACGGAGTGGGAGTATGGCATGGCGTCACCCACTATGTGATCGCATGCACTGACACCCCTGCTGAAAGTACTATCAGCTTTAAACATCCTGGCAGCTGGATCATTTCAGCACACCACAGACATTGGTGGGGGCATATCAAGGCTCACACAATCCAGGTGCCTTCACTGGGTGCTGTGTTGCATACTACAATGTGTGCATAGACCGATATACATGCCACACACACTGCAGACAAGGTTTAGAGTGTGTCAGGAATCCTACAGAATTGCACACTTTCCACTGGTCCTGGCAGCCATCTTTACACACATGTAGCTCTCCAGCCCCCCCCCAGAGAGACTGATCACATCTATTGCTACAGGTAACATTGATATTCCATTAATGTGCCGTTGATCTGTCATCCCAAGGGACATATCATGTATGTCAATGCAAATTACCACGGTGCATGCTTGACAACTACATCCTATGTCATTCCCCTATTTTCCAGGCCCTTGCATTAGGAACGTTTGGAAACACTTGGCTGGTGGGTGAGTATTAGCTATCACACACATACAAGCAGTCACATGACACACAGAAAGAAAAGCAATGACAACAAATTCCTACAACAAACATTTACCTCTACAAACTACAACATAACACACATAGCCACTAGGGGCTTAGTGAAGCACACATTCGGGGTGCTCAAGTCACGTTTCCGTTCACTTAACCACTCAGGTGGCATATTGCTGTATGCACCCCCTGTAGTATGCAAGTTCATCCTGGCATGTTGCCAATATTGCCAATTGTCGTGGAATAGCAGTAGAGCTACTGGCGGGAAATTTCACTCAACCATAATCACAATCCATTCCCTTAGTAGACCAAAGGGCACATGAATAGGACACATGCAATCAGGTTATAAAAACCTACTTCACCTGAACTGCAACCCCTGTGGAGCACAGACAGTGAAGCCATATCCCTGATGCCCATCAATGATGCAATAGGGCCAATACAGCCTATCCACAGCAATACCCTGAGAATATGCATCTGTGAGAGGCAAACTGTGTGTGCCCCATAACATGAAGATTACAATAGCACCCAATCCATATCATCACATCAAGTGTGCCAACTACCTACACAGTCATAGCAAGTGGAAATATCACTATCCTTGTCACAGGCACAACATCATAAACCAAGTGTAGTCATCCCCAAGCAGAATGTCTCCATACCATGTGCTCCCCTGAGTGTCATGCATCAACTACAACAGAGGCCTCACCTGACTGGCATCTTCATGATGTCCCTCTCCACACCATTGCTACTGGATCTGCTCACCTCCTCAATACAACACAGGTCATATCTTATAACAGAATGAAGACATCCCCAGGCACATTGTAACCATACCATGTGCTCCCCTGAGTGGCATGGAATAACTGCAACAACGGCATCACCTGACTGCCATCTTCATGATTTTTCCCTCCTCACAAATGCTGCTGGACATGCTTACCTCAACCCAAAACAGGACAAATCTCATAACAGAGTGAAGATATCCTCAGACACAATGTCACCATACCATGTACTCTGCTGAGTGGCATGCATCAAATGCAACAAAGGCCTCACCTGACTGCCATCTT
Source organism: Ambystoma mexicanum (assembly GCF_040938575.1). Lineage (NCBI taxonomy): Eukaryota > Metazoa > Chordata > Amphibia > Caudata > Ambystomatidae > Ambystoma > Ambystoma mexicanum. Next base: position 203,536,574 of record NC_090941.1, on the reverse strand, counting down.
CATGATGTCTCCCTCTGCACCAATGCTACTAGGCCTGCTCCCTTCCACCCAACACAGGTTACATCTCGTAACAGAGTGAAGACATCCCCAAGCACAATGTCACCATTCCATGTACTCCCCTAAGTGACATGCACTAGCTGCAACAGAGGCCTCACTTGACTGCCACCTTCATGATGTCTCTCTCCACACCATTGCTACTGGACCTGCTCACCTTCATACACTAGTCATGCACATGCTCCTGAAATGGGGATAGCAAAGAGCTGCCCATCCACCCCCTCCATGTGCATGTCACTGATGTCTTAAACATGTCCCCTGTCCAATCATGAAACTGCTCTTCAGAAATGCCAGTAAGCAAACTAGCCAGCCACAGGATAGACACACATGAATGAAAAGGTAAAGTAACACTCCCCTCTCCCTCAAAATTCATTGACCTTATCAATGAGAACAAATCAGCCACATGATACATGGGAATGACATACTGGCAATGCACCACACGCTACACACATCACTCTCCTGTATCCATGTGAACTGGATCATAAAATGATGTAGAAAGATGCTGTGAGGTGTTTTGCATGCCCATGTAACCAGGACAGGGATGCACCGGGAAACAAAGAGGTCATGGAAATGGTACTCAGGGTGATCTACATCACATTTCAACTACAACGCCAACCCGATTCCATGAGAAAATATCAACACACCAAATAAACATGGCACAGGGTGCAGAAGCCTACTGTGAGTTCACCAGAGTACCAAATAGGCCGGTTAACCCCAGATCATGGAGTGTACATTGGACATGTTGAATGGCAGGAGAAGGTATGCACGGCTGACATGACAGGAGTGCAAATGGAATGCCACACATGAAATCACGATACTGCATCAGCTCCCACAAGAAGCATTTTCAAAGTGCCATCTCCAGGAGACTTTCCCCAAGCAGAAAGTCATGGATGTGCAACCAGAAACCCAAAGTAAATACATTGCTGATCAAGGAGACATGAAGACACACAAATATGTAGGCAAAGTCACATCTTCAGCGACAATGGCCATCACCCAAACATCCCCAAATCACATTATCCATGCAAACCCTACGAGTGCCACAGCATACCACTACTGGAGTGTATACGACAACAGCCAGGAACAAGATTGACAGAGCGGGTCTTCCTCTCAGGGAGCGAGGGTACTGGATGATGCAAGCTTAAAGTAACAACATAGGACATTGGCTTGGACCAGTTAAAGGAGCCTGTCATACCGACTGCACATATGAGAAACAATGTAGAATGGGATGTGCACCTGTATGTATGAGGCTGTAGCAGTCCACAATACCATGTCAGTTTACTCCACTTTGCATGGCCACATGTCTAGTTCTCTGACTTAAAATGCCCTTGACAGGGCAATGGACATGAATTGTGGGAAAACAATAAAATAAAATTGTCCACCTTGCACAGGAGCACACCACACATCAAGTAGAGTTCACCCTGGACAGGGCTACACATCATACAGAGTCCACCTTGGACTAAGACAAACACAATAAGAGTCCACCTTGGATGGGGGTACAAATCAAATAGAGTCCAACCTGGATGAGGAAAAACAATACAAAAATGCAGCTTGCACGGGATACAAATCAAATGGAGTCCGCCCTGGAAGAAGACAAAAATAAGAGGCCCACCTTGGATGGGGGAAACAATCAAAAAATAAGAACACACATAAGACCTCATTACGACCCAGGCGGTAAGTTACCGCCTGGGTCGTACCCTTACCACCATGGTGTAAACTACGTTTACTGGTGGATGGCGGATTTACCGCCCCATTCCAAGGTGAGTGGGGCGGTAAATCCCCATTTCCCATTTTACCCTTCCCCATTCCCATTTTTGCCCCATAGGGCATAATGGGAGTGGGGAAGGCGCTAATTACGCCACCATAAATTACGGTGGCGTAGTTAGCACCATGGTCCCTTAGCGCCATGGATTTTAACGCCTGCAAAAAGCAGGCGTTAAACTCACCATGGCGTAAAGGGACCTCGGAATCAGGCGTTAAGGGTCGGCGCCGTTTACGGCACCGTTAACCCCTTAACGCCTGATTCGTATGAGGCCAATTGTCTTTATCCACCCTGGAGTGAATGGGAGGGGGTCCACAAATGTCATGTTATGTTATGTTAAAGATCATTTATACCCCACACTATCACCACCTGAGTGGTCCCCTGGTGCTTTGGTGACTCGGAAAGGCAAGCTGGTAGGGTTGGTTGGTAGGGCATAATGGGTGAAGGCTCAGAGAGTGCTGTCATGTGCTATTGACAGCTTCAGTTCAGTTAACACCGTTCACTGAGCATAGGTGCAGTTTTTCGATCAGCAGTCTGTCATATTCTGTTGTCCGATTCTATGTGTGGCTTTTGTTATTGTTATAATACAGTGAAGTGTGTGCGCTTTGCTGTGCGATATATGTGGTAGTGTTTTGTGTAGAGTATGAGAGGTATATGCAGAGGGTCAATATTTTGTGCAATAGGGTTAGTGGGTTGCATCATCGTACCTCCTTGCTTTGGACATCTGTGTTATGCTTCTATGCAGGGCTGTCCATCGGCCTGTATGGCTAAATAGTGGAAATGCCTCCTCCACCCATTGGTTACATAGCAGTGGAAATCTACATTGACAGGCTCAGTGATTTTGGGTGTGCTCGCCATCACCCGCCCCTTATGTCTTCTGGGGTGGGATTCCTTCCCTCTGATCTAGAGGAGCTCCCTGGGTCGATGGTGTAGATTGTTTTGGCATTACTACCTAGTTTGTGGTTATATTCCCTTAGTATGTGGGCCAGTTTAGGACTTTCCCATCCTATCCCTGAAAGCCTTCGATGGGGCACTGCATGGGGAACGGGTGTCCTGACTTCCTTTCCAGTCAGAGGATTCTCCTCCACTAAATGCTTTGTTGGGTCGGGTTTATTTGGTTATTGGTGATTCCCATTAACTTCTGTGTGGTCCTGTGGTGAAGGTTTTAAGTAGTCTTCTGAATTTTAGGTGATGCTTCATGTTGCGTATTTCTCTCAGGAGGGATTTCCATATTTTTGCTGACAGGTGATAGGAGAATGAGGATCCACAGAGTTTCTTTCTTGAGTATGGTTTCGGATCCAGGCAGATGTCGTTTCTCGATCTGAGTGTTCTTGTTGGTTGGTAAATGGAGATTTTCTTTTGTAGGAATTTGGCTCCCTGACTTTGGGTTTATCTGTGCGTTATGCACATTGTTTTGAATGTGATTCATTGTTTGAAACCAAGCCAGTGTAGCATTTTTAGCGCTAGAGAGATGTGGTCCCTTTGTGATAGTTTGAGGAGAAATCTGGCTGCTGCGTTCTGGATAAGTTGCAGTTTTTTCAGAAGGTATTCCGGCATTCTGAGGTATGATCTGTTGGCGTAGTCTATTCTGGACAACATACGGGAGGTGATGGTTAGTGTTTTGTGGGTAATGGAGAGAATGGTAGTTTCCTTTTGATCATGTGTAGAAAGGAAGAAGCATTTCTTGATTATTGCATTTACTTGTGCTTTCAGCTTTAGAAAGTTGTACATTACGATTCCTAAATGTTTTGCTATTTTAGATGGCGTGGGCATTGTTCCTAATTCTCTAGGCCATGGAACATATTTGTTGTTGGAAAAGAATACACAATTAAAATGCACAACCCCTCGAAGGGCTCATGGACACCAGGGCACATGAAGAAGAGTTGCCATGGGCAAGTGGATAAGGGTGTGTGTGGACATGGCCAAGGGGCACACCTGCATGGTTCAACTGGGACTGCCATCCTCTGGTGAATCCTCAGATGGTGCACTCTGACCATGCAGTGCCAAAGCCTGGTCCTCATTGGCTTTGGCTGCTCGTGAGATGGATATATATTGAACGGTCCCAATCGCTATGAGGTCCTTGTGATGTACATTGCAAGTGGCCACAGAGTCATTATACATGTTCTCTCTTGATGTCTCCAACTCCATGTTGAGAGATTCGCTCAAGGAAGCCATCTATTGGTGGTGGAGTTTCCCTTGTGGCAAACGTTTCATCATGCAGAGACTGCCTCAAGGTCTCTGTGTCTTGATTTGATTGATTTGATTTGGAATTCGTAATGCTCATATCCTTCTGAAATCAAGTAGATAATCTGCATCTACGCCCAGATGTTCAACTTCTATGACGACGCAGAGCGTTATCAAAGAAGGAGAATATTGGAACAAATGAGTCTTCAGGTTTTTTCGGAAAAGAGTAATAAAATATATTTTCCATAGTTCAGCTGGCAATGCATTCCTGAGATGGGGGCCCCTGATAGAAAAACATTGGTCAACCCTAAAAACAAAATGGGAGGGTGGTATAATCAGCACATTTTGTCTGACTAAACAGAGTGGAAGGGACAGCTGATAAAGCCTGATTTTAGAAACCAGATAGCTAGGTACCATGCAATGAAAAAATGTATGTATTAGGTACAGCAATCTAAATTCAATCTGTTTCTGAACAGGCAGCCAATGCAACTTCCTCTGATACACAGAGATGGATACCATTTTAGACAGATTATATACCAGTCTACCAGCGGTGTTCTGAGCCACCTGGAGTCAATTTAACTGGCTCACTGGTGCTCCTAAATGAAGGGTGCCACTGTAGTCAAGTCTGGAATTAATCATTGCCCCGACAACCACAGCAGGTTCTGGCATATAAATGGCAGAACAGGTTTTAAAAGCCTAAATTGGGAGAAAACAGAACAAATAATTTCAGAAACATGAGCTTTACAGGCCAAAGATGCCTGCCATATACAGCCCAATTGTTTAACCTTACAAGAGAAGGTAATAGCAGCATCAAACATGGCAGGACAAGAGGTTGTAGCATGAAGGTCTCTTGGTGGATTTTTTGGGCCAAAAACAATAACCTTGGTTTTAGAAGGATTACATTGGAGCTTACTCTCAAGCATCAAACTTTTTATTGCATTGGCAAAGGCCAGAATGCATTCAATAGTGAGGATTTCAGTCTAACATAGATTTGTGTATCATCTGCATAGGAATGATAATTCAATTCAAACCTAGCGAAGATATCCAAGGTAGACATTGAACAATATCAGGGACAGGGGCAACCCCTAGGGCAATCCATATAAAACAGGGAGGTTATTGGAATAAAGAGTTTCTAGTTTAACTGCTTGAGTTCGAACTTGTAGGAAAGAGGAGAACGACTTCATCGCGCACTCTGAAACCCGGGCAACCTCTAGTCAGCAACTGGCCAACATTGACCATATCAAAGGCTGCTGATAAATCAAGCATCAACATTCTCATATCTCCTTCATCAGCAGCCCTAAGAATGTCATCCCACACTGCCACCAGAGCTGTCTCAGTTCCGTGACCAGGTCTGAAACCAGATTGAAAGTCATTGAGAATGGAGTTTTCTTCAAAGTAGTTCTGCAGCTGTGTGGTAACAACTTTTTCCAGAATTTACGAGGGCCAGGGCAGACCGGCGATTGAATTATAATTTGCAAGAACTTGATGATCCAAAGCTACTTTATTTAGTAATGGTGTAAGAAAGGATTTTTTGAGTTCTTGACGTATGCTTCCCTGTGATAATGCAGCATTCACAAATTCCATCAAAAAGTCTTTGAGAGATGCGGCATGTTGCACTGACAAGTAGGCTGGGATGGGGTCATATTCGTGATTTGTTGGTTTGAGTTTTTGAATCAGAGTTTCAATAATATCTGATTTTACTGGGGAAATTCAAAACTGGGTGATGAGGGAGAAGATATTATCGGAGTACACTGATTCTGAGGAAGAGTTTGTGGATTGGATGTTTGCAGATCAATGTTCGAATGGATGGAGTTCACTTTGTCATAACTTATTTACCAGGGTGAGAGAGAAGACTAGCCTGAGTGAAGTGCATTCAGGTGATGTTACATGTTTTATTATGACAAAGAGCTATTTGGATCGATTCTTGGAAGAGCCAATTTGTCTTTGAAAAAACAGTGACTTTTAATTTACGATTCCATGTTTATAACCCACCAATGTCACTGGTGTCCCTGTATTTCAGCCAGATTTTCTCTTTAGTACAATACTTTTGCTTTAAAGAGTCGGAGAACCAGAGGTTATTTTTGTTATTACTTCAGATGTGTTCTTGCATCACAACAATTCTTTAAATATGTCATACTAGTTTGATAATATTTGTCATTGCTGTTATCGATGGAAAATCATATTAATTCTGCAAATAATTGGGATCCTGTGAGAGCGTCAAGATCTTTCTTACTATGAGAGAACATTACATGTGTCGGGACAACCTTGAAAAACCCCACATGGTTAATACAAATGGAAAATACAACTAAATGGTCCGACCATGTCACTGGCATATTTTCCTGAGATTTACATTCAACCCTCTAAAAGTCAATGTCCCAAATTATGAGAGGCTAATGTTGTTAATAAAGATAAATCATGTCCCACAAGTATTTCATTCAACTTTAGACAGTCTGGATTGTCAGGAACATTGCACCAAACTATAAAATCGACAAGAATCATCAATCTGGGACACTGCAAGGCTTTCAAGCCAAAATACAGTTTTCGGTTGTCAAAGAATGAATTTATAAGGCCTGGCGGTAGGTAACAAAGAACCACCCACATGGACTCATTCATTGAAGTAGATAAAGTGCAAGCAAAAACCTGGGATAGAACTTCTCAATTCAGACAATGAAAAATGGATAGTGTTAGTGTAGATCTTAACATGATAGCAGCCCTGCCCCTTTCTGATGCTCACGATTTTCCCATTTCATCAGAAACTATGTAGAACAAGCAAATGAAAGTGTGAGACGGAATTAGCCGAGAACCACATTTCTCTTATAAAAACGCAATCTAAATTTAGTACATTAATACATTCTTTAAGTGCCACTGCATTGTTTACAACTGACCTGCCATTAAATTAATGTGACTCGTACGCAGGGGCTGTGGTTGTAACCAAAGGCAGGTTTAGTTGAATATATAGTTTTCCCTGGTTAATAGATACCAAACTGTTTAGTTTTATTCAAGGTACAAAGGTTAATGGAGCCTGAACAGTCGCTTAACTCTCAGGAGCAGATCCTGAGTAGACTTTGTTCCACAGAATAAAGATATCTTATATTGCATAGACTTTAACAAGCCACAAATAGAACAATGTGAGATTGTCATGGACACCACAGATAGCTGACCATAAAACTGTCTTGTGTATAATTTACAGACAAGATGGTCATGCTGACCGTTGAACAGCCCAAACAGGCCAAACAGGCTTCGCGTTAGCGCCTCATGCTAACAGAGCCAGTTATGGCCTGTGCTGCTCGGTAAGCGCGTCAAACTTAACGTGTGGGTGCTGCTTTCTATGGAGGATGCAGTTCCAACCCAGCAATGCTTGTGCTTTGCTGGTCCTTTCCATTCCTAATAAGCCTTGGTTGGTTGATAGGCTAACGTATTTAATACTTGAAAACTTGCCCCTTAAAGTCAAAATGACATCAAATACTCTATTTCTTAAAAATATATAAAACAGTTTAGTATCTCATAAAACTTAATTAAAAAGTAGGATAATGTTCTAATAGTAATCCCATTAAGCAGGGCAACACCAAACGGCAGCAGATCAGGGATGCCTGTTGCTGCGCTGACGCAAGCCAGTTATGGCCTGTGTCGCTCGGTAAGTGTGTCAGAGTCAATGTGCAGGTTCTGCTCTCTATGGGGGATGCAGTTCCAACCAATCACTGCTCGTGCTTTGCTGGTCTCCACTGCTCCTAATAAGCCTTGGCTGGGTGAGAGTCTAATGTATGTCATACTTTAAAACTTCATGGCGGGAGTGCCTTGATGCCAAATCTCAGCCTAGAGGCGTTTGTGCTGTGCTTCTGTGTCTTGATGTAGGCATACCATCTTAGCAAACATCTCTGTCTGCAGATGTTTCCACTGGGATTCCACATCTTGACATATGGATTCCCTCACAGATAACATATCTCCGGGCATGCATTCACTATGGGCTTCCACGTTGTGATGTTGGTATAGCAATGTAGCGTTTCCCTCAAGGTGTCCATAACCTGCCACTGGCGGTCCCTGGAGGTCGAAAACTCATCATGTAGGGATTGCCAGAGAGCCAGACGATCCTCGCTAATGACCTGGTGCAGTTGTTGCACGTCCTTTCTCCCCTCCTGGCATGATAGGTCTTGTTCAGTAGTGTGTGCAGTAGTTGAGGAGATGACATGTTCAGCCATGCAATGGATGTCCCTGGCCATCTCCTGCAGGACCTCGCTCTGTTGGGCACTTGCATGCAGCAACTCCTCCTCCCACTATGCGTGTCTGTCAGGCATATGTACATCACGTGCACTAGGCCTAAAGCCAGAATGCCGATGCCCAGACCCATTGTAGTAAGTGCACTGTCATTGGCTGATGATCTGCAAACCTCTGTTCGACAGTAACCTTTGCTGCTGGGTCCATTATGAGTGAAGGCAATCTTGCAGACACTGATTTCACCATTGAAGCAGGGCTTCCCACTGCAAGTAATAGGGTCTCCCGGCTCTCCTCCTCAGACTCAGCGGCCTCAAGGAACTCATGGAGCTCAATGGCATCCAGTCTGCACATTGGTGGACCCTCCACTATGTCCCTCAGTATGCCCTCCACATTGGATTTGGCAGAATCATCTGAAGAGTCATCAGACCTACTGATGCTGGCCAGCAACACTTACGGTTTCTCACTGGGAACAGCACCCTGCATGCACTGGTGGAAAGTCATGCCTCCGCCTCCTCCTCCTCATTCTTATCCTCCTCCTCCTGCACAGCCTCCTAATCCCCTTCCTAATCTGCTGATTCATCACCTGCACAAAAACAGACAACAATATACAGAGGCATGAGTATCTGTCAGAACATACATTTGTGATTTACAATGCATACAGACACAATATGGCCAGCCACACATATATCACACATTGGAACCGAGAAAACTGTGACCTGTAAGACACAGATGACTGACATTCGATGACCTTTGCAATCATGTCAGTGCATATCAGGCCCTGCAACATGCCATGGTTTGGAGAATTAGGAGAACATCATGCATGCATGAATGAGAGTATAATTTCCACCAGTGGACTGATGGAGGTGTGTGCATCATTACTAAGCCCCTACTCTACTCCAACCTTGTCTACTTGCAACATATTGAAGTCTCACCTCTACATCTGCTAACCAAACCTGCATGCATGCATATGTGTTGCCATAATCTCCTTTACCCCATCACCACATTGCCCTCCGGCAGATGTGTGGTTAACCACGCTCATATGCATCTCAACCTTGCATTGCCACTGGACTATTGACACTCCAAATGTGGAATGTACATCACTCAAACATCTATTGGCAATCCACTCCAACTCCTATCTGGAACATAGCCTCATGCATCTTTGCATTGACATTGTCGCTCATCCATGTCTCCTGGTGGCCAGGGCCAGTGAATGGATGCCTCTGTCAGAAATAAGTTTGACTTGAGCAATGATATTGTTTTGATGAGTTAGAGTTTTATTAGCAAAGCTATTATGAATATTTTGGCACCATAGACTATCAGCTTGCGGCAGAGTAATTGTGGTACAGCCCTTTAATTCCTGAAGAATAGTGAAAAGCTCTTTAGAGCTAGATTTTGCTTAGAAGATCCGAGAGTTAAGATGTGATTCTTTAGTGAGATAGATAAGCGATTTATATTGTCGAACAGCACACTTTTATGGAGTAAGACTTATCTCAGATGGATGATTGCGCCACAGTCGTTCCAATTGGTGTTTTTTTGTATGAGCTTCGATTATCTCTGCTGAGAAAGGAGTATAAGATGTATTATTCCCTTTTTTGATGGAATATTTAAGGGGAGCAAGTATTTCTAAAGCTTCATCAACTGCAGATCTTATTTTTGCTACAAAAGCTTCAAGTGGCATGGGCTCCTCCAAAGATGGTAATAGTGGAAGTGCCGTAGCCCGAAAAGCATCTTGTGTAATTTTTTGTACATTCCTCATCATAATAGGTATAACCAATTGTTTCTCAGTATGAGTAATATGATAGTGATCTGTCTCAAAAACATACTGAATGGTGATCTGACCAAATACATTGATCCACTTTGATATTGCTAATAGAAATGTTTTCCGATATAACACAATCTAGTATATTGCCACCTATATGAGTAGGAACCTTAACATGCTGGGTAAACAATAATGAAGATAAGGATTCAGCTAGAGAAATAGAGGATCTGTCCGATGGGTTATTCGCCCATAGGTTAATATCTCTGAAAATAATAATAGGAGTATGTGGCTTACAAGAATTACCAACAAAAGCCAATATTTGTTCTTCAAAAAGAAGTGTAGGTATGGGAGGTCTATAAAGCAGCAGTAAGTTAAGAGAAGATGTTGGGACAAGACTAAGTTTAAGAAAAAGTGCCTCACATTGATCAAACACTGGTTTATCTGATTCATGTAATTTGAGGGTAGTTCTATATATTAGAGCCTCACCTCCACCCCGTTTTTCTTGTCTATTTGAGTTAAAAAAAATAGATAACCAGGTGGGGTGGCCAGTTGGAGAGAATGAATAGCAATATCATGAACCCAAGTTTCCATGAGGGCACATATATCCACTTGTGTTTCGACAATGAGGTCAGCTACCTCATGGCAATGTCTGACTAAAGAGCGTGCATTCAATAACAAGTACTTGATTGCAGTTCCTTTAAATATAGTTTACTTGGTGTATTTAGGGCCACACTAGTAATCGGTTCCGACAACAAAACCTGTTCAGTTTGACTAGAATCTGTTATTGTATGTATTAGGGCGGGAGCGGGGCAGTTAGCAGCGTATGTTGCCGACAGTAACCTATTTCTACGATTATGTAGAATGGTTGTAACCAGGTCACAACGGGACATCACATTCAATTAAAATACAGAAAGCAATCAACAAATTATAAAACAAACAGTAAAAATAGTAGCAGATACAGATACTCACTGCCACGAACCGTCACAAACTGTCCCAGATGCACCGGCGCTGACACTCCTGACGTGTCTAGAAATATGGTGCACGAACTATAAAACAGGTGGTATTTGTTGTTCTATAATGCTACGGTGCAGGAAGTGCAATGCAAACTAAGTCCCCAAAGAAGGAACAAACTAAAATTGGTGGCGCTGTTTAAAAAGAAGGATTAAACAAAGTAAGTCACTAGGACTGCCTTGCGAGAATCTCTAGTAGTGCTAAAATAATGCTAGTCTGATAGAATACAAATTCTAGCTACAACGATGTTTCAATTTTCTAAGAGCTATTCAATACAATACAATTTTAACAATAAACAATAAACACGTAGCTAAAATACAGATTCTAAGAATTAGGCTGCTAATAGTAAAAAAAGGCTTTACCAGATAAGCGTGGAAATGGCGTTGAAATGTGGGTCATGATTTGCGTACACAAAGCACTATCCATATGCATGACACTATGAAAGTTTCCAATGAAATGTGTCTTGACTGCCATTGTCAAACATAGCAGTGTTGGTGTAGCTGTGAAATTCTGTAAACTGTAATGTGTACTTGTGAGATCAATGTCAACCGCACACAGCTGCCACTCATCCACCTCCTGGAATGTAAGACATGCAATGAAGTCGCCATGGTAGCATTACTGCAGTACCTATGCAACCATGCACTATGAAGAGTGAAATGACATAACAAAAGCTTTTTTAAAAAGGCATTATGGTGCCATCAAAAAATAAAAAATCACCAAAATGAACATGGACACCTGATTTTGCAGACTGCAGAAAGTTAAAACAAATATTATTCCTACTTAGGAGGGATTTCTTTGTTACACATGTATGGAAATTTAAGGTTAGGGGCCTGATTAATTAAAGGTGCGCAGAAATCCTGCAGGGGCCATGCGCTGAGAAGGACACTGTGCAAGCAAAATAATGCCTGCCTGCGTATTCAAGGAATGTACTGGCATAGTCACTGTATTTAAAATTCATGTCCGCTCACCCTGGTGCGTATACACTCACCATTCAAACAGTGCGTGGGGTCCCCCACAAACAGGTCTGCACCTTGGGAACCTTCCGCAGGGGAACCGTAACTGTTGCCGGCACCCCACAACATGCGTAAAACACTTTGTAACTTGGGTAGAACTCAGAGATTCTGCGTGCAAAACACTGTAAACCCCACCTGCACCCCACTACACAAGGTACGCACACCTCTAAATTAGATTGGAACCCCATCTGGGTGCATGCACTCCTAAATCCAACATGAGATCCCATCTCTGTTCATTGATTCCTATGCGCATGTGCCTGTACGCCTGCATTCGGGTGGCATAGATATTGAGGGAGTTGCGTGACCATTTCCTTGCCGAGAGACTGCAAGGGTGGTTCCATGAATACGCATCTTTAAGTGCAATTGTGGGCATGCAAGGGACTGCCTGTCCCTCCCCATTTTCTCTGTTCCGCCCCCTTCCCAGCCCAGTGTGTAAGCCACTCCCATGCTCTGCGTGGTCTCTGACGCAAGGCACTTAACGGCACGTAGAGATGTGCTGATCCTGCGTGAACTCCACCCAAGTCCTGGAAAAGTCCTGCACAGTTGATTCCATGAATCGATAAACAGGGATTTTCCACGCAAATGATTCCATGAATCGGGCCGTAAATCTTTTATGATCAAGTCTCCAAGAAAGTCACAGAAATACTAACAAGTGTATAGTGTATGTGCATAGATTGAGATTCCTGCTAGTTTGTGTATATAATACACTGTTACAAAAAAAGTCACTCTGGTGGCAAGGTAAGCAGTTTTAAAAGAAGGGCAGACAATTTTTTGCTTACGCGACATTGACACCTTTGTTGTTCTCTATTAATCTTGAAAATGTTTCTTTACAGACACTAGCATCACCTTGCTTATGTTTTATTTGACAAGACTTTCCGTTTTCATTTACCTGTCTAAAATATTTCACTACGGCGTAAGCATTATTCCTCTTTCCCATACTATACATCTAGACATGTGTAATGATCTGTGCGAGAATATAACAGCACTGACATAGTCCCTCTTTTGTGATGACTGCATCGTTATATGTTGCATTTGGATCTGATCAGTTGCTAGATGGCTAATTATTGAAAGGTAAATTGAGGACAAAGTATTTCAGGAAATGCACAAGACTAACGCATTAAACAACGATATCAATACTCATTATTTACGTACCCGATGATAAACAATATGTATACACTGAATACTAAGACATCAATGTAATGGAAAAGTACGAATGAAAGATGTAAGCCGCATGATTGTTTCTGCATCCCTATCGTTTTTTTTTTAAACGTTCCCTGTCCGGCTCCCAACGTTTACCTGTTGGGCTCTCAATTCCTGTCAGGCGGTCAACTTTGAGCTTAAAATGGATTCATATCATATATTTCAAATTCTACCTCGAGAACACAAGATTCTGGAGAGTATGAAGCACAACTTGTAATGTTATTCCTCAAGCATGTAACGCTTTCCCAATTGTAAAGGGCGCCTCTGTCAGGTGGCAGCCTTTTGATTAAGTTTGGGGAACACATTATGGCAGTACTCTGGTGGCTCTCCCTCCCTAAAACCCAGGTCTGGGTCCTGATGTTGGCCAAAATAAACAGAAGCTATTTGGGAGAAAGGCATGGGACCAGATGTGGCCACGGCTCACCAATCTGTGATTTCTAGAAGGCATGGCGGTTGAGGTTCAGAATGAATCCTTATCCTTACCGGCTGAGGATAGGAGCCATACTCATCTCCCTTGTCTTGGCAGGAAGAACCGGGGCTAAATTTCAACAGCTGCCAAATCTCCTGCCTGCCAACCGGAGTCAGGGACTTGTCATGACTGCAGGGACAGGTTTTATGTCTGTGTATCATCAGTCATTGATCCCTGCACCACTAGTTGACAGCTTCTGAGAACATGCTGGTTGACATTGTCAGTTAAAATTCATCACCTATAATACCAAAAAGCCCAGAACATACCTGTAGCTTAATGTATTTGTAATAAGACCAGGCAGCAAAGTAATTTCCAAACCTAACTACTGCGTGCACAGGAAGGTCGAGATTACAATGTTATCAGACCTCAGCCCATTTCTTTTATTTAGCCGCAGCACCGACAAAGTAAAGCAAGACAGTCATAATGTTGTGGTGGGGACACTTCATGGGCATCTTTAGCAAGTGCTGGATTGTAAGAGTGATGGACATGAGTGCTACTGCCTGATGGTATGTTTCATGTCATATCTGTGGTATAGCATCCTTCTGGCCTTTGCAGAACTTTACTGTGAAGAACAGTCTATAAATTCATGGGTTCCATGTAATAATGTCCCCACAAAAATGTCTGCTGACAAAAAAGTTGCTGTTTTTTTGCAGGGACAGTATTACATTGAACATATTTTTATACAAGGGGATAAGGGGACATCCCTGCAATGTGTCCCCATACATAATGTCACCATATATAATGTAGCCAATGGCGTTTCCCACCGACATTATGTATGAGGACATTAGGTATGGGGACATTATTACTGATACTGATTCATGTGAGCCCCACCAAAAAACTACATTTAACATGAGGAACATATATTCTGGGACAACACTTAATTGATGCACAACTTGTTTGCCTCTCAAATTACCAAAATGCTTTATTACCAAAGGTTTATGTACACTGCTCCTCCCTGCATCGTCTGACATATGTAAAGCACACACAACTGGGATTGCTACGCATATTAATGCTACAGATTGCATGAACGCCTGACCAAGCACTACACAAAATCAATTCATTATATTTCTATTCTTTCCATTTAAAAAGCAGGCCGTGCGATTAGGTTTGTTGAGAGAGCAAGGGAGGAAGAGCGACAGAGAAGTGAGGATGGCGTGATGGATGGCCCAGGCAAGGGATTGGACCAGGAGGCAGGGGCAGGAGAACCTTGTGCAGCGGATCAAGCGTGAATAGCTGCTGTCAGAGAGGAAGCCTCACATGACTGCAGCCATTCTGTGAACAATATGAAGGCAGTCAGTTTGACATTCACTTTTAAGTACATGCTAATTATTTGGCACAAAATGTTAATACCACGTACAGCTTTGATGGTGAAAATAATGTTTCTACAATATTTCTTTCTATGTTGTTTTTATTCTGTGTCTCGAAAACTTGCATTTAAAATAGCTAAAATACATGAATTATTGGTTGCCGGACCCGCATCGCCAGAATGAAATGAGGAAAGCTGGCACATGAGACTGTAAGGCTGTAAATTTGAACATAATGGGAAGTCACTTCTACTGCCTCAATTTGATGCATTTTGTTCTATGTGACAATGTGGAGGTTTGCGTCAGGAAGTCAGAAGCACAGCGAGGCAGGAAGAGCATGAGGATCCAGCAAACTATGAACTATGGAGCCTGTGGAGGATATGAGATTCATGATATGATGTGCTATGATAGTTTATTTACATAGTGCCTATACACAAATGGCCTCATTCCGAGTCCGGCGGTAACCGAGGTGGTAAAACGGCCTGGTTACCGCTGGACTCTTATTACCATTCCGCCTCCGTGATTCCCGGAATTACTGGGCATTACAACCCCGGTGACCCGGGAATTCTGGAGGCGGAATGGTGTAAATCCCCATTCCCATTGAGTCCGACAGGACTCAATGGGAATGGGGATCATGGAAACACTGGCACCATCTTGTGATCGTGCTGGTGTTTCCTCGTCCACCTGCAGGCAGGCGGTGTTAAGCCCGCCAGGTCAGACCTGGCGGGATTGACGCCTCCGCCTGCAGGAGTCGTGATCTCCCGGTATGGAAACAACGGTGGCGGCTACCGCCACCGTTGTTTCCATACAGGGTGAGTTGTAATGAGGCCCAATGTGTTTCAAAGCATTTCACGACAAGGGAGGGAACAAGGGAAAAATACGATGACATTCTTACAGGCCATGCACAGGCCATTACGAGTCCGGCGGTAACCGAGGTGGTAAAACCGCCTGGTTACCGCCGGACTCGTATTACCATTCCGCCTCCGTGATTCCCGGAATTACCAGGCATTACAAACCCGGTGACCCGGGAATTCTTGAGGCAGAATGGTGTAAATCCCCATTCCCATTGAGTCCCACAGGACCCAATGGGAATGGGGATCATGGAAACACCAGCACCATCTTATGATGGTGCTGGTGTTTCCTCGTCCGCCTGCAGGTGGGCGGTGTTAAACCCGCCAGGTCAGACCTGGCGGGATTGACGCCTCTGCCTGCAGGAGTCATGATCACCCGGTATGGAAACAACGGTGGCGGCGGGATTACCGCCACCATTGTTTCCATACCGGGTGAGTTGTAATGAGACCCAATGTGTTTCAAAGCATTTCACGACAAGGGAGGGAACAAGCGAAAAATACGATGACATTCTTACAGGCCATGAACAACAAGAATGTGAAATTAACTATCGTACTCGGCCTGGCGACATTTCAGATAGAGCAAGTCCAAAGACACAGATAGGAAGGAATGGGAAACAGACAGGCGACTACCATACTAGTCTGACAACATTTCTGGTAGAGGAGGAATTTTAAAAGAGGAGAGGGAAAAGGGATGAGAAGGAGGAGAGGTACAAAACAAGCAACTATCGTACTAGGCCTGACGACATTTCAGATAGTGCTGGAAGGGGGGAAGGAGAACAAGTATGGGAGGAGGGGAGGAGACAAACATTGTTGCCATCATACTAGGTCAAGGAACAATTCTGATAGAATAAGTGCATAGAAAAGAAAGGGAGGGCGAGAGGAGGGAGAAGGGAGAGGATGAGAGAACAGAATAAAGAGTGAAAAAGAGCAGAGAAAAAGAGGGGAGAGTGAATACAGTTGCAGAGGTCAGTAAAACACATAATGTTGCAGGGAACAGAGAAGTTGGGCAAGAAATCAAGAAGGGCACAGCATGATTCAGAGCCACCCTGAGTGTGAGATCCCGGGGAGGTCCAGCATGAGAGTTGAGAAGGTGAAATACCAAGTCAATGTGTCCATAAAGTCAAATCTAAGAGGTGGCAACATCTTGGTGATGGTGAAACAATAATGAATCAAACAACTCCTGTAGTGAAAGAGCTGTAGGGGGGGTGGCAGAAACACCCGGGAGCTTAGCTTAACACACAACGTGCGCGCCTTGCAAGCAAGATGACACAAAGCAACACCGGTTCGATCCCCGGGTCCATGCTTAGAAATCTCTGGGTGTTTAAGCGCATTATAAATACGCAACTAAAACAACAACAAAAAACTATTACGCAACAAAAAAAAAAAAACAATTCCTGTAACAGCGCCTTGATGCCCGCGGGCTGTGTGAGCGCTTTAAAAAATGTAAAAATAAAAAAATAAAAAAAAAGAAAGGATATGGGAGAAGGGAAGATGGAAGACGAGAGCTGGCAAGCAGGGGGGAGGACATAATGAGGGGCAAGAAAGGGTTGGTGGGTTCGGCGGCATAGGAGGTGTTTCACAAGGACATCACTGGGGACCAGGAAGGGGGTGGGTCATGGAGCACCTTTCCTCACCCCAGCACCGGAGAAGTTGATGTTGACGTTGCCTGATGATGATGGGGATGGCCTGTGGGGACAGAGGGAGTAAACGCAAGTTGGTGCATACTCATGCAAAGGATAGACCAGTGGCCACGGAGGTGAGGAACCATGTTGTTTATCACTGTTTGGCACATTACCTCAACACAAGAATCAACATAATTGTGTATGATGTTTTATTTATTTATTTAATCTTTGTTATTTGGTGAAATGTTATGAGAAAGAAATGTCTACAGCCTAAATACATAATATTAGTTCTCCTACCAATCTCAAAGGCATAGGGGCAGGAAAGTAGTACATATCAGTGTATGGTAGGCAAGTTGAGAGGGTTTGGGCAAAGGATCTAATTGGAGGCAGGGATGCCATGAGTGCCACGTTCACATGTTCATCACAACTCCATTTCATTCAATGATAACTATTGTAACTTTCTATACAAACGGTTTTCCAAAGAACCAAAAATAAAGCCATGTCCATCACATTAAAGGGTTCAGCCTTATTCTTGGGTTTACAAATATTTCTACCTGTTGTGATGAATCCTACAGATCTCTCACTAAACCCATACCTAAAGTCTCCTACCAAGTGAACAGAGAAAGACAGGCACTTCCTGATCCTGACATTGGGGGTGATGTATTGCAGGCGTATCACCTGCGAGGAGACAAGTATCAGCATGGTGAGGAGATCCCATGGGATGAGAGACTGTGCTTGACATTTAACAGGGAGAACCTTTTAAGTTGCCAAAACACGTACATGGCCTATTGTCATTATGAAATATCTGAACCACAGATACGATCAGTGGCTATGGGTACAAATAGCATAGAACCTGAACAAACTCTAAGAACCGCAAGACCATTCAAGGCAATCCAGGATAAAACTCCACCTTACTACCAATGATGGAATGGAATATAAACATAATGCCTTAATTAAACTGTCCTTCTCTGTAAAAAGAAATTCTAATTATTCATCCCTAAATAACTTTAAGAGAAATACAACTAACTTAAAAACAAGAAGTTGTCAAAAATAACTGATTTTTTCATTAGGGACTACAAGTCTCATTATCCCATAAGTACTGGGACCAAGAAACGGGATGAAGAGTTATGTAACAGTCAGGCAATTATGCCTAATAGCCCACACCTGAGGGAACCTGACTGGCTTAAAAGGCCCCTCGGTTGCAGGCAATTAGAAGGAGCAGGAACTGTGGCTGGAGTGTAGGCAGGAGTAGAAGAAGCAGAAGAAATAAGATGCAGTGTTGGCAGTCCAGTCAGAAGTGAGAGAACCTAAGGGATGTCGGAACTCTGATGCAACAGATTTGGATGTATTTGATTACTTTGAAAATATTTCACCTAATGGAGATGTCACTGAATACATTTCACCAAAAAAGAAAATGAATATTTTACTTTTTCTACTTATTTTATAATGTGGGGGGAGACCCCCGTAGCACTACCTCACCCCTTCCTACCCTAATGTATACTCTTATCCCACACTGCACCTATAATGCATTAAATATATACCATTTCACCTACCATTTTCAGTTAAATAAATTTGGTGAAATCTCATTAGGTGAAATGGTATTTGATGAAATCTAAGGTAATAAGCATATTTCACCTGCTTGTCCTGTGAGGGTTATAATCTCTAATGTGCAGAGGCTGCGCAGAGAAAGGCGTGCAGGAAGGTTGCCTTTACCCATGTGAGCCTAATTGCAGAGATTGCGCAGCAGGAAGCGTGCCGGAGACAGTGGCAAGACGTTACAGTTAAACCATGGGGTTCACGAGCAAGAAGGGCTCCTTAATTGAGTGGCCGGACCGGAGACAACTTCAGCGAGGAAAGGTGTGGGTCCCAAGTGAAGCCAGCAGTTGTAGAAGTGGTGCAGCACACAGAGAAAGGAACCCAGAATCGGGACAGTGGTACCAGGTGTTATGATACCTTGTGTGAGCACTGCTGGAAACAGAATTCAGCTAAATAATCACGTGTGTATGAGTAGAAGTGAGTAGAAGTGATGCGAAGTTGATCGTTGAGTCTTTAACATAGGAACCCTTGAATTGTAGCACTCGCCTGTGATAGTGCATTCTCTCTATCACTCACGTGAAGAGCAAATGCTGTGAAATTCAATTGTTGAACTTAAAACCTTGTAAAGCACATGAAGAAGTGTTTGTTTCTGCCTAATTATGATTCTAGGAGGGAGAGTGACCTCTGAATCTTTATTAACGCAGGCAGCAGATTGCTAACAAAGAGAAGTCAAGTTTGTAATCATTGTTACTTTGAGTTGGAGAGAGCATGCATTGCCCAACCCAAGAGTGCACATGGTATTTCCTCTATTGAGACTGAAACCAAACATTCCCGAAGCCAAAGAACAATGTAAACAGTACTGTGAGCCAAACATAATTTCAACAGTGCCTAGGATACAAGTGTACAAGCATAAAATGAAGCCAAGAGAGTGGCAATAAGGCTTCTGTGTAATTATTCTGGCTAACAGTAGGCAGAGGAATAAAGACATTTCGGGAAGGGAAACTTGCTGCTCTTTAAAGTTGATATATCCTACATTGCCAAAGATAATAGGAAAAAGAGAGAAGTGTGTGCTAAAGGAAATTCCAGGTTGTTGGTTGTTGCAGACAGACATGAAAGGCAAAGAGCTTGCCCCTCTGAAATGGAAAGTTCACAGGAAGAGTGTTTTGTCTATTTGAAGGTGTTAAAGTACAAGAAAGTGAATCTTGTACCAACACGTGTTTAAAGTCCCAACATACTGAAGTTGTGGTGATGTCACAAAGTACTGAAGCTGTGGTGGTGTATTTGGTTGTCAGTAGATTGGAGAGTAGCAAACATGAAGAAGGAATACTATGAAGCAAAGGAGTAGACCCTCTTGGTACATTCATGTAGAAGTTGAAGTTGTGGAAGTAGAAGTGCAGTGAAGTCATCCTGACAAAGATGTCTACTGTGACTCCTAATCTTGTAGGGAATGAGATTAATATTGATGGTATGTTGAGGAAGACGAAAGTCCTTATTTCACCAAGAAGAAAAGCTTTCCTGTTGCTGGAACTTTAGTTAAAAGAAACTTACTTTTAAATTGAAGGAGCTAAGAACTGAACTAAGACAGTATCATAGAATACAGATTTCCTTGTTTCCTGTTTCTTTTGTTGAACATTGAACTGAATTACTTCAAACCTGTGGAAGGGGAATTCACCCAGGTTACCAAGAGAGACTGTGAATATCGTTGTTGATGTTAAAAATAATTGTCATATGGATCTTTATGTATTTGCTGTTTAAGTGTGAAGGCCAGACATCCTGTGTTAGAGTGTTTCCCTTTAGTTTTGATAGGCAGGGAAATCATCATCAGAGTGGGAATAGTGAGGCATTTGATAACATGTATAATTTAGTAAAATGGCATATGTTGAAAAATCATCCAAGTGTTGTCCGCCTCACATTTTGCACCCTTCACACTGAACTGAGACCACACCAATTAGATTTTGCTCCAGAGGTTCTAGTAGAGTTTTGACCCAATTGAGAACATGGGTTCCCCATTAATGATAAACAGGATATATGCTTTAGTTAATTGTTACAAAATATGCAGACTTTTCAGTTATCCTGGGCATCACACGTTTTCACATAACAGTGCTCACACCATACAATGCACTAATTAAAGTAAGTTGTGTCCATTGACCCTTCAAGGATGAACCTGGGTCTCTAAGGTTGCCCCTTATGCATGGACTTCCACTGGATGTTTTGATTGAAGCTTAGTCAACAGTTGCTCTTTCTTTTGAAACAATATCCTCTTGTCATGCACATATCAGAGTGATCTTTCATTGGTGAACCATATGTCTGTGAGGTCCTTGCCTGTCTCATTGAGTATTTTGTGTTC
Source organism: Ambystoma mexicanum (assembly GCF_040938575.1). Taxonomy (NCBI): domain Eukaryota; kingdom Metazoa; phylum Chordata; class Amphibia; order Caudata; family Ambystomatidae; genus Ambystoma; species Ambystoma mexicanum. Next base: position 203,515,253 of record NC_090941.1, on the reverse strand, counting down.
AAACCCTAATTCCTCTTCACATAAGTGATCAAAGTTTACCTCCTAAAACATCACAAAAACAATGTATTCCTTGCACATCAACACGGCATAAAAGTGAACTTCCATTATTTTGCCAACTTATGTTGCAGAACCCCCGAATTATACTCTTGCTGTACACAAAAGTGGACCACATTGTGCTAGTGGTCCCAAATGAATACCCTGCTGCTAAACATTACACCTCTTTGGGATGATGTGTTCCTTATCTTGGCATATTGTGTTTTGCGTGAATATATTTTGGGGGTGATTATACATTTTCAAGAAGCCAATATTCATGAATTTCAGTCTTCCACCTGGAGACGTCAGTTCCCAGAGGGAGGTCCAGTGAAGAGTAATGGGACAGAGTGTCATTCCCTTTATGAGGAAGAGCGAGAAATGCACCTTTCACAAAATGATGCCTTTTGTTTGATTGCAGATCTTGCTTACTGCCATGATAAAAAAAAGGTGTCCCTGAAAAATGTGAGGTGCAAACAACTGTGCACGCACCTGAGAACATTTTTAGAAAGAAAAATATGATCCCAAGTACTGCAGTCATTTCTAAGGCCTTTAAGTGAATCCAGAAGCTGGCTGGTTGATGCATAGGACATGCCATGAACTGTAATCATTTCAGAGAAAACATTCTACATGCAAAGAAACATATGTCAATTTTGTATTTCTGACTACTGCCTGATCAGTGTGAACACATATGCAGAATAAATACACATTCAATGTGTAACTCTTTCACATGAAAAAAGAGAAGGCTCCAACTTTTAGAGTGTATTTGCATACGAAGGATTTCAGCAGGCTTCAGAATGTCATAAATAAACAGGTCCGGGATATCATTAATGAGAATGGATCCCAAGAGTGAAAGAAAAATCCACTTATGTATTATACAAACCATTATTTTTTTGCAAGATCTGCTTACCGCACGTTGTTGAGCGAGAAGAAAAGGGGCTGGCACGAGGAGCTATGGGGGTATCCCCTGGAATCAATTATCTGTGGGGAGTCTAGGGTATCTTGGTCCAAAATGGGGGGTGTGCACCAGGGGAGCCAAACCCAGCTGTATGGTTTGATTCCGGAATCAGTATGGGCAGATTATTATGGTACCCTTTACCGCGAGGACTTCTGGACTTCTATGGAGTTCTGCACTGCTGGCGATTGCCCTGCACAGGCTTCGGCTCTACCCCTATCTCCCATAACGCTCATAGAGGCCATGGTGGAGCGTGCGTTGGCGCACCAGAGCTGGGCAAGGCCCCGGGCCCAGATAGAGTCCCGATAGATTTTTTCTGGAATGAGTCTTCAATATGGGTGCCCTATTTGACCAAGTTATATAACACTGTGTTGGCCAGCACCATAGTTCCGGGGTCTTGGACTGGGGCTGAAATAGTCCCAATACAGAAAAAACGTGTGCGCAATGACCCGGTCAACTTTAGACCAATTTCCTTGCTGGATGCTAGGGGGAAAGACGTTTGCCAGGGCACTTTTATTCCGCTTGGATGAGTGTGTATTGAGCACCGGTGTAATTGATTATGGCCAGGTGGGATTTTGTGAGGGCCTGAGCCCAATAGACCAAAGTCTTTGGCTGCGCTTGATCTGTGAGAAGTATTCTGTTCTGAGAAAGGTCAGTGTCTATGCTGTGTTTGTGGACCTCCGCACAGCTTTTGATACAGTGCCACGGGCACGTTTGTGGAAGGACCTGGAGGAGCTTGGGATCCCTGTGGCTCTGCTTTCAGCAATTCAGAGTCTTTATACAGAGAACTCGGCAGTGGTCCGCTGGAGCCAAGAGGGAAGCACTTCCAGTAGTATTGCTATACAGAAGGGAGTCCAGCAGGGATGTGTGTTGGCGCCAAGGCTGTTCTGAAGTTTTGAAGAGGTTGTTGGCCACCCAGACTGACGCCCCTTTGCTAGCAGGTGACAAGTTTCCTGCATTGTTGTTTGCCGAAGATGCTGTGCTCCCCTCTCTCACGCCGGCTGGTGGGTACAAACAACTGGAGATGTTTGTGTCTTTCGCAAAGAAGATTGGGCTTGCCTTGGATATCACATAAACCAAGGCTATGATCTTCAATGCCAATTCCAAGAAGAAGCACAAGCCCTTATATCTCTTTGTAGAGGGGGTGCAATTGAGATGGTTCAGTCCTATGATTAATGTTAGGCAGAATTATATACGGTACCCTTTGGGAACACCACACACAATTAAGACTACAAGTGACAGTACAAATTCACCTTTGGTACAAGGCTGTACTACACAGTAACGTGGTAGCGTTGGCTGAGCAGCCAGACTTATCTCAAGAGCAAGTAAGCAGTCTCAATAGTTACACAAAGGACATCAATTAGTATGATTCAAACACACACTGACTCAAGGTTTCTGAGTAAAAGAATATACATTTATTTACACATCAGTTGTAAAACATTTCACTAAAGTAAAGCAGTTGAAAAAGCACACTCTTAATACACCACACCACTCTCAATAGATTCGGGACAAGTTAAGCTCAAAATTAAGTGTGAGCACAATGGCACTCCAATAATTCAAAAAGGGAGAGAAAGACAAAGTTAGACTAAAATTGAGCAGCACCAAAAGGTAAGTAAGCAGGGCAATCTAGAAAGAGGAACTACAGTGATGGAATCAATTCATAAAGGCTTAGGGCCAAAGTCAGTAGTACAAAAGTCTTTTGCTCAAGATCACACAGTTCAGGGTAGTTTGCGGTTAAGTCTTTGCCAAGCGTTCTGGACGAAGTTGGTCGGTAGAAAAGTTAGTTTAACGAGTAGAGAAGGACAAGCCCTAGGATTGACGAAAGGTTTCACACACCTTCCCAGCGGCTGGATGAAACAAACAACCGGATTTGCACAGAACCTTTAAATGGCGAAGAAGCTGTATCTGAGGCGGACGTTCCTGGCAGGTCCTGCAGGCTCATGGTTTCTGAAGCGACTATCGGACTGACATGAAGTAGGAAGACTGGAGGGTCCTGCACTGCCCAGGGAAGAAACCAGCAGCAGAACAAAGCAACGAATAAAAGGTGCACTCCTTAAAACCCAAGCAGGGTCCGGGCTATCTGGTTCACTGTAGCTCTGTACAGCAAATTCGACCACAGGAGGGAGTCCTGGCTTGCAGTTTGGCAAACTGGTTGGTCCCACCAGCTATGGGGAAGAAGATTCCTGGTAGATCTTTGTTGGACTCTGAAGATTCGGACCTACAGCAGGGCTGCACAGGGCGGTTCAGTCATTGTAGGGGTCCTCTTCTGTCAGCTCCTTGTCGGTTCTTTCGTTCCAGTGGCGACTCTGCCTTTCCAGCCCCAGATATCTGATTTTTATTCAGTTTTACCCATTCACACAACCTGGCTGTCAATCACAGAGCAGGGTGGCTGTCCTGGCGGGACAGTCACCTAGTCGAACAAACAGGAGTGCGACTTGGATTACCAAGGGAACCCATGGCAGTTGTCCTAAAACCCCTTCCTCAAATCCTGCTTTCTCAGACTTTCAGGCACCTAAGGAGGGCTTCTGTGTAGAAGCCCACGAAAGGACGGCAAACAAAGGAACCAAACCTGCTTTGGCGAGTAAAACATGAGAAAGACATTTTCAAAAAGAAATGGCGAATAAACCCAGGTCAAACGTTTAAAAAAGTATATTGTCTAGCGGGTTTAAGTTTGAGGATACAAAGAGAGTTTAAAACAAGTATAAAACAATACCAAGGTTATTTAAGATAACCGCGGTATGAAAAATAGGGTAATTACCACTGCCACCAGCCAAGTCTTGATGAAAAGGGAGTGAAACAGTGCTCCAAGAGAAACAGACAAAAAGGGTTAAGTATTAACCTTTTCCAGTACTCTGTGTAAGATAGTTTGTACTGGCTCTGTGGATTTAAAGAGACTAATAAAGTCAATGGCAACTTTGCATGTTCTGGGAGACAGTAGTCAGTCCCAGAAAATGTAGTCTGAGTTGGTAAGTCTAAAAGACAACCCTGTGTCACTGCACTGAAGGTTCTGTGTAACACACAGTAAAAAGATGATGCCTCTGGAGTAGGTGAGGCACCCCAGTCTATGAACACACGAATTGTTAGACACACACAGCAAAACACATGTAAGAGTGGGAAAAAAGGCTGACACTCTTACCTTGGGTTGCTCACTGTAGCCCGAACATCCCAATGCTTTTGGAAACTGGATTGGAGGGGTTTGAGATGATCTGTAAGTTACCCCCAGTCCTTTACTGGGCTCGCCTCTGGTCTAATCCTCACCTTCGTAAATACAAAGAGGCAGTTACAGATGTTTTGTCCCAGTAGGGGGGCAGCTCCTTAAAGTGGGCTGCCCATGTGAAAGGATATCTTGGTTTGCTGGGTTTGGAGGATTAGTGGTCAAATCCCTCAATCATCACACTGGTTGCAAAGGAAGCAATCAAGAATGCAGCAGGGGCAAAGGCACAGGAGGACATCCAGGGAAGATCTGGGGCTTCTGAGCAGCTGGCCGGATATCTTTCAATAAAGATGTGGGTGGGCTGCAAAGAATACCTGGACTATATCTCACCCAGGTGGGAAATAGCATTATATTTTAAGTTCTGTATTGGAATCTTGCCGACTTCTTATTTCGGCATAGATGGAATATTGTTGTTTCCGTGTCATATATCCTTTGTGCTTAGTCTGAGGAGACAGTACAACACCATTTGTTATCTGTCCACCCACCATGCCTCTGAGTAAGTGCTCCCTGAAGCCACTGTCCTTAAGCCGTGCATGTAGGTTTCTAGCTGGTCTATGGAAATTCTACAGGACACCTTGGATAAGGAGGCTTTGCTTGCCAATACAAGTTATCTAAGCTGGGCAAGAAAAATGTATATGAGGAAGGCTAAGTTGCTGAACAGTGCTATGGGGTAAAGACATCTTTCTGTACGAGCTGCTGTTTTCTGTATAATGTTGATCTGTTTTTATTTGGTTTTAAGGCAAAGCACTGATTGTGTAATTTTAGTGGAATAATTATGAGCTAAGTGAATGTGAAGATGTAACTTATGTATTTTTTAACTTTTCTGTGAATTGCTTTTATGGCTATTTTGTCAAAATAAATCAATAAAAGTAAAGTAATGATTGTATTTTGCAGTATGTGATTCCTTTTAACTAACTATTTGCTGCAGCGCCTGCTGATTCTCAAGAACTCTGCAGCACAGCTTGCATAGGCTCCTCTCGGTTCATTTCTGTTTCAGATGTACTTAAATAGCTGCATTGGCTCCCGGTGGCCAGCCGGATTAAGTTAATGCCTTGTGCATTGTGCACCGTGCTTTTTATGGTATTGGCCCGGAGTTCCTGCAGGAGAAATTTTGCGGGTATGTGCCGACTCGCTCCTTGCGGTTGGCAAATACAACTTGTATTTTGGTTCAACGTGTTAGTCACAATTGTGTGGGAGGCTGCTCTTTTCTGTTGCAGTCGCACAGTTGTGGAACTCTCTGGCCACACCTCTTCATCTTACTAAGGATCATCTCAGCTTTAGACAGGCTGTAAAAACTTGACTTTTTGCAGCCAAATTTCTGATTTTGGTCTTCAGCTTTCTTTGCCCGTCTCAGTATAGTTTTGCTTTAGCGCCATGATGCCCCTTGGGGTAAGAGTTTGCACTTTATAAATGGTTTAACATAACATAACATAAAATAATGCAAAGTGTAATGTAGAAATGAAGCATAATTCAAAGTTCCATTGTATTTTGCCATGCAGTTCATCTCACTTTGAATAATACTGTATTTTATTCATCACAAAATATAATATGCCGGAGCACATAACTTGATGTAGCTTGATGTTGAGTTAAGTTGACATAAGATCCACCTCACTGGACCCCAGCCACACCACAAGATATGAGACCATACTAAGGCCCTGATTGATAATTTTCAAACATGTTCCAAGCTCAGGCCTCATAAAGCACTGTGAAATGGCTGTCTAATGAACCTGGACCCGTGAAGTGCAAAGAAAACTGTCACATATTTCAATTTTACGACACTCACAAAATCAATTTTGCTAAACTCATGAGAACAGCTTATAAGATGTACGTACAAAAGCCAAAGAAACTAGTTGGACATGAATAACCTCATTAAGTAGAATGTATATGGGTTGTATCAACAGTGACCTCTGTCAGAGATGATAATGTATGTCTTTCATTAAACATACAATTTGCTTGGGGTATAATGGAAGAACATTAAGTTAAATAGAAAAATCATTATCTCTGGAAAAACAATATCACAAAATGATATTCCACATCTTTAATTCTGCATCCTTTAACATAGATTATGAAACTAGCACATATACATTAAATGCTATTGCATTTAAATTAAATGCCTCTCCATAGCATTTGAGGTGAAATTCCCTCCCATTTTTTGCGTAATGGGATTCAGAGGGAAGAGCCCCTGCTTTCAATGACAAGAGAAGGAGAGGAGGAGATGATTATAAAATAACTTGCACAAAGAAATGAGATTAGATATATTGAAGATTGTTTCTGGATACAGCTAGAAGGAGATAGCTGGTAGATGAAACCATCTGGATGACTAGTTCCCAGGCAGGCTGGAGACAGAAGTCTTTGCAGGGAGAGATCAGCCTAAACTGAAGATTGGTTTCCTGACCGGCAGCTGAAAAGAGACCTTTCGGATGGAGTAATTCATGACTGACCATAAATCCTTGGGTAATTTGAGGGGTGGGAGCAAAATAAAATTTTAATCTGACAAAAATACAGGTGCAGTGTGCAATATGGTGTCTTGTGTCTCCCATTTATACTCAGTACCACGTTTGATTTAATTTCCTTATAGCCAAATGCATTTTGCATTTAGAAGCACAGTTTACAACTGACCGAATTGAGTGCTAATTAAATACAAATTGATTTTATCAAAAAGAGCACCATTAAAAATAGAATCCCTTACATCCCTCATGGCCATATCATATGCAGATGACATCCTCCTTGCCACCATAGTCAAGACCATTCCCACTGAAGCACTCCTGATTTACCTGACAATCATCAGCAGTTCATTAACTCAAGACACCGACTTGAAGCTCAAGACAGGACAAAACCCCCTGCATCTCAAGAAACTAACAATGGACCCTGAAGGACTCACCAACTACCACTCCATCTCCCATCTTGCATTTCAATGCAAGATCTTTGAGAAAGCAGTAGCCAGGCAACTCCTCCAATATATCAAAGCCAAAATCCTTATTTAGTCCTAAGAGTCTGGGTTAAAGACCCAGATCCAGCACAGAAATGGCCACCATCAAGGTGATTGATGATACTGTTAAAATTCTTGATGATGGTCATCCTTGCCTCCTGGTTCTCATTAACCTCTCAGCAGCATTCGACACAGTAGACCATTGGCCGTTCACCAAAAATCTACATGACTGCATGGTGATCAGCCAGTTCTTCCTCAGGTGGTTCATTACTTTTATAATCTCCACCAGTTTGTACACATGTGTTCCTCCACATAACACACTCTACTCATCACATGTGGAGTCCCACAAGGATCCATGCTTTCCCCTGTGAGCTTCAATCTTTACATTGAAATGCTCTGAAATCTCCATGCCCCATACAACATCCACATCCATCAATTCACAGATGACACACAGCTCTACTGCACAATATCCTCCTTCAAAGAAATCCACAGGCTCAAGGCCTTCCTCATATTGATCCATTCATCGGTTTCCCATGGTTTTCTGAAGCTCATCTACTCCAAGACTGAATTCCAACTGCTGACCAACAACACCGAACACAAAGTGCAGAAAGGTAGTGCATGTGCACACTAAGCATAAACCAATTGAATGCAAGTCAAACAAGTAAAGAAAGCTTGGATGCAGGGTAGGTAACTGAACCCAGACACAAGGTTGGAAATACAACTGAAACAGAAAAGTATCCAAAGGTCTTGGATACTCCCGTCCCCTGCAGTCCTTTATCCTGAACATTCAGTCAAAAGTAAGTAAAGATGTTGAATTATTTAAATATATATAGAAAGACATTCTTAGTTCCAAAGTCATTCAATAGGTAAAACATTGTTTTTCTTTATGGTAGTATCATCAGCACACCACGTTTTGGGATACAGGCTCCTTTCATCAGGTGCAATTCAAGGTCTACAATGTAACATGACAATGTATCAACAAAATATACACAGTGTTCACAAGGTACATCTTATATATCACCATACACCCTGATAATCAGACCAGCTATGCTATGAACTTTGAGGGCCCCAAACCTCAGCTGGCCTGCTGTGCCAAGTCCCATTAGTTCAACAATGAAGTTCACCTCTCTTTCAAAAAGCACTTAGCAAGAAAAACACACATGGCTCAGTATCAACTTTCTCTCCAGCTGGAAATCAAGCTCTTCATCCCAGAAATCAACTTCAGATCTGCTGCTCAAGCCTTGTCCATCTCTCATTAGGATGGTGAGCAATGCCCTTTTGGAAGAACATCTGGTCACTACAATGACATCCCTGAGAAGTGCCCTGCATGCTGCAATACATCTCATTAATGGAGTCACATTTGACCACATCGCTCTGACCTTCATCGAACGGCACTGGCTCCCGATGCAAGCCTGTCCCATCTTCAATTCATACGGAATCCTCTACAATGCTGTCACCCTAAAGCCCAAAGCTACCTCACTGGTAGACTCAGCATCTCCAGAGGACTATGATCCACCAGAAGCAAGGACATGTACAGACTTGAACTCCACAGGTGCAGGAAGGAGATAACAACAAGGCAGGCCTTCTCTCTCGACACCCCAAGACTCTGGAACCACCTACATGTCAACATCATTCTGGTCCTTCATGTGTCTACTGTTCCGGAAGGAGCTAAATATCCTCATCTACAATGAATGGCTCCTCCCTAACAGCCAGGTCCACAGACCCCCACCTCCCCACTGGGTGATCTGCTCTCCACTTTTTCCTCCCCTGATTGCTTGTAGATCCCTTGTTACCAAATGATCTGCCCTCCCCTTCCACTGCTGGCAACCTTTTCCCTTGTCTCTCTGATTCCTTCACCATGTTATTATCTCTATGATTGTAAAGCTCTCAGTTGTTTCCTGAATCTAGGTCTGTGCTAAAGCAAAACTCTAATAATAACAATAATGATAATAATAGAACCATGCAGGTTATAATGTCCTTGAGTAATACTATTACTTAATGTGATAGCATGTATATTTGCAGCAAGATGGGAGCCTAGTAATAGATTACTTTAGATGTTTGTGTACCAGATATTAGCACAGAGTATTACTGTATTCATAGTCAACCATGATATGATAAGATATGATATGGCATTTGTAACGCGCCTATACACAAGTGTTTCAAGGCGTGACGAGGCAGGGAGGGGGGAACAGGGGGGAAAGACAGACAACGATCCTACTAGGCCAGGTGTCATTCAGATCGCGCAAATGCAGGGGTAGGGGCAAGGGAAAAAGTGCAAGGGGAAGGGGAGAGGGGGAAGTGCTGAACAGGGTAAGTAGAATAAAAAATAAATAAATAAATAGGGCCAGCTGGTGGCAAGTGCAAGGTAAGTGCAGACAAGTGCTGGGAGGGGGGGGCTGTAGGGATGCAGAGACAGTCCCGCAGTGCAGGGGTTTGGCAGAGAGGCAGTGCAAGTGGAGAGTGGCTGGGCCAAGGACCGAGGTCGGTGAGAGTGGCCCAGGTGCAGGTTCAGTGCAGTTTCAATGAAGAATTTAGCAGGGGAGAGGGAGAGAGAAAGCAGAAGCAAAGAGGAAGGTTTTGAGGTGCTTCCGGAACCGAAGATGGTTCTCCTCAAGTTTCAGGGAGGCAGGAAGGCTGTTCCAGAGGGAGGCCCCTGTCGCAGAGAGAGATCTACCCCCAGCTCGTTGCTTCGAGAAGCAGCTGACCCTGAGGGAGTTGGAGACAGATGAGTGAAGAGCGGAAGGAAGATATTTAGGGAGAGAGAGTTGAAGGTATTTAGGCCCCAGGCCCCAGAAGGCCTTGTGGACAATGCAAAGGGTTTTGAACTTAATCCTCGCAGCCACAGGGAGCCAGTGTAGAGATTTCAGTCCTGGAGAGATACGGTCCCTGGGCTTGAGGCCAAGGACAAGTCTCGCAGTCCTGTTCTGGATGAGTTGCAGAGGGCGGAGAGTGGAGGCAGGCAGATTAATATAGAGGCTGTTACAGTAGTCCAGCTTCGAGAGAACCAGGGCCCTGGAGACCGTGAGCTTCTGGGGGAAGGAGAGGAAGGGAAGAATACCTCTGAGGAGGTGCAGCTGGTAGTGTGACTTCTTAGAGACGTCAGATATATGAGGAGAGAAGGAGAGTGTGGAGTCCAAGATGACCCCGAGGTTTTTTGCCTTGCAAGTAGGAGCAGGAAGCGGGCCAAGAGAGGCTGGCCAGAGCGCTGCAGGGAAGGAGGGAGTGGGTGTGCCGATGAGTAGAATCACAGTCTTACTGGCATTAAGGCAGAGGTCATTGGCCGCACACCATTCCTGGATAGCAGACAGACAGTCAGAGATGAGGGAAGGAGAGGAGGAGGCCGAGGGTAGCCTGAAAATGAGCTGGGTATCGTCCGCATAGCACTGAAAGTTGGGACAGAGAGTGGCGATGCGGTGGGCAAGGAGTGCCAGATACTGGTTGAACAGCCAGGGAGAGAGATTAGATCCCTGGGGGACACCACAGGTAGAGAAGAACATGTCAGAGAGGAAGGACCCCAGTTGGACCTGGGAGGGTCGATTGGAAAAGAAAGAGGTCAGCCACGCCAGAGCCTGACCAGTGATACCCAGGTTATCACGGAGACAGTTGAGCAGGATGGCATGGTTGACAGTGTCAAAGGCAGACGAGAGATCGAGCAGAATGAGAACACACGGAGTGTTGGAGTCGAGGTTCGAGAGCAGGTCCTCACGGATGTTCAGGAGAGCAGTTTCCGTGCTTCTGGCAGTTCTGAATCCCGATTGATGGTCATGAAGACTACCAACAGATTCAGCATGGAGGTTGAGCTGGGAGATGGCCAGTTTCTCCAGGAGCTTGCCCAGGAAGGGAGTGATGGAGACTGGGCGATAGTTAGCCGGGCAGGCGTGGTCGGAAGAGGGTTTCTTAAGAAGAGGGTGCACAAGGGAGTGCTTAAGGGGGGATGGGAAGACTCCAGAGGCGAAGGAGTGGTTGCAAAAGTCAGCCAGGGCAGGAGCCAGGAAGTCGATGTGGTCCTTGATAGTTTTGGAGGAGCAGGGGTAAACCTGTTTAGACGAGGCTTTCATAGATCGGACTTGTCTGAAAACCTCGTCAGCAGAAAAAAGGGGAAAGGCAGAGAAGGAGGGAAGAGGGGTGGCTGCAGAAGGGCCAGAGGAAGAGCCAGGAAGAGATGGAGGGAGGTGATAGGAGGAGAGTGTGGACAGGATGTCCTGAGTTTTAGAGATGAAGTGAGAGGCCAGTGCAGTGCAGAGGGCCTGGGAGGGGACAGGAGAGGTAGAGACTGCAGCAGGGTTGGCAAGCTCCTTGCAGAGTTCAGACGAGTTGTTAGATGCCGCAGAGATGCAGGCTTGGATAAGGGCTCTCTTCTTGGTGAGAACGGAGAGACGGTATTGCCTTTGGAGCAGGCGGCAGGCCAGTTTGTCAGAGGATGTACATGAAGCACGCCATTTCCTCTCTGCCACCCTGCACTTGCGTTTTGGGGTGACGAGATCCGAGTCATACCAGGAGTTGCATTTGGCTTTGGGCTTCAGGCGGATTCTCATGACAGGTGCAAGGATATCAAGACTATCAGATATAGCAGAGTGGAGTGTGGAGAGGGCTGTGTCAGGGTGGGAGTCAGCCGAAGGGGGAGGGTGGGGCAAGAAGGTGCCAGCTAAAGCATCTATTGACACGCGCTTCATGGGTCGGATGACCGAGAAGGTGGGTGGCAGTGATGAGGGTGGCTTTGCCTGTGGGGTAGGGAGGGTGAGGTGGGAGGATAGGAGAAAGTGATCACTCCAGGAGAGAGGAGTGGAGAGAGAGACAGAGAGGGGAAGGTCAGAAGAGATCAGAGCATCAAGAGTGTGCCCTGCAGAATGGGTAGGCCCAGACGGGAGAACAGAGAGTGAGAGAGAGTCGCAGAGGTCACGAAAGAGTCCAGAGGGGGGACAGGAGGCATCCAGGTGGATGTTGAAGTCACCAAGGAAGAGGAGTTGAGTGGTTGAGGCCAGGAGTGAGGAGGAGAGGTCAGCCCACTCAGAGAGGAAGGAGGAAATTTGACCAGGTGGTCGATAGATAGTAGCCACTGTAAGAGAATGGATAGGAGAGTCAGCAGACAAGACACTCAAAAGAGGAGTAGGTCTGCGTAGGAGTGACAGTGGCAGGAATCCACTCGGGGAAGATAAGGGCCACAACCCCCCTGCACGGTTGGGCCTGGGCACGGAGAGGATCTTGTAACCGTCAGGTAGGAGTGTGTCAAAGCTGGTGACAGAGCTGGCCGTGAACCATGTCTCAGTGAGACCGAGGACATCCAGGTCCAGTTCCTCAAGAAGGTGACAGATATCAGAGGAATGTTTGATGGCAGAGTGTTAATCCTTTGTAATCCCTTATCCAGAAATGCAAAGGCAGATGTCTGTGGAATGTCAAAGAGCAAGGGTGCTTTAACATGGTGCCCAGCCAAAAACCTGTAAATCTAAATGCAAACTGCACATCTGTTCATTGGAAACTGTCAATATATATTTTGAGAAAGGTGCACACATATGTGTCCAGAGAAGAGTGCACAATCCCTAAGAGCATTATTTTCCTAGTATAAACCTTTCGGAGCCAGATGCAATCTGTTCATGCTTACATTTAAATGACATGCACATAGCATATACATTCACAAGCCCACATTCATACAGGGAAGAATGAAAGTGTACCTATAAATGTCATTTAGTCAAGTAATACTCTGATGCCATACTTTTCTTGATACTGGAGAAAATCAAGTGATTTTTGAAGACATTTCAAATGGTACTATATCAATATGTACACATGCACTGTCTGATAAACAGCCATGTTATCTTTGAAGTACACTGGGTAGCTTACATAGAAGCAATCATAAAAGGGGTGTACTTAGAATGCTTTGTTTTTTTAGAGTATCATATGTACACAAAATGAATAATGGAAATTAATGTGTGTGTGAATATATATTAGTAAGATTTATATAAGCAGGACAAATCTCGTTTTGCTGACTAATTGTTTAGGTATATAACACTGTCGTCATACCTTTGTTATAAAGCTGGAGACCATCTTGCTCAGATTGACTTAATTATTTAAATAAATTCAAAGTTTTGAAAAATCACTATCTGTTTTTTTTACCGAGAATTGTGAGGTTGGAGAATATATCGGGGACATGAAACACTAATATTAACTTATAATTTAAACATAAAAGAACTGTCTTTCACAATGTACTGTGCAACAGCGCACCTGATCCGCCGAATCACAGTCAAGCATGATTTATTCTAGAATGTTGCATTTTCAACCCACTGTTCCCATAGCACTACATAGTGTTCCATTTGTGGCTTGAACCAGGGCGGGGTGAAAATAATGATTTCTGCTGCAAAACACTTCTTTCGTTATCTTGTTATTCGATGCTGTCACACCGATCTCTAAAGGTTCAGTGAAGCAAAGTGAAATGAAATATAGATGTTCAGAATTATACAAGATATTTATTTCTCATATACTAACAACCATCTAAATAGACAAGCCCATAACAATGGCTTATATTCATATTTGATCATATTATGTTGTGGGGCTCCTTCCCTCACTGTGGCAATACATAGAAGACCACAAAAGGTCACTTCTAAACCTTTTGAAAGATTAATGGATTTCTTGTATGGCAAAAAACTCCTCTGTGGTCCGGGCCTTTTAGTTATTAAACTGGAGGGCAATTCAGGGAAGGAACTGCAATGAACTGTAACAGAAAAGCAAGAATGTGCCCCTTAAAATGTCGAGAAGGTGGAGTGAAGGTGAAGAGGAAGAGAGCCACAAGTCAGTCTAAAAATTGTGTTTCCTTGTATATAAAAGCATGGGGATGATCACAGCAATTACAGCAATTACATCTATGTAACTCAATATTCAGAGGCACATGAGTTGTGCATTCCGTGTAGACAAAAGTCAACAATCGGAAAGGTGCACACCCATAGCTTGCAAGTCACACTGTTGTATAAACTAAAAGACTGTAAAACAGAGCTGAATTGGCTCCTGTGTGCGGCATCAGCCATTTTGCTCTGTGTATAACTCAGCCAATCTATTTAAAAAACACACATTTCAAACACTATTGCATTTGATTGAGTATTTGGCTACTGCATGTTTTATGTCAAAAACCTAAATGCTACCAAGGCTATAACTGGATCAGCCCCTCAGATTTTAAATACCTACTCTATATTATGGATTTTTTGTATCCTTAATGTTTGACATATGCAATATTTGTGTATAATAGGCATATATTATTCACCCCATCCATCTTCTAAAACAAATTAAAACAAATATACGCAATAGATCACTGGTGGAGTGGTACAAACCCATCTTCCATGAACTTTGTTCAATCAGTGTATTCAGAATAAACATAATTATTTCATTTATGAACTCCTTTAATCCTTTTTGAACATATTTTGTGAGGTGCATACATTAATGCTGCCCACATTTCCCTATTAAAATAAATACAAAAAATGCATTGCATTTACAGGATCAAACCCGGCTCCCAATTCTACTTCCTTTTTTAACATTCGAGAGTGCACATTTTTACACTCGCAATGATCACTCGGAATGATCTGGTCACAATTTATGTGCAACCATGGTTGCTTAAAAAAGAGCAAATTATATCAATATGTACCATGCTCCCGCTTGAGGATAAAATTAATTACCTACACTGTAGGACAGGAGATAATGTGACATGTTAAATATGAAACAAACTTAATGCATCAACAGAACAATGCAACACACCGAGGTGTGAGTAGGGATGCGTAATTAGGTTTATTTTGGGCATATATAGAAAAGGGATGAAATGAATAATTGTGTGGTATGTTCCTCACAGTGATAGATGATATTATATGACCTCAAAGGGCACATCACTTGCCAGCCAAGATTACAAAAATCGAAGACAAACACTGTAGGCATCTATGAGTGCCTTTTGATGAGATGAGCACATTGAAACTACAGGTTGTTATAGAGAGTGCTGATGCCTGGCCACAGATTAGAGGTCAGAAATGGCTTGGATCTGGCCTTCTCTAGTGGAAATCTATAACAAGCTGACCAGCAGTGTACAAGGTGTGCCCACAACTGGACAATTTTCATCAGAGTACATAGTACATAGTTCCGTTTTTCTTAACTTGTGTCCACACGACTTTGTTATACTGAATTCAAATTCTGGATAGTATCTTACCAAAAATAATGACTATTTCCCATTACCTCCGAATTATGGCATTTGCTTAATACTAAAAACTCAATTTAAAAATGTTACTCAATGTTTGAAATGAGTTCTATGTGCACCAAAAGACTGTGGGCAGCACCCGTTTGTCAAGTGTGGAAATAAATATACAAATGGCATTTAGTATTGTGCACATACTATGCAGAATAAAAAGATTTTTAGTTATAAATGCAAAACATCATCAAAGCCTATTGTGTTTTCATATAGACTTTAGAGGTAAATATGAAAGCGATGGTGCTAGTTTAGAAAATGTCTGGGGCTCGGAGTGTGATATTAAGAAAAGAGCACATGAGTGTTGTAATGGTTTAACAATAGGAACACATACCCATTGTGGAGGAGAACATTCCCTTGATTTAGGACATCTCGTCAAAGCATTGATATACAATGTAAATTAACATTAACTAGGTGGACATTCAATGATTGACCGAATATTATTTAAGGTATTTATTGGTAAATGAATACAATTAGCGTATGGAGATCATTATTGACCTCCTTTTAGCCAAACAGAATGTTTAAAAATGCAGTCAATAACTACTAGGATTGACTGCTCTCTGAACAACACATATTCAAAACCAGACAGGGAAACAGCAATGCAATTTCCAAGCAAAGTTTCTTTCAATAAGGCACTTCCTCTCTGAGAGGACGTATATATTGTTTCACAACAGTCTAGTGTTAGGCAGAATCATCTGCAGTACCCTTTGGGAATACTACAGGTATTTAAGACTACAAGTGTAAGCACAATTTCACCTTTGGTACAAGCCTGTACTACGCAGTAAAGTGGTAGCGATGGCTGAGCAGCAAGACTTATCTCAAGAGTTTAAGAAAACAGTAGAACAAGTTACACAAAGGACCAACCCATACAGTGATTCAAGTAAACACTTACTCAAGGTTTCTTAGTAAAAGAATATACATGTATTTACTCAATCATTTATAAAATATTACACTAGCATAAGCAGCTCAATATCACACACTAATACAGCTCAAAAATCCAACCGGTAAGTAATTGAATAAGTTTAGCTCAAAAATGAAGTGGGAGCAAAACGGCACTTCAGATACTTAAGAAGGGAGGGAAAAGACTAGGTTATGAGAATAGACAGCCCAAATAAATTCATAGGCACGGCAAAGGGTTTCAGTTAAATACAACCAGCAATTCTTCTCAGCAAGCCTGGGCCAAAGTCAATGGTTCAGAGTCTTTTGTATAGGATAGCACAGTTCTAAGGTAAGTAACGGTTAAGTCTTTGCCACAGATTTTTAAAGGATTTGGCTAGGCGAAAATGTTGACGAATGTTTAGGGAAGGACAAGCCTTCATAGTTGAGGAAAGTTTCACACACTTTATCGATGGCCAAAAAGATTTCCGGACCACGTTTGCACAGTACCTTTTAAATGAAGAAATCTGTAGCTGAGGCAGTTGTTCCTGGCAGTTCGAGCAGATCTCGCTGTTCCTGAGCTTCAGTCGTGGGGACAAGAAGGAGGATGTCAGGAGGTTCCTGCACTTCCCAGGGAAGAGGCCAAAAGCTGTAGCAAGACGTTGGTTTAAGGTGTGAGTGCCTTAAAGTCCACAAGCTGGTTTCCTTCCTTCTGGCTATCTGGTTTTCAACAGCACTCTGATGAAAATTCGACCAGAATAGGACAGTGTCCAGGTGGCTTACGAGTTGGTTGTTCCCATCAAACTCAAGGGAAGAAGTTAACCTTGAAGTGCTTCTCTGTCATCAGAGTTTCAGGCAATTCGGACCTGCAGCAGGGCTTCATCGGTCTTCCAAGAGTTGCAGCAATCCTCTTCCTTCCTCTCCTCTTCGGTTCTTTCGTTCCAGTGGTCGACTCTTCTTTGCAAGTCCTAGAGACCTGCTTTTAAACAGTTTTCCCCCATTCATTCCAGCCTAGCTGTCACTCACACAGCAGGGTGGCTGTCCTTGCCCGACAGCCAGCCAGCCAATCACACCAGAATGCATTCAGGTCTCCTAGGAGACTAAGCAAAGGGAGTATCGGGCACCTCTCTCACATCCTGTCCACCCCAGACACTCTGGCACCAGAGGAGGGCTTCAGTACAGAAGGCCATCAAAGGGCACGGACAAAGGGACCAAACCTGGTTTAATGCACAGAGACAAGCACACAAATGATTTTTCCTAAAAGAAATGGCAAATAAAGATGACCGGAGTATGTTTTTACAGATAGGTCTCGGCGCCATATTGAAAATCATGACTACCCCTGATTTTCAGCTACCGTTGTTAGCGTTCGCGAAAAATCATGGTAGTTGATCTAAACCACTGCCACCAGCCATTTAAAATAGGAAAAGGTAACATTCTACTGTTACATGAGTGTTTTGACTCAGGGCAAGCTAGGCAACCCCTCCAGCTGTCTATAGTAAGATTGGGTGTGCTGGGTCAGTACATTTAAAGAGACTAGTAAAGTCAATTTAACTTTACATGCCCTGGTAGACAGTAGTCAGTCCCAGGGAAGGTATTTAAAGCTTGGGGAGTCTGAAAGACACCCCTGTGCCACTGCACTGAAGGTGCTGTGTGACACACAGAAAAAGATGATGCAATGGAGTTTGTTTAAAACACCATAACCAAAGAACACAACAGTAAAACACACATCTAAATACATGAAAGAGTGGGAAAAACAGGCTCACATTCTTTCCAGGTAAAAATCAAATCCTAGAAATCCAGCAAAGTTGCTGGGGGTGTCAAAAGGTAAGGTAAATTAGCACATTTGGTGAATTCTCCCTAACACCTAGTTAACACACGACAGAGAATGCTAACACATTGGAAAATGCTTTCACTTTGGAGAAACTGTTTTCTTTTAGGTGACACCAAATTCATGTTCACGTTAAAACTGTTTCAGGTAAACCAAGTAATGTTATTTTTTTAACATTTTACTTATGGCAAACATATCAGAGTACAGTAGGTTACATGTCAACTTCTTAAAGAAATGTTATTTTAATATGGAAAAATAAAAACACTTGTTGAAGTGTCATATTTATTTCACTTCAACACAAAATCTCCAAAGTGTGTATTGATATGATCAGGAGAAAATCTACATTTATACATTTGTATGTCTATATATTCTCTTCTATGACGCAGCATAGCTCATTAAAATATCTCTGTACTTGTAGCTGGCTTACAATATGTCTTTGTCCCATCAGGTTCTTTGCAATACTTTATTTGATGATCAATGTTCAAAGATCCACTTTTTATATTTAATGTTCCTTCAGTTGTTGTGTACTTTGTCCAATGTGTATCTTGCTGCAAAGGCATCTTAAACTGTGGTTAATTAAACTGCTATGTCAAAACTGTTTCAGGAATGTTCTTGCAAGATATGCTTGATCTGGATTATATGATTTCAACATAAGCATGTGATTTATGGAAACCTGCTTTTCTTCAGGTTTCGATGGAAGCTTCCTAATGTCCATATACAGTTGCCACTTGTAATCATACCTGTCATGTTACACATATATTTATGACCAAATAGTAGAAGATAAAAGGAGTGGACAGCACACATTTGATGTTTTTGCTCAATGGGCCTTAGGTAAGAGTATACTTTAATATAATTCCAGTTATCTTTTGAAAGGATGGCTACAAGAGAGTTGTGTTTCGTTATACTTGAACCTTAGAAATTGTAGATTTGATCACAATCTCAGAATATTCTCTTTATTAAACTGTGTACCATACTTAGGTTCACATTTTTCTCTTATAGATGTGCCCCTGAACTGTTCGAAAAAAGTTTGGTTTTAGGAAATATAGAGTAGTGTAATAATTTACAAGACAATTAGAAGTTCATGATGCATGATGGTTGGGGTCAAGTATTTGTTAAAACAAATCTTATGTGGATATTCCTTAATCATGAGGACTGGTGTTGTGTGTGACAGTAACATCTGCACTGGTCAACCGAGCCCACTAGTGAACGTGATATTTTGTAAAAGGAGTTTGCATTTGCTGCAAATCTACATGTGTCTATCATTGGGTATTTGCTAGAGCTGTAATGTTTATTTACAGCTGGAAGTTTGATAGGGCAGACTGTGCTAGAGTTCAGTCCAGAGAGTGGGCCCTTCACATGCCAGCTGCCAACCAGTCCAAATGTCATCCTTCTTTGTGGGTTAAGGTATATTGAGAGAATGGCCTAATCCAGAATTCATGCACAGACTTTGAGATTGGTGGAAACCACTGTCTGATTGTACCCAAGAACCAATAAACCTTCTTTTTGCTGTTGATGGGCGAGCACCCCTTGTTTAGTGTCTGCCTAACAATTGTTTTTACTAGAATACCATGGCTATACATGGGAACCTTTATTGCAGGGTCGTTGACACCCGCAAGTCAGCTGTTACATATAATGTGCAAACCAAGGAGCATCTGTCAGCAGTGCCAATGGTAGGAGTACACTTTGAGATTGTTGGGGTGAACATTAACTGGATCCTTTAGCCCCCCCCCCACCCAACAACTTAATGCAGCAAATACACATTAGTGGTCATGGAACATGCCACTAGGTCCAATACACAAGTACCCTTGATAAGCATCAATACACTTATGGTGGCACAATATCTCAATTGGATTTTCGAGTTGGAATGCCCAAGAAAGATTTTTTAGAGTAGGGTCCCAACTTTCACATGCATTATTTAAAGTTAGAGTCTGGTGTGATTTAGAAATATCTCATTGAAACTTTCATAAGCCTCCAGAAAGCCAGTTGTGAGATTTTAGACAGCCCCAGGCAGTGATCCTTTGACCTGATATTGCCATTCTTGATGTTTAGTTACAGAGATATGCCATAGAAGTCTGAGGTGTGCAACCCTTTAAGCTAATTTTTGACCTCGGATCACCAAGAATAGTGCAATGAGCCCCTCACCAAGATGTCACAAGAAATAGACACACATGGCCCAGTCAAGAAATATCATCTCTTTATAGTTCTGGCAACAAGGCAGCTAGAGGATTGTAAGAATGTTCTCAAACAGTTGGCCTCACTCATCTGCCTGACTTGAAGTTCAACTGTGAAACGTAGGGCTTGCAGATGGTCAGTGATTGGTTAGGCATGCATGAGTCAGTTGTCAGAAGATGCATTGCTTGCAGATTTTTTTTAACCATCTATGGGGTAATGGGGCACTACTGGCACACTGCACCTGAAAGTATGGGGCTTTACTTTATGTTATTGTGTACTGTACACTATGGTAGCTCAATACTGTGAACAGGACAGATGTTCAATCTTTCGAAAAAGCTTACCAGCTAGTGCATAGTCAAGACAGATCCTGTTCCTGATCACAAATAACTTACACATATATTGATAGTATTTTGTTGTATTCACATATTCAAAGGGGAACATAGTATTCTCAATCTCAGAGGAAGTGTTCCAATTTTGAGTCATTTGCACTTTCCATCTATCAAAAAGTGGTGAACCATGTTCCACTTGCCTTGGGCTATTTCTACCTTGCATACATGGGCAACACGGTTGTCTTAAGAGCCAGCTGAGAGCAGCATTTAAAGCGTATCAGGATGATGTTACAGGCTCAACATCAGGCTAAGCCATCATGGCATACATTTGCGAGTTGACACAAGTTATGGTATTATACCTTGAGAAAAGGTTTTGACTAGGGAACATTAAGTAACTACAGGCAAAGATCCAAGCTGCCCTCAATGAGATCCTCCTCCCACGCAGACATGGTTGAGAATCTACTTTGGTCTTTCTAGTCGTGGTTTAGGAATGGGATTAGTACAATGGAAGCAGAGAGGAACCACTGACTCCATTAACTTCCGTTAAATAGCCAAAGTAGTTCTTTGGATTGAGGAATTTCAGCAGTCAATGAGCGCAAGAAAGATGCCCATGGAAATGCTGAAATATCCCATCCTTACCAAGTCATTCATTGTACAGACTGACATATCTATGAAAGAGAGAACAATATTTAAAATCTGTACTAGTTAAATCCATACTTAGGAATTTTAAAATGTCATTTGGATTCCTATTGGCCAGTGCATTCATCAATACATGGTTTGTAGCAGGTAATTTCGTGTTGGCTGGATGCAGAGTGTTTTGTGAAAATTGTGTGAGTGCAAAAGCATATATCATATTATGCAAGGGAATGTTTCTACTCATGACATTGACAGTTCATTGTAGTTCATGAATTGATTAAAACATATTTTGTTTTGTTGTGTCTGGGACCCAATGTGCATGTTCACTGTATATATCATTCCAAGTTTTGATTTCTAAAGGTTATGATTGATCATAGAACAAAGACCTTTCTTGATCTTGAAAAGTGTGTGGTTGCTGTCCTCCGAGATAGTGGAAGAGAATACCCATTTGTATTCTCCAGCTTCTTTGCATGCTCAGATATCAGAACTGGGCTACTGGAGAGGAAAGGATGCTACAAGATGGGAACTTTAAGCCCTAACTCTTTGTGTCTTCATTCTTGGTCGAAATACACCATACTCACGTAAAGGGTTTTACGGAAAATAACCCTGAGAATCTCAAACTATCACTGTGGTCCATATCTCTCTGCATTATACCATGGTGGACAAGCCAGGGAATTTTTAATAACGCTGTTGATGGGCATTCATAGTGATTTACCAATAAGAGCTTAGAGTCAAAACCACATTGATGGAGTTCATAATCTCTAATCTAAGACTGGCTTGCTGTGAGCCATTCCCAAATTTAGAGGTCAGACTTTAAAAAGGAAACAAATCCAAATGTGCCAACGCAAAGATGCTGGATTCCTGAGGGTGGAGGGCACGTTATGTACCCCTACATTTGCATGCTCAATACATTTACCTGGAGGACGTACTTGGAAGTTGTACACATGTTCACAGCCGGTCTAATCAGTTTAAGGGAACATACATACATTCATTATGGGAGTGCTAACAACCCTTATCTCTACCTAACATTCAGTCAAAGGCCGGTGATCTGGCTTTGTTACCCCAAGATATCAGTGGAATATAAATGTGGCCATATATAGTCATAGTTTGCCTATATGGGATTTTCAGAATGCATGGTGCACCTAGACTAGGTCTGACCTGTGTGAATGGGATATCAGACATGATCCAAATCCTGAACACGTGTTTGCCAAGTAATTCATGAACATTACATGTGATAATCACCTCTTCTAAAGTGGCTGCCAAATGGTTTGACTGTATGAAGCCTGGTGTTTGGGGCTAGGACCCCTAATATGTATCACAATCTCTCATAATATGGATGGCCTACTTTTTTGTATTGCTGCTGTCTTACAAAAGACAAGCAACAGAAGGTGAAGTGAATATATAATGCTAGAATATGTGTTACAGCTTAGTAAGACCTTCTAATGGTGATCGCTGGAAGCTAGCAGGCCCAGATGTCGATGGTTAGACAAAGGCTGGGGCTTATCTGCCCTACCTTGGTGGAATCAACTGAACAAAGTCTCCACAGCTGCTACTTCTGCCACTTATTCGCATCCCCAGAGAAGGATGTGACCAAACTGGCAGGACAGTGATCCCGTGGGAACAACCTTGCACAAAAACTGCCACATCCTGAGATCTGCAAGTGTGAGGTCTCTACACCTACCTAGAAGCAGTTGATTTATGTGATCCTTGCTAATGGAAACTGTTCTAACATTGCCATAGTTACCTCTGCTGATATGCTGTGTCTGCACTCTACACCAGAATTGGCTAGAATCTGCAGTTCGTCCAATTCCAAGGTCTGGCAGTGCAATTCTTTTTTTTTTCCATATCAACATGCTCTCTAGAGTATCTCGCCAGCATGACATCTGATACCACCAGATCACTAGGGCCATGCATTGAGTAATCACATCCCTCACTGACTATAAATGTTCATTTTGAGACATCAGAGTGCTATAAGCTATTGAAATCGCCGAAACACAGACCAGCTCTTTTTACCAAGTACACAATTCTCTCGATGCAACTGTTTTGGATTTTTGCCAAACTATTCTTTGTGTCTGTTTCTTCCTTTCGGGCATCAGATCATCAGAGAGTATCAGGGGACACTTGCCCACACGAGACACACATTTCAAAGCTACACAGTAGCAAGGAACCAAAACCCTTAACTCGGCAATGGTGTGCCGTCTGACTGCAATCAGCATTGGGACCATCTCCTCCTAGACCAATCAGCCAACAGCTAGCTTAAATGATGGTTCTTGAGATAGCCAACCAACGTAGGTGTGCTGAGAATCCAGCAATGGTTGTGAGCGGCAATCATATGAAGATGTATGAACATAACAACTTCTAATGCACTGCTGAAGCACTGGGATGACACAAATGGTGATGTAGGTTGGTGACCTTGGAAAGCAGGTACAATAAAATGTGGAATGTTCACTGGTTGCCGCTCGATCCACATAAATAGCTATTCTATGTGCACTTAACACGTTTATTTTTCGTTGTTTATTCCAGGGCACTTTGTAATTATTGCAGTTCAAAGAGTAAACTGCACCCAATACTGGTATTTGAACCGCAATAATTACGCGGGATGACGTCACGCAGCCTCATTTTCACTCTGCTAGATCTACTTACACGGAGCTTGCCGCATGGCACCAGTGCGAATACTTCTATTAAAGTTCTGGAGAGGGGGATTTTACCCCATTACTACATTGAGCTACCAGCATCAGGTATAGTTATAGGCATCTCTTAGGATATTGGTTTGTTATTAATTGTTTCCAAATAATCTACAGAGATTTTACACAATTTTCTCATATTGTAGATATATCGTTTCTTCCATTGAGTCATATAGGCAGTCATCCAATGAGGGTAAGTTACCTTTTTTCTTTGATTAATTTGTATATCTGTTCATCATTAGTTTACAGACAGTAGAGACTTATCTCTTAATTGGTTACCTTATCATTACTATAGGTAGCAATTGTGCTGTTCAACACATTACTCCTGACCAATATTGCATTGGAATCACGGTATGTTGCAACTTCCCACATAAATATTGTGTACTGCAATGATTTATGTTTTTTCCTCACGCTTAATTAGCATGCCCTAATTTTTGTTTTCTTTTATTTTTACCTTGGGGCATTATTTTGTTTGCATTGGCCACATCCATACATTGAAACACTGGTATGTGAATTTCTTTTTCTATCTGTCTATCATGTTTGAATTTTCATGGTTTGATTATCTTTATACATGCTTTACATGCTTACTTTTATTTTGTGTACAAATGTACAGCCTTGAGAACGACCTGAACAGGTCGAAACACGTGTCGGCTGTTTAGTGAACAATAAATTGGATTTTGAGCCTATTTCTGTATTAAGCTTTATGGACTCTACAATTGGAATTTTGGGATCTGCGCACTGATGACATCTTCCGTATTTAATCCTACGCATTACATACTGATATCTGAACATTCTATTTCTAGAACATGTTAACTTGCATCTTGAACAACATCAATGCAAGATTGATATCCCAGTTTACCTGTTTGCCCAACCGTAGAATATGTAAGCAAGGACAGCTTAAAGAGCTCAGTTGACTGTGGTGAACAATGACCCAAAATCTATCTGTGAAATGCCCTCCTAGCATACCTGAGACCTGTGTTTAACCAAATGAAATTCAGGAAAGCATTCAAAATTCTTCTGTTAAGAAAGGAAGTCCAACACTTTTATAAAAGCCTACTTTTTTGCTCTCATAAGTTAATGATGTGGCAATTACAACGAACCCTGTATTCTTTATTCCAAATACTTTGCTTTTGTTAACCATTGGGTGTGTATCATACACCCTATCCATCAGTCATCCCCCTCTATATCTTTGCACTCTAAAGAATGTTGTTTATATGAGACATACTACAAAATAGTGGATAAATAAAATAAAAAATAAAAAAGAGCCAAGCTAAAACACTTACAGGCACATGGTGCTACAACAGAAGATGTCCAGAGCGAATCTCATACGTTCATCATGCATCTCTAATTCATAAACACATTGTTTATGATACATGTTAACTGTATTTATACATGATAACAACCATAATGAATGGGAATACGCGCGTTTCTCTACCAACCAAACCCTAGATAAGAGACAACGGGCCTCATTACGAGGTTTGCGCTCACAGAATGAAGGGGGCCGGTACGGGACCGGCCCCCTTCATTCCGTCAGGGCTGATTACAGGGTTCCCATCGCGGGACCCGGATCGGACGCCTGGTAAAACCAGACATGCTTTCCGGGTCCCGCGGGGGGAAGAAGGAGGTAACAACGGGACACTTATAAAGTGCCCGTTGTTACCTCCATCCCCATTCCCATTGAGTCCTATAGGGGCTCAAATGGGAATGGGGAATGGTTCCTGCAAGGAGGACATACCGGGTCCTCCTATGTCGGAATGACCCGGTAAGTCCCCATTGCAGGAACCCGGAAAAGGAGCCCGGTTT
This sequence comes from Ambystoma mexicanum, assembly GCF_040938575.1. Classification (NCBI taxonomy): domain Eukaryota; kingdom Metazoa; phylum Chordata; class Amphibia; order Caudata; family Ambystomatidae; genus Ambystoma; species Ambystoma mexicanum. The sequence goes on along the minus strand of NC_090941.1, from coordinate 203,489,588 downwards.
GGAGGCAGCCATGGAGCTAAAAGCTCCATGGCTGCCTCCAAACTCGTAATAGGCCCAACATGTCTTAACACCCTCAAGTGTTATCTAATAACATCCCAATTACCTGTATACACTTACCCAACAAGCTATATGTATGATTGTAAACACCTATTTGATATTTACTCTAACGTACAATTCCATCTCTTGTCCTCGTGGTACTACAGCAATGACGTCACAATTCTGCCCTTTGAACACTAGGAAGCACCCTCTATGGACTACCTAGGATAGATAGTAGTACATTATAATAAGTCACACTGAACTATTTTCATGCATATTTTCTGCTTTTCTTTTTCTTTTGAAAGGCATTTTAACTACCCTTGTACATTGGACAAACTACATGGCCAATAATGCACCCTTGGCATTTTGGGAATCATGGCTATTCCTGTAAGAGTCAGAGAGCTACACACTACAGAAACCCTATAGGTCTTCCTTTTTTGTACTTTCCTAGATCCAGGAAGGTAGGAGGCATACTTCTTAATGTGTGAAGCCTCTGGTGCTGCTAATGAGCCAGCATCATCCCAGGTGGTGTCATCACTTAAAAAGCTGTCTGTAGGAGCAATGTGTTCTTGCATTGAGCAGCTTGCTTCCATGCCTTCTTGTTATGAGCTGCAATATCCAGGGTAGTCCTGTTGCTTGCTGTTGCCAGAATCTCGTCCGGTCCATGTGCCTTTTTCTATCTGTCTTCCAGTCTGTGCTCTCGACTCTTCGTCGTGTGTATTATGTCCTATAGCCCAGTGCACTCTGCCCCGACGTCCTGCAGTTTCTGCCTGCATTTCGCCTGCCTAACGGCCTGTATCCCTCTCTGATCCTGTGCCTGTACTCCTTTCAGATCTGTCTGTAGTTCTTTGTAGTTCTCTGCTCAGTGCCCACAATTCTACAATTCGTGTTTTACATGTCTGCTGTATCTTACTCTCTTTCTGCAGTTTCTTTGATCTGTGGCCAGAGCTTCATTCTGCAGTTTTCTTGTTTTCAGCACAGAGTTTCCATCCGTGGTTTCCAGGTGTTTCAATGCACAGTTTCCTTGTTAACAGTCTGTAGTTCAGTCTGAAAACCCATGATTTCAGTTCATAGTTTGCCTTTTTCAGTTCCATTCGTAAGCATCTTTATGCCTCACCTCAAGCACCCTCGCTGTTACAATTGCTTCTAGTGTTTTTGTCTTTAATATTATACATTTAGACATCCTGTTCTTTCTCTAGCTATTTCTGTACAGGTTTGTTTCTTGTTAATGCACTCCCTTGTACTTATGCAACGGCTTTATCCAGAGTTTGGTTGCTGTATTTTCCAGCAGTTGTTCGCTGTCCCTTCTCTCAATTGTGTCTCTGCATTGTATTGTACGTTGTGTCATTGTATAAACTTTGTGCTGATTCCTATTACAGGAGGCCATTACTGTTCTGTTCCCTCTGTATCCCTTGTTCATGCCTTATTGCTCCGACACAGAGGTCCATTCATGCTGCTCCTTTCCATTAGCATTCATTCAGAGTGAGGTACTGGAATAGCAACTTGCAATGACGTATAGAGGTCCCTTGGCATTGTGGGAAACCCTGCCTCCACTCTGTGTACACCCCAGTGGGAACCAAACGTCATTGTTTTCGTTGTAGTCCCTGTCTAAAATTGGTTTTGCCACTTCAGAAAAATAAAGTTTCAACATGATGGTACATTTTTCTATAACATTGTGAAGGATGTTGACAGGTGCCAACTACAGTGTATAGTACAATTGATTTATTTATATGAATTCTTATATATCACGCCACACGCCTGCAGGCCTAAGGGCGCACACAAAACAATACAAGACAAAACAGATGGAGCAAACAATCACAAAAAACAGTCTTTTATCAGTTAGTAGTATCAGACAGGGGAAAAATATATATAAAATTCAACATATAAATGTAAACATTATTAAGTGCTGTGCTTTCCATAATCACAACCCAACCATTTATATTATCAGTAACATCCTTCCCCGCTTGACGTATCATATTAGAAATGACATTTTGGATAGCATTACATACACCATGCAGCGTAAATGCACATCAACATTTCTTTAAGAGAGTCTGTGATAGAAAGATCTCAATAATAATCCCTCATTGAAAACACTTTTAGACGAAATGTTACACAAAAACTAGCTGAAAATATTATTTACATATATTTCATCACAACTTCTTAAAGGTTTTAGAGGCGGGCACATTTAGTGGACTCACTCAACAGAGACATTTGATTTCCACGTTGTCGCTGTGGCAGGATGAAACTCCACCCACTCTTTCTCATGTCACACATCTCTGAATTTGCTGGCTGCACAGGATTCTGCAGGTCATGCTTGGAGCCAGAGGCAGTGCTGCAACTCGACAGTGGGTTTATGGTGCAGGTTTCTAATCAGCAAGCCAATCAAAGCTAATGAATCTGCCAGTGAGATGTGTTGCACTCTGCAAGTTTGTATCCAATAGGGGGATGAGCTCAGTACCATTTTCAACCCCACAACTTGCTTTTTTCTCAAGAAGGTTGGGGGGTCTTTTGCCAGTGTATTTGATTTTAGTGCATTTTTGTCTCTATTTGTCAAACTTTTTTCTGTTTGCATGTTTATTTTTCCCCATATTTCATCTTTCCATTTGTGCCCTCAATTACCCTACAAAACATTTAGCATACACTTAGGCCCTCATTCCGAGTAGGGCGGTAAAAGATACCGGGCACCGGTAAGGAGACCAGTGCCGGTAATCCCTTAACGCCCTACTACGGGGTCCCTTAGCGGGTCCCTTCCTTAATGCCTGGTCTGACCCGGTGTTATGGACGGGACCCTTTAAGGGACCTGGGCGCAAATAACGGGCTTGGCATACGCTGCCCGTTATTTGTGCCCTCCCCATTCCCATTCAGCTCTATGGGGGCTCAAATGGGAATGGGGAATGGTTTGGTAAATGGGTACTTACCGGTCCCTCCAAGGTCGGAATGGACCGGTAAGTCCCCATTGAACCAAACCGGAGTCGGTACCGGTATGGGAGGCAGTCATGGCGCAAATAGCGCCATGACTACCACCATACTCGGAATGAGGTCCTTAAACAATGTTTCCTCATCCCTTTACTTCTGCTCCTTTCTCTCTGTGTGTGATCTTAAAAAGTGTAAGAAGCTCGAGCAGATCATTGTCCAGTTTGCATTCCTCATCCAATTTCACTGGGTGTTTGTCCTACAAGTCCTACAAGTTTCTTCCACTTACTTGTACTGTTAACCTCATAAAACAGTTGCCTTTTGCACGACTACTTTGCGAAACGTTCCCATTTGTATGAGTGAAACAAAGAATGCTTCCTGTGATTTAATGACTGTCCTTTGTTTCACAAAGTATCCTGTGCAAATTTAATTGTTTGACATAGTTAGTGCTTGTCTTCATTGTTTTAATCTAGTGTTAGTCTTTAATGTGAAAGTAACTGAAATTGAGAATCAGGTCAGGGCTTTGTATTTGGAGGAGGAAATGGTGGCGGAACAAGATGTTCACTTCTTGGAGGAGAAGGATGCTAATTTCCAAGCCACGGAGGAGGAAGATATATCTTTTGTGCTGATGTCTCAGGAAGTGGAGAGGGGTCTGGGTTGACAATGGAAGGATTAATGCATGCACATGAGGAAGAGGTGGCCGAGTAGGAGCTGAGGGAGACAGGGTCTGGGGAATGGGCCACAGAGGTAGTCCGCGTGCAAGAGGGAGAGTATAGAGCATGGGAGGGGTCAAGGGAGTACTGATACAGCCTAACTGCCTTATTGCATGAAGAGGGATTTAAAGCAGTGAATACAGTACAGGTACTACTGGGCAATAAAAAATAAAATAAGACAGGCCTTCTCTGTCTACCCCCCAAGACACTGAAACCTCCTACCCACCAACATCGGACTCACCCCCTCACATCTACAGTTCAGAAAGGAACTCAAGACCATACTCTTCAGGGAATGGCTCCTCCCTAATGCCTAGTTCCATACACTGTCCACTCCCACCATATCTGAGACTGAGTGATCTGGCCTACAGTGTTTCCTCCCCTGGTTACCTATAGATCTATTGCTGACAATTGCCCTCTGTCCCCAGTTGTTAGATCCCCTCTCCCTTGTTTCACTGCTCCCTAATCGTGTTCTTCCCACTATCATTGTAAAGCACTACATTGCTCCCTGAAGCTATTTCTGTGCTCAATAAATAGCCTAAAAATAATAATGAGGAGAAGAAGAAGAAGAAGAAGAAGAAGAAGAAGAAGAAGAAGAAGAAGAAGAAGAAGAAGAAGAAGAAGAAGAAGAAGAAGAAGAAGAAGAAGGTGTTTTAGGAAAACAATGCAGTCATTGATGCACCACTATGTTCAGCTTTGAAAATGGTGTAAAGATGATGAGAAAGGACTTAAGCAATTATAATATGTTACCAAAATAATGGTCAAATGTTAGACTATGATCGCATATGATTGCACACATGGTTGCACACAACTACTGTCATAAAATCTTCTAATGGCCGAAATTTTGGGGGTAATTCATGGAATCAAGTGCAGAAGTAGTGCATGTGGCTGGCACACAGAGGGAGCGTGAGCCAGCTTGCGCCAGCCGCGTTCGCCAAAACCCATTTTGATGCCCAGCATATTCATGGATTTAAAAATTCATAACCTGCCGTTGCGCAGATTGGTGCAACGACCCTGCAGCAGCGCCAGTTACGCCCCCAACCTGTCCCGTGTGCCAAAAACATCTGCACAAATCCCCTACATGGCGCAAAGGCCAGTGGACCAGCATACAGCCCCAACAACAAAAATCACGCTCAAAATGCCACTCAGCCCATCACGCGACAACCCAATTGCATGTAAAACTCCTTGCGCACCCCTATGAATACACATACCCCGCTTGTGCCAGCCCAATCGCATGTAAAACTCCCTGTGCACCCTTTGGAATAGGGGTACCCCGGTCGCGCCAGCCCAATCGCGTGTAGAACTCGCTGCGCACCCCTCGGAATCCACGTACCCTGCTCGCGCCAGGCCAATCTTGTGTAAAACTCCCTACACACCCCTCAGAATATGCGTACCACGCTCGCACCAGCCCAAACGCATGTAACCTCCTGTATCCCGCTCGCTCCAGCCCGATTGTGCGTAAAACTCCCTGCGAACCCCTCGGAATATGCGTACCCCGCTCACGCCAGCCCAATCGCATGTAAAAATCCTCGCGCACCCCTGCGAATACGCGTACCCCACCCGCGTCAGCCCAATCGCATGTAAAACTCCTAGTGCACCCCTCGGAATATGCGTACCCCGCTTGCTCAAGGCAAATAGCGTGGAAAAAGTCCCCCCTGTGGTGTGGGCTGGTTGCGGGGCATGGCCAGAGGTTGTAGGGGTGTCAACTGTGGTGTGGGCTGCCTGTGGGGCATGGTAAGGGTGGATGGGCTGCCTGCAGGGCATCATCAGGGTGGATGGGCTGCCTGCGGAGCATGGGGAGGGTGGATGGTCTGCCTGCGGGGCATGGGGAGGGTCGATGGGCTGCCTGCAGGGCATGGGGATGGTGGATGTGCTGCCTGCTGGGCATGTCCACGGGTGATGGGCTGACTGCGGGGCATGATCAGGGTGGATTGTCTGCCTGCGAGGAATGGGGAAGGTGGATGGTCTGCCTGCGGGGCATGGGGAGGGTGGGTGGGCTGCCTGTGGGGCATGGGGAGAGTGGATGGGCTGCCTGCTGGGCATGTCCAGGGCTGATGGGCTGGCTGTGGGGCATGGTGAGGGTGGATGGCTGCCTGCGGGGCATGGGGAGGGTGAATGGTCTGCCTGCGGGGCATGGGGAAGGTGGATGTGCTGCCTGCAGGGCATGTCCAGGGGTGATGGGCTGCCTGCGGGTCATAGACAGGGGTATAGGGTAGTCCCCTGTGGTGAAGGCTGCCTGCGGGTCATGGACAGGGGTGGATGGGCTGCCTGTGGGGCATGGGGAAGGTGGATGGTCTGCCTTCGGGGCATGGGGAGGGTGGATGTGCTGCCTGCTGGGCATGTCCAGGGGTGATGGGCTGGCTATGGGGCATGGTCAGGGTGGATTGGCTGCCTGCCGGGCATGGAGAAGGTGGATGGTCTTTCTGCGGGGCATGGGGAGGGTGGATGGGCTGCCTGCTGGGCATGTCCAGGGGTGATGGGTTGGCTGTGGGGCATAGTCAGGGTGGATGGGCTGCCTGCGTGGCATGGGGAGGGTGGATGGCCTTCCTGCGGGGAATGGGGAGAGTGTAAGGGCTGCCTTCTGAGCATGTCCAGGGTTGATGGGCTGGCTGCGGGGCATGGTCAGGGTGGATGGGCTGCCTGCGGGGCATGGGGAGGCTATATGGGCTGCCTGCGGGTCATGTTCAGGGGTGATGGGCTGCCTCCGGGTCATGGACAGGGGTGTAGGGTGGTCCCCTGTGGTGAGGGCTGCCTGCAGTTCATGGACAGGGGTGTAGGGTGGACCCCTGTGATGTGGGCTGCCTGCAGGGGGTTCATGTGGCTCCTCACCACACTGCTGAGCGAATCTGGGGTTACGCAAATGAGCTTTGCATGCAAATTCACTGGCGCAAGCGGGGTACGTGTATTCCGGGGTACGCAAGGTCGCTTTACACGTGATTTTGCTGGCAGAGCTGGGTACGTGTATTCCAGGGTACGCGAGTGAGAATTATACGCAAATTCGCTGGCGCGAGCGGGTCACGTGTATTCCGGGGTACGCAAGTGCACATTACATGCAATTTGGCAGTGTGGGCCATCCCGGGTGTCCCTCCCTCCCAATTCCCCACAGGCAGCCCACACCACAGGGGACCACCCTACATCCCTGACCATGCCCCGCAGGCAGCCCATCCACCCTGACCATGGCGCCACCTCATGTGTCCCCACCCGACCCCACCCCCATTGACGGCGACCAGCCAGCAGGCCCTGACTCATATGCCCCCAACCCACCCCAATGACGGCAACCTGCCAGCAGGCCCCGACTCATGTCCCCCCACCCCACCCCCAATAACAGCAACCTTCTAGCAGGCCCTGACTCATATCCCCCTAACCCTCCCCCAATGCCGACAACCTGCCAGCAGGCCCAGACTCATGTTCCCCGACCCACCCCCATTGACGGCAACCTGCGAGCAGGCCATGACTCATGTCCCCCAACCAACCTGCTGACAGAATTGAGGCCCATGTCAGAAATCCAAACCCTAATCCCTCCCCACGCCGCAGCACCCCAGTCCAAACACACAACCATATATTTCCCCCACTCCCCACTAGAAGTACCACGTCTTGACATTCAAAAAAGCACACACACACACCCAAAGACATGTCCAACAGAGCCACACAGTGGTGACACATGACAGAGGCAATGGACAGTGACACATGCACAAAACTATTGAGAGTTGACCACACCAATAATGAAGATGTGAAATGTATTAAACAGAAAACAAAATGACAAAATCAAAACCACACATGCAAATGAAGAAATGATTAATGCAATAACGACAAGAAAGTAAAATCCAAGGAAAAACAAAAATCCAAGACATGAAAACTGAGAAGTGGTCCATCGCCAAAGTCCATAGAAATAAATCCAAAATTGAAAAGCATAAAAATCCATTACCCCATGGGATGATGTAAAAATGAAATTATGTTCATGTCCGGAACTATTTACAATGAAAGTCTGAAGGGTCCATGATCCCAAAACAAAATGAAACCTACAAAAAACTATATACAAAAAGTGGAGTAAAGTCTGTGTACTTCAAATCATAAAAAAACAAAATGAAACCTAAACCTAAATAACTATATACAAAGGCGGCAGGCTAGTCAAACAGCTCACTTTTTGATGTCCTGGGCCAGGGCATCATCGAACTCCACGTCGATGTCCCAGAGGCCGGCTTGTTCCCTGGCCCCGAGGTGTCGCATGGATGTAGCCATGGCATCCTCCACCTCCCTGCGAGTTGCCTCGAGACACTCAGCCCGCCTCAAAGCCCAGTGCATGGAGTTCTCCGCCCTGACCATTGTGAGCCATGCCTTCTCCGCCCACCGCCGCTCTGCATCTATTTGCTGGCCCAATCGCTGCCACATGGAAGACACTCCCAATCCTGGGTCTTCCTGCCCGCCGGCCGATGCCTGCCCCTGGGATGTTGATGGCCCGAGCCATGATACCTCCCACGCTGAGCCTGCTGCTGCCTCCAATGCAACTGCCTCTGGCACCACAATGGCATCCAGGCTGATGGAATCGCCTGGTGCTGTCGTGCCTGTGCCCGGCTTGTTGATGGCTGCACATCCTTCATTTTCTGGGGTCCAGTTGGTGGGGTGGCCACCCCTGCTGGACCTCGACTCCCGACTGTGGCAGGGATGTGTCCTCTACCAGCCTGGCCGCTGGCTCAGGTGCAGCTCCACAGGGGGCCTAGGTGATACTATGGAGGAAGATGGCACGGCGGACGACTGGTGCATAGGGGGTTCAGTTGATGAGGGGGGGTCGCAAGAACCTCCAGGACACGGAGGAACCCAGTGCCGATGACCTGTCCTAGTAGTTCGACGAGCCCGAACAGGTATTCGAAATGACGTGCATTGTCCTGATGAGAGCCCTGCACATCAATACGAATACCACATGCGTGCAATGCCAAACCAGCTAGGACAGGCTCAATGCGGTCATGGATTGCCACATCTGCAGGGAGAGGAAGGCCAGTTGTTGTTTGCGCATCCCTTCCCTGAAAACGGGTCTGGACGAAGGCATCCCTGCTGGTGCCGGATGATGCAGTTACAGGATCAGGGACAGGATTACACACAGGCACCTCTGCGGTGGCCTGTGCTGCCTCCTGTCCCTGCCTCTGGACTGCACCACTAGCACCAGTGGAATCCCCCCTTCCAGGTCCTGTGCGTGGGGCTGTCACGGCCTCCTCCTCTACCAAACCTCCCACCAACCTGGATGACTCCGTGCCGTCTTCCTCCATAGGCCCCTGTGGGGGCTCAGCTGCACCTTCTGCTGCCGAGGATTCCACCTCCAACCTCTGACTCTTGGACCTTCCCTCGGCAGCTGCGGCAATGGATGTGTCACCAGATGGCACACTTCCGGAAGATATGATTACCTGGGAGGGGAGCTGGGCCTTGCGTCTCTGGCTGGCGGTGGCATCCCTGCCTCTGTGCTCCATAGCACCATCTCCGCCCTCTTCATCAGTCGATGCTGCAGACAGGGAGAGATAGAACACTGGCATAAGGGAGCTGTACAATGGTCTGATACACACATGACAGTTGCACATGAGTGGCAGTGTCAAACTTCACAGATGGCATCACACTCCCCAACACTCATATCATTTGAACACACACACGTGCACAAATGAACTGGTATCGTGCAACAGGCATCAGTATCCATACACATGTAACTGCATGAACAACCAAAGGTTGACATGACATCACAAGCAACATGGGGAGTACCGATCACATGCACACACGCCAGCAGACAGACATGTATCTGTACATCTCCACCACCTGTCACAGTGCAATCATCTGCAACTAAGTCAGACCTGCCAATCAGGTACCCACATGTCCGGGTCACATGCATCCATGCGGTCTCACAGTCACACACATGTCAAACACACACACGCAAACGTACACCATGCACACACAGGAAGGTGGGACCAGCATCCATGTGTCACACCCCAACCATGGCATAGTACATAACCAGACATGCAAACATGTGTGCATCTCCACATGCAGTTGGGCATCATGCATTGGAACACATACACCATTGATGTGCATCACACATGACTGGACTCGCATGCAGCACGGGCATGTCTTTGCACACACACATCCATACATGGGCCATGTCTGCACACTCCTGCCACACCTCAACATGCACTGTATCCAATGAGTATGCATGGACACTTACCGGTCGAATCCAGACAGGTCTACCTCTAGAGGACCTGGAGGTGAAGCAGTGGGCGAATAAGGTCCAGGACCCTCATCTGGTCGGTGGTAAGCAGGACCCGGCACCCCACTGCATCCGCTGCATCCAAGAGGCGCTAGCCCTTCCTGAGGGTCCTGGACCTGAAGTCCTCCCAGCACTTATGGACGTGTTTCAGGTCATGGTTGCCACCCCCTCCGCGTTGATGGCACTGTTAGAGAGAATTCTCATTCTATGGCTAATTTCCCTTACCTATAGAGTCCCCCAGCAGCTTTGCTGGATTTGAAGGGTTTTTGTTTCTCCTGCTCTTTTTCCCACTCTTAGGCATATTTGCTATGTGTTTTCTAGGCTATTTTTTGTGTTTAATGTCTATGGGGTTAATCTCACCCTCATAGGAACCATATGTATACACATGTGTTACACAGCACCCTCCGTGCTGTAACACAGGGGTGACCTAGTGACCCCCAAACATAAACTCCATACCCTGGGACTGACTACTGTCTCCCAGGGCATGTAAAGTCCCCATTGACTTTACTAGTCAATCTTTATGAACTAAACCAATACAACCCATCTTACTATGGAGGCACTGAAAGGGTTAATAATTTCCCCCTTATGTTCATTTTCGTGAGGGTTCCGTACAGTCCCTCTCGCAAAAGTTTCTGGCTGGAGGCAGTGGTTACTACCAAAAATATTCGACCGCAAATATTTCCCTATGGCATTTTCCCATTGTTCGAGGCTACCACATTTACTGACAGCCTCTAACATACCGCCGGTTTATTTTTATATTAACTTTACTCCGGTAGGTTTTATTTGCCAGAACTTTTATATAAATTATTTCTCGTGTCTTTCTCTAAGATCCTAACCCAGATCGGGGATCCTTTGTTCGTCCTTTTGGCGGGTTTCTGCCAAGTAGCCCTCCTTTCCGCGCCACTGAGTCTGGGGTGGACTCATTGTGTAGGAGGGGGAGTAGGCCCCCTGGACAGGGTTGCCTCAGCAACGCAAGTTGTGCTTTGCCCTGATAGGCTGGAGGGTCTCCCACCAGGATGACCACTCCACTGTGTGAGTGACAGCTAGGCAAGAGCCTGGGAAGTATAGGTTACACAGGGAAGATGGCCTCTTCTATAGTGAACCGATTGAGTCAATCCCTGGAGACTACAAGAGACTTGTAGTGCCCGAAGAGAACATACTCTAATTCTTGCAACTCGCCCATGAGATACCTTTGGCTGGTCACTTGAGTTTCAAGAAGACCAAGGAAAGGCTCTCTCTCTACTTGTATTGACCTAAAATGGGGGCTGAGGTAGATAAGTATTGCAAGAGTTGCCACACCTGCTAAACGTCTGGTAAGAGTGGCTCCAAGAACGTGGCACCTTTAGTGCCTCTCCCTGTGGTGGGAGTACCATTTGAGAGGGTAGGGATCGACATTGTTGGTCCTCTTGACCCTCCAAGCTCTTCAGGCAACAGGTTTATACTTGTTGTAGTAGACCATGCTACCTAGGTACCCTGAAGCAATTCCTATGAGGACTGGTACAGCTCAGGCTGTGGCTAAGGCCCTCCTTGGTATTTTTTACCAGGGTTGGGTTTCCTAAGGAGGTAATATCCGACAGGGGGTCAAATTTTATTTCCCACTACATGAAGGCAATGTGGAAAAACTGTGGAGTTACCTACAAGTTCTAAACAGCGTACCACCCTCAGACAAATGGGTTGGTAGAAAGGTTTAACAGAACCATGAAGAGCATGATAGGAGCTTTAGAGGACCCCCTTAAGAGAAAGTGGGTTCTTCTACTGCCATGCCTTCTCTTTGCATATAGAGAAGTCCCTCAGGAGGGAGTGGGTTACAGTCCCTTTGAACTTCTCTATGGCCATCCGGTCAGAGGTCCATTGGCCCTGATCAAGGAGGGGTTGGAGAGTGCTCCGTCCCCCACGCCAGTCAGAGTCACTGACTATGTGATAGGACTCCGGAGGAGAATGTCACACTTGATGGCTGAAGTAAGTGATAACTTGAAAGCAGGACAGGCTCTGGTTAAGCATTGGCATGACCAAAAGGCCAACATGGTTGAGTTCACTCAAGACCATCTAGTTCTTGTTATAGTACCAACAAGGCAGAGGCCTTGCAAGACAAGTGGATAGGACCCTTAAGGATTGTGGGAAAACCTGGAGAGAGGAACTATCTGGTAGATTTAGGCAATCCTAAGGAGGCTCCTAGAGTCTTTCACACCAACCGTTTAAAGGCATATGTCTCAAGACCAGAACTAGGAGCTTTGCTCATAGCTTCAGCTCAAGAAGAGGAGGAGAGTGAACCTCTGCCTGACCTTCTCAGAGGCAAACCTTTAGATGAGAAAGTAGAAGGAGTTAAACTCTCTTCTAATCTGACATCTGAACAACAGGAGGAGTGCAAAGTTTTGTTAAATCATTTTGCCCTTCTGTTTTCCTTAGCACCAGGCTTGACCCCTTGGGGACAGCATGATATCAATACTGGTGAGTGTTTACATTTCAAAAGCAGGGGTTACAGAATGTCAGAACATGTAAGAACCCACATCAAAGGAGAGGTCAACAAGCTGCTTGATCTCTGGGTAATAGAGCCCTCTACTAGTCCATGGTCTATCCCAGTTTTGGTAGTACCAAAGGCAGGATCCAAGGAGTTGAGATTCTGTGTGGACTATAGAGCCCTAAATGCAGTCACTAAGACTGATGCCCATCCTTTGCCAAGGACAGATGAGCTGGTGGATAGACTTGGTTCAGCCAAGTTCCTCAGCACATTTGATCTCACGTCAGTCTATTGGCAAATAGCCCAGGCTGACCATGCCAAGGGGAAAACTGCATTCTCCACCCCAGTTGGCTTATACCAGTTTAAGGTTATGCCTTTTGGACTAAAGAATGCACCTGCTACATTTCAAAGGTTGGGTAACCAGGTTCTCAATGGGATGGAGGACTTCTGCATGGCATACTTGGATGACATTGCAGTGTTCAGCCCTACTTGGAAAGGACATGTTGACCACCTAGGATATGTTTTGCAGGCTCTTGAACAGGTCCATCTGACCATAAAGGCAAGCAAATGTCAAATTGGTCAGAGTAAAGTGGTCTACCTTGGGCATGAGGTAGGAGGTGGTGATAAGGCCTTTGCTCAGCAAGATTGAAGCTGTGCAAAATTGGACAACCCCTTCTACTCAAACCCAGGTGAGAGCCTTCTTAGGCCTCACTGGGTATTACAGGAATTTCATTGTGAACTATGGGTCCATAGCTTCTCCACTGAATGTAATCTCTCCAAAATTCCCTAAAAAGGTCAAATAGAATGAAGAGTGCAATCAGGCCTTTGAAAGCCTGAAGAAAGCCCTTTGTCAAGCTCCAGTTCTCAGAGCTCCTGACTACCACCAACCCTTCATTTTGCAAACATTTGCTTCCAATATAGGTATTGGTGCAGTCCTCAATTAACTGGATGACAAAGGTAGGGAGCACCCCATTTGCTTCATCAGTAGGAAACTGAAGGAAGCTGAAACAAGGTGGGCAACTATTGAGAGATAATTTTTTGCCATTGTGTGGTCTTTGAAGAAGTTTAGACCATACTTGTATGGATCTACTTTCATTATTCAAACAGACCACCAGCTCTTGAGATGGTTGATGCAAATGAAAGGGGAAAACCCAAAACGGCTAAGATGGTCAATCTGCCACCAAGGGTTTGATTTCACCATTGAGCACAGGTCAGAATGTCACCACCAAAATGCTGATGGTGTCTCTAGGATGTTTATAACCGACTAGAGGTAAGAGACTCATCCAGGAGTGGATTAGATCCTCCTGTCCCTTAGTCTGGGGGGGGCGAGTGTTAGGGAGAATTCTCAGTCTATGGCTAATTCCCCTTACCTATAGAGTCCGCCAACAGCTTTGCTGGATTTGAAGGGTTTGTTTTTTTCTCCTGCTAAGAGTGAGACTCTTTTTCCCACTCTTAGGCATATTTGCTATGTGTGTTCCAGGCTATTTTTTGTGTTTAATGTCTATGGGGTATATCTCACCCTCATAGGAACCATCTTTATACACATGTGTTACACAGCACCCTCTGTGCAGTAACACAGGGGTGTCCTAGTGACCCCCAAACATATACTCCATACCCTGGGACTGACTACTGTCTCCCAGTGCATGTAAAGTCCCCATTGACTTTACTAGTCAATTTTATGACCTAAACCAATAAAACCCATCTTACTATGGAGGCACTGGCAAGGGTTAATACATTTTCCCTTATGTTCATTTTCGAGAGGGTACCGTACAGTCCGTTTCGCAAAGGTTTCTGGCTGGAGGCAGTGGTTACTACGAAAAATATTCTACAGCGAATATTTCCCTATGGGATTTTCCCACTGTTCGAGGCTACCACATTTACTGACAGCCTCTAACATACTGCCGGTTTATTTTTATATTAACTTTACTCCGGTAGGATTTATTTGCCAGAACTTTTATAAAAATTCTTTCTCGTCTCTTTCTCTAAGTTCCTAACACAGGTCGGGGATCCTTTGTTCGTGCTTTTGTCTGGCTTCTGCCAAGAAGCCCTCCTTTCGGTGCCACTGAGTCTGGGGTGGACCCATTGTGTGGGATGAAAAATAGGCCCCCTGGACAGGGTTGCCTCAGCAACCCAAGTCGCACTGTGCCCTGACAGGCTGGAGAGTCTCCTGCCAGGATGATCACTCCACTGTGTGAGTGACAGCTAGGCTGTATGAATGGGGGTCTTTTTGCATAAATGCAGGGTCCTGAGGAGTGGAAGGCCAAGACATTGCCACTGGAACTAAGAAGCCGAAGAGGAGAGAAGCCATCTGCAACAACTGAACCACCGATGAAGCCTTGCTGCAGCGTCTCACCACTTTTCTCCACACCACGAGAGAAGATCTTCACCTACAAGAGCCTTCTTCCCTTGAGCTGGTGGGGCCAACCAGTTTGCCAATCACCTTCCAGGCCCTGCCTTGGTCGAATCATCGGTGCCCTGCACTCGGAGACCGGATAGCCAGGCACCCGTCCACCACGACCGCAATTTAAAGGAGCGTACCTTTTAATCCGTTTCGGCATCACCGCGGCTGGCTTCTTCCCTGGGCAGTGCAGTAACTCGAATCTTCCTCCACGACGAGAGCCTCTCTTCCACTTCTGGACAACACGAACTGCAGGAACTGCCATAAACCACTGCCACCGCAGGAGCTGCTTCCACTTTTTCTGGTACATTGTTCAACCAGGCCTCCCGTTTTGTGGGGTATTGCGAAAGGTATTTGAAATCCTTTACCTACCTCCTGGGTAGACTTGACTGCAGCTACAAGAACTTTTTTCTCCTAGGCACATTGCCCTGTACCACTGACTCTGGCACAGGCCTATTGACTCGGGCTAAATCTGTTAGAACTGCCTTCTCTAGATTGCTTCTCACCTAGAAATGTGTTGGTGCACCTAACTCTTATAACCACCTTATAACAACCTTTTCCTTCCCTGTTTTTAAACTTGTGAAGTGCCATTTTGCTCGGTTTTCACCTCAGTATTATACATGCTAAAGTACTGCCTTGCCTAAACTTGTTCACAATCTTATTGGGAGGTTTTGCTGGGGGTGTTTAAGAGTATATTCCTGTATAACTTGTTCTTTCCCTCCCTTGTGAGAAATTGTTAGAGTGCCATTTGTAATTGGTTTCCATTGTGCCATTTTGCTCAGTTTTCACTCTTGCTCAAACGTGTCTACAATTTAATCAGGGAGTTGTGTATACTTTTCTTGACTGATGTTAACTTGCTTTAATAACTATGATTGATGTGTTGAACTAGAAGTGTGTAAAATAAATATATATATTCTTTTAATACAAAGCTTTGGTCAGTGTTTCCTTGTGCCATAGTATTATAGTCTTATTGTGTAAACCCTGAACACTGCTCATCTCCCTCTTGAGATAAGTCTGACTGCTTAGCCACAGTTACCAACTAAATCTTTGTGGTACAGACTGATACCAAAGGGGATTTATTGCATATACCTGTAGTCTTAATCTTCTGTAGTGCTCCCTAATGGAACTGCACAGGATTCTGCTTAACAGGCACCCACGATGTCCAACCAGATCCCCTCCCGTCCATCTTTTTCGGCACGTGGTCGTCCAAAGAGGGCCGCATAATGCACCAGGACTTTCTCGACCAGGATGCCAACTTCTACTGCAGTGATGCTGGCAGCCCTCTGCCTCTCTGCCTGGGGGGTCGACACTGGTCCCAGATGGAGTTTGCCCTGACATGGCAACCCCTGAGGCAGATTTGGGTGGCCAACTGGGTCCTGGTGCTGGGCTGTGGAGCGATCAAACACCAGTCGGGAGTCTTCTGTTCCAGCAGGGATGGTCACAGCAACTGGACCCCTGCAGATAGCAGGGCACAAGGCCAGCAGGCAGGCAGGCAGCAACAGATGGCTCGTTGGAGGCTGCTTGAGGGACTGTGGGGCAGGAAAACGGCCTTCTGGGCAGGAGCGTGGTCTTCCGTGTGTTGTTGTGTGGCTAGCTTGATGCAGAGTGAATCCACATGTGAAAAAACAGTACGTCAGCATGTAATTCGAGGAAAGGGCCTAATTGCGTAAGTGACGTGATGCACACAGGTGTTTCCCTCAGCACGGGTGCAGAGTGAATCTGCATGTGCAAAAACAGCACGTCCGTGTGTGAATGCGTGTAATTCGAGGAAAGGGCCTAAGCGCGTAAGTGATGTGATGCACGTGGGCGTTTCTCTGGCAGGAGTTAAAGGTGAGCACGGGCCAGCAGTTCGCTGTATGTGCTTTTCGTGGAGACAGACGCGTGTGTTGCTACTTCGTGTTGTTTCACGTGCCATCACTTCACAGTGGATAGAGGACGTACCGCTTCTTTTGGCGGGGGTCTTGCCTACGCGTGTGTTTCTTTCCCACGCTAGTCAGACGGTGAGTCACGCATGCTATTTTTCCCACTGCGGGTCACCCTGTGTATTGCTTACCCATTTTCGAGGTCACAGTAGCCTGTGTGTCCCACGCATACATGTTTTTTGTGTCCCTGGGTGCCACCGCGCACTGCAGGAGGTTAATTCCACACACGTGGGCTACCGGGGGTTGTGTGCATGGTTTTATTGCAGATTTGGGGAGCCTGAGCATTGCGTGACCCGTTATTTTGTCACAGGGCACACATACAGCCTTGCAGGAGCACAGGGGTGCTATTTACAGCACGTACCCTGCATCCTTCACCCTAATTGCCCAGGACAATTTTTGTGTACACCTCCCATTGGCACTAGTACATCCATGCCATGTTTGGGAGGCCACGAAAGGTGAGGGGCGCCTCAGTTGGGTGTCTTCCACGTGGTGGGTGTGGTCACGGACGTGGCCGGGGTGACCAGGGAGTAGGGGGAGTCCAGGGTAGCCAGGGTGGTTGCAGAGGGGGAAGAGGCAGGGGTGAGCCACTTCAGCAGGATGTTCTGCCACATGTTGGTGCAGTCATGCCACCACCACCTCTGGCTCCGGGAGATGCAGCTCTTGCATCTGACACTGGCACCCATGTGACCCGGCAGTCAGTTTGATCCACAGCCACAGGCCCAACGGTAGTGGTAGCTGCAGGTGCAGCTGTGTCGACCACCACCCAGGCTCAGGGTCGGCCAGTGCTTGATGCATTGGCACCTGAGGACTCCCAGGCAGAATTCCAGGTGGTCAGGAGGCACAAGCAATGTGTGTGCAGGGATGCTGTGACTGAGGCACATGTCCCTGGGGCAGTGTGGTCATCTGCTGCCCCGAGCAGCCGGGTATTGGCAACTGCTTGGGCAGATGCCAACACCAGCCCGGCTGTGAGTCTGCCATCCAGGACAGTCTTGGTCACAGACCTTGGCACAGCGGCTGTTGCTGCAGTGGGTCCTGTCAAGAGCACCCAGATGACAGTATTGGCAAAAGGCTTCTTCCTCGACGTGCTGGAAGCCGGAGGTGATGGCTGTCATTTCTGCCTGTGATATGTGCCTGCCAGAGGTGGTGTGTGATGGAGGTGACATACTACATTCAGTAAATGTGTAGGCTTGGCAATTTACACGCATCCATTTCTGCTTTCACGATGCCATTGCATATCAATGCCACAGGAAGCATGCCGAAATTTGAGTTGTGTGTGACATGTCTGCTTCATGTGTTGGCTGTCGATGTGATGTCTATGTTTGTGTGGGTTATGTGCTGCTGACATGTTTATTCATGATTCTTTTTTTCACGTTACAGGTGATGACGCAATGGAGCCAGAGGATGGTGATGTCATTCCAGACACAGGGTTGCTTTTACCATCAGCAACCTGGCACAAGTGGGGGTCATGGGGTGGTAGACCACGGAACCATCTGTGCTCCAGATCATCGTGTCCAGGACTGGTAATCAGTCAAGCTCTGATGATCACTCTGAGCACAATGTTGAGTTGGATGCGCATCATGCCCTTTCGTTGCCGGTGAGTGATCCTGATGTGGATGATCTCCTTTCTGCGACACCTGCACTGAGGGGCCAGACAGTGTTGGACAGTGTTGGAACATCCGCCTGTGGGGGTCCTGGACGCACGGTCACACTCCACACCAGTTGCTGATGTGCCTGGGGCAACATGTCAATGGAGAGATGTAGTCCTGTAGCCGAGGGCGGTGCCAATCTAGAAAGGATGTCGGCTCCTTGGGTCCCGCAGGTGTAAAGTCCAACAACGCGGTGGTCGGGCCCCCTGGGGTATATTGAGTGGGAGCAATCGATGTATACCAGTTCACAGAAACAGGGGGCAGCTATTGATAAGATCGCTGAAGGCATGGAACGTGTGGCCCAATCCATGCTCCTCCCTAATAGGCATTTGGAGCTCCAGCAGCAGGTAGCACAGTCCACGGGCCGCTCACTCAGGCTGGGCATGGAGGCCTCAGACAGGGCAGGCAGGCTGAAATGGTTTAGCATCGCGAGGCACTTGCTGCTTAGGCAAAAGCACACAGGGACGTCCTGAGGGATGATCACCAATCCCTCGGATCTACTCTGGGTGTGCTCAACATATCCCAGAGGCAGCGGTCAGAAGAGAGGTTGGAGCAGCTTGAGAACACCATCTTGGCTGAGCTACGTGCATGCCGGGAGATACACCAGATGTCATGTGAGGCCATGCAGGCAGAACTCTGTCATACACGTGCTATCTTGTAAGAGGAAGCATGTGTATCACGTGAGGTGCTGCATGCTGACCTACATGCCATTGCCACACAGGACCAGGCTTACCAGACCTGCACGCTTACTGCCGTCGAGGGGCAAGCTGCGGATAGACATGGTCAGTCAACTGTGCCACGTCCACCTTCTAATTTCCATCCAGAGGGTGAGTATGATGGTGACTTATCTCCCACACAGGTCGGGTCGTGCATTCGTTGAGCCCATGCATTTTTTTTTTATCTCAACATCATCGCATATGGGTGTTGAGCTGCACTCTGTACCTCACCCCTACTGGGTGCCCGCAACCCCCCCCCCCGCATCCCTCCCTCACGGGTCGTATGTGGCCATTTTTTTAAAAAATATTTTTTGTATATTGTGCATTGCATTCATGTGACAGTGTGGAGCTTTGTGGCTTTTGAAAACATCCACTGTGGGTTCCAGCGGTGCCCATTCAAGCTTTCCTCGTGTACGTAGATGGTAGCCTGCACCCTTTAGCTGTCAAAGCCACACTGATGTGGGGAGGGGGCCGGGTGGTGACAATGTCAAGTTGGTATATGTTAGGTTCAGCCCCTGGGATTTGTGGCAAATGTGGAAGCATTAGGAATGTGACCCAAGAACCACAAATCACGGTCCAGTCCTCACCTGAGATGCCCACCTAGACTACTTCTATGCTCCGTTTGGATGGCACATTCTATCTGGTTTCCCTCTTGGACTTCGCTGCTGGGTGACAGCACAGTTTTCCTGCTAGGCTATAGCTCTTTTACTCGTTTTTCACACTCTGGTGCCTTTGGTCCCTGTTTTTCTTCCTGCTACTTTCCTTGCTGCAGATCTGTCTGCTCGTCTCTAGGGCAGTTATTTCCACGTACTCGTAGGCTGCCTCGGTTTGCCTCAGTACAATTCTGTACCACAGAATCTCTCCCTCTCTCTCTCTCGCTCCTACTATATTACATCTATTCCATCCATACCTTTATGTTGAATTTTGCCTTTTACCAATGCTATTTAACTGTTCTGGCTCTTAACTTGCTGTCAGCTGTTTCCGACAATCTTGCATTCACTGTGCCTTTCCTGTCTCTGCCTTTCTACGTTCACGCTATCAAGGATTGATTGAGTTTCAGCTCAACCATCCAGTTGTGCCAGCCTCCTTGGTTATTTTCTACTCAAGTTTCAGCTCTACCCATCAGTTGTGGCATCCTCATTGATTGTTGTCTACTCAAATTCCTACCCATCCTGTTGAACCATTCTACAACTGTGCAACCTTGGAAGTTATTCTGTCATTCTGCTTGGACATGTACTTGCCCATATTCTACAACTTCAAGTCATCTACTGGAGGCTCTTCCAGGGTTTCTGGTGCCTATAGGCTTTTTCCCTGGTTTGGGGGTTTGGCTCCTTGGGGTTCTCTGCAATTTGGTATTTTTACCGGTCAAGGTGGCCTCTGAGGGGGCTAGACCCCATTTACACGAAAGGAAGAACAAGGAAACCAAGGGGAAGGGGGATCCTGAAGCCAGGTAGACTAGAAGGAAGAAGCCAATGGACCCCAGAGACAGTTCTTCTGAAGGTCAAGGTGATGAGGAAATGAGGGAGGGGCTTTTGTTGTCAGACAGTACGCTTGGGCTACAGTGATTGGTCACTGTCTGACATTGTCAATGTCGGGTCCAATGTACATGATGTGTTCTGCTGGTCAATGTATGTTCCTGTGTTGGCTTTACTTTTCAGGTGTCAGGGGATTGGTGTGGTTTGACACATTGGGGTGTCCACATGGCCAATGTTCACATGTAATGTGTACAGGACAATGAGGGTCACTTCATATAACATGCATGCATTGAGTGCATGTCCCTACTGACACACACACTTACACAATGCACCACCACACATACAACCACTCACCCATGCCCACACGTGCACACAGATTGCCTTCTCTGCCATGCTTTGTCCCTGCAGCACATGATCACTTGCAATTTTAGGATTGTGTACATGCATCACTGGGTAATTTTAGTTGCTTGTTCTTTTTTTATGATGCTCAAGGTGTATCCCCAACACAATGGCCACTCACTGTGCTGTATGCTGAGCGGTGTGTTGCAGGGGACCTACACAGCATACGGTTTTGGGATTTGCGGATTTGGATTGCCCAATGTGCATGCCAACAGGCATTCTGTCTTTTGTTGATGGTACCGCTGGTGGCATGCATTTGTGTATGACTTGGTATGTGTGGGAGGTTGTTGGCAAGTCATTTCATCTGATTCCATGTCAGGTGTGATTGTCTCAGGCATGTTTCCATTTATGGCGTGGCACTTCGTAACTAATTTGTCATGGGTTGTGCATTTGGTTTGCTCATTTGCTGTTGCATGCCATGTCATGGTGTGGGCAACGAGGGTAATGGGGGTTGGGAGGGTTTGGGTGACATACCACTGATTTTCATGGGTGTTTTGCAGGGGGGCGGTGGGATATGCACCTTGCATGTGTTCCTTTTGGTCACACCAGATTGGTTACGTTTATGTAGCTAGGGATGCACACAATTTAACACTTCCATGGAAACATTCTCAGGGTGGTAAGGTTGTGACAGTTGACTGTCTCTTTGTCATCATCGATTGTCACCTGGTATGTGCCAGGCCTGTGTGCACTCCGCAGGGGTGGGAGTTTAGGTGAGAAATATGGCCACAAGCTGGGTCTGGGCTGCCTCGCATGTGGTTGGGGATGTGGGGGCACCATCATGTCCACCTGTACGCCCCACCGTGTTGCAACATTGTGCAGGACACATCCTGCCACAATAATCCTGCACACTATTGGGGGTGCATATAGTAGCTGGCCGCCAGAGCCGTCAAGGGATCAGACGTGTGAGTTGAGCACTCCGAATGTGCACTCCACTATGCCCCTGCTGTTGCAATATGGGCTGCGTTGTATCTTACCTGGGATGGTGTGGTGGGGTTCCATATTGGAGTAATCATGTGGGTGCTCAGAGGGTAGGTACTGTCCCCTGGGGAGGTGATGAAGGTTGTCATTAGTTGGGTTTGTGTATTTGTCTGTGTGTCACATGCATGCATGTGCTCAGACATTTCTACTCACCAATGAGCCATGTGTCGCCATGCT
Source organism: Ambystoma mexicanum (assembly GCF_040938575.1). Classification (NCBI taxonomy): domain Eukaryota; kingdom Metazoa; phylum Chordata; class Amphibia; order Caudata; family Ambystomatidae; genus Ambystoma; species Ambystoma mexicanum. Next base: position 203,467,522 of record NC_090941.1, on the reverse strand, counting down.
TCCCAGCTTCCAGGTCCCGGCTCAGGGCAGACATTCTGTATATGAAACTGTCATGGGTAGATCCAGGATAGTTTGCATAGACAGAGGTGATGATTCCATGGGCATCGCATAAAACCTGTACGTTCATGAAATGCCAGTGCTTGCGGTTGTGGTAGATGTTCTCAGTGTCCCTAGGTGGACGTAGGGCCACATGGGTGCAATCTATGGCACCAAGCACTTTGGGGAAGTGTGCTACCCTGTAAAAGTCTTGGACCACGGCCTGCCTTTCTGCAGGTGTTCTGGGCATGTATATGTGCCTGCGGAGTGAGGGGTGCGCAGTCATGATTGCCAACACCTGGTGTAGGCAGTGTGACTGCGTGGGCTGTGCGACACCCCCAAATATGGCATTTGACCACTGAAATTACCCAGTGGGCAAAAAATGCAGGACATTGAACACCTTTTCCAAGGGGCTCAGTGCTTGGGAGCACAAGGTGGGTGAGGCGAGGTCACCCTCCCACTCAGTGACCAGGTCTAGGATGATATGAGGTGGAAACCTATACCTGCCATAGACCCTATCATTAGGCATCCCAAAAAGGGTGGTCCTGGGCAAATAAATGCGGGGCCTGGCCATTCTCCTCCTCCTGCTGTGTCCCACGATCACTTCTGCGAGAAATGGGACATTCATCGTAGCTGTATATACGTGTTTGTTGTTTGCGTGCACTTTTATACTGCACAGGGCCGCTCCCACCTGCCTTCGTGTGGTGGACGTGTTTACGGCTGTGCGTGTCTTTTGGTGTGTGCGGCTTTTCCCTATTTGATTCCATGAATACATGTTGTTCGCGCGCGTGTGGGCGTTCCATGTATTTCCCAGCAGTACTTCCCCAGTTACACCCTCATTTTCACGCGTTGTTCCCCATTCTGTGTGTTCTGCCCCATTTTTGGTGTGTGCGCTACACGTTGTGCGCTTTCGCTGTGCGCATCATGCACAGCGTTCGGGATGTCGCAGTGACGTGTGCGCCCGTTTTCATCTGCATCACACAAAATGCTGCCAGACAGTAGTGAACCCGTTGTATGATTCAAATATTTGTCATGAATAGAAGACAGAAAGATGTTTATTTGACATGGTGGCTACTTATGGAAATCAAATTGACCATCACTAAATTCAATGTAAGTAGTAACGAAACTGAATAAAGTAGAAGAAACGCATTGAACACTTTGGAGGATGTGAAGTGCTAAATATTGAGCAATATATAGATGAATAGGACTGCTAGAACGAGAAATCGGGTTAATTCTGAAAATGTGTCATCTTGTCATTGAGGCCTGGGGTAGATGGTGTTTTAAAAGCAACTGCTTATATTTTTGAAAGGTCGGAAAAACATAAGAAAATGCACCACAATAAATGACTGCATGTTACCCTACAAATAATCTGGAAGGATGTTCCATCTAAAAATCACAGGTTTTTCAGTGCTGGCTGAACTTTGGTGGTCATTCAAAACTGAGTTTTTTTCCAGCTGCCATGCTCTCATGTAACAGGTACTGGTGTGCCCACAAATATTGCATTTTGAAGCTTTGGTTTCCGAAAGAATTCGGGTTATTTTGCCCTTTTCGAAGTCGGCTCACTGTACATTACAGTAGCTGTAAAATAGCAGGAACAATAGCACCAGATTTGCTAATGACATCTAGAAATCTGGCAATAGGTCTTCACCACTTCAGTAAGTCACTAGCGCCATGACAAAGCAGAGACATTTCTGTGGTGGGAGTAGAGACTGTGCGTGGTATAGCACCTGTGGCTTGACGAGAAGGCTTAGATAACGTTCTGTGGGGTTCATCCCTGCCCTGTGCATGGTGCTACATCATATGGCATCACAAAGATGTGGTACCTAACATGGCCACAACCTTTCTGTGGCCACAGTTTTGTTGCATGTGGCAAGAAGGGATTGTTGTTTATTCTTTCATATGAAGAACATTCATACGTTGGGATTTCTTCCTTGAGCAAAAAGACACATTTTTCTATTTTCATCTGGTCTAGCAGGATGAGCTGGTAGAGCTGGTGGCGTGATTGGCACAAGTGGATTTTTTAAACATTCAGATCAAGCAGGCTATGTTTAAAAGACCCCGTGCACACGTGGACGAGGGGTTTTGCCTTGGATCGGTAAGCCTTGTCATGGCCATCAGTATCCTCATAAAACTCATCACTAGTGAATGCAGGTGAAGGTTGACATGAGAAGCTGGAACATCATATTTGATGCACCTCTGCAGTCTGTGTTGTTTCTGCTGGATCATCCGTAGATACACGTTGCAACTCCTCACCCCGTTCTGCCTCAAGGACAGTGGACTGAAACTGCTCTTACTGTCTCCTCCTCCCCAGTCAGGGCCGGTGCAAGGAATTTTGCCACCCTAGGCAAACTGTCGGATTGCCGCCCCCACTCCAGATTCTAACTGTTCTCAATCAACCGCACTCCCACCAACCCCCACCTCCCCCTACCCCCACACAGCCTTGTGTTCACCAGATGTGTATTTCCCTGCAGGAGGGGGTGACTTCTAGGCAAGCATGCATAAAAAGAAATCAACAAACGAATGTGGAGAAGCTCAAAACAGCAGCTCCAGGTGCCCTGACAGATTTGGCACCATTCCACGAAAACAAAAGAAACAAGCATTGGCAATGCCAATGGTTTGGGCCTTTTTGTAGACATGGGAAAGGCATTTGCCAGGCACTGCTGTAGTGGTATAAACTGGCCATTGATGGTAGCAGGTGCAAATGGTGCGGCTACCTGGGCATATAACTGCAGTGCCTGGCAAATGCCTAGTACCTATATACAAGTCAAAACTGTTGGCTTTGCCAAGGCTTGTTTTAACAGGACTTCAGTGAAGGACACCATAATGCTTATAAATTGAGTGGCTGTGGGAAGGCCTGGTAAGACATTCTTATTATAGCAGTAGCACGTACAGCTCAAATTAAGTGAATAACTCTCAGAAGACTGCTTTGAGAAAACATTTGCAGCCACTACAAGTACAAAGTTGTATGGTAAGACTTGACAAAAGCACGCTCAAAGTCATGGTATGGTAATGTTTATTTATAAAGCGCCTATACACAAGGCAAGTGCTTCAAAGCGCTCAAGGAGGGTGGGAACATGGGGACAAAACAACAGTCGTTCTGAGCCCATGAAATTCTGAGACGATAATAGTCTTCACAGGCAGAGTAAGTGCCAATAACACAATTAACAGTTGAGACACAGCAAACAGGCCTGCCGACGATTCTGCAGTTTTACCAAGTGTAATTAAGGGGGGTAGACAGGGGAGGACAGACAGACAATCTTCAAACACGGTGCATTTGGATCGTGGAAGTGCACAGACAGTTCCATGGGGGTCCAAGTGCACCCAGTCGGTGGATACTAGGGTAAGTGCAGAGAGAGCCACTGTCATCCGCCGCCACGGCAGTAGCCGAGATTGGCGGATACGCGTTGGAGTTGGCGGCGTAGAGGTAGAGTGTTTTAGTCCCTTCTCTGTGTTCTTGCATGCGGCTCCATTGACGTAGCGCAGCGCCACTGGGAGTATTTAATCCTCCTCCCCCCGGCTAGACGTTGCGTTGCAACCCCTCTTGGATGTTTCCTGTTCCGGGTTTCCTCGCTCCTGACTTCTGCCTTCCCTCTTCGGATCTGTCAGAGGTTCCTTGTGCTCTTGTGTTCGTATCTCATACGAAGCCCACCTTTTCTCCTTATTTTTCCCGACCACTGCCGTGAGCGGTTCGCTTCAGTTTCCGCTCTCTTGGCGGTTTCGTTCCTTCGGACACCGCTTCTCTCTTTTCTCTCTCTCTCTCATCTTCCTCCTCATACTTTTCCCTCTGTATCCTCCGGGACCATGTGCCCTACTTACCTTCTGCCTCCTCCTATTCGGCCGGCCTTGGATTCAACACCCACCTTTGTATTGCCTTGTCTCCACTTGCAAGGCTGTTCGACTTCCTACAAAGACTGCGGCTCCTTCACATCCGCTCTTTTGAACATTCTACTTGGCTACCTGCCTTTTTGATTACATCTCCAACATAGCCCTCCAGCCAGCGGTCCGTCTTGTCATCCAGATTGGAAAAGAGCAACACTCCGCCAAGGGTTTTTTCCCGATTTGGGTTTTCTCTTATTCTGGCTTGATTCCGGAAGGGGAGTCACGGGACAGCTGTTTACCAGCGATCACTGTGGCTTCTCTCTGTGACAAGCATGTCCATCTGAAGAAGGGGAGAGACTACCTTGCACGGCGGCGCCTACAAGAGACCGACAACTCCAGCAGCTCAGGTGAGGAGTGTGTGTTAGTAGGGGAGGAAGGGACCAGGGTGCAAACTCCATCACAGCCACTCTCTTGGGTCCTTTCTCAAGTGCATTGAGGGTGAGGTGAGTGCAGGGCACTGAGGCAAGTGCAAGAGAGGACTGGTAGGGTGCCAGGGACTTGTGAGACTTTGAGGTACACCAGGCGGCCAGTCAGCAAGCTGTAGAGAAAAGGAGGGAGAGGTCTTAAGGAGTTTCTGGAACTTAAGGAGATCAGGCTCAAAACGGAGGGTGGCAGGGGGCTATTCCAGAGGGAGGCCCCTGCTGAGGATAATTAATCTCTGCTTGGAGAACCGGCTCATTCGCAGAAGGTTAGAGGTAGATGACTGGAGGACTCGGGAGGGACAGTATTTAGGTAGGCAACGTTGCAGAGAGGTAGGTTCAAGGCTCCAGGAAGCCTTGTGGACAATGCGGAGGGTCTTCAATTTGATCCTTGCAGCCACAGGAAGCCAGTGAAGGGATTTCAGTGCCAGAGAGATGCAGTTGCTGGTCTTGAGGCCAAGGATAATTCTTGCGCTTCCTTTGAGCCACATATGGAAGTACTGTGGTTTAGGCGGACCTGGAGCGCTCGCTCCTGGGTAGCAAGCGGTAGAGCCACCCGCACTGAGTGAGGACTGCAGTCTGCAGGGGGGCCGTAGGCTCCATGCTGGCCACTGCCCCCACAGTAGTTCAGCTCTCAGCCCCTGTTGCCCTGCGCCCCCAGCCATGGAGCCCCGGGAACGGGTGACGGCGCTGAGCCTGGCACTGGGCCTTGTCTTTCTGGCGGCGGCACTGCTCATCACCGACACACTGCCATCTTCAGCAACCACACCCAAGTCCCCCACCCCCAATCTTGCAGAGATATCTCACAGGCACTGACTCTGGCTTTGTTGATTTGAATAGTCTGCTTGGGGCTTGATGTGGAACCCATTCGTGAACCGCCACATAGCCCTTCAATGCAGATTTTCAGCATGTGTGTTCTGCAAGTAAGCACGTTTAACGTGGGTTTGCGCACTGCTACATCTACTTACTTGGTTGACAGTGTAGTTGGCACGGCACCTCGGTCCAGGGGTCCTCCTCACCTGTCCGGACCCCTGCATCGTGGTCGTCGCACTGCACTGCAGCATTCATACCATTGAGTTGATGATCGGATCATTCAAGGGGGCACTTATGATGCTTGGTGGCGTGCTAATGCACATTGCACAGGTGCCAGCGCTGCCACCACGCCCATTCACCCATCGTGACCCTGACCCGGCCCCAAGTCCCAACCTTCACTGTACCACCTGGTCTGCTGCTGCAGCCAGCCTTACTGCAGACAGTAACTAACAACAGGACCGTGCTATCACCAGGCAAGGCAGTAGTGTGGGGGTGTTAAAAAAAGCATTTTACAGCTCTAACATTCATAGCACCGGCCCTGTCCCCAGTCACCATCAGGTGCCAGAACATGCACGCATGCAAGTGGTCACTTCTTTGTAATGAACCTGAGTTTCACACCTCATTACAACTAATGAATGAACTCTCTTGCCACCATAGAATTATATGATGTCTTTTCATTTCAACCAGTTACAACCATTTTTCTGACCACAAAGAGGTAAAAATAGTGCTGAATGCACACTCCAGGGTGCCTTTCCCAAGTATGTGTTGTTTTTATCTTCCCTAGCATGAAATGACATATGTAGCTATAGGTTACAAGCTGGACCTGGAGGTGTTTACAGCAGCTGAATATAATCTCCTCATGCACTGATGTGACAATAGCACATTTCTCATAAATCATCAACGCTCTTGACATTCCACAAAATGACGATGCCATTGGTCAACGAATGCATTCTCCTACCTCAAAGGAATTCAAATAATGTTTCTACACAAGCAACAGGTTGTTTACATGGCCACTAAAGGATGACTCCCTGATTTGTAGACAATGAATATTTAATCCGCTTCTGCTCAAAAATAATAATTTGTTCTACAGAATCAGAGTGTTTGCTCTTGTGACAAAAATATGGCATGCTGAGGTATAACCACCTAATGTACACTTTCCCTACTCCAAAGAACAATACGAATTCTTCCATCCAAGGAATACATGTTTTTTGTTACCCCTAAAATATGCCATATTGAAAAATAGCCGGTAAATGTAATCAGTTACTGTCAAATAATGATGAGATTTTTTCTCTATAAGCACCAAGCATTTTATCTCAACAAACAAAGAGGTCTGGCACTTAGATATATAGCCAGTAAATGCATCTATAGCATCAATTATGTGATGCACTTCCCACAATTACAAGAAATATCCTGTCCACTCATGTCTTGCCAGGTAGTATGTGGAATTATCTCCTCCCTAGTGGTAATATGGTGTACGTCAATGTCAAGTATGTATGCATGTAATATCCTTCTACCTCTAAATCATATTAAAATAATGTCAAGGAAAGTAACACGTATTTGCTCATCACACAAATATGACACTGATGTACAGGCACTGAATGAATACTTCCACATATAAAACATTCTTAGGCTTTTTCTATTCAAGTAATGTGTATTTTCTCATACCATACAGCAGGATGGCACATTCAGTTACAGATACTGAGTGAGCTTCCTACCTGCTTTCAATACATTATGGGTGATTCTTCTCCTCACTTTGACCAGATATGTCACATGTGTTTATTTCATTCAAGTTGGTAACAAGGATGTACTAGATGTAATCACAAAATGTTGGTTCATCTTACTTTAGATGTTTACTTCTTCTTCAACTAAATCCTGTTTTAATTGTCTACCTCCCTTTAATGTTCTCAAACTCCTTCAACTAAAGCCTGTTGCCTCTGCTGCTCTAGAAGCCTCATGTATATTGCTAACAAGCTGATCCAAACTTGAATTCTGCTCACCCCAATGCCCATTATTGTACTTGTATAGCACAAACCATATGAATGAATTTGTTTAACAACTGATACATCTGGGAAATTCAAATTTGGCATATATGCCCAATGGAAAGGATATTCTGAGTATGTCAGAAAAGGTATGCCAAGGGGTACGTGTTGCACTGCAACACAGTTGAACCTACAGTTTCTGTGAGCAAGTTGAGCATGTATCTCCTTTTTGTATCAGTCAAAATCAGCTAACTCCTCCACAGATCTCAAAGCTGCTTTTACTCACTGGGCCTCATCACGAGTTGGGCTGTAGCCCTTAAATGCGGTGGTAACGGTATTACCGCCGCATTTAAGGGCTGGCCCTATCACGAGTAGGGCGCTAAATGGGTTGTTTTACCTCCAGCCTTTCTCTGGAGGTGAAAATCCCCTGTTTTCGGCTGTATTACTGCTGGCTGGCTGTATTAGCCAGCATAATTAGCGCTGAAAATGACCCATTGAATCAAATAGACACAATGGGGAATGGGGATTTACCATTAACACCCAACCTGTGATGCGGTGGTAATAGCGCCAGAACGGTCGGTGTAAGGGCTATTACAGTCGGGCTACATTACAGCCGGGATACAGCCCAACTCGTATCTTTGAAATTGGTCATGCACATGCTGTCATCAGCAATCTTTTTACCAATAGGTTGCTAAGTTCATACAGTCGGGGCGGATGCACCCACAACTTAATGCGCTGAGTATGGCCACAGGTAAACTGGATGTGGAAGGGGAGTGTTCAGTAACCATACAAACTACACCTGTGTCATGCATTCAGTATGTGATTAGTATTTTGCTTTTCATTTATCACATGTTTCTGTGTAACGTTGGCCTGCAGAAAATAATCCCCGGACAGAAGCACAGGTGACTGTGTGCAGTGCTAATTGTCATTTGTTTATTATTTGTATTCATCCTTGCCTGCTTTCACAATCCATATAGAATGCATAGAGCATATCATATTGGTATGTACTACATAAAGCACAAAAAAGAAACAATTAGAGAACATTTTTCAAAGAACACCCACTCCACCACCATAATTACAATTGTAGTTCAGCCCAAGCTCAACCTGCTTTCCTCTCGCTCCCCTCCACTCCTCCATTTGTTTGATATGATGTGAAACGGTGCAGAGTACACACGACTTGCATGTTGCCACAGGTGGAAACAAGCACTCTGCTGGAGGTTAACTATCTCTGGATGAGTTGTACGATCTCTGCCACCAAAATCCACAATTCTAATCTCCTGTTGGAAGAGTAAAACATAAAACAGCTAGCACAAACTGTAGCATATATTCCAATAAATCTGCCACACGGAAAAAAAAAATAATAATAATTATGATTATTTTACAGAAAAAACAAAAAATGGCATTAAAGCAGTTCCAATCGAAGTGGGAGTGGAAACCTGCTACGCCACTGTATTTCTGACAAATGGCACACATGTTCTTGCTGCTTAAAAAACAATGCTGTGAGCTGAATCCAGGGGCTTTGTACAAGAGGGTCAATACATCATCATACATCACAATGCAATCTGCTGTAAAATAACAATAACATTGCACCATACCACACGATGTGCAGTTTATTGCAGCTGAGAGCACGACTTTTTCCATTTCTCCTTTTACAAGAGTAAAGAAACAAGCATTTGTGAAGGTAGTTTTAGCTTTTGTATGGATAGTTGCCAGACATTCGCCAAATACCATGTATTGCCTTAATTTGCTCTATTTTTCACATCATACCTATTCATTTTAACATCAGCATGGAGAACCAACTTGCCCACTAACCCCCAGTGAGGTAAGCCATTGCTGGGCCTCAATCTGAATTTTCGGAGTGCTTGCTCCTTCCATCATGGCCGCCGCAGCCTCCTCCAGACCAGAGAGACCTTTCGTCGAGAAAGCCCACCTCGGCAGACAGCAGAAGTGTTCCTGCAGGGAGAACCAGCAGGCGTAGCCTGTCCCCTCCAAGGGCCTCATCTAAGAGTACTGCAACATCCCTGTCTGGTTCTGTCTGGGTGTGTACTGCATCTCAGGGTAAAAATCTTATCTGCCCACCCCACACCCATCTGCATCAGGTTGCTATCTGAAACTCCCAGCCATCGCTACCTCACCGCCTTATCTACCATCATATTGAAAGGTAAGTAGATCAATAACGTCATCATGATCATCTTTCATGTACTCTGTCAACTACTATGTTCATCTCCCCCACCACGCTGAAACTTTTTGTGACATATTAACCAGCCAGCACAATTCCCGGCCTACGTCAACCTCACCACTTAGCACCCGCTTCACGTTATGCAGCCCGCTCTTTGCCGCGGTATACTGACTAATGCTACTAGATCTATACCCTGCAGGGAGGGTTGTGGGTCCGTCTTGGCCCAACACTTGTACCGACTACCTGCATGCTCCTACTTGGTCCATCCTTCTATATTAGCAGATGGCACCTTTCCTGTAACCCATGCTCTCCTGATATACATCTATGATTCCTCTAATCTCACAGAAATGAACTACTAACAAAAAGCTCCCACCAAAATACCTATTCTTACCCTCAATGCCAGTGGATGTCCAGGGACTGACTTTCACTGTTTAAACTGCACTGCAACTGCGAGCAAAAACAGACCTTGCACCCTGAAGCACCCTGAATCACGCTACTTCGATGCAGCCAATGAAGACCCCAGCAGGTGATGCTCATCCAGTCTGGGAATCATTAGATCTTGCCCGTACCGGCTCTGACCTGCAGATGAGTACTGTAAATAAACATATATTGACATGCCTGTAACATACTTGAATGACCTGCAGCCTTTTGCTGTTTATGTTATCTAACCTGCGTGTAACACACCCACCTTGACTTGCAGCTTTGTGCTGCACTTGTAATTGAACCTGTCTGTACCATACCAGATTTGACCTGTAGTTTACTGCTGTTTACATAATTCAACTTGTCTTTAACATACCCTTCTGCTTATCTGCATACCTGATGTAGCCCCCGTACCATGATGCACATATTTTGACAGGCTGTGCACCTACCTTAATTTTGTCTTTTACTTATCTGCACACTTAATGTAGCCCCTGTACCATGAGTCGCTGTTTTTGTCAGACTGTGCACCTAACTTAATTTTGTCTTTTGCTTATCTGCATACATGATGTAGCCCCCATACCATGAGGTGCAGCTTTTGCCAGACTGTGCACCTACCTTAATTATGTCTTTTGTGCATATGCATTCCTGATCTAGACCCCGTACAATGAGGTGCGGCTTTTGCCAGACTGTGCACCTACCCTAATTTTGTCCTTTGCATATATGCCCACATGATGTACCATGATGCTCAGCTTTTGTCAGACTGTGCACCTACCTTAGTTTTGTTTTTTGTGTATCTGCATTCCTGTTGTAGCCCCCACACCATGATTCTCAACCTGAGCCCCTGGCCTCCAGGCAGGAAATCATCTCCTGCCCCAGAAAATACTACGCTTTCCACGGGAGCCCTGCAATACTGCCCCATCGCTACTGCATAAACGAGGTACCTCCATTTTGGTTTTCCTTGTCTTTCTTTCTCTCTTACAACATACCCACAGTCTGGGATCTATGGTATCTATGACTAACACCAATACACGTGTCCTGCTATTTTCAGATCACCCCACTATGAACATTGTTCTTACCAGGACACCGACCACCAAACTATGAGGGTCCTAACAACCAGCATCTGAACCTCTCCCTCATATGCAAGGTTAGTGGCTGGGACTGGAGGGACAACCCTCAGGGTAGCCTCTCACGGGCCTTTTCTAAGACTCATGGGGCCTCATTACGACCCTGGCGGAGTGGGTTTACGCCAGCGTTATTCGCGGCGGACCCGTCCGCCCTACTACGAGTTCCCGTAGCGCCATGGAGCGTTTTCCGCCTGGTTTTTCCGGGCGGAGAAATCCATGGCGCTACGGGACCTTGTTGTTAATTACGCCACCGTATTTTACGGTGGCGTAATTAACGCCTTCCCCACTCCCATTATACCCTATGGGGCAAAAATGGGAATGGGGAAGGGTAAAATGGGGGATGGGGATTTACCGCCCCGCCAAGGTCGGAATGGGGCGGAAAATCCGCCAACCCCCATGGCGCTATCGGCAGCTTTCCGCCGTGCTCCATGGTGCATTTTGCACCGCGATTTCCGCCAGGGTCGTAATGAGGGCCATAGTAATGATCCACCTCCTGGACCATTCAACAATGCCTTATAGCAGACCCCATTTTTAGGTTCCTTTAAAGCATAGTGCTGTGTAACTGTTGCTTGTGACTAGGATAACATTTCAACAGGTTGACTAATATGATGTAATACTTGGCAACACTTCAAGACAAAACAGCACCAGTATAGTAGTGTGTAGGTAACACACTATACTAACTTGGTAAATGTACTGTTTTCATAAACTGTTGGTACATTTCTTAAAAAGTCACCCTTGTATTCTGCACTGTATGGACTAAACAGTCGTAATTGAGTGACTACCTGTCACCGCTGAACGTGTCATGCTATTTAAATATGTCCTTAATATTTGGAATACATGTACTCTTGTTATAGATAACTCACTAAGTGGATGACAAGGTTTATTTTCAAATTTCTTTTTATGCTTAAATTGTTGAGTTTTTCGTATTTACATTGAATCACCAATGTTTGAAACTTGTGACCTAACTAATAAATGTCACTGAAATGGTTTTCTCCCCAGGACTTGGATTTGTACTTCCCTCCAACGATACATACTTATATAGATGTGTTCAACTTTAATATGGAGATGTGTTTAAACTGTCACTACAACAATCCACTGTAGTACAAATGTTCGAGGACAGGACCACCCCCCTGTACATAAAGCCCCCACACCATGAGGCATGGCTTTTCCAGACTTTGTACCTACCCTATTGTTGTTTTTGCATATCTGTACACCGCAGCAGCCCCCTGTACCATGAGGCACGGCTCTGCCAGATTATGACTTCAAGACTTCGCATTTTGTAACCCTTATGCATGGTCTTGCACTTTGTAATGTATCGATTTGCACTTACTTTATTTATTTTATTTAATGTGATATAGTTTTGAAAAAAATGTTACACAAAATAAAACAACAGATATTTCTAAAATACACAATATATACTTAAAATACATTTAAAACAGAAATATATACTCACATGAATTCAATTAAATTCAATTAGATTTAGAGTTCATAACAAAATGCACAAACCAGAAATGCAATGATTTAAACAATAAGTTAAGCAAGAGTCCTTTTAACCATACACTCCAAAAATGTATCAGCAACTCATGGTGCAGAAATCCATACAGGAAGTGTGTATATACATATTCCGTAGGGCAGGAGAACACCCTTTGAGGTCCTGATGTTTCACAAAGGATGATAAACAAGGTATGGACAGCAGAGTACAATATATATAATATGTATATAAAGGTCAAGGCCCTAGCATTGGTTCGTAGTATACCTAAGGTGGATGCTTTGTGTCCTGCTGGTCCAACATATCCAACAGCAAGAAATTACAACAATTATCTGGTGTAATTGAAAGAGCCTGATTATCATTTTACAAAAGCCCATTAATTCACATGTTGTCAATTTATGCCATTGCACTCAAGCACTTTTCCACCACATTACATATTCTAAACAGGGACATGAGAAGACCTAAATTGTTAGTATTAATACATTGCTTCCAGAATGCGTGATCTTTAATTGTTTCAAGCTGGTGTACAAATCTACCTATATGGATTATATAGGTTTCCCCATTCAAGGGCACTCCGTTAGGACATGCTTCGCCGTCTCAATCTGATCTTTATTAGAGCATATTTGGCAGAAACATTCCTGTTTCACAATTGAGCGCTCCACACGCACTACAGACAAAACTGGCAGATGATTGATTCTCAGTAGGAGAATAAATCTTCTGAGACTGGGAGAAGGGCATACATTCGGATAACTTTGGGGTTTCTTAAACATATAGAAAACATCTGTTAGAAATGTGTAACTTTTCAATCAGACCAAATGTACTAGATTTTCCTTCCAGTCCCAAAGATCGATACGATTCCCCAGTGAAAAGTTCATGCTGTTATAATCGGCCTCCCAATTGGGGGTCCACACTATATCATAAAAAAGGGTATTCATGCTCTTCCTGAGAAACAATTTCTCCTACTGTCTGCGTTCCTCTTCGCCCATGTTAATCAGGAGTGGCTTAGGGGGCGCATTGAGCATTTTAACATACAATTGTGCTCTTTTTTTACCACCAATGATTTCAATGACAAAATGCCTAATTCCAGCCTTAGTATTGCCATGGGCACACAAGTAGTGAGCCCTAATAGCTTCCTCCAAAACCTTCCCTCAATTAATTATAGCCATTTCAACTCAATCATAATCAGAGATTCAAGCCCATATGTCACTTTAGCTACCAGTCAATGCATATACAGTTGTCGGGCACCCCGCAGTGTATACCCATTGCTTCTTTAAGTGAATTTTAGTGAAATGGCATATTAAAGCAGTCAGCTGTGCTGCCCTCCTCATGCACATCTGTATACAGGTGTCATAGCCTCCACAAGAGTCAAATTCCACCCCAAGATATTTATAATGTGGGGTATATGCAATCTCAGCAACCCGAATAAGAAGACGCGATCTGGCAATCTTTTTTCCAGCAAATAGCATTAGTAGGGTTTTATCCTGATTGATAATCAGGCCTTTGGTTTCTGCATAAGCCCACTTTGCTTCTGCCGATCTCTGTATTCCACTAAACGTGTGATCTAAGATTACTAAGTCGTTGGCATAAGCCAGAAATGTACAATTCTGGACTGATGCAAAGGAAACAGGGAGATCTGATACAAATAGGTTGTAGAGCAATGGTGCTGTTACACATCCCTGTTTTTCCCCACACTCCTGACTGATAAGTTCAGTCATCATTCCATGTGCATCTAATCAAAGGCGCACTGTGGTATTCTTGTGTAAAAAAGTACTACAGTATTCCAGGGGGACACCCCATAGAATATAATTTGTTCCAGAGACTCTTCCAACACACTGGGCCTCATTCTGAGTACGGTGGTAGGGGGTTAACGGCACTGGTAAGGATAGTGGTGCTGTTAACAGCCTACCGCCACATTCCGAGGTCCCTTAGCTGCTCCCGCTAAGGGACCAAGGAGCTAATAACGGCCCCGCTATTTTCCAGCCCGTTATTAGCTCCTTCCCCATTCCCATTGAGCCCTATGGAGGCTTGAATGGGAATGAGGAATGGTTTTCGGAATGGGGTCTTACCGGGTCTGCATAGGTTGGAATGTCCCGGTAAGTCCCCATTCCGACACCACAGACCCGGACACGGGTTTGGAGGCAGCCATGGTGCTATTATCACCATGGTTACCTCCAAACTCGTAATGACCCCCACTGTATCGAAAGCGGCTTTGAAATCAATGAATAAAGCATACAGTGGAGGACTATAGGGACAAATCGCTCTAGTAACCAAATTATCCAGTACTAATAAGTTATGGGCTGTAGAGTAGTATCTAGTGCCTGGATGCCTGAGGGTTTTGTGTGCTCCTGTGAATGTAAAAAAAAAAAAAAATACCAGAAGTATTACCATCCCGTGCCTCTAATTGACAACACAACAACAAAAGATCTGGTATTTACAACAGTGGCCGGTTTCAGCACCAAAAGTCCAGGTACTTGCCCTATTACATAGTATTACCCCCCAAATGTGCAGGCACACAGAATACTGCTAATAAAAACAACCACTATTTTTATCTGTTTTGTCTCTAGTGTATTGTCAGCCTGCCCCTCCCACACCTGTACTGAATGATCTCTCTGCTTCAAACTTGCCTGTGCATCCAGCAAAGCAATGCATTCACTCTTGATCTACATTAATCAGCTGCTTTTGTATTGTAAAGACGTTGCAGTTGACCATGATTGCTTATAGTTTCCCTTAATTTTATATCGACTACCTAATGGACATTTTGTGAATGTTCTTACCTGCATCTCTGGTCACAGTCAGTGTCTGGTTCGAGTTACAGATGAGGGCAGGGCTGGCCATGATTAGCTATTCAATGCTGAACAACTATAGACTACAGTGCAGCATTTTTGTGAGAACTGGTGGTACGTTATTGGCATGCATATACATTATCAAAGTTTGATGAACACAAGACAAAATGAGCACAATTGCTTACAGTAGGAGTTGTATCTCCACAGCTGATTATGCTGCTGCTCTCTGTTATCAAGCAGTGAATGTTTGATGACTGTATGAGTACCTCCCTGAGGTATTTTCAAGTATGGCAACTTGCTTCACAAACTTGTTAATTAATATTTCAGTCCTATTTGGTATGGACCTTCTCTTGGATTGCATGGTTTCGACGACTAGAAAGGACAGAGAGACAACCTTTAGACTATATTAAACATGTACCTGTAGCACAGGGAATACTGTAATGGAATGTAGGGGCTTTGGAGGGGTCAAAAGATGGATCGTGGGTAAGTCCTCCGAAACCGTGTCCCCACTGTTCCATGAAAGGTCGAATGAAAAAAGGAGAAAAGGAACGGCCTATGTGCTGCACCTGTTTAAATCTGTTACCTTTTAAAGGGATTCAGCATAAAACACACATAGGTATGATATCTAACCTCTAGTCCGCCAGATGTTTGGGACAACAACTCCCATCTGCTCAAGTCAGTAGTGTCGCTCAAGTCAGTACTGTGGCCAAGTCAGTACTGTCAATGCTAAAGTGTCATAGATGTTACAGTCCAAAACGTTGGGAAAGTCCCAAGTTGCAGACTCCCATGAAAATAAGCCCACACCTTTTTTCTTCAATACATGTTTTCCGTAGTTTTGTAACAGTGTAAATCATACAAAACCTAGGAAACAAATGGAAAACAAAATTAAACAAAGAGAATCGGGAAGTGGCAGTTGTAGCAAGCATTGCATACAGTTGTGGTGTGCATTGCAACTGTAACCTAATAGCAGAACACATTGTGACCAATGAGGACATGTTTATGTTATTGTATGTCCCGGGAGGATAGCTTAACAGCAACGTGCGCGCCTTGGAAGCAAGACGACACGAAGCAACACAGGTTCGATCCCCGGGTCCGCGCTTAGAAACCTCTGGGTGTTTAAGCGTTATAAACATGCAACTAAGACAACAATAAAAAAAAAAAAAACAATTACACAACTGAAAAAACAAACCATTCCTGTAAGAGCGCCTCGATGCCCGTGGGCTGTGTGCGCGCTTTAAAAATGCAAAATAAAATAAAATAAGTATGCCTCTCCATATTTCATACATACACATTGGTGGCGAAGCAGGGAGGGTGTTTGCTCCCAACAGGAGGCCAGCAAGGCTGCGTTTGACTGTTACCCCTGCAAACAAGTTTTTTTTAAACATATATTTGTATGCTTTTATTTTAATATCTTCAAGCAATTAATGCATAATAAAAGAGAAATTAAAACACAAAACACAGTTCTGCATGTACACTTTGTACAGTTTGAAAAGCATACATCATCACAGATTGGTTGGCCAAGGGCTTCTAAGCACTGACACAATTATAATATTAAGAAATGTGGCGCATATCTCTTTCCATTTCAACTCTTTTTAGATTAAATATTGAATTGCAAAAGCAACAAACATTTGAAAAAAAAGTAAAATAACATTGGTGTTGGTGGCAGGGGGTTTCAAACCTAGCAATTAACTTGGAGTGGTAATTGCCTCCCTCATTCAACTTTCCCCTGGGCCCTCCATGCATGGAATTCATAGTACACTGCCTTGCCTAGGACAGATGCTTGCTTTTATTAATTGAGTACTTCTGTAATTACTGATTTGTTTTTAAAAAATGCATGGTCAATTGCTAAAAAGGCTATGGTGGAGATGGTTTTTAAACCCAGCTGTCATGATTGCTTCTTATTCACAGAGCCATGTCATAGACACTTGATAATCCCGCACTGTGTGAGTGATGCCTGCAAACAAGCAGCTGAGCTTTAACAAATCCTCCTAGGTCACCATTCACTCAGCTTGGGCAAGAAGTGCATGGCAAAGCATTTTGTGTTTAGAGAGAGTGGATAGGTGCAGTTACTTTCCATTTAGGCATATCTGTGATGGAAAACAAAATAAATCAAGCAGACAACACTTTAATTGAAAAAGGGCTAACATCAGGGCAAGGGGAGCATCGTGAGTCAACTGATATTGCAATTTTCAAAAATGGTTTATGCACATTTCAACCAGAAAGAGTGATGTGAAATACACAGGTTTTTTAAATATGTTTATATTGGATGCATATTACGGGTCAGGGGTATTTCATTCACATGCCACTCAGATTATTTAACAACTTTAGACTCTTCATGTCCATGGGTTGGGGCTCATATTCAGGGTTTCAGTTAAGCTCTCTTTCAGGGGACATGGGACTGATGAGTGAGGTCGATGTAGTGTCTTATTTAAATGCCTGACCCATGTCCAGGTCTATGTTTCTCCCAGTTCTAGAATGTGGGGAATGGATCATGTGAGAAGGAGGGCGTAAGGCAGACGGAGTGAGGAACAGGAAATACAAAAGTCATGTCTCACTCAGCTTTGCCATATTTGTGGAATATTTGGAGTTTCAATATCGAAGGATCACTCTTTAATGGCCACAGGCCAATGGCACTGTAGAAAGGGTTATGGCCAACATTCAACGCACTCTACAAGTATGCACCATCACCCGAGGGGCATTCATGCAGGTCAGCTGCACATTGCTACGAGATTACAGAAATATGCTGCACAGTTCGACGGAAGTATGCCCTCCGGAATTGATGTTTGGTACAGTAGTACCAACCCGGCTGTCACAAGTAGTGGGTCCAGTGATTTGTCCAGACCTGGATCAGAAGGCTCAGAAAAGAGAGGACACAAGCAAAAGATAAATGGAGATTTATGCAGATAGCAGGAGAAGAGCCAGGAAATTGAATGTACAAGTTGGTGACTATGCGCTAGTACGTCAACCTCAAGGGCAGAAGGATGTGTCCATGTTTTATCCTAGTTCATTGACTGTGACAGCAGTTCAAGGGTCTCTGGTGTCAGCTGAATGAATGCACTGGTTGTTCCATCACCAGAAACTCATCTTTCTTCAGGAAACTTGCAGAAGGTACCCCTGATCAGAAAGAGCCAGTTAAATGGCCGGGGGAGGGTGCACAATTCAATTCTTAGCTCTTTTAAAATATTCACATGACAATCCCTTAAACAGGATGTCAAGACTGTGAATGAAACCCTGATCTGGGAGGAGTGAAAAGTACTATGCATTTCTGTATTGTGCCTTTAGGTTGATGAAGGAAAGAGCCAGAAATGTGTAAGAGTGAGATATTCTAGGGACTAGTGAACACAGGATAAAGGGATCTGTTAAACTAAGGATACAGATGTGGACGCATGAGGAAGAGTCTTAGTGAAGGTAGCCCATTGAAACTCATAACAGTAACATGCACATAGGAGTTCTCCTCTCAGCATGCCCATGAATCGTGAATCGGAGTACAGCAACCATAACAAGCATTGCTGGAGCTGTGGTTCATATAGGATAATATAACCAGGAACATAAAAGGGTGAATCACCTAGTGTATGTATCTCCCGGATTAGAATGTAAATTAGGAGTAGCTATGGACATATCACCACTGAAACACATTTCTTTTTAAAAAACCTACAGGGGACATTTCTCCGGAAGGTAAAAATAGGTACTATTCTAAGGACATGACTGCACTAACATATATACTGGTGGTTCTCACATGTAATGTGGGTGAAAGAAAGGTATCGACCCAGGCAAATGCTGGCAACAGGAACTAGGTCAAAATGGCCACCATGCGAGTGGGAGTCAAGCCTCATTCTCTGTTAGGCGGAAACCTGTGCAGTTCCCTCTGGGACCACTTTAAAAGATTTAGGACTACAGGTGTTTGGCAGTAAACCCACTTGGTAGCAGTCTGTACCACACAGATTCACTTGGTAGCTGTGGCTGAGCAGTCAGACTTCCCTCAAGAAGAGTTAGGCAGTATGTGGAGTATACAAAATAGGGCAACTTACACAGTAGAACAAGCAAACACGGACAGAGCTTCGGTTTAAAGATATATAGTTATTTATTTATAAAAACACATCTATGGAAAACACACTGGCACTAATACGGCAAACAACTTCAATCACAATTACTATAAGTAAATCAATCCCCCTAACAACAGTTCGACAAGTCTAGGTTCAACGGCACCACTTATTTGCAGACAGAGGTGAATGCTTTAACCTAGATGGCACTCTAGTATTGGTTAGGACGGGAGAGAAAAGGCAGGGTATGAAATCAACTCGGTACCAACACTTTTACGAACAAATGCAAGGCAAGTAAGGCAGGGTCTACTGTAGATCGCAAAGTTCAGAGGCCAGGCCCACTCGGAGAGAGGGAAGGCGATATGTCCCCAAAAGTATCACAGTGGAAATGCACTTCAAGTCTTTGTCGCAAATTGTTATAGAAAGATTGGACCAGTTCAGAACAGAAAGTTAAGAATGCTTGGAGGCGACCCAATGGAGAGGCGAGGATTAAGACACCTCACGCTAACCGACACAAGGGAAGCCAGGCGGACACGGTACCTTGTTTGTGGAGAGACAGCTCCGGCGGGGGCAGTTGTTCCTGGTGGTGGATGCAAGTCAGGACTTTGCCAAGAGAAGAGAGGCTCTCGTCGTCGAAGGAAAGTTGGAGATCGTTGCACCACCAGGGAAGAGACCAGCCGCGGAGTGCTCCGTCACAAGGCATCACCTTTTGGTCGCGGTACAGGTGTTAGTGGCTATCCGGTTGCCGGGGTGCTCTGCACGGGCAATTCGACCACTACGTCTTGGAACGAAGAAAAAGCAAAGGGGATTGGTTGTTCCCACCAGTCAGGGGAAGAAGACTGTCCGGCCGGGAGATCTCCTCTGTCGTCGGGAAGTGGTGAGACGGTTCAGCAGGGCTCCACCGGAGGTGTCGTCGTTGCAGGTCGGCTCAGCTTCACCCTCGTCAGATTCTTAGGTCCTGTGGCGACTTCTGAAGATCCAGTCCCAAAAGCCCTGCTTTTATGCAGAAAACCCCCATTCATTCAGCCTAGCTGTCAATCAAAACACGCTAATTGGTGAGCGGGGTGGCTCACCACTTGGGCCAATCACACCAGAGTGCGACTTGAGTTGGCAAGGCAACTCAGTCCAGTGTGCCTAAACCCCCTCCCACACCCCCTGTGGTACCCAGACAGAATGGCACCACTTTGGAGGGCCTCTGTGCAGAAGCCCACCAAAAGTGGAACAAAGGGCTCAACCTTTGGTTTAGGAGTCACAGAGACGAACACAGACGCCATTTTAAAAACCAAGTTCTGGCAGAAAATACCAACCGATAGATTTGTTTAAGATAAATAAACGGGTGGTATGTTAGAGATTAACGAGAAAGAGTATTAAAGGCATGGTCTAGTAACATTTTTTATTGTCCCTACAGGTCGGCCATGTTTTTTTAAGCCTAAGTGGCTCGATTTTAGAAAACTTTCCTATGGACCTTACCCGAGTTTTCGTCCTTTAAACGCACGCGAAAACAAGCACCAGGGCGCCGCCATTTTCTGATAATCCTATCACTTGCCGCATCTCCCTGGCTGACCTGCTTTTGCGGCACTAAATCAATTCCCCTGCCCCTGAGCCTGACATTATCCAAACATTCATATTCCCCGCCTCTCTCTGTGACGTTACTGTGCTGCGTAGGCAAACACGCCCAGTCGTCTTCTACGCGACTCCACACAGAACGCGGAAACCAACACAGACCATCTCACAACACAGCGCGCCACAATTCGGAATATGAAACTGTACTTTAAAATCAAACAGCAACACGGTACATTGGGTAAAGTACATTTATTTTACATTAAATGTTTAGAGAATATTCAGCAATTGCCATATGAACTCCGAAAGCCATTTATTTACTTTTATCTGTATCCGCCATGGTACACAGGGTGTTGCTTTTCGTTAAAAGAAGCACTTTGGAAGCACGGTGAACCGCAAGGCTGTTCCATCAACTAGGCACTAGTCCATCGTAAAGGTTGAGATGTTGCTTCTAGCCACTAGTACAGCGTAAGGGCATGTGGGCCCTTGGCGATCGTCCCATAAAATTGTCAGTATGCTCCAGTTGTTCACACGAAGCTGCAGGTGTCTACTGTAAAAGCCATCTGCTGGTGTCTCAAACCGATGGCAGTAGCAGAAGGGGAGCAAATACCTGTTATGAAAACAAAAAAATTATAACTAGTCTCGCCAGGCGATCTTCATTAATATTACTTATTTTATTTATTACAGCCGATAAGAAACTATTTGCTTGCAAGGATAGTTCAACGGAGTATGTTCGGCTCTAAAATCAATGCGAAAAGTAACAAAATAAATCAAGGCCAACACACAATGATAAACGACAGTTAGTCTACATGCGTGAGGAATGATATGATATATGATATGGCATTTGTAACGCGCCTATACTCAAGTGTTTCTAGGCGCGACGAGGCAGGTGGGGAACAAGGGCAGACAGACAACGATCCTACTAGGCCAGGTGTCTTTCTGATCGCGCATGGGAAAGGGGGGAGGGGTGGTAAAAGTCCTGTACATGGTTAGTTGAATACAAATTAAATAATAGGGCCAGCTGGTGGCAAGTGCAAGGTAAATGCCGGGAGAAGGGGCTGAAGGATACAGAGACAGTCCCGTAGTGCAGGTGACAGTCCCGTAGTGCAGGTAGGCAGTGCAGGGAAAAGTGGCTGGGCCAAGGACCGAGATCGGTGAGACCAGTGGACCTGCATGCCCATGTGCCTGCTTTTCCTAGCTCTTCATTCATTCATTTATTCATGCATCCATGCATTAAATCTTCATTCCGGTATAAAAGCGTGTAAAGATTTACTTACATTATATTTGAAATTTCCATTGTGTCTCTTCGTAATGCAGTCTGTAAAACGGACCGTGCTCTTGACAACAATTTTTCGTATACTGAACTAAAATGAAACTCGGTCTAGTTTCTGAATTTTCTGCATTATCGTTTCTTACGTTATTGCGCACCCCCTTCAAATGTACTTCTTTCGGCATGGTCCCTGTCTCAAGGTCAAAAAACAATAGCCCCTTATACTTGCAGTGCGACTTGTGGGCCTCATCTCGGCGCTGTCTTTATTTGCAACATCACCTAGTATAGGCATCTGTGAGAACTTGAAGTTTATAATCCGTCTGTGTAGTGCACTTCAATGTGCAAATGCGAACTGGCTTCTCTCCCAAATGCCACGGCCCGCTTGGCTGGCGCGTTCTAAGTGCCCCAATTTTGTCCCCGTTGTCTGCGAGCTTTGCAGCCCAAATTGAGACATTTAATTTTTGGCGGAAGGTCAGGGAAAGTATAAAGTACCACAGGAGTTGAGTTAAAAGTGAGATTTATTGTTTGTTTGTTTGTTTTATTATTTGCAATACGCAAAGCCTCCCCTCCGTTAACAGTGCGCAGCATTTACATTTACATGAGATGAGACATGAGAAAAATCTATACATACACATATATGAGGTGAATAGAGAGAATTCAAAGATGACACCCAGCTTGTTCGCCACCCATGATGGTGAAGGTAGGGGTTAGGGTTACAGGTACACTGTACAATAACATTCATTTACAAAAAGACAATCGTATTGCAATTATTTAAACCGGGATTTGTACTTCACAATCAGCTGTGCTTCGGGTGGGAATGGCAAGTCGCAATGTTCGGTGGCAATGGATCACTGCTCTGCACAGAAACGTCCAAAATTCCATATCTGTGCTTCTCTAACACAGGAACAATAAGGCCTTTCACAAAGTCGAACTGCATTTCATCATAGACTGGTTTGATCACCCATTGCTTACTTCGTTTTGAAAACACCTTAGTGTAGCGAGGCATCCTTACTTTACCCCTAGTCCTAGATTGTTCACGTCTGACATTGCTGTTATGGGCCAAGACCGCTAGTAGAGTGCAATGTTTCATGCCCCGAAAGCTAAAATTCAAGCGCTTTGGCCTGTACTTTAGGCACATATTGTGGAACACCTCCAAATCTCCTGTGTGACAGAATTCTGTCAGTCCTCTCAAATCTCTTGATAGAGTTTTGTCAAAAACAATCTTCTCAATGGCTTTGTGTGTCGGTGAAGATGGAATCAACCACTTCTTCTTCCGTTTCTCCTCTGGGGACAAAGGGCCATGTTCACATTGGTGGAAATGTTGATTTGCTGTCCAGCAGTGAACGTTGGTACAGTGGTGCATCAGTGACCGCCATTTTTCAAGTAGTATTTCCACTGACCCTTCATAAGTTTTTGAGCTCCACCAAAGATGGTTGGTGATAGAATGGGACCACTGCAAAATACTTTCAAAACCTTTTTTTTTCCCTGCAGCCGAGATTTTCTTATTGATTGATTTAGCAAGATGCCATACGTCAAATTGATGTTTAATATGTGGGAACTGCTCTCTCATTGTCTTGGCAATTGAAACGTGTCTATCCGTGGCTATGAGGTCGATGTGCATTCCCCTTGATTGTAGATATTCCACTGATTTTATAAATCCTAGTTTCTCCATGGCCACTGACGATGTACATTGTGTTACCTGCACGACCACCGAACTCACTATTTTCTTACTATCCGTGTCCTGAAAGTGGTAGGTGCAGTACTTGGCAGAAAATCCAGGGCTGTCGCACTGTCCATCGCCGGCTAGCCTGAATCGTTTGCCTTCAAATGTACTTGCTAGAGACAATTGTTCAATTTTCCAAGCATCACTAATGGCCGGAAACAGATAATCACGTTGGTATATGTAGTACAGCACTTTAGAAATGAAATGGAGTCCCACAAACTGAAAGACAGCCTCTAACTTTCTAAAACTGGAGCCACTAAAAAGTGATGCAGCTGCACACAGTAGATTGCCTGCTGGCAGTTTACCCAGCATCGGTTGTGCAGACCATAAGAACCTATGATTTAATCTACAGGCGGCATTTATTTTGACGTTACTGCTTTTTATCTGACGAGTCACATTAATCAATGGCTTCCCACATACTTTCCCTCTAATGGAATGCACACATTTCAGCATACTTATAATTTCCATCAAACAACTGTCGAATACAATGTATTTGCTCTCTTTCATTAGACTGTCATCCTGCGTCAACGTTGTTTCGGCCTGTGACGTTGTGAAGATTTCAACACATTGGAAAGTAATATCGCTGATATCAAGTTCTGATGCGTCTATGATGCTGCGGCTGGTTCATTCTCTGTCATTTCGACATCTATTACTTCAACATTGATGGGAGAACACAACAATGTCGACAGGTTTTTTGGTGGCAAATTTTTGGCGGGTGTAGATTGTGTGAATTGATCTGCAACTACTTCAGAGCTATCTTCAATACATTCAATAACATCTTCTTGTGGTGGTGCGGTCGCACTGTAGCTATGGTCCAATGCAACTTTGATGTAGTCTCCAAACACAGTTAATTCATGTTCTGGCCATTGGACATGAGCATCTCGAGCCTGAACACACCTCGCCTCAATTGTTAGTTCCTCCATAGTGTTCACGGTCTGGCAAGCCACATCTCTCATTCGCTTCACTGTCTGTGTATGTATAGTTCTGACACCCACGTGTAACTGGAGGAGAGATTGGAAAAGGGATGTTCAGTTTAAACACAAGATAAAGTGTAGTACAATTGACTGGAAAAAAACATAAAATAGTCCCCAGCACAAACATTTTTATAAAGTTATGAACTGTTTGTAACTAACCTTTTTTTGTTTTTTTTTCTTTGCAATTTTTTTGACTCGACCTTCAACGTCTGCACGCTGTAGCTCCGATTCGTTTCCGCATGTCCTCCCTTCCTCTTGCGCTGCAACGACTATATTTTCTGTATCCGCATAGACAGCACGGAATGAGGCTCCATCGTCTCCCCGAAACATAGTACTTTCATTACTATGTATCAAAATATTGTTAGCATAAAACACACGTGAGGACGAACACACGGGTACATCTCAATAGCCAAACACGATTTAAACATTGTGTGCAACAATCAAACGACAAGTATTTGACCAGTGATGATCTATATCGATGGAGCTGTCAGTATCCATACCTCTGGCTCTGCATGAACTGTCATGAATGGTTGTATTGGAGAGGAGGCATCCACATCTCCCTGAAACACAGTACTTGCATTAGTATGCTTTTCAATATTGGAAACACAACACACACTTGGGGTCGACGGCACAGGTACATATAAAGAGATAACCACAAATGATGCATTGTCCAAAAGAATCAAGGAAAATCTAAATATGATCACATTTCATCGACTTATTTCTCCGATTCCTTTACATCTGCATCATCTAAATGAGATGTAGTGATTGTGGTGGAAGCTCCGTCGTCTCCCTGAAACACAGTACTTGGATTAGTATGGTTTTCAATATTGGAAACATAACACATACTTGGGGTCGAACGCACAGGTACATATAAAGAGATAACCACAAATGATGCATTGTCCAAAAGAATCAAGGAGAATCTAAATATGATCACATTTCATCGACTTATTTCTCCGATTTATTTACATCTGTAGTGGAAACTTCGTCGTCTCCCTGAAACACAGCACTTGCGTTAATAGGGAAGAAAGTATAGCAAATGGAATCACGTTATATGATCACGCATGATGGAGCTGTCATTATCCATACCTCGTGCTGCTGAAGAATATCTATGGATGTTGCAAATGTAGTGCGCACTTCCGAAAGCTGTTGCGCCGATTTGTATACGCATGGTCTCGCTTCCACTTCCCCTGGAATTACTTGAATGTCAGGCTCTGCATCAAGTGCAGGGGTTGACGCTCCATCAACTGCCTGAAACATAGTACTTGCATTAGTGAGGATTACAATAGTGAAAACATAACACACACCTGGGGTCGACAGCACAGGTACATATGAACGGCTAACCACGAATGAAACATTGTGTAGAACAATCAAACGACACGAATTCCAGCTCTGATGATGACGCTCGATGGAGCTGTCAGTATCCATACCTCCTGCTGGTGAAGAACATCTAGAAATGTTGTAGATGTGGCGGATGCTTCAGCATCTCCCTGAAAGACAGTACTAGCATTAGTATGGATAACACTAATTATAACTGAAAACAAACACCAGTGGATGATAACTAAGGTGTATATCAATTGGAAAGCACTAACCAAACATTCGGCAAAATAATTATACGATAAAATAAAACTATTACTTGACATGCCTAAAACAAGTCTGTAGCGGATTAGCCTAGTAAGATTACCTGATACGCGCTAGAAGTGGTTGATAACTGCGACCACGTCAAGGATGTAGAATGTTCTTGCTTCAGATTCAAGGGATAGTCAAGAAGTTGTAAAGGTAAATTAATGATTGATAATGAAATGCCAATATTAAAAATAGCCATGTAAGGCGACAGAATACTTGAAAAATGCTCAATACAGCACAGTTCCCTGTTCCCATATATATACATTGCGTTTGTGGGTTATGAAACCGAAAAAGAATATATTGATAAATGTCATTATTCAAAAAACTATACACTCATATCAATATCGAAATTATTACAAGGGATATAACACGTACAATATCAATTCATCCTTTTGGATACCTACACACTACTGCAAGGCCTAAAGCTAAATCCGGACACTTGACTCACCAGTGACAGAATGTGGACGAATAGAGTGGGAATAGCGTTTTTTCGAGCAATTTCCATGTTGTTCGCCGTTTATTCTTCTTTGTTGCCCAAGATGTTGTGTACATGTCCAAGGAAAAGTGACGGCTGCAGATGCGGTATCGATCACCCCTCTTGTCCTGTAAGACTTGTTGGACTCTACTTTCCAGCTCATCCAGTGGATATCCGCAATGTCTGACCCATTCTCTTATTCGATCAACAGTTTTCGGGAATACATGCATTTTAGTGCCTTCAGATTTCGCATGGGTCTTCGAAGGGCAACCGCTAATCGAACAGGCAGGCATTGTTGATAAATCTGAAAAGTAAATATCGACATTATTATACAATCTTCAAGAATAAAGATTTGATACAAAAGTAAATGAATCATACAATGATCAATGCAAGGTTTGTTTTGGTCGCATGAACTGTACCAGTTCATTATGTGCGGCTTAGTATTTGCATAAGTTGTAGAAATGTATAAATGATGTCACTAAAATCTGAACATGTGACTCATCCCTTGGATGTTCTGTATTGCACGAGAAGGAAACATGCTTACATTATAGACTGGACCCCCGAAGAATGCAATTCGATGACAATAGACACAGATGAAAATAAATAGATCTATTGATAGCATAGCAATGGAAGCTCAAGTCAATAGCAATGAGACCAATGAACATAGCACTATTGTGTACTCTACTCGCAAATAGATAGACATTTAAAAATCTGCAAAATATGACTAGGATACATGGCCTTACCTTGACCAACAAACAGTCGGATTCAGCAAGCAGAGCAGTATGTTGCAGGAGAATAGGTGGGTGGCCACAGGTAGCACACTGATGGGTTTGCTCTAAGCGGTCACAGAAGTTCACGGATAGCACGACGACGAGCAGATTAGCGTAGATCTCAGTGGTTGCCAGGCAACACGTTCAGGAGTTGACTTGCAAAGCACAAAGATGTTCTCATGAGACATATCAAGTGGTTTATAAAGTATTAGAAACAGGGGTGTGTTTGTGAATGAATGACGTATGTATGTCGTGGTTTTAGGGGGGCGGCCTGCTTCAAGGGGAGGCTTGGCTGGAGACACGGGGTCTGAGGAGGCCATGGGACCGATGGCCCCTTGGCATGGGATACCTTTTGAAGTGTACATTTACTTTGGCACCTTGGCCTTTCGCGCCCCTTACAGCCCCCCATGCCAGCGCTCATCCACTGGCGCGAACCGCCTTTGATAGAGGGGGGTGGGATGGATGGGCCTGGGGTGTGAAGATAAGGCACAGGAAGACTGCTGAATGGAGACACACTTATGTGGATTGCAGGGGGGGCGGCCTGCTTCAAGGGGAGGCTTGACTGGAGCCACGGGGTCTGAGAAGGCCATGTGACCAATGGCCCCTTGGCGTGGGATACCTTTTGAAGTGTACATGTACTTTAGCACCTTGGCCTTTCGCGGCCCTGACAGCCCCCCATGCCAGCTCTCATCCACTGGCGCGAACCGCCTTTGGTAGAGGGGGGTGGGATGGATGGGCCTGGGGCGTGAAGATAAGGCACAGGAAGACTGCTGAATGGAGACACACTTATGTGGATTGCAAGGGGGCGGCCTGCTTCAAGGGGAGGCTTGGCTGGAGACACGGGGTCTGAGGAGGCCATGTGACCGATGGCCCCTTGGCGTGGGATACCTTTTGAAGTGTACATGTACTTTGGCACCTTGGCCTTTCGCGCCCCTGACAGCCCCCCATGCCAGCGCTCATCCACTGGCGCGAACCGCCTTTATATCAATATATAGTATATCGCCTTTATATCAATGATAGTATATCGTTGCTTATCAATAACAAATGCCACATACCAGAGATTCTTGTGAGCACAGACCCACACTTCAACCGGTGTATTATAGTGGTCAAGAACCTAAGGCCTGTATAATCCCATGGTAATTGTTAGTATAGATATATGTGTGACTTTTATAGAGACATAACCTACTGAAAGACTTGGAACAAGTGGTATTTAGTGCATGCATTATCGAGAATATGTTATGTTAGCTTAGATAGATAGTGACGACCCTGCTTCACAGCGACCAGACCTTCACCCATTCAGAGCACAGATGTCTGACGTCCATCCTTGAATGGAGACACACTTGATTCATTTAAAAAATCGAAACAACCGTTGATAAAATATATGTGGTGTTTTATTTTGTATCTTATTTTCATGACACACAAATACAAGACTTTAAAGTTTATACAGGTCAGGTTGCAGCACAGCGAGAGAAAATCCGCTGTACTGACCGCTGTCACTCGGGAACGTTTCTCTAATGGCACGAACGGCACAGGCGGGTATCACTCTTCGAACGCGGTGTCCAAGCCTCCCGTGGAGCCACCATGTAAAGGAAAGATAGGCCACCAGCCTGTACCACCTGTGAAAATGAATGAAACAAACTGTTTTTAAATGACCAAGATAAGTTTAATAAACGTTTGTTGTCAATGACAATTCTTGTAACAAATGGCATTCTACACGGACAAATGCTATCTAGACAATGCACACTATTGAACGACTTACATGCGTTACATTGATATTTAGATGTAATTTTGGATATAGTAGAAGAACATGAAATAGGAGTGGCATGACAAGCAGAGTATACTTACTCGTTGCTCGGATTACGAGGACGAACAGTTGCGCGAAGTTCGTGCATAAGCACCATCATTATCCTCAACACGGCCCGTGTGAGGCAGGCTGCCCTGAAGTCTGGCAGCTCGGTGATGCATTGCGGTCGTGGCTCGCCTTCCAAAATGTAGGCCAGGCATCCCGAGTTTTCTCGGCAGCAGCAGTTCTCCTCCTCGGTCGGCATAAACTTGCACCGATTGCATGTGCACCAGGTGGAGACGCCGTCCATGCGACTAGGCCCAGGCTCTTCATCTGTTGATTCGTCCTGCCAACTGCCGTCCGAATCCCCATCGTTTCCGCGTGCTTCCCTTTCCAGTAGTTCCTCCTCGGTATACTCAGGCTCGTATATGCAGGGCATTATAGTAGCCATTGTGAGTTAAACAAACTAAAATAATTTATAGCGGTGGTACTGGTATCTGTTCACACGGGCTACAAGCAACGAAGGTTGCTGACCAGAGCACTGAAACGAGTCACAGAATACTCAAAGTAACGCAGAGAGAGGAATGGAATCGAAAATCTGCTGCTGTGTGTTGTGAAACGGTCTGTTTATACTTATTGAGGAAAGAGGCGTCCTGCCATTTCCATGGCGACACGTCATTAGCTGAGGCGCAGCGATTGTTGACACGAGACGTGCTTTGGCGTTGGGAAATGGGCGGTACGAGTCTGCTGATGACAGGCTCAGGGGCGGGGAATTGATTTAGTGCCGCAAAAGCAGGTCAGCCAGGGCGATGCGGCAAGTGATAGGATTATCACAAAATGGCGGCTCCCTGGTGCTTGTTTTCGCGTGCGTTTAATGGACGAAAACTCGGGTAAGGTCCATAGGAAAGTTTTCTAAAATCGAGCCACTTAGGCTTAAAAAAACATGGCCGACCCGTAGGGACAATAAAATGTTTTACTAGACCATGCCTTTAACCTCCAACAATGGGAAGAATCCCATAGAGTTATATTCAGGGTCGAATATAACGAGTAGTTTCCACTGCCACCAGCCAAAAGTAGACGAGGGGGGACGGGACAGTGCCCCCTCGAATAACAGACCCAGGAGTAATCGAATTACCCCTACTAGTACGTCCACAATAGGATGGTGTGTACTAGTTCTGTTAGTAAATTTAGGTCTAGTAAAGCCAATGGTGACTTTACATGCCCTGGGAGACAGTAGTCAGTCCCAGGGTATGGAGTCTATGGTGGGGATCCTCTAGGACGCCCCAGTGTTACGGCACAGAGGGTGCGGTGTAACACAAAGGCAAAACATATGAGACCCTATGGAGTAAAAGACCCCATAGCCCATAGAACACATTGACATTCAAAGGAATTAACCACATTCATGTCCAAGAGTAGGAGAAACAGAGTCTCACTCTTGGCAGGATGGAAAAAACAAACTCCAGAAATCCCGCAAAGCTGCTGGGGGACTCACTAGGTTAGGAAATTCAGCCTAAACAGAGAATTCTCCCTAACACTCGCCCCCTCAGACTAATTGACAGGAGGATTTAATCCACTCCTGGATGAATCTCATACCTCTAGTCGATGACATACATCCTAGAGAGACCATCAGCATTTTGGTGGTGACACCCTGACCTGTGCTCAATGGTGAAATCAAACCCTTGCAGGCAGATCGACCATCTCAGTAGTTTTGGGTTTTCCCCTTTCATTTGCATTAACCATCTCAAGGGTTGGTGGTCAGTCTGAATGACAAAAGTAGAACCATACAAGTATGGCCTAAACTTCTACAGAGCCCACACGATAGCAAAGCATTCTCTTTCGATTGTTGCCCACCTTGTTTCAGGATCCTTCAGCTTGCGGCTGATGAAGCAAACGGGGTGCTCCCTACCTTTCCCATCCAGTTGACTGAGTACCGCACCTATTCCTACATTTGAAGCATCTGTCTGCACAATGAAAGTTTGGTGGTAATCAGGAGCTCTGAGTACTGGGGCTTGGCAAAGAGCCTTTTTCAGGTTTTCAAAAGCCTGATTGCACTCCTCGTTCCATCTAACCTTTTTTGGAAATTTGGGGGAGGAGATGACATTCAGAGGAGAAGTTATGGTCCCATAGTTCTCAATGAAATTCCTGTAATACCCGGTGAGATTTAAGAAGGCTCTCACCTGGGTCTGAGTAGTAGGTGTTGTCCAATTTTGCACAGCTTCAATCTTACTGAGCAAAGGCCTTATTTCTCCACCTCCTACCTCATGTCCAAGATAGACTACCTTACTCTGACCAATTTGGCATTTACTCGCCTTTAAGGTCAGATTGGCTCGTCCAAGAGCCTGCAAAACATCTCTCAGGTGGGTTACATGTTCTTCCCAGGATTTGCTGAACACTGCTATGTCATCCAAGTATGCCATGCAGAAGTCCTCCATCCCATTCAGAACCTGGTTTACCATCCGTTGAAATGTAGCCGGTGCATTTTTCAGTCCGAAAGGCATTACCTTAAACTGGTATAAGCCACCGGGGGTAGAAAATGCAGTTTTCTCCTTGGCGTGGTCTGTCAGGGCTATTTGCCAATAGCCTGACGTCAAGTCAAATGTGCTGAGGAACTTGGCGGTGCCAAGTTTATCCACCAACTCATCTGTTCTCGGCAAAGGGTGGGCATCAGTCTTGGTGACTGCATTAAGAGCTCTATAATCCATGCAGAATCTAAGTTCTTTAGATCCGGCCTTTGGTACTAACACAACTGGGCTAGACCATGGACTAGTAGAGGGCTCTATTACACCGAGATCAAGCATCTTGCTGACCTCACCTTTGATGTGGGTTCGTACGTTTTCTGACATTCGGTATCCTCTGCTTTTTTTTTAAAATCAATTTTTATTAAGTCTTGTATATGTAGTACGACATTACATAGCATGTGTAAGCATGAGTTAACAAACAACCAATCGTAACACCCAACCTCCCCCTCCCCCCTGTCCATCCCCCCACCCCCCTACAGTTCAAGTTCTCGTTAGTTGCTTGTTGCTTGTTTGACAGACTTTCCTGAGACAGTAGTATCGTTACACAGTGCACTTGGCGCGCCGAGATCATGGGTCCAACTGGGAGAAGTTCACAATCAGGTCGGTGTGCAATGGTCCAGCGCCCCTGGGGGAAGACCCCGGGCCCAGGCGCGGGGCGTTAAGTTGGTCGGCCATATTTGTCAAAAAAGGGGAGCCAGATTTCCTCGTTGTTGGTCTTGGACTCATCGAGTAGGTGTGTGAGAAACTGCATGTCATATATGGCCCGCACCTTGGTCACCCACGTTTTTTCCCCCGGCAATTTCGGGTGTTTCCATTTTGTGCAAGGCAACATCTGGCTGCCACCAACATGATTTGGAGCATATGGTCTTGAGTGCCCTCCTGACCCTTCCCAATGTCGATTCCAAAGAGGAGGAGCCAAGGGCAGGGAGACCGCTCAACCCCGTCCACCCCTTTGATCCAGGCAAGTACCTTTTCCCAATAGTTTTGGACCACTGGGCATCCCCACCACATGTGGATATAGTCCCCCCTCTCAGTCCTACATTTCCAACAGTGTGGGTCATATCCTGGTTTTATCCTAGCAATCCTCTGTGGGGGGTAGTGCCATCGGTGTAGTATCTTGAGGGCTTGATGGCGATATTGGAGGGAGGCCGTGGATCGGTTGGCCCGCCTGCACATCTCCGCCCATCTTTCATCATCAATCTCCTATCCTAGGTCCCTACCCCACTGTGTGTGTGCCGGTGGAGGATCCCTGGGGACAGAGAACAGGAAGAGTTTGTAAAGGCGAGATATTATCCCCTTGGACCCCCTCGCAGACAGGAGAAGCTTTTCGAACTCCGTGAGATCCCTCCTGAGGGTGTCGCCCCAGGATGACTCGGTGAGGACACCCTTAAGCTGGAGGTAGCGAAAGGAGGACAGGGTGCCAATTCCCAGAGCCTCCTCGAGATCACTTAAGGGCAGGAAAGAACCCTTCACCTACAGATGGCCGGTCGTACTAAGGCCTGCCTAAAACCACGACTGATAGGCCGCTGGTTCTGCTATTTTGGCCAGGAAGGGAGGGGCCCAGATGCAGCTCAACGGGGACGGCCACGTCGTGAGCCACCGATAGTAACCTCCTTCTCCTCACAGGGACCACAGCACCTTCAAGATTGGATGATTCAGGACGCTTCTGGGGATCTTTTTCCTTGGGACCCAAAGCCATTCCTCTATTGTGACCGGGGCAAGGGGCCTGTTATCCATGGCAACCCATTGTTTTTTCGTATCTGCGGAGAAGTGATCAACCAAAACCCTCAGCTGAGAAGCACGGTGATACGTTTCCAGGTCAGGATACCCCACGCCCCCATCTTCCTTAGCCCTAGTCAACACTTTGTAGGAAATCCTATGCTTTTTGCCTGACAAGAGGAAGTTGAGCAGGACTCGCTTTGTTTCTATAAAGAAAGTCTTGGGGATTATCACCGGGAGCATTTGGAAGAGAAATAAAAACTTTGGGAGGAGAACCATTTTTATGAGGTTAAGGCGCGCCATCCAGGAGAGTCCCGATACCGCCCACCTCTCCACATCTCTTCTGATTGCGGACCAGAGGGGGGGGAGTTAGCTGTGTACAGTTCCTCAAGGTCACGGGTAATCTGCACTCCCAAGTACCGGAATCCCTCTTCAGTCCGTCTAAAGGGGAGCCCTTTCACAAAGACCATCTCCGGATCTGACAGGTTCCCACCCATAAATGCCACTGACTTATCCAGATTTACTTTATAACCCGATAGTTCCCCATAGCGCGAGAGGCCCTGTAATAACCGGGGGACTGTTTGGGACGGTCTGGTGACGTAGAGTAGGGCGTCGTCCGCGAAGAGGCAGATTTTGCATTGCATGTCTCCCATCTGTACTCCCCTAATAGCCTCGTCATTGCGGACTGAGATTGCCCATGGTTCCATTACTAGTGCATAAATTAGCGGGGACAGGGGACATCCCTGCCTTGTACCACGTTGGAGGGGGAACTCTCTTGATTCTGTCCCGTTTGCCCCCATTCTAGCCGAGGGGGAAGAGTAAAGCACGGCCATCCACCCCAGCCACCTAGGACCCATCCCCAAAGATGCGAAAACCTCCCCCATGAAAGCCCAGCTGACCCTGTCGAAGGCTTTCTCCGCATCGAGAGCCAGTAAAAGAGCCCCCTCGTCCCAGACCCCCACTGTGGCAAGTATATGGAGTGTCTTCCGTATGTTGGCAGAGCCCTGCCTGTTGAGGACGAATCCTGCTTGGTCGGGGTGTATCAGGTGTGGAAGGCAGTTCTCAAGTCTGGAGGCCAAGATTCTGGTAAAAATCTTGGCATCTAAGTTAAGGAGTGAGATGGGTCTATAGGACCCACATTCTGTCTGGTCTTTACCGAACTTGGGTATGATGGTGATGAGGGCTTGCAGAAACGTCGGTGGAATTGAGTTTCGGCTCCTAATCTGATTGAACAGTTTGGCCAAGGGCTTCAACAAGATCGATTGGGTCTGTTTATAGAAATCAGCCGTGTAGCCGTCCCCCCCCCCCGGTGCCTTTCCTGCCTTCAGTCTCTTAATGGCGCTCTCCACCTCTTCCTCTGAAATCTCCCCCTCAAGGGCCCCTAGTTCTTTGTCGGATAGCTTGGGGAGGGGGTGCTCTGCCAAGTAGGCTGAGATATCCTCCAGTGATTCGTCTGCTTGCCTGGAATAAAGTTTTCTGTAATAGTCAGCAAAGCAGTCCGCTATTCCCTCCCGGCCCCTCTGAGTCCTACCTTCCCCATCGCTAAGCTGGGCAACCCCCCTTTCCACCCTGCAGCCCCGGGACCTTTGTGCCAAAAGAGTTCCCACCCTGTCTCCTCGTTCATAGTATCTTTGCTTGGTGTACCACATTTTCTTAATAACCTCCCCTATAAGAACCGTGTGTAGCTCTTGTCTTTTGCCCTGCATCTCCTCAAGAAGTGCGTCTCTGTCTATCCCGGGAGCGCCCAGTCTGGCCCGCAAGACCCCCAACTCTGCCCGGAGCTTGAACTCAATCAGGCCCTTTTCCCGTTTACGCCTCGAGCCCTCTGCTATGAGGAGACCCCTAAAAGTGGCTTTTCCGGCTTCCCATACTGTGGACATGTCGGTCTCACCATTGTCATTCGTCTCAAAGTAAGCCGACATTTCTTGTTTCATAAAGTCATGAAATGCGGGATCCCTAAGAAGCGTGTCGTTGCACCGCCAACGGGTGGATCTTGGGGCGACAGGCAGTGACCAGTCAGCCACAAGCAATTCGTGGTCCGACCACGTTATGGCCTTCACCCTCGGCCGTTGAACCACCCCGTCCCCCTCTTTGGAATTCTTTGCCAAGAGAAGAGAGGCTCTCGTCGTCGAACGAAAGTTGAAGATCGTTGCACCACCAGGGAAGAGACCAGCCGCGGAGTGCTCCGTCACAAGGCACCACCTTTTGGTCGCGGTACAGGGGTTAGTGGCTATCCGGTTGCCGGGCTGCTCTGCACGGGCAATTCGACCACTACGTCCTGGAACCAAGAAAAAGCAAAGGGGACTGGTTGTTCCCACCAGTCAGGGGAAGAAGACTCTCCAGTCGAGAGATCTCCTCTGCCGTCGGGAAGTGGTGAGACGGTTCAGCAGGGCTCCACCGGAGGTGTCGTCGTTGCAGGTCCGCTCAGCTTTATCCTCGTCGGATTCTTAGGTCCTGTGGCGACTTCTGAAGATCCAGTCCTAAAAGCCCTGCTTTTATGCAGAAAACCCCCATTCATTCAGCCTAGCTGTCAATCAAAACACGCTAAGTGGTGAGCGGGGTCACTTGGGCCAATCACACCAGAGTGCGACTTGAGTTGGCAAGGCAACTCAGTCAAGTGTGCCTAAACCCCCTCCCAAAACCCCTTTGGTACCCAGACAGAATGGCACCACTTTGGAGGGCCTCTGTGCAGAAGCCCACCAAAAGTGGAACAAAGGGCTCAACCTTTGGTTTAGGAGTCACAGAGACGAACACAGACGCCATTTTAAAAACCAAGTTCTGGCAGAAAATACCAACCGATAGATTTGTTTAAGATAAATAAACCGGTGGTATGTTAGAGATTAACGAGAAAGAGTATTAAAGGCATGGTCTAGTAAAAATTTTTATTGTCCCTACGGGTCGGCCATGTTTTTTTAAGCCTAAGTGGCTCGATTTTAGAAAACTTTCCTATGGACCTTACCCGAGTTTTCGTCCTTTAAACGCACGCGAAAACAAGCACCAGGGCGCCGCCATTTTCTGATAATCCTATCACTTGCCGCATCGCCCTGGCTGACCTGCTTTTGCGGCACTAAATCAATTCCCCCGCCCCTGAGCCTGACATTATCCAAACATTCATATTCCCCGCCTCTCTCCGTGACGTTACTGTGCTGCATAGGCAAATGTGCCCAGTCGTCTTCTACGCGACTCCACACAGAACGCGGAAACCAACACAGACCATCTCACAACACAGCGCGCCACAATTCGGAATATGAAACTGTACTTTAAAATGAAACAGCAACACGGTACATTTGGTAAAGTACATTTATTTTACATTAAATGTTTAGAGAATATTCAGCAATTGCCATATGAACTCCGAAAGCCATTTATTTACTTTTATCTGTATCCGCCATGGTACACAGGGTGTTGCTTTTCGTTAAAAGAAGCACTTTGGAAGCACGGTGAACCGCAAGGCTGTTCCATCAACTAGGCACTAGTCCATCGTAAAGGTTGAGATGTTGCTTCTAGCCACTAGTACAATGTAAGGGCATGTGGGCCCTTGGCGATCGTCCCATAAAATTGTCAGTGTGCTCCAGTTGTTCACACGAAGCTGTAGGTGTCTACTGTAAAAGCCATCTGCTGGTGTCTCAAACCGATGGCAGTAGCAGAAGGGGATCAAATACCTGTTATGAAAACAAAAAAATTATAACTAGTCTCGCCAGCCGATCTTCATTAATATTACTTATTTTATTTATTACAGCCAATCAGAAACTATTTGCTTGCAAGGATAGTTCAACGGAGTATGTTCGGCTCTAAAATCAATGCCAAAAGTAACGAAATAAATCGAGGCCAACACACAATGATAAACGACAGTTAGTCTACATGCGTGAGGAATGATATGATATATGATATGGCATTTGTAACGCACCTATACTCAAGTGTTTCTAGGCGCGACGAGGCAGGTGGGGAACAAGGGCAGACAGACAACGATCCTACTAGGCCAGGTGTCTTTCTGATCGCGCATGGGGAAGGAGGGAGGGGTGGTAAAAGTCCTGTACATGGTTAGTTGAATACAAATTAAATAATAGGGCCAGCTGGTGGCAAGTGCAAGGTAAATGCCGGGAGAAGGGGCTGAAGGATACAGAGACAGTCCCGTAGTGCAGGTAGGCAGTGCAGGGAAAAGTGGCTGGGCCAAGGACCGAGATCGGTGAGACCAGTGGACCTGCATGCCCATGTGCCCACTACGAACACGTTTTACTTGCTTTTCCTAGCTCTTCATTCATTCATTTATTCATGCATCCATTCATTAAATCTTTATTCCGGTATAAAAGCGTGTAAAGATTTAATTACATTATATTTGAAATTTCCATTGTGCCTCTTCGTAATGCAGTCTGTAAAACGGACCGTGCTCTTGACAACGATTTTTCGTATACTGAACTAAAATGAACTCGGTCTAGTTTCTGAATGTTCTGCCTTATCGTCTCTTACGTTATTGCGCACCCCCTTCAAATGTAGTTCTTTCGGCATGGTCCCTGTCTCAAGGTCAAAAAACAATAGACCCTTATACTTCCAGTGCGACTTGTGGGCCTCATCTGGGCGCTGTCCTTCGCATTCTTTATTTGCAACATCACCTAGTATAGGCATCTGTGAGAACTTGCAGTTTAGAATCCGTCTATGTAGTGCACCTCAATGTGCAAATGTGAACTGGCTTCTCTCCCAAATGCCACGGCCCGCTTGGCTGGCACGTTCTAAGTGCCCCAATTTTGTCCCCGTTGTCTGCGAGGTTTGCAGCCCAAATTGAGACATTTAATTTTTGGCGGAAGGTCAGGGAAAGTATAAAGTACCACAGGAGTTGAGTTAAAAGTGAGATTTATTGTTTGTTTGTTTGTTTTATTATTTGCAATACGCAAAGCCTCCCCTCCGTTAACAGTGCGCAGCATTTACATTTACATGAGATGAGACATGAGAAAAATCTATACATACACATATATGAGGTGAATAGAGAGAATTCAAAGATGACACCTAGCTTGTTCGCCACCCATGATGGTGAAGGTAGGGGTTAGGGTTACAGGTACACTGTACAATAACATTTATTTACAAAAAGACAATCGTATTGCAATTATTTAAACCGGGATTTGTACTTCACAATCAGCTGTGCTTCGGGTGGGCATGGCACAGTCGCAATGTTCGGTGGCAATGGATCACTGCTCTGCACAGAAACGTCCAAAATTCCATATCTGTGCTTCTCTAACACAGCAAAAATAAGGCCTTTCACAAAGTCGAACTGCATTTCATCATAGACTGGTTTGATCACCCATTGCTTACTTCGTTTTGAAAACACTTTAGTGTAGCGAGGCATCCTTACTTTACCCCTAGTCCTAGATTGTTCACGTCCGACATTGCTGTTATGGGCCAAGACCGCTAGTAGAGTGCAATGTTTCATACCCCAAAAGCTAAAATGCAAGCCCTTTGGCCTGTACTTTAGGCACATATTGTGGAACACCTCCAAATCTCCTGTGTGACAGAATTCTGTCAGTCCTCTCAAATCTCTTGATAGAGTTTTGTCGAAAACAATCTTCTCAATGGCTTTGTGTGTCGGTGAAGATGGAATCAACCACTTCTTCTTCCGTGCCTCCTCTGGGGACAAAGGGCCATGTTCACATTGGTGGAAATGTCGATTTGCTGTCCAGCAGTGAACGTTGGTACAGTGGTGCATCAGTGACCGCCATTTTTCAAGTAGTATTTCCACTGACCCTTCACAAGTTTTTGAGCTCCACCAAAGATGGTTGGTGATAGAATGGGACCACTGCAAAATACTTTCAAAACCTTTTTTTTTCCCTACAGCCGAGATTTTCTTTTTGATTGATTTAGCAAGATGCCATACGTCAAATTGATGTTTAATATGTGGGAACTGCTCTCTCATTGTCTTGGCAATTGAAACGTGTCTATCCGTGGCTATGAGGTCGATGTGCATTCCGCTTGATTGTAGATATTCCACTGATTTTATAAATCCTAGTTTCTCCATGGCCACTGACGATGTACATTGTGTTACCTGCAAGACCACCGAACTCACAATTTTCTTACTATCCATGTCCTGAAAGTGGTAGGTGCAGTACTTGGCAGAAAATCCAGGGCTGTCGCACTGTCCATCGCCGGCTAGCCTGAATCGTTTGCCTTCGAATGTACTTGCTAGAGACAATTGTTCAATTTTCCAAGCATCACTAATGGCCGGAAACAGATAATCACGTTGGTATATGTAGTACAGCGCTTTAGAAATGAAATGGAGTCCCAGAAACTGAAAGAAAGCCTCTAACTTTCTAAAACTGGAGCCACTAAAAAGTGATGCAGCTGCACACAGTAGATTGCCTGCTGGCAGTTTACCCAGCATCGGTTGTGCAGACCATAAGAACCTATGATTTAATCTACAGGCGCCATTTATTTTGACGTTACTGCCTTTTATTTGACGAGTCACATTAATCAATGGCTTCCCACATACTTTCCCTCTAATGGAATGCACACATTTCAGCATACTTATAATTTCCATCAAACAACTGTTGAATACAATGTATTTGCTCTCTTTCATTAGACTGTCATCCTGCGTCAACGTTGTTTCGGCCAGTGACGTTGTGAAGATTTCAACACATTGGAAAGTAATATCGCTGATATCAAGTTCTGATGCGTCTATGGATGCTGCGGCTGGTTCATTCTCTGTCATTTCGACATCTATTACTTCAACATTGATGGGAGAACACAACAATGTCGACAGGTTTTTTGGTGGCAAATTTTTGGCGGGTGTAGATTGTGTGAATTGATCTGCAACTACTTCAGAGCTATCTTCAATACATCCAATCTTCTTGTGGTGGTGCGGTCGCACTGTAGCTATGGTCCAATGCAACTTTGCTGTAGTCTCCAAACACAGTTAATTCATGTTCTGGCCATTGGACATGAGCATCTCGAGCCTGAACACGCCTTGCCTCAATTAATAGTTCCTCCATAGTGTTCACGGTCTGGCAAGCCACATCTCTCATTCGCTTCACTGTCTGTGTATGTATAGTTCTGACACCCACGGGTAACTGGAGGAGAGATTGGAAAAGGGATGTTCAGTTTAAACACAAGATAAAGTGTAGTACAATTGACTGGAAAAAAACATAAAATAGTCCCCAGCACAAACATTTTTATAAAGTTATGAACTGTTTGTAACTAAACTTTTTTTGTTTTTTTTCTTTGCAACTTTTTTGACTCGACCTTCAACGTCTGCACGCTGTAGCTCCGATTCGCTTCCACATGTCCTCCCTTCCTCTTGCGCTGCAACGACTATATTTTCTGTATCCGCATAGACAGCACGGAATGAGGCTCCATCGTCTCCCCGAAACATAGTACTTTCATTACTATGTATCAAAATATTGTTAGCATAAAACACACGTGAGGACGAACACACGGGTACATCTCAATAGCCAAACACGATTTAAACATTGTGTGCAACAATCAAACGACAAGTATTTGACCAGTGATGATCTATATCGATGGAGCTGTCAGTATCCATACCTCTGGCTCTGCATGGACTGCCATGAATGGATGTATTGGAGAGGAGGCATCCACATCTCCCTGAAACACAGTACTTGCATTAGTATGCTTTTCAATATTGGAAACACAAAACACACTTGGGGTCGACGGCACAGGTACATATAAAGAGATAACCACAAATGATGAATTGTCCAAAAGAATCAAGGAA
This sequence comes from Ambystoma mexicanum, assembly GCF_040938575.1. Classification (NCBI taxonomy): domain Eukaryota; kingdom Metazoa; phylum Chordata; class Amphibia; order Caudata; family Ambystomatidae; genus Ambystoma; species Ambystoma mexicanum. The sequence goes on along the minus strand of NC_090941.1, from coordinate 203,426,237 downwards.
AATCTAAATATGATCACATTTCATCGACTTATTTCTCCGATTCCTTTACATCTGCATCATCTAAATGAGATGTAGTGATTGTGGTGAAAGCTCCGTCGTCTCCCTGAAACACAGTACTTGGATTAGTATGGTTTTCAATCTTGGATACATAACACACACTTGGGGTCGAACGCACAGGTACATATAAAGAGATAACCACAAATGATGCATTGTTCAAAAGAATCAATGGAAAATCTAAATATGATCACATTTCATCGACTTATTTCTCCGATTTATTTACATCTGTAGTGGAAGCTTCGTCGTCTCCCTGAAACACAGCACTTGCGTTAATAGGGAAGAAAGTATAGCAAATGGAATCACGTTATATGATCACGCATGATGGAGCTGTCATAATCCATACCTCGTGCTGCTGAAGAATATCTATGGATGTTGCAAATGTAGTGCGCACTTCCGAAAGCTGTTGCGCCGATTCGTATACGCATGGTCCCGCTTCCACTTCCCCTGGAATTACTTGAATGTCAGGCTCTGGTCGACAGCACAGGTACATATGAACGGCTAACCACGAATGAAACATTGTGTAGAACAATCAAACGACACGAATCGCAGCTCTGATGATGACGCTCGATGGAGCTGTCAGTATCCCTACCTCCTGATGGTGAAGAACATCTAGAAATGTTGTAGATGTGGCGGACACTTCAGCATCTCCCTGAAAGACAGTACTAGCATTAGTATGGATAACACTAATTATAACTGAAAACAAACACCAGGGGACGATAACTAAGGTGTATATCAATTGGAAAGCACTAACCAAACATTCGGCAAAATAATTATACGATAAAATAAAACTATTACTTGACATGCATAAAACAAGTCTGTAGCGGATTAGCCTAGTAAGATTACCTGATACGCGCTAGAAGTGGTTGATAACTGCGACCACGTCAAGGATGTAGAATGTTCTTGCTTCAGATTCAAGGGATAGTCAAGAAGTTGTAAAGGTAAATTAATGATTGATAATGAAATGCCAATATTAAAAATAGCCATGTAAGGCGACAGAATACTTGAAAAATGCTCAATACAGCACAGTTCCCTGTTCCCATATATATACATTGCGTTTGTGGGTTATGAAATCGAAAAAGAATATATTGATAAATGCCATTATTCAAAAACCTATACACTCATATCAATATCGAAATTATTACAAGGGATAGAACACCTACAATATCAATTCATCCTTTTGGATACCTAAACACTACCGCAAGGCCTAAAGCTAAATCCGGACACTTGACTCACCGGTGGCGGAATGTGGACGAATAGAGTGGGAATAGCATTTTCGAGCAATTTCCGTGTCGTTCGCCGTTTATTCTTCTTTTTTACCCAAGATGTTGTGTACATGTCCAAGGAAAAGTGACGTCTGCAGATGCGGTATCGATCACCCCTCTTGTCCTGTAAGACTTGTTGGACTCTACTTTCCAGCTCATCCAGAGGATATCCGCAATGTCGGACCCATTCTCTTATTCGATCAACAGTTTTTGGGAATACATGCATTTTAGTGCCTTCAGATTTCGCATGGGTCTTCGAAGGGCAACCGCTAATCGAACAGGCAGGCATTGTTGATAACTCTGAAAAGTAAATATCGACATTATTATACAATCTTCAAGAATAAAGATTTGATACAAAAGTAAATGAATCATACAATGATCAATGCAAGGTTTGTTTTGGTCGCATGAACTGTACCAGTTCATTATGTACGGCTTAGTATTTGCATAAGTTGTAGAAATGTATAAATGATGTGACTAAAATCTGAACATGTGACTCATCCCTTGGATGTTCTGTATTGCACGAGAAGGAAACATGCTTACATTATAGACTGGACCCCCGAAGAATGCAATTCGATGACAATAGACACAGATGAAAATAAATAGATCTATTGATAGCATAGCAATGGAAACTCAAGTCAATAGCAATGAGACCAATGAACATAGCACTATTGTGTACTCTACTCGCAAATAGATAGAAAAATTAAAAATCTGCAAAATATGACTAGGATACATGGCCTTACCTTGACCAACAAACAGTCGGATTCAGCAAGCAGAGCAGTATGTTGCAGGAGAATAGGTGGGTGGCCACAGGTAGCACACTGATGGGTTTGCTCTAAGCGGTCACAGAAGTTCACGGATAGCACGACAACGAGCAGATTAGCGTAGATCTCAGTGGTTGCCAGGTAAAACGTTCAGGAGTTGACTTGCAAAGCACAAAGATGTTCTCATGAGACATATCAAGTGGTTTATAAAGTATTAGAAACAGGGGTGTGTTTGTGAATGAATGAAGTATGTATGTCGTGGTCTTAGGGGGGATACCTGCTTCAAGGGGAGGCTTGGCTGGAGACACGGGGTCTGAGGAGGCCATGTGACCGATGGCCCCTTGGCGTGGGATACCTTTTAAAGTGTACATGTACTTTGGCACCTTGGCCTTTCGCGCCCCTGACAGCCCCCCATGCCAGCGCTCATCCACTGGCGCGAACCGCCTTTGATAGAGGGGGGTGGGATGGATGGGCCTGGGGCGTGAAGATAAGGCACAGGAAGACTGCTGAATGGAGACACACTTATGTGGATTGCAGGGGGGCGGCCTGCTTCAAGGGGAGGCTTGGCTGGAGACACGGGGTCTGAGGAGGCCATGTGACCGATGGCCCCTTGGCATGGGATACCTTTTGAAGTGTACATGTACTTTGGCACCTTGGCCTTTCGCGCCCCTGACAGCCCCCCATGCCAGCGCTCATCCACGGGCACGAACCGCCTTTATATCAATATATACTATATCGCCTTTATATCAATGATAGTATATCGTTGCTTATCAATAACAAATGCCACATACCAGAGATTCTTGTGAGCACAGACCCACACTTCAACCGGTGTATTATAGTGGTCAAGAACCTAAGGCCTGTATAATCCAATGGTAATTGTTAGTATAGATATATGTGTGACTTTTATAGAGACATAACCTACTGAAAGACTTTGAACAAGTGTTATTTAGTGCATTCATTATCGAGAATATGTTATGTTAGCTTAGATAGATAGTGACCACCCTGCTTCACAGCGACCAGACCTTCACCCATTCGGAGCACAGATGTCTGACGTCCACCCTTGAATGGAGACACACTTGATTCATTTAAAAAATCGAAACAACCGTTGTTAAAATATATGTGGTGTTTTATTTTGTATCTTATTTTCATGACACAAAAATACAAGACTTTAAAGATTATACAGGTCAGGTTGCAGCACAGTGAGAGAAAATCCCCTGTACTGAGCGCTGTCACTCGGGAACGTTTCTCTAATGGCACGAACAGCACAGGCGGGTATCACTCTTCGAACGCGGTGTCCAAGCCTCCCGTGGAGCCACCATGTAAAGGAACGATAGGCCACCAGCCTGTACCACCTGTGAAAATGAATGAAACAAACTGTTTTTAAATGACCAAGATAAGTTTAATAAACGTTTGTTGTCAATGACAATTCTTGTAACTAATGGCATTCTACACGGACAAATGCTATCTAGACAATGCACACTATTGAACGACTTACATGCGTTACAATGATATGTAGATGTAATTTTGGATATAGTAGAAGAACATGAAATAGGAGTGGCATGACAAGCAGAGTATACTTACTCGTTACTCGGATTACGAGGACGAACAGTTGCGCGAAGTTCGTGCATAAGCACCATCATTATCCTCAACACGGCCCGTGTGAGGCAGGCTGCCCTGAAGTCTGGCAGCTCGGTGATGCATTGCGGTCGTGGCTCGCCTTCCGAAATGTAGGCCAGGCATCCCGAGTTTTCTCGGCAGCAGCAGTTCTCCTCCTCGGTCGGCATAAGCTCGCACCGATTGCATGTGCACCAGGTGGAGACACCGTCCATGCGACTAGGCCCAGGCTCTTCATCTGTTGATTCGTCCTGCCAACTGCCGTCCGAATCCCCATCGTTTTCGCGTGCTTCCCTTTCCAGTAGTTCCTCCTTGGTATACTCGGGCTCGTATATGTAGGGCATTATAGTAGCCATTGTGAGTTAAACAAACTAAAATAATTTATAGCGGTGGTACTGGTATCTGTTCACACGGGCTACAAGCAATGAAGGTAGCTGACCAGAGCACTGAAACGAGTCACAGAATACTCAAAGTAACACAGAGAGAGGAATGGAATCGAAAATCTGCTGCTGTGTGTTGTGAAACGGTCTGTTTATACTTATTGAGGAAAGAGGCGTCCTGCCATTTCCATGGCGACACGTCATTAGCTGAGGCGCAGCGATTGTTGACACGAGACGTGCTTTGGCGTTGGGAAATGGGCAGTACAAGTCTGCTGATGACAGGCTCAGGGGTGGGGGAATTGATTTAGTGCCGCAAAAGCAGGTCAGCCAGGGCGATGCGGCAAGTGATAGGATTATCACAAAATGGCGGCTCCCTGGTGCTTGTTTTCGCGTGCGTTTAATGGACGAAAACTCGGGTAAGGTCCATAGGAAAGTTTTCTAAAATCGAGCCACTTAGGCTTAAAAAAACATGGCCGACCCGTAGGGACAATAAAATGTTTTACTAGACCATGCCTTTAACCTCCAACAATGGGAAGAATCCCATAGAGTTATATTCGGGGTCGAATATAACGAGTAGTTTCCACTGCCACCAGCCAAAAGTAGACGAGGGGGGACGGGACAGTGCCCCCTCGAATAACAGACCCAGGAGTAATCGAATTACCCCTACTAGTACGTCCACAATAGGATGGTTTGTACTAGTTCTGTTAGTAAATTTAGGTCTAGTAAAGCCAATGGTGACTTTACATGCCCTGGGAGACAGTAGTCAGTCCCAGGGTATGGAGTCTATGGTGGGGATCCTCTAGGACGCCCCAGTGTTACGGCACGGAGGGTGCGGTGTAACACACATAGCAAAACATATGAGACCCTATGGAGTAAAAGACCCCATAGCCCATAGAACACATTGACATTCAAAGGAATTAACCACATTCAGGTCCAAGAGTAGGAGAAAAAGAGTCTCACTCTTGGCAGGATGGAAAAAACAAACTCCAGAAATCCAGCAAAGCTGCTGGGGGACTCACTAGGTTAGGAAAGTCAGCCTAAACAGAGAATTCTCCCTAACACTCGCCCCCCCCCAGACTAATTGACAGGAGGATTTAATCCACTCCTAGATGAATCTCATACCTCTAGTCGATGACATACATCCTAGAGAGACCATCAGCATTTTGGTGGTGACACCCTGACCTGTGCTCAATGGTGAAATCAAACCCTTGCAGGCAGATCGACCATCTCAGTAGTTTTGGGTTTTCCCCTTTCATTTGCATTAACCATCTCAAGGGTTGGTGGTCAGTCTGAATGACAAAAGTAGACCCATACAAGTATGGCCTAAACTTCTACAGAGCCCACACGATAGCAAAGCATTCTCTTTCGATTGTTGCCCACCTTGTTTCAGGATCCTTCAGCTTGCGGCTGATGAAGCAAACGGGGTGCTCCCTACCTTTCCCATCCAGTTGACTGAGTACCGCACCTATTCCTACATTTGAAGCATCTGTCTACACAATGAAAGTTTGGTGGTAATCAGGAGCTCTGAGTACTGGGGCTTGGCAAAGAGCCTTTTTCAGGTTTTCAAAAGCCTGATTGCACTCCTCGTTCCATCTAACCTTTTTTAGAAATTTAGGGGAGGAGATGACATTCAGAGGAGAAGCTATGGTCCCATAGTTCTCAATGAAATTCCTGTAATACCCGGTGAGACCTAAGAAGGCTCTCACCTGGGTCTGAGTAGTAGGTGTTGTCCAATTTTGCACAGCTTCAATCTTACTGAGCAAATGCCTTATTTCTCCACCTCCTGCCTCATGTCCAAGATAGACTACCTTACTCTGTCCAATTTGGCATTTACTCGCCTTTATGGTCAGATTGGCTCGTCCAAGAGCCTGCAAAACATCTCTCAGGTGGGTTACATGTTCTTCCCAGGAATTGCTGAACACTGCTATGTCATCCAAGCATGCCATGCAGAAGTCCTCCATTCCATTTAGAACCTGGTTTACCATCCGCTGAAATGTAGCAGGTGCATTTTTCAGTCCGAAAGGCATTACCTTAAACTGGTATAAGCCAACGGGGGTAGAAAATGCAGTTTTCTCCTTGGCATGGTCTGTCAGGGCTATTTGCCAATAGCCTGACGTCAAGTCAAATGTGCTGAGGAACTTGGCGGCGCCAAGTTTATCCACCAACTCATCTGTTCTCGGCAAAGGGTGGGCATCAGTCTTGGTGACTGCATTAAGAGCTCTATAATCCACGCAGAATCTAAGTTCTTTAGATCCGGCCTTTGGTACTAACACAACTGGGCTAGACCATGGACTAGTAGAGGGCTCTATTTCCCCGAGATCAAGCATCTTTCTGACCTCACCTTTAATGTGGGTTTGTACGTTTTCTGACATTCGGTATCCTCTGCTTTTTTTTTTAAATCAATTTTTATTAAGTCTTGTATATGTAGTACGACATTACATAGCATGTGTAAGCATGAGTTAACAAACAACCAATCGTAACACCCCACCTTCCCCTCCCCCCTGTCCCTCCCCTTACCCCCTACAGTTCAAGTTCTCGTTAGTTGCTTGTTGCTTGTTTGACAGACTTTCCTGAGACAGTAGTATCGTTACACAGTGCACTTGGCGCGCCGAGATCATGGGTCCAACTGGGAGAAGTTCACAATCAGGTCGGTGTGCAATGGTCCAGCGCCCCTGGGGGAAGACCCCTGGCCCAGGCGCGGGGCGTTAAGTTGGTCGGCCATATTTGTCAAAAAAGGGGAACCAGATTTCCTCGATGTTGGACTTGGACTCATCGAGTAGGTGTGTGAGAAACTCCATGTCATATATGGCCCGCACCTTGGTCACCCACGTTTTTTCCCCTGGCATTTCCGGGTGTTTCCATTTTTGTGCAAGGCAGCATCTGGCTGCCACCAACATGATTTGGAGCATATGGTCTTGAGTGCCCTCCTGACCCTCCCCAATGTCGATTCCAAAGAGGAGGTGCCAAGGGCAGGGAGACCGCTCAACCCCGTCCACCCCTTTGATCCAGGCAAGTACCTTTTCCCAATAGTTTTGGACCACTGGGCATCCCCATCACATGTGGATATAGTCCCCCCTCTCAGTCCTACATTTCCAATAGTGTGGGTCATATCCTGGTTTTATCCTAGCAATCCTCTGTGGGGGGTAGTGCCATCAGTGTAGTATCTTGAGGGCTTGATGGCGATATTGGAGGGAGGCCGTGGATCGGTTGGCCCGCCTGCACATCTTCGCCCATCTTTCATAATCAATCTCCTCTCCTAGGTCCCTACCCCACTGTGTGCGTGCCGGTGGAGGATCCCTGGGGACAGAGAACAGGAAGAGTTTGTAAAGGCGAGATATTATCCCCTTGGAACCCCTCGCAGACAGGAGAAGCTTTTCGAACTCCGTGAGATCCCTCCTGAGGGTGTCGCCCCAGGATGGCTCGGTGAGGCCACCCTTAAGCTGGAGGTAGCGAAAGGGGGACAGGGTGCCAATTCCCAGAGCCTCCTCGAGATCACTTAAGGGCAAGAAAGAACCCTTCACCCACAGATGGCCAGTCCTACTAAGGCCTGCCTCAAACCACGACTGATACGCCGCTGGTTCTGCTATTTTGTCCAGGAAGGCAGGGGCCCAGATGCAGTTCAACGGGGACGGCCACGTCGTGAGTCACCGATAGTAACCTCCTTCTCCTCACAGGGACCACAGCACCTTCAAGATTGGATGATTCAGGACACTTCTGGGGATCTTTTTCCTTGGGACCCAAAGCCATTCCTCTATTGTGACCGGGGCAAGGGGCCTGTTATCCATGGCAACCCATTGTTTTTTCGTATCTGCGGAGAAGTGATCAACCAAAACCCTCAGCTGAGAAGCTCTGTGATACGTTTCCAGGTCAGGATACCCCACTCTTCCATCTTCCTTAGCCCTAGTCAACACTTTGTAGGAAATCCTATGCTTTTTGCCTGATCAGAGGAAGTTGAGCAGGACTCGCTTCGTTTCTATAAAGAAAGTCTTGGGGATTATCACCGGGAGCATTTGGAAGAGAAATAAAAACTTTGGGAGGAGAACCATTTTTATGAGGTTAAGGCGCGCCATCCAGGAGAGTCCCGATCCCGCCCACCTCTCCACATCTCTTCTGATTGCGGACCAGAGGGGGCGGAGATAGCTGTGTACAGTTCCTCAAGGTCACGGGTAATCTGCACTCCCAAGTACCGGAATCCCTCTTCAGTCCGTCTAAAGGGGAGCCCTTTCACAAAGACCATCTCCGGATCTGACAGGTTCCCACCCATAAATGCCACTGACTTATCCAGATTTACTTTATAACCCGATAGTTCCCCATAGCGCGAGAGGCCCTGTAATAACCGGGGGACTGTTTGGGACGGTCTGGTGACGTAGAGTAGGGCGTCGTCCGCGAAGAGGCAGATTTTGCATTGCATGTCTCCCATCTGTACTCCCCTAATAGCCTTGTCATTGCGGACTGAGATTGCCCATGGTTCCATTACTAGTGCATAAATTAGCGGGGACAGGGGACATCCCTGCCTTGTACCATGTTGGAGGGGGAACTCTCTTGATTCTGTCCCGTTTGCCCCCATTCTAGCCGAGGGGGAAGAGTAAAGCGCGGCCATCCACCCCAGCCACCTAGGACCCATCCCCAAAGATTCGAAAACCTCCCCCGTGAAAGCCCAGCTGACCCTGTCGAAGGCTTTCTCCCCATCGAGAGCCAGTAAAAGAGCCCCCTCGTCCCGGACCCCCACTGTAGCAAGTATATGGAGTGTCTTCCGTATGTTGTCAGAGCCCTGCCTGTTGAGGACGAATCCTGCTTGGTCGGGGTGTATCAGGTGTGGAAGGCAGTTCTCAAGTCTGGAGGCCAAGATTCTGGTAAAAATCTTGGGATCTAAGTTAAGGAGTGAGATGGGTCTATAGGACCCACATTCTGTCTGGTCTTTACCGGACTTGGGTATGACGGTGATGAGGGCTTGCAGAAACGTCGGTGGAATTGAGTTTCGGCTCCTAATCTGATTGAACAGTTTGGCCAAGGGCTTCAACAAGATCGATTGGGTCTGTTTATAGAAATCAGCTGTGTAGCCGTCCCCCCGCCGGTGCCTTTCCTGCCTTCAGTCTCTTAATGGCGCTCTCCACCTCTTCCTCTGAAATCTCCCCCTCAAGGGCCCCTAGGTCTTTGTCGGATAGCTTGGGGAGGGGGTGCTCCGCCAAGTAGGCTGAGATATCCTCCAGTGATTCGTCTGCTTGCCTGGAATAAAGTTTGCTGTAATAGTCAGCAAAGCAGTCCGCTATACCCTCCCGGCCCCTGTGAGTCCTACCATCCCCATCGCTAAGCTGGGCAACCCCCTTTTCCACCCTGCAGCCCCGGGACCTTTGTGCCAAAAGAGTTCCCACCCTGTCTCCTCATTCATAGTATCTTTGCTTGGTGTACCACATTTTCTTAATAACCTCCCCTCTAAGAACCGTGTGTAGCTCTTGTCTTTTGCCCTGCATCTCCTCCAGAAATGCGTCTCTTTCTATCCCGGGAGCGCCCAGTCTGGCCCGCAAGACCCCCAAATCCGCCCAGAGCTTGCCCTCAATCAGGCCCCTTTCCCGTTTACGCCTCGAGCCCTCTGCTATGAGGAGACCCCTAAAAGTGGCTTTTCCGGCTCCCCATACTGTGGACATGTCGGTCTCACCATTGTCATTTGTCTCAAAGTAAGCTGACATTTCTTGTTTCATAAAGTCAAGAAATGCGGGATCCCTAAGAAGCGTGTCGTTGCACCGCCAACGGGTGGATCTTGGGGCGACAGGCAGTGACCAGTCAGCCACAAGCAATTCGTGGTCCGACCACGTTATGGCCTCCACCCTCGGCCGTTGAACCACCCCGTCCCCCTCTTCGGAGATTAGCATGAGATCAATTCTAGTGTAGGTACAATGTGCGGGAGAGAAAAAGAAGTAACCTTCCTGACCCGGGTATGCCTTGCGCCAGACGTCCACCCAGTAATGATCCCTCAGAAGTGCCTGCAGGGCCAGATTATCCTTGGAGGTCCCCTTGGGAACCCCTCCCTTGGCAGACCACCAGTCCAGACGGGGGTCAGCTATCAGGTTGAAATCCCCGCCTAGCATCATGGCCCCTTCTGCCCATTCATCCATGATACTAAAGATCCGAGTGAGGAACTGCACTTGACCCGAATTGGGCGTGTATAAGGTGGCCAGGGTGATGCGTTGTCCCTCGCAGAACCCCTTGACGCCTAAGAATCGGCCCCCAAAACCTCTCTTGGTTTCTACCCCCGTGAGGTGGAACGCTCTTCCCAGGAGAATATCTACCCCCTCTTTCTTGGAGTTCGCGTGTGAGGCCCAGTAGTTGGAACCAATATCCTTCCCCTTAATTCATGATTCCCTTCCCCGTTTGTAATGCGTTTCTTGTAGGAAGAGGACTGTTAGATGTTGTTTTTGGAACATATTGCTCGTAAGGGACCTCTTATTTTGGGAGTTAAGACCCTTGACGTTCAGCGTGCCTATCCTTCCTTCAATCATTATCGTCTTTTAGGTTGTGCACCTTGAACCCCTCGTAGCATCTGCGTTTCAGAGCCCGCAGCCAAGCAAGTATCTGTGATTTGAACTGGTTTCCCCCCCCTTCCTCCCTATCTCTTTCGCTGGTCATTCCACCCCCGCCCCCCAAACCCAGGCCTCCCCCTTTGCCCCCTCCCCCACCCCCTCTTCCCTTGTAATGTAAGGGGTTCGTCCACGTCCCCCAACAAGTGTCGGGGTTGGTCAACGAACCACCAAGGACTCTAACCCCAGCCCCGTGATTTTTGTATTAGGGAATCTCAAATCTTAAAATCAATGTAGGTCAACCCCCCCAAATCCTCGGTGCAAATGACCGAGGTGGAATTCTGGAACCGTGAACCCCCGCTTCAGCTTGTAAACACCAAACTCAAACTTTCTGCGTGGGTCACCACAACAAAACAAATAACATTTAACAAAGTTCTGCCCGCCCTCCAGAGCAGCAGGCCGCATGCTGTGCTGACGCGGCACCCAGGTGTGGCCCCTCCGGGTCCCAGGACCCCTTACTGCCAGATCCTGGAACTGATGCGCATTGTAGGATTTCCTCGACCTCCGGAAGGGCAATGCTGTTATGGCTTCGGGTGGTCCTCGGAGGTCATTGACGGGTGCCTGGTTTTCCGAAATTTCCAAGCCCCCTTGACTTTAGATTTGCCGCTAAGCTGTCCGAGTTGGTCGGGGCCCCTCGGGGGGTCCCGGGCTCCTCCTTCTTGGCCATTTGAGTGGCCCGCCTGGTCGCCAACCAGGTCGTCCGTGACCCTTTGAATGTCTTCCTCAGACACCAAGCGATGTTTCTCCCCCAGCCACTCAAATTCCAAATAGAAAGGGTGGCCCCAGCGGTATCAGACCCCCTTTCCCTGAAGCCATCTTGTGAGATTTCCACATTTCCTTCCATAGACAGAGTGAGAGCTGATAGGTCCTGAAAGATGCACACCCTGGAGTCACCGTATTGAATATTGCCAAGGTTCCTCGCTTTCTCCAGAATTTTAGCTTTGTCCTTGTAATAGTGCAGCCGGGCCAGGACCGAGCGCCGGCCTCTGCCCCCTCCTCCTGCCCGATGGACCCTGTCAAACTTAATCACACCTTCGGCGTCTGCTCCCAAGACAATCCTTACAATGTCATGTACTTTGCCCTCAAGGCCTTGTATGGTTTCTCCCTCGGCCTCCACTAAACCAAAAATACGCAGGTTATTTCTTCTCTCCCTGTTTTCCATATCGTCCACCTTGAGTCGGAGTTCATGTCCCGGAATCTGATCTCCATTTGGGTCTCAAGGAGGGTTGTGGAGAGCTGATTGTTTTCAACTCCCTCCATTCGATCTTCCAAGGTGGTGACTTTAGTCGTGACGTCTGCCAATTTGCCACCCATGTTCGTCCTTATCCCGTGGATCTCCTCCAGAATCGTTTGGATATTGTTCTGGACAGCACCCAGGTCTGGGGGCGGGGTGGAGGGGCCCCAGGTCGCCATGATGTTCTCGCTGGCCACAAATTGGTATTTCGACAGGTTTTCTTTCCAGCTCATGGGAGGTTTGTTTTGGCCACCTGCTAACGGCGGGGTGGCGGGGTAGCGCGTTTTCCGTGGTCGTCCCTGTACGTGTCCGGCTTGTCTGGATCTGTTAGTTACCCCTGTGGTCAGTGCTCCAGATAAAATGTTGAGGTGGGAGTATTTTACGCATGATTTTTCAAATTAGAGCGTAAATGCAATTTCAAGAGAGTAAAAATTAGTTTTCTCCTCTGCAAGAGAGTAAAACTTATCCAACACATACGTTATGGGTATGAACACATTTTAAAAGGGTGCGTGCTTTATTGTGTTGCTCGCTTAGCTGTCACAGATTTGGTCTTTCAGTTGGAAATTCACCATCATGCATAAGAAGGCTATGCTGCTGACAAAAGAAATGCTACATTGCCATTTAGTGGTGGAAAGTATGTTTTTTAATGAATAAATCAAAGCGTACACGGTACGCAGTACAAAATTAAATGGTCCGTATTTGCCATATTTACATGCGTAAAAGGGCACGATACGCACGTTAACTGGTAGGTTGCCTGTGGTGGTGATTCCCGGATTTTGCGGTTCGGGGGCTCTGGATCACAGGTGCCCCTGGATGCCCCCCTCTAGTGACCGTGGGGGAGGGGTGCGTATTGGGGGGGGCGCGCTCCTGCATCGGCCCCCGGGCACCCAGGCCCCCCAAGTCGAGGGGGACTCGCTGTGCGGTGATGGCCTCCTGGTGGCCTGTAGGTCTGCTCAATGTGGTCCCGGGATCACCCCCAGTAGCAGCCCGGTGGGATCGGAGGAGGGGAGGTCGGGGGGCGCGCTCCCGCGTCGGCCCCCCGGCGATGTTGCTGCTCTGTGGGCCGGTGGCCCTCTCTGATTCCGGCCTCACCCGCGTCTCTTTTCCCCTGGCTCCGGGGTTCTGGGATCACTCCGGGTTGCGGCCCGTCACGATGGGGGAAAGGGGGGGTCAGGGGGTGCACTCCCCCGTCGGCCCCCCGGCAACTTTGCTGTTCCGTGGGTCGTTGGCCCTCTCTGATTCAGGCCTCTTCTGTGTTGGGCCGCGTCATTCGCATTCTGCCCGATCCGTGCCCAGTATCGAGGGCCGGGGCGGGAAGCCCCGATGCGCTGCGGGTGTACGGCCTCGGAGTCTTCCTCCGTGCAGCGCCGCCTCCTTCTCACCCTCGGCTTCCTTACTCCCACAGTGGCCTCTGCGGCCATCTTCAGTGCTCCGCGCCGAGCCACGGGGGAGGGGCTGCGGGAACTTCCAGGCCCGTAGAACTCGGCCCAGGGGTGTCGGATCGGCACCGGAGTTGGATGCAGCGGGGGGCCACAGGTTCCCGCAGTGTATGGTGGGGGTCTCGCAGCTCGTGGGACCCTCGTTCCGTGCTAGTAACGTCGTTCACCCGGGGCTGGGTATGGAGCTCAAAGCTCAGGCGACCATCCTGCCTGCGCCCCCTGGTGGCCTAATCCTCTGCTTTTGACTGGCAGACAGTCACCAGTGAGTATGTCATGCAGGCCCCAAGGAGTCAAGCCTGGTGAAAGCGAGAACAGGGAGGCAAACTGATTCAACCAAGCTTTGCACCCTTCTTGTTGCTCGGGTGTCAGATTTGAAGAGAGATTTACTCCATCAATTTTTTCGTCTAAAGGTAAGCCTCTGAGGAGATCTGGAAGAGCTTCACTCTCTTCTTCTTCCTCTGATGATGCTAGAAGCAACGCTCCTACATCAGGTCTTGAGACATACGCTTTGAGTCGGTTGGTGTGGAAGACTGTCGGAGCCTCCTTGGGATTGCCCAAGTCCACCAGATAGTTGACCTCTCCGAGTTTACCCACAACTCTGAAGGGTCCCATCCATTGGTCCTGCAAGGCCCTCTGCCTTGTTGGGATCATAACGAGAACGAGCTGGTCTTGAGCGAACTCAACCATGATAGCCTTTTGATGATGCCAGTGCTTGACCAATGCTTGTCCAGCTTTCAAGTTATCGCTTGCTTCTGTCATCATGTGCGACATTCTCCTCCGGAGACCTATCACGTAGTCAGTCACTCTGACTGGCTTGGGGGAAGGAGCACTCTCCAACCCCTCCTTAATCAGGGCCAATGGACCTCTGACGGGATGACCATAGAGAAGCTCAAAGGGAGAATAACCTACTCCCTCCTGAGGGACTTCTCTATAAGCAAAGAGAAGGCATGGCAGTAGAAGGTCCCACTTACGCTTAAGGGGTTCCTCTAAAGCACCTATGATGCTCTTCATGGTTCAGATGAACCGTTCTACCAGCCCATTGGTTTGGGGGTGGTAGGCTGTTGAGAACTTGTAAGTAACTCCACAGGTTTTCCACATGGCTTTCATGTAGTGGGACATAAAGTTTGACCCCCTGTCAGAGATTGCTTCCTTAGGAAACCCGACCCTGGTAAAAAAAAAAAGGAGGGCCTTAACCACAGCCGGAGCTGTAACAGTCCTCATAGGAATTGCCTCAGGATACCTAGTAGCATGGTCTACTACAACAAGTATAAACCTGTTGCCTGAGGAGGTTGGAGGATCAAGGGGACCAACAATATCAATCCCTACTCTCTCAAATGGGACTTCCACAACTGGGAGAGGCACTAAAGGTGCCACATTCTTGGAGCCAACCTTACCAGAGGTTTGGCAGGTGTGGCAGCTCCTGCAGTGTTTTTCTACTTCGGTCCCCATCTTTGGCCAATAAAAGTGGAGAGAGAGCCTTTCCTTGGTCTTCTTGAAACTCAAGTGACCAGCCAAAATAATTGCGTGGGCTAACTGCAAGAACTGTGGTCTGTTCTCTTGGGGTACTACAAGTCGTTTGTAGTCTCCAGGTGCAGACTCGGTCGGTTCACTGTAGAAGAGGCCATCTTCCCAGTGCAACCTGTATTTCCCAGGCTCTTGCCCTTCAGCCTGAGCTTCCGCCTGGTGGCGAAGACCTTCCAGAGTTGGACATTCTCTCTGACCCTTACTGAAGTCTGCCCTGCTGGGTCCACCTTCTGCCAGTAAAGACTTCAGCTCAGGATGGTCAACAGGATCCAGATCTCCAATGAGTTCCTGGCCTTCCATTAGCTCCTCTTCAGAGTCTAATTCTACCACACAGGTTTGTACCTCCCTCTCAGCCTCAGCTGGAGGTGGAGTTTCGGGTGTAACTTTGGACAACCGCGGGGAAGTCCTTGTGGGCTGCACTGAAATGCTGGCTGCTGGTTTCGGTATAGAAGTCTTAGGTTTCCCTTTCGCTTCTGATTTCTTGGAGACAGCAGCTGACAATTCCAGTGGAGCAGGAGTGATATCTTTCTTCATCATCTCCTGGGGAGTACCTCGCATGGTTCTCTCCCTTGCAGGTCTGGTTAGCTACTGTAACCGTTTACTAGGAGGTCTGGGGGTATGCGACACAACTCCGAGAGTTTTCAAATCGTTACCCAACAGAACGCGTCCTGGTACCTCACTCTGTATGCTGACAGGTATCTTCACAGTCATGTCGTTACACTGGATGAGAACTGGTAATTGGGGAAGCATCTGCACAGGCCCTCCAGCTAACTTGGTGAGGCGTTTGGGTGCCTTAGCAACATCCTCAGCCTGAAAAAAAGATGTATCCACCACAGTTATGCTGGCCCCAGTGTCCCTAATGGCAGGGGTCTCCTGACCATTCACCTGGACACTGTCCTTATAATACTCTTTAGTATTATCGGGGATAGAATTATAGACATCTAAATTCTGCTGTTCCCACAACTCCAGAGATACTAAAGAAACACTGGCTGAGACTCCAATGGGTTCATCAGCCAGCAGTAGAAAGTTTCCACTTGCCATTTGGACTTCCTCCTCTGGAGCGAAGGCTAAGGAGACAAGCTGGACCCCTGAAGGTTTACCCTTACATCTGGGATCTCCTTTCACGTGGTCAGTCGAGCCACATCAAAGCATTTTCCGAATGCTTTCTGGAATGGTGGCTTGTTCTGGCCTCCTTCCGGTTTGGCACCAGAAGACACACTATTCTGCTGCGGTTTTCCTTGTGGCTTACCCTTCTGGTTTTGTTTGAGGCCCTCTTTGGAATTTGAGTTATTCGAATCCTCTTTTGAGTCTTTCTTAGGCTGTTTTCCCTCATCCTTTTTCTGAGTTGCCCCAGAATCCTTATGAGTAGCCCTGTTGGTAACCCACAAGTGAGCAGCCTTAGCTAGCTTCCTGGAATCCAATTCCTTCGAATCAGCCAAGTGCTGTCTGAGCTCAGGAGAACAGGCATCATAAATAGACTCCAACATAAAAAGATTCTTCATACCCTCATAAGTGTTCACTTTGTAACCCTTAATCCATCCCTCTATGTTTTTCAATCCTTCACTCACCCAGGTAATCCAAGGGGTACCATCATGCTTTTTGAGGGTTCTAAACCTCTTAAGATACTGGGAAGGGGTCTTCCTGAATCTAGCTATTAAAGCTAGTTTCACACTTTCGTAATCCTTCTTATCCACCTCCCCCAACTCCATTACCACATCAGTCGCAACAGGGGGGAGCCTAGAGAACAACCAGGGAAGTAACTCATTCCCGGTGATGTCCTGAAGCCCATGATTGTACTCAAACAGTTTTAACCAATCCAGCACATCCAATCTCGGTTCATACATACCCACTAATTCCTTCGGCATCCGGGGTCTTTTGGGACTGGAGCTTCTAGAGGAACCAGAGGAGAGAGAAGCATTTTCCACAGACAACTTTTTCATCTCTAACTCGTGATTAAGTTCTATTTCTCTGAGCCTTAACTCAGCTTGCTTCTGCTCAGCCTGGGCATTCATCCGTCTGAACACTAGCTCTTGGTTTCTTTCAGACTGAGCCAAAAACCGTTTGTATTCTAATTCGAGCTTCATTTTTTCAAGTTCAAAATAAGCAGGGTTACATGTGGGACCTGGTATGGGCCCCGTAGGTACAGCTGGTAAGGCAGACAGAGGAGCAGAGGAGACAGTTTTGTTAGCCTCTCCTTCCTCTTCAGCCTCTTCATCACTATCATCAGAACTATGATTTAGATCAACACCATTACTGTTATCTACATTTGCTGGAGAAGTTGGTTCCTCTGAACCAGTACCCAGACTTTGGTTCGCCAGCAATCTCGCTATCAGTTCTACTTTCTTGCCTTTTACAGAAAGATTCTCTTGTCTACAGAGGGCTCGTAAACTCTCAGTATTTTCACCTGACAAGGACTCTTGACTGTAAACTTCCATAGTAGCATGTTTTTGAAAGTTGCTTTTAGTGCTAAGCTTTGTGGTTAGTTATCCTAAAGTGTTGAAAAGCACTCTAAACCGTATACTCAATACAAATCCCACCGCTGTACACCAGTGTTAGGCGGAAACCTGTGCAGTTCCCTCTGGGACCACTGCAAAAGATTTAGGACTACAGGTGTTTGGCAGTAAACCCACTTGGTAGCAGTCTGTACCACACAGATTCACTTGGTAGCTGTGGCTGAGCAGTCAGACTTCCCTCAAGAAGAGTTAGGCAGTATGTGTAGTATACAAAATAGGGCAATTTACACAGTAGAACAAGCAAACACGGACAGAGCTTCAGTGTAAAGATATATAGTTATTTATTTATAAAAACACATCTATGGAAAACACACTGGCACTAATACGGCAAACAACTTCAATCACAATTACTATAAGTAAATCAATCCCCCTAACAACAGTTCGACAAGTCTAGGTTCAACGGCACCACTTATTTGCAGACAGAGGTGAATGTTTTAACCTAGATGGCACTCTAGTATTGGTTAGGATGGGAGAGAAAAGGCAGGTATGAAATCAACTCGGTACCAACACTTTTACAAACAAATGCAAGGCAAGTAAGGCAGGGTCTACTGTAGATCGCAAAGTTCAGAGGTCAGGCCCACTCGGAGAGAGGCAAGGCAATATGTCCCCAAAAGTATCACAGTGGAAATGCACTTCGAGTCTTTGTTGCAAATTGTTATAGAAAGATTGGACCAGTTCAGAACAGAAAGTTAAGAAGGCTTGGAGGCGACCCAATGGAGAGGCGAGGATTAAGACACCTCACGCTAACCGACACAAGGGAAGCCAGGCTGACACGGTACCTTGTTTGTGGAGAGACAGCTCCGGCGGGGGCAGTTGTTCCTGGTGGTGGATGCAAGTCGGGGCTTTGCCAAGAGAAGAGAGGCTCTCGTCATCGAAGGAAAGTTGAAGATCGTTGCACCACCAGGGAAGAGACCAGCCACGGAGTGCTCTGTCACAAGGCACCACCTTTTGGTCGCGGTACAGGGGTTAGTGGCTATCCGGTTGCCGGGGTGCTCTGCACGGGCAATTCGACCACTACATCCTGGAACGAAGAAAAAGCAAAAAGGACTGGTTGTTCCCACCAGTCAGGGGAAGAAGACTCTCCGGCCGGGAGATCTCCTCTGTCGTCGGGAAGTGGTGAGACGGTTCAGCAGGGCTCCACCGGAGGTGTCGTCGTTGCAGGTTGGCTCAGCTTTACCCTCGTCGGATTCTTAGGTCCTGTGGCGACTTCTGAAGATCCAGTCCCAAAAGCCCTGCTTTTATGCAGCAAACCCCCATTCATTCAGCCTAGCTGTCAATCAAAACACGCTAAGTGGTGAGCGGGGTGGCTCACCACTTGGGCCAATCACACCAGAGTGCGACTTGAGTTGGCAAGGCAACTCAGTCCAGGGTGCCTAAACCCCCTCCCGCACCCCCTGAGGTACCCAGACAGAATGGCACCACTTTGGAGGGCCTCTGTGCAGAAGCCCGCCAAAAGTGGAACAAAGGGCTCAACCTTTGGTTTAGGAGTCACAGAGACGAACACAGACGCCATTTTAAAAACCGAGTTCTGGCAGAAAATACCAACCGATAGATTTGTTTAAGATAAATAAACCGGTGGTATGTTAGAGATTAACGAGAAAGAGTATTAACCTCCAACAATGGGAAGAATCCCATATAGTTATATTCGGGGTCGAATATAACGAGTAGTTTCCACTGCCACCAGCCAAAACTCGACGAGGGGGCACGGGACAGTGCCCCCTCGAATAACAGACCCAGGAGTAATAGAATTACCCCTACTAGTACGTCCACAATAGGATGGTTTGTACTAGTTCTGTTAGTAAATTTAGGTCTAGTAAAGCCAATGGTGACTTTACATGCCCTGGGAGACAGTAGTCAGTCTCAGGGTATGGAGTCTATGGTGGGGATCCTCTAGGATGCCCCAGTGTTACGGCACGGAGGGTGCGATGTAACACACATAGTAAAACATATGAGACCCTATGGAGTAAAAGACCCCATAGCCCATAGAAAACATTGACATTCAAAGGTATTAACCACATTCATGTCCAAGAGTAGGAGAAAAAGAGCCTCACTCTTGGCAGGATGGAAAAAAACAAACTCCAGAAAACCAGCAAAGCTGCTGGGGGACTCACTAGGTTAGGAAATTCCGCCTAAACAGAGAATTCTCCCTAACATTCTCTGCGAAGCGGTCTCCATGGACATATCATAAACATGTATGCATCCGCGAGGAACTCAATCGGCTTACTGGGTGGATGCCTCACATTCCACATGCCAAGAGGCTGGCACAGTCACTAAAGGGCGAAAACTGTCTGGTAAGTTAGGGCCAACAATATGTGTTAATAAACAGATTGAAAATGTAGGTTGGCCTGAGCTTAGGGCAATGATTGGTCATGTTGACAAGTTGTGTTGTTGATTTTGGTTTTAGGTAACTGGAGAAGTTGAGAGTCCAAGGAGTTTTGTAGGTGGGTGATTGACACGGTTTGATAATACAATAGACATGAAATTCCAAATGTCTAAAAGGAACTGAAAGTGAGATAGATTATATTATATTTGTCTTGTAGAGAACATTAATATTTAAGGGAATAAAGAAGCCACATCAGTGTAGCCCAAGAAGAAGGGTAGAGACAGTTACCAGAAACGTGTTGGCAGCAACATCAAAAATGGAAAATATGTTGAATTAGTTGTTAGGTCTTGTTGTATAGAAACACATTATGTGGACACAGTTGATTAAGAGTGTAACAGTACATTTGAAAAACACAGTAGTCCTATTATAAATGGAATGAGAAGCAAACATTTGGGTTGCTAACATCATATTTTTTTACGTTTGTACAGAAGTTTATTTGATTGAGGAAATGAGGATTTTTTGTTGAGAAAGAAAAGTAAAGAAAATAAATACGTATTTTTGAGAACGAATGTTATGGAATATAGTTTGAAAGCATGTATTATAAAAAATGGGCAAGTACTCCAGCAAGCTAACTCTAACCACCTGTCTATTGCCTCTGCCCTACATGGAAGGCAAGCCCTGGTCTGAGATTGTGACCCTAAACCCAAATTCACTAGACTACACGAGTTACAAATATTAATCTAAACCACTTTTGCCACATCCTACTAATTTGTTACTATTTATTTGAGAATATATTTGTCCTTCAAATCAACTAAAAAGTCAAAAATTAGCATATACAGCTGTTTATTGGAAGTACATTGTTGGTGATAAGATTCCAACACGTGTTTCGACCTCTAACAGAGGTCCTCTTCAGGGCATCTTTCTATTAGATATTGTTTCCAAATATTTGGTTCACTCCAAAGAGTACTTCCATGGATATCATCCAACCTAATTAGAACTGCCTCCTGATAGACTCTAATACTCTGTATTTCTTTTTTCAATTTCCACAAGTATAAATTGTCGAATACAGTAATTTCCATTGTTAAATCCAAACTGCCACTCAGTTCCCAAAGTGCCTCAGTTCAATCTTTAGTTCCCTCAAGTCCACAACTCCTTATTTGTCATCCAAACACATCTTTCCTTTTATAATTCTATTTTCAGATCCCACTGGATCTATCCGCAGCGTTCCACAACTTCAAACATAGTACAGTGTGGTGCAAGTGGTCTAGATTAATATTTGTGTATTTTTAATGCATTGAACTGTTTTTTTTTAAACATAATAAAGGGGGTTTATTGGATATATTTCAGTCAAGGGTGCACTGAGATTAGTTGTTGGCAACAACAGTCTTTTGGTGGATCATAAAGAGCCAGTTGACATAGTGAGCTCACAAGGAAGCGGCTCTGACTATATGGATGCTGACGTAGACAGAGATGACAGTTGCAGTTGCTTAGGTTTACCAGAGGTTGGGGCTTCACACCACACACGCACCGTCCAGAGCACCCAGGGCCCAAAAAACCCTCCCCCGGTATACAGACGGAGCACTCAGCCAATGGCAAGTTTCGAATTGTTCTTTATTTTCCATAAAAGACACGGATCATACAGGAAATAGGACAATCTCCAGCAATCCCAGTTCCTAATCCTGTGGCAGAGGCTTTTGTTGTGGTGTGGCCTCACAAGTTAGGGTTTTTCCCCACATGCTTGGGTGGTTAGGGCGGTGTTGCCTGTAGACGGCACCTATAGAGGTTATCTGACAGGTCCTCACATGTGAGGTGGTTTTGCCCGGGCCTTCCCCAAAAACTATCAATTACATTGTTGCAGGGTCACAGGATTATCATTGCCCCTGGCCCTTTGCCATCCACCCCTGGATTTCTGTTCCCTGATTGGCTGGAGCGGGTCTCCCCAGGCCTGGGACCCAGCTCAAGGTCATGAGAATGACTTTGTGTCCCCATTGTTCTTACTGGTATAACCATTTTGTCTTAGAGAGTACCTGCAGGATGCAACTTTGTTAAACAACACATGTATCAGTTCTTGTCTGCTTTGCTGGGACTTGCTATTCTACCCACCTTGGTTAAATGGCCTTTGTGCGGCTCGGCCAGATCACGTGGGTGAAGACAGCAAAATGGACCTTTTCTGTCTGCATTTAGTGAGGATTTATTCTGTTATTTTGAAGGTGGCTCCTTGTCTCTGGGGCCAGGAATGTTCTGCTTGTCTCTGACCAGGACTTTGAGCACCAGCCCTGGACCATGTACTGCAAAATCTGTATTGCTTCATCCCATATTCTGAGGTCTGTGGCTTCATGCAATTCTACTATATTTCTATATGTCTATATTGCATTGCTTTCCTTATGGGTTAGTGGTACTTGGTCCTTCCAGGTTCCTTATACAACCCTGTAGTTCCCTATGGTTAGTTGCCCTAAGAGGCTGCAGGCTTGCTCTGCATTTCTTGCTTTCCTTGCGTTTCTGTTTCTCTGTAACTTGCTAGTGAAAGAGAAAGGTTTCTGACAGTATGAATGTGTATCTGTCCTCTATCTACAGAATTGTGTAAGCATGTTCGTTGTGTGTGTGTCTGTGTAACTTTGTGCAGGGATGTGAGTTTGCTTCATAGCTAACATCACTATGTCGTGGTGTCTCTAATGATGTCAGCACAGCTGGATATTTATCATTAGTCGATCCGTTTCAGTGAGGCACCTGCATCCATGACCAGTGTTGAGGCACCTGTATCCAGGAAGACGTCAGCTGGATAAGGTTTGAATGGTTGTCTGAGAGAATATTTGTTTGCATATATTGATGTCACTGCCCCTCCTGGGGACTGGCCAAACAGTGACTGGCATCTTGCATTTCAGGATCTTCGGGTTGTCATGCTTATGGTGGTCAAGAGGGGCATTCCAGGGACCCTCTCTTCACAGTGGTGGGGATATCAAAGATATCAAAGTATCCATACCTCAGAGTCCATCAAAGAGAGTGATCCTAAAACCACTAAGGTCGATTGTGGAAATGGAATAATGTGACATGTCATGATTTATGTAAGGGGCAATGTAGTGTCCTATTTCAATGACTGCGCCCCCTGTCCCATTTCAATGTATTCCCCAGTTATGGAACGTGGGGAACGGGTAATGTGAGAAGGAGGGGCGTAAGACACACAGAGGGAGGAACACGAAATTAAAAGAAGTCATGTCTTCCTCAACACTGTGTCAGTGATGCCGTTAAGATTGCTGCTTTATTTTAGACATTAGCTGAGAGGCAAAATTCCACTTTAAACACAGCAGTCTGATTGTTTCGTCATGTAGCAGATTATTCCCACCTAATGTGTTCACTTTGTTTGGCTGTGCTCAGTGACTGTGTCCAATTGTATGACAAAATAGACCGAAAATGCCCACCAAAATGAATGCGTTCCTTCTTGTCTCTCTAAATTATCGTACGTTCTTACTTCAAGAAAGGAATGCACATTCAAGGCAGCGTAAGTGGTTGCAATTGGCCGCCATATTTCAAAGCCTTTGATTGTATGGGCGTTGCGAACTCAAACACGTTACTGTTTATTGATATGGAGGGCATGTAATTTAGGCCACAAGGCTGTCCTGAAATTCAAAATTTCAGAGTTTCTAAGTTGACAAATTGGACAGTCTTTTTTGGCTCTTAAGTCTTATATTAGATTCCTCTTTGTTGCTGTCCTAGTATCTGAGAATGTACGACTTCTAAACTACTTTCATGCATGTATAACCGTGAATTGAACTTGCTAAAGTCTTTGTTAAAAAAAAAAAAATTAAAACAGCTGACATCAAACATTTACTGCATGGTCAAACTGTTTTCACACTTTGAAAATCAAATAGAAATATAGAGACGAAGCAGGGCTGCAAGAGCTATTTGTCTCGCTACATTTTCTAGCACTTTCTGAGAAAAACCCGTCAATCCTTGAGCACTCTGCAAGAGGCCGTGAACGCCTTTCAAATATGCCATTTACAGCACAGCCCTGCTTCGGCCTCTGACTTTCGACTCAATAGCTCCAGTTTCCGAGCGTATCCTCTGCAGTATTTGAAAGTGTGAAAAACAAAAACACAAGCTCTTCACAGGTTTGTCAGTGTGCCTGAATCACTCCGAAGCAATTTAACGCGCACGGTCATTCACCACAGCATTACAGAGGTTGAAGAAAAGCCATTTCGCCTTCACTTGTATCCAGGAAACTGCACTCTCTGACATGATATAAAGACTGCCTTCTGCTATTGCTGAAAGGTAAAGTGGCATAAAGTATGATATTTTCATGGATAAAATGATTGGTATTAAAACACATGAACAAAGTTGGTACCGCCTGATTACATGAATGAATTTCCTATATAAGAATATGTATGACTGTTGTGTGTTGGTCTAGTGTTCTCATTTACGTGAGTGTCATGACTGTGTCATGATGCTCCTTTAACAAAAGGGGCTCTGCTGGCACGCGGAGGGCAGTGCAGCAGAGCCCCAGGAAGTGGCAACTCGTGTCTGTGAATTTTGTCTATGTGTGGCTGACTGCCGTGTGATCACGGCCTAGGCAAGCTGCTTCGGCTGGGTGCCCCAAGCGCTGCAGCAGCCTTGTGTTGGGTGCCCCCAGCAGTCCCAAAGAAGCCCGGTGATCCGGGCCCCGCAGGGCGCCCCTGCGGCCTGAGCACGGTGTGAGCGCTGTGTTCCCGTCCCCATCAGGTGAACCCGACATCTGGTGTGGCCCAACGCAGTGACTGGAGGCGGGCCACCACATTGGCCATGAGGAGTCTTCGCCCCCCCTGCGCACGCCGGTGCGGGGGTCCTGAGTTTCCTGTTGTGCCTCGTGGTGGGGCGAAGCAGGTCCTGCATGCGGTAGGGGAAAGACAGAACAGGCGGTCGCCGCGCTTTTCGTGGCTCAGGACCCTGGTGCTACGTGGGTCACTTGGTGCCGGCAAGGGTGGCCGCCAAAGAAGATACATCAGCGGCGGCAGAGGACACATGAAGGTGGCGTGTGCCGCGTGTGTCCCCCACCCCAGGACAAAGAAAAGGGGCGGGGCCAAGCCTACGGTGCATTGCAGCGTCGCCCGCAAGAGTAGAGGAAGCGCAGCCTGCACTGCTCGTGGCCCAGGGGCCTTGTGCATGATAAAGGCACGGGTCACCTGGTGTTGGCGGCACAGCGGTGACCGCGTCGAGAAAAAAAAAGTCACTCTGCCCGGACAAAGGAAGGAGGAGGGGCCGACCCATCCGTTTGGCCCACATGTGAGGGGACGGCGTCTCCCACACCAGAGTTGTAGTGGTGAACAACCTGCCACCTTGCTGCCACCATCTGGACCCGGGCTGCACCAGGGTGAAAGTTGCAACACCGCCGGGCCTGGACTGGGGCCTGTTGGGGGCATGGCCTCAAAGGTGGAAGCCCCAGGGACAAAGGAAGGGGGAGTAGCCTCAGCAACCGCCAGATCAAAGGAAGGAGGTGGGGCCATCTCTCTATGTCACGACCTGTGACCGAAAACCCCACTGGCATGGTCACATGCCAGGTAGGATTAAGACTCAGGGTTCATTTAGGGCCACAAGGGCCTTGCACTATCCTCATGGACTCTCCTGGAGTCAGTCCTGGTGCCTTTGTCACCAGGCTCATGTTCATATTGGGACACAGTCTTGAAGGGACTACTTTTCATTGGAGGCCTGCAGCCAACATGGAGGCACCCACACAGCCTAGTGTTTTGGGTGTGGTAGCCCGGACTACTTTACCTGGACTACTTTACTAGAGGGCTATATAAACCACACCCAAGTTACAGAACGTGCTTCGCGTTATTCTGCAGCCAGCAGTGTGATGTTCATCGTGTCCAGAGACCAGTATCCGGCGATCCTTGAACAGCGGACCTGCAGAGCCTGCTAACATCATTAGCAGGCTCTGCTTATCTGCGCAGCTTCCAATCCGTCGAGTATCCTTCTTCCTGCAGCTCGTGGTCTTTCATCCAGTCGGCAGCCTCACCGGGACATCACGCACGCACCAGAACAAAGCACCTGGAGGAAGAGAGAAAGAAGGACAACGTTAAAACAGGTTACTCACAGCATTTAAGGCAGTAATCACGAGAACCTCACCTGGCTGGGCATTTCTTGGCCGGCTCCGCTATGGAAATCTTCACACGCCCAGAAAGACCATCGCGACCTGAAAAGGAATAAAGAACACAGGTTAGAAAAAGAAGACATTACCGTGCCGCACTTTGCACTTAACCTACCATCCATCACACGCTCCTGCGTCCATCATCCGGGTAGGAGCCCGATCCAAGCTGCACATCCACTGAACCTCTGTGCACCTAAGAGGGAATCAATAAGGAAAAGACATTAAAAGCAAGAAAGGAAAGCAAGGACATTTTAAGATTGCTTTAACCAGGCTTACCTCCTTAAAGAAACTTGAATGGGTTAGCACCAATGAAGTTAACTCGGTCGCTCAAACCCACAGAAACCTACGCGCCCCTGCACAGAAGGTAGGACGGAGGGCATGCCAGACATAACAACAAGGCCCGACCTCCATAGAAGGCACCATCCGAATCGAGAAGGGTCCAGGGTGAATCCGGCAACCAGGGCATAAGGGCGTCCCCGTGGATACCAGGTGAGCGTAACAGAATGCAAAGCCTCTTTAACATTATCCACCTGGGCACCATGGAGACTTCTGAAATGGACCAACTGCCCAGTTATTAGGACAATTACGTGCCGAAGTGCATTCGGCTAGGCAAGAGACTGCAAAAGGATCTTGTTGTCACCAAGGAAATCAGCAGGCAATTATTGCAATCACAGGCCGGACAAGCTCCATTACCCGGGAATAATCCAACAGCGCAGGCCACCACATCATCTGCCACTCCAGTACAAATCACCTTACCCGGGGCAATACCGTAGGCACCGCCAGAACAGTTTTTAGGTGACCCAAGAAAGTATGCTGCGTTCCTGAATCAATGTCGTCTTCATTTCCTCTGCAGACTGGGCACATTCCCTACTGATCAGGCACTAGTAGCAGCATTTATTTTGTTTTATCTGAGTAGTAGTGCCGCAAACTGGTCAGTGCCGCTTGTGCGCTATGACGATCTCTGACTACGTGACTTTGGGGGTTTTCAGAGGGAAATGGAAAAATTCTTTGCTCGACACACCCATGAACAAGCTGTAGACAATGAACTCTTGTCACTCCGGCAAGGGAATCAAGACTTGCTAACATACATAGGAACCTTTAATAGATTAGTAGCTACAGTCAGGTGGCTTGAAGACAAGAGAACCACATTGTTTCAACAAGGCCTTCGAGGGGAATTAAAGGACGTCTTGGCTCAAGTGGTTGATCCACCTAGGGACTGTAGTGAATTTATCAACCTGATGGTGCAACTAGATCATCGACTGCAGGATCGAAAAGCAGATCAGTCCAGATCAGATACACGGGCTGTGTATCTTCGAACCAAGGATGCAACTCCACGCACGTCAGAGAATACCACAGAGCCAATGCAAATTGGAGGCATACGACCACCGTTAACAAAAGCTGAAAGAGACAAGAGAAGGCAACAGCAGTTATGTTTGTACTGTGGACAATCAGGGCATTTCCTAAAAGACTGTCCGATAAAACCCCCCAAGCGAATTGTGGGAGCTACAGAAAAGTTTGAGAGTAAGGAGTTGGAAAACTGCCTAGCTTGACAAAAGTAGAGGTCAGTTTGTCGAGTGAGAAGAATGAGCCACCAAACTCTCATTTCACAATACCAGTGATCCTAATCAATCACCAACAACCATCAAGGATGCATACCGTTGAAGCTTATATAGACAGTGGAGCAATTGGGAATTACATTGATTGAGATCTGGCCGCACGGATGGGGCTTCCCTTATGTTTTAAGCCAAACACAGAAAAGGTAACCCCGGTGGATGGGACAGAATTTGCTTCCGGACCAGTAACCCAATGTACAGCAGCAATAACCCTGCTGTGCCAGGATGGACACCGGGAAACGATTTCCTTTGAGCTCATCAAGGCACCTCAGTTTCAGTTTATATTAGGGATGTCATGGTTAGTTTCTCATAACCTCCGGATAGATTGGCGTGCAAGAAGATTGACTTTTCCTCGTGATTACGCTTCCACCTGTTATTTCCAAGAAAACAAATCCAGTTTCAATGTTCCTACGAGTCCTAGAATCGGCATATCTACACTTGGTGCAACTAGCACTCTCCCTGAAGAATACCAGGATTTCCAGGATGTGTTCCAGAAGGAACAAGCTAATACACTACCGCTGTACAGGTCTTATGACTGTCAGATTGACCTAATACATAGTGCACAGATCCCTTGTGGCAGAATCTATGCGCTCACAGAACCAGAAAACCAGCATCTAAAATCCTTCTGGACCAGTACTTGGCAAATGGGTTCATTCGCCCATCTAAATCACAGGCAGCCAGTCCCCTATTCTTTGTACCAAAGAAGGAAGGGGACTTGAGAACCTGTATTGACTATCGTGCATTGAACCAGATCACCGTGAAGAACCGTTACCCCCTACCACTTATTCCTGAGATGCTGGATCAAGTCAAAGATGCCCAGATTTATAATAAGTTAGACCTCAGAGGAGCATACCACCTGGTCCGAGTTAAAAAAGGAGATGAATGGAAAACGGCCTTCCATACCAAATATGGGTTGTTTGAGTACCAGGTAATGCCTTTCGGACTTTGTAATGCCCCGGCAGCGTTCCAATACTTTATGAACGACATCCAAAGGGAATTGATCGATGTTTGCGCCATGGTCTACATAGACGACATCCTAGTGTATTCAACCTCGACACAAGACCATGTCAAGCATGTCCGTGCTGTCCTTGCCAACCTGCGCCAACATCGACTATATGCAAATGAAAAATGTTTTTTCCATGTAACCGAAGTAGAATTTCTGGGTTTCATTCTTACTCCGAAAGGCATCCAAATGGATGTACACAAGGTGGATGCCATTCTTAAATAGCCTTCTCAGACCTTGTTAAAAGCTGTCCAGAGCATGCTGGGCTTGTTCATTCCAGACTTCTCTCAGATTGTGCATCCGATCAGGTTACTTCTACGGAAAAACAATAAAAAATTGATGTGGACAGAAGACGCCGAAAAGGCCTTCCAAGAACTTAAGGAAAAGTTCACCTCAGCCCCTATTTTGTGACATCCTCTTCCGGATCTTCCTTACATCGTGGAAACAGATGCCTGCACCATGGCTATGGGGCGGTTCTTTCTCAGAGGGACCCTGAAACTGGCCAATTGCACCCCGTGGCCTTCTGGTCGTGAAAATTCACACCCCCTGAACTCAATTATGCCATCACCGATAAGGAACTGCTTGCTATAAAATCTGCCTTCAAGGCATGGCGACATTACCTCTTGGGAGCCAGGTATACAGTCACAGTAATCACAGATCATCGGAACCTGCAATATTTGAAAACAGCAAAAGCACAATCCTCACGCCAATTACGTTCGGCCCTTTTCTTTGCCGAGTATGACTACATAATCACTTATCGACCAGGCGTAAGAAACGGAAAAGCAGACGCTCTATTCTGCATGGGCATCGATGAGGAAGTATATGCAACCCCAGATACAGTAGTCATTATTCCTGAGGACAAGCTTATAGGCCTCACCACAGCTTTAACACAAACTGAGCTTAAAAACATGATCCAACGTGAAATAACACCTAACAAACTACTGGAATGGGATACCAAAGGAAAACAATACACTGTTAAAGATCAACTGCTATATTTTGATGAACGCTGGTATGCACCTAAAACAGAGCTACAGCAACTAATCATTTCGGACTATCATGATTCTCTGATAGAAGGTCATCGCGGAATTGCTAAAAGCCTAGCCAAAGTGAAGTGCAATTATTGGTGGCCTGCTTGGTGGCGGGACGTCATACAATATGTTCAATCTAGTGGAGTGTGTGCACAAAACAAGTCACTAAAACTAAAACCAGCTGGCCTCCTGCAACCATTCGAAATTCCTCCTGCACCATTGTGAAAACAAAATAAAAAATATCGAGGCTGAGTACCCCAAAAGGAAATACACCGCCAGGGGTTACATAGGAACATACAAAGTACTTTATTTTATACTGAATCCAGTTACAAAAACAGAGCAAAATCAGATAGCTATCGGCCCTCAGTACAACACAACGAAATCCAGTGTGGTTCAGTGTGTTCAGTGAGAGACGTTGTACATTAGAATGCCTTTGTTTTTTATACACTTGGTGGGCACAATGTCCAGCCCCACTTCGGGTTAATATTCCATTTAATACATCACTGATCTAGGGTTCGTGCCAAGTCTCAAACAACCGCATATAACTGGTTTGACTTTAATACATGTATCAACAAGCCTATGCAATAACTGTGTATTCTTAGATTTTCCATGCAGGCCTTCTCAAACATTAATACAATGTAGTTAAACAGATATTCTACGTTCAGTATTTGAATACATTGTTTCAACATATGCTTGTGTATTAGTTTCATTGCACGAGTAATCCTTCTACACACAGGTCAACGAAGGACAAGGTCTCAGTTCACGACCTCAACAAGTGGCCTGCAGGCAATTTACATATTAGCTATGTACAGAGGTCAAGACGACCATGTTGTATTCTGGAATGACATCGTCCACCTTATTAACTCAAAGGGTGTCTTTTACAAAGCGAATCCTAAAATGGCGGATTGACCTAAAATGGCGGCTTGCATTGATTTAAGGTCAGGAACTTGCAACACAGATTCTTTTGCAAGCGACTTTCGAGCAGCTTGGCGTAGGCGTAGGCCAATATTCATATATTTATTGCAATAGGAGGCACAATATGATTTTTCTTTTGACAAACCCTCCTTTTGGCCTATGCCAAGTGCTAAAAACTACATTGGATCTCCTTGCAAATAACTCCATGCATCATTGTCCATGCACCCTGAATCACTATTGGAAATATCTATTGCCATTAGGTAATTTGCTAAAATATCTTTCAACACATATTCTTTGGAGGTTTTATCTAGGGCATACACTTTATGTCCTATCGAACCTATCGCTTGTGCGCAACATCCCCCTAGCTTCGAACACATACCAGGCAGACATTGAATACAGCAACAAAGAAACAACAGGATTCCCAAAATAATGATCAAGACCGAAAGTACCTTCCAAGCCCAAGATCGCAAGAAGTCCCAGAACCAATCGCTTAGATCCCAGTTTCTCTCAGGAACATTCACTTCGGAACTAAGGACGTGCAGATTCTGTATTGCCTTGAAGATGGTTGGGGAGTAATCTGGCACGAAAAACACAGCAAGCGGACCCCACTAATTTACACACTCCACCACGCTGAGCCAGAATGACATCTAATGCCATTCGGTTGTGAAGTGCTACTAATCTTATCGCCTTTTGTTCTAACGTCATATTATAGAGTATGTCCGTGGTCCGGTTGATGGTTCTCTCCAGTACTCTCGCTAGTTTTCTGATATCTTCTGAATTCGCTATCTGCCCCCAAAATGGCACAACTGATTTAGTTTTATCTCCCAATATTTGTGCTGGGCTGTCACCATTCTCGTCCTGCCATGGACGAGCCTTCGAAACTTCTCTTGTACTAGCTATAGACACCCCAGGTAACAGGATCCCTAAATAACAGGTTCCCTGCCAATCCCTGCGCAACCATGGGAATGCTACATTACCGCAGACAAAGTAGACAGGTTCGCCTACATACAAAGGTCTGTTTTCCCTAGTCAAATTTGCAACGTTGGCACAACCTAGAAAATTTCCCATTGACTGAGTTCCATTCCTCTGAATGCAAAAAGAAACTGAATCGGGGCTATGGTAAACAGTGTAAGAAGGAGGCATCGCATCCTTATGGCCTATTGGAGCCATCTTAAAGGAAATCAAAGATTGGAAAGGACGAGACAGTTTATCGGAAGGCCTAATAGAAGCAACATTCGGTTTACTCCTGTTTGTGAAGCGAGCATCCCAGTGGAGTCAAAACACGTTTCTCAAAACTATTCAAATTGGTGCCATCAAAGTTCCCTGAGATGCTATCATTCCACCGGCCAAAGGACAGTGCTCTAAGAGAAGCATAGCAAGCAGTTGTCAAAGGTAAAGGATGAATATACCAACCTAGCCCCTTATCCCTGTGTTGCGGTAAATGTGAGCAGACCCAGCAGTTAGATTTATTAAAAATGGCATGCGTAGCATTCATAATAAGCAGTAGAGTATTATTGTGGTACCTTTGTCTGTGCTGAGAATCACTAGGGGATAGAGTATGCAAATGTACAAAGGGAGTAGGAACAATAGGTGCACTTTCAGTAGGCAGCAAAAGTTCTAAAGAATGAGTTTCCTCGAGGTACCACAATCCTAAGGCAGCGACTATTAACCAAATATCATTATAAAAATACAGCAATACATTTTCGGGTCCCAGGCATTTTGTCCATTGTCCTGGTTGGTCACCCCCTTATTTACAAGTCCCATACGAGCGGTAGCGGTAGCAGGCATTGTAGTCTTCAAATGGATGCCCCAAAGTTTGTTGCTGGCGACCTCCCGGTCGAGTGACTTCTTAGTCCTTCCACAACCCTAGCCAACAGAATACCCTTTCTCAAATTTGGGCAAAAAAAACAAGCCCTCGATGATCCTTTTCTTCTTCAGATGCACAGCTGAACCGTGCCGTAAGTTTATCAGATGCACAGCAAAACCATGCCCTAAGTCTATCAGATGCACAGCAAAACCGTGCCGTAAGTCTATTTCCTCGGTACTGATTGATCCGGAAACAATATGTTGTCACTTCCTGCTGGAAGCAACGTGTTGGAAGCAAGTGAAGGTGCTGAATTCGAAATAACAGTTTCCAGATGCAAACATTTTAGAGAATGTGGAGACAAAATGGCAGCTTCCCCAAGACTCACGGGCTCAGAGAGATTCTCCGACACACTCTCAGTGCTACTTACTGCTTTGGGATTGTTGTTTGCAGTGTCAGCAAGGGGTTCTGTTTCTTCTGTAACATGTGGCACAGGGTGAGGAAGTTTCTTGACATGGGACGCGTGGATACAGTTCTTTCTCCCAGCGACCCACACCGCTGTCTGCGTGACCAACAGGACTTGGAATGGCCCACGCCAGCGAGGCGAGAGGCAAGAAGAGCGCTGGAAACAATTGACGAGGACCCAGCTTCCAGGCCGTATGCTGTGGCCCGGGCCCTCGTATCGCACAGGTAAAGCTTCTCGTACCTGGTTTTTAGTCAACTGGCTACAATAATCTGAAAGTGATACATTTTCAACATTTCTTAATGAGTTACATTTAGGAAGGTTCCAAATATTGGCAGGTCTCCCATTACCACCTCAAATGGAGAGAGCCCAGTCTTAGTTTGAGGGGTTGTGCGCATGGATAACAACACGATCGGTAAGGCGTCCGGCTATTTTAGTTTGGTGCCGGCACACATCTTAGTGAGCTTGTTCTTGATGATACCGTTGTGTCTTTCTACTAGTCCGGTGCTCTGAGCATGTCTGGCCGAATGGAACCGTTTGTCAATTCGTAATGCCGTACATATCTGCAGAATTACAGAAGCGACAAAATGTGGACCATTGTCCGACCACATAACTCTTGGTAGCCTGAACCGCGGGAAGTATTCCTTTAACATGATTTTTGCAGTAGTCATAGTTGTAGCATCTTTAACAGGGAAAGCCTCAACCCATTTACTAAAAGCACAGATAACCACCAGTACATATCTCTTATTATCGCATTGTTCCATTTCAATAAAGTCAAAGTGGATCACTTCAAAGGGGACAGAGGGTGGCCCAAAACTACCCCTTGGAGTTACTGTCCCCTTTCCCACGTTGTGTTGTAGGCAAATCATGCATTCCTGGATGTAGCGCTGGGCAATTTTCGAAATTTTGTCATTTACCCAAACTTTCTCTAACATTTTGGTCATCTTCTGGGCACATACATGCGTAGGACCATGGGCCATGATGACCATCATCATGACCTACGCGTCAGGGAATAGCCATTTCCCTTCTACTATGTCCACCCAACACCCATCATCATCAAGTTTCCCCAAGCCTTCAGCCCACCTTTTGGATTCTTCTAACGTGGCATCAGCTTGGATATCCCATACAGACCCAACACCCTCATCCATTGCAAAAGCATCTAGACTCCTTTGAAACATACATCTCCATAAGGAGATCGGTAGCAGTTTGCCTAGCTATCTTTTTTTAATTTTTTTTATTCATATATTTATATTTATTAACAATATAAAAAACTGTATAACAATCAAATACAATACACCAACTACAAATTACATATATAATGAGAAATACATAAGCAGATTGGAGGAAAAAAAAAAAAAAAGGAGAGAGAGAGGGGGGGAAATCTCACCTTAAAATATATCATTAAATTTACTCCAAATTATTTCATAAAGACTCAATTTGCATTTCAATTTATAAATCATTTTTTCAATTCTCAACAATTTATGCATTTCATCTGTCCATTCTTCCATTGAAGGAGAAACTCTGCCTAGCTATCTGATCAGCGAAAGCATTCCCTTTCCCTATATCATCTGTAATCTTTCGATATGCTGCACATTTCATAACTGCTAACTGAGTAGTTGTACTATTAGGGAGCCATGTTGAATTTTGGTGACATGCGAAGTTAGGAACCCTCTCTCTGACCAAAGTCTCCCAAAGTTGTGAACCACCCCAAAGGCATACTGACTATCAACTATCAGTATATATATTTACTGCAAGCCCTTTGCAAAGTTCACAAGCTCGGGTCAATGCTATAATCTCTGCGGCATGCGCAGAATTATGCATGATTCTCTTAGTTTCCACAACCATGCTCAATGTAGTCATTGCATAGGCAGCTGTGGATGTACCTTCCGGAAGTTTGAAGCAGGAGCCGTCACAAAACAGCTCTCCTTGCTGATTATCCAAGGAAATATCTTTCAAATCAATTCTACCCTTTGTCTCTTGTTCGGTCGCATATAAACAATCATGTGGCACTTCATCGCCGCCAGTAGTATCTTGTGGAAAAGGTAGGAGTTCAGCCGGATTAAGAACACAACACCTCTTAATTTGAATGTGAGGAGCAAACAAGATCAATTCGTATCTTGTCAACCGTGCAGAAGAGAGGTGTTGCGTTTGAGTTCGGTTCAGTAGAACATCTACAGAGTGAGGCATCATCAGGGTTAGATCATGGCCTAGGACCATTCCCTCATTCTGTTTTGCAGACGCAGCAGCAGCAGCGACAGCTCGCAAACATCTTGGCAAAGCCCAAGCTACAGGATCAAGGGCGGAAGAAAAGTAACCGCATGGCCTATTCTTCCCTCCATGTTCCTGCGTTAATACAGCCAAAGCACATCCATCACATTCATGCACAAACAACACAAAGGCCTTTTCATAGTTCGGTGTGCCCAAAACCGGTGCAGAGCATAATGCAGTCTTAAGCAAGTCAAACGATTGCTGGTGTACCACGTTCCATGGCAATGGCGAAGAAATGTTCTTCTTTTTCAAAGCCAACATCGGTTTGATCACTAGTGAAAAAATGTGGGATCCACAACCTACAGTAAGAAGCCATACCTATCAAGGCTCTAACTTCCTTCTGCGTATTTGGGACAGACATGCCAGAAATGTGTTTTATTCTTTCAGGTGTCAATCTTCTTCCCTCCTTTGATAGGAGATAGCCTAAATAGGCGACCTCCTGACAACAATATTGAAATTTTTTAAGCGAAGCTTTGTGACCATGCTTAGCTGGATAAGCAATAACACAGTGCCCTCCTTACAGGCACTCTCAGAGTCAGCAGCTAGAAGCAAATCATCAACGTACTGAAGCAAAATACAGGTAGAGGGCAAATCAAGGGTATCAAGTTGTTCTTTCAAAACCCTGATATAAATGCTAGGACTCTCTGTGTACCCTTGAGGTGCACGAGTAAATGTGAACGAGCGTCCCCCTAAGGTGAACGCGAACAAATATCTACTATCCTTGTGTATAGGAATACACTAAAGTAAGTAGCTGTAGCTGGAATCATGGTTAGGATTGTCGTTACATCAGGCACAATTGGAAATTGTTCTCATCTCGCAAACGCCGAGTGGCCTACAAAACATGCTTGACAAATTGGATCAGTATGTCACCAGGAATAATCTTATTCTAAATCTGGAGAAAACACAAGTGATGGAATTGGGGAGATATAAGTCAAGACTAAGGAAACAGTACTGTTGGTTTCTAAATAAACAAAAGTTGAATGTAGTGAATGAATATAAATATCTGGGTGTTCTGTTCAGTAATTCTCCCACTAACATGCCTCAAAGAGACAGTTTAAAGGGTAAACTGTCCACATTAATATCTCAAGCGAGAATTTTGCAATATAAGTATGGAAAGTTTTCATGTAAGCATATTCTTATCTTTTACCAGCAAAAGGTACTTCCCATTATTACGTATGGGTGTGAAGCTTGGCTGCCTGTGGAGGCTTGTTACTGGAATAAATTCGAGGCAAAATTCTGGAAGAAAGTATTGAATCTTCCAAACTCTAGTCCCACAGCACTGCTCCGCTTTGAGTTGGGAATTTTATCAGTAAACATACATGCATCGTGGAAAAGATGCTGTTTATATAGGAAATGTATGCTGGGCATGGCGAGTAATGGTATACTTAAGATTTTAGCAGATTATTTACTACGCTCGGCACATTTATTTCCATCCAGTTGGAGAGCGGCGGTTATGTCTGATTTGGCGGAAGCAAATATCTCATTGGATATTTTACTAACCAATCCTATTAAAGCCAAAATTAAATTATACCAACTTGATTGGCATATAACCCAACAGGACTGTTTAAAATTAAAAGATTTTGATAGAGCCCTGTTTGGGCATAAAAAAATCCGCCAAACCGCTGATTATTTACTAAAATGTCCCTCTCATAAACTCAGAAATCAAATACTGAGGTTCCGCCTAAATTTATGGCCGACCAAACAAATTTTGGCAAGAAGGGGCATTATTAAGCTAGATGCTTCATTTTGTCGATTCTGTAATGATGGACTAGCTAAAGAAAGTTTGAAACATTTA
The DNA here is from genome assembly GCF_040938575.1 of Ambystoma mexicanum. Lineage (NCBI taxonomy): Eukaryota > Metazoa > Chordata > Amphibia > Caudata > Ambystomatidae > Ambystoma > Ambystoma mexicanum. The sequence goes on along the minus strand of NC_090941.1, from coordinate 203,389,548 downwards.
TTAATAGAATGTGAGGCCTTAAAAATGCAGAGGAAAGACATTATTGATAAATTAACAAGGCACCACTATATAATACGTTCAAATGATGAACTGTGGAATGAGCTATTTGCTACCCCAAAGATCACAGTAAGAATAGCCACTGTGCAATTCCTAAATAAGCTTCTATGTTCAATATGTCCTGGTAAGCAACTGGGTTGATAAATGGAAGAATTGAAACAGAACAGGGTATTCTTAATATATCGAAATGCGTTTATATCTATGTCAATTGTGGTGCTTTTTAACTCTCAATTTTTAATCTTCAGCTTTTAATCTACAATCTTTTCCTCTCAATTCTAATTTTTGATCTCGAAGATTAACTGTGTTAATTACTTGTGATATTGCATGATGTGTTTTATTTATTTATGTGTGTTTGATATAGTTCTCTAATTTTATCCTATGTGTTTTTGTATACAAATTAATTCTGTTTGAAAGGTTAATTTAATTAGCCAACCAAATAAAGGAAAAAAAAAAAATTGGAAATTGTGGAGCCACGACTTTATTAATGGCACGTAAATCAATTATGAAACGGAATGGAATTGCATTATCTCCTTTCTTGTACACGGGTAAAATCGGACTGTTACACAAACTTCCTGAAATTTCTTCAATCAACCCGTAATGCACAAAATCGGAAACAATGCATTTCAAAGCTTGCTCGCCTTCAACTGATATCTTATACTGGGGAATGCGTGGCAGCTCAATTCCATGTTTCAAAACTATCTGACAGGTTCAATCTGTAAAACACCGACATCATTGTCGTCGACAGCCCACAAGCTCTCTGGTACATTAATGAATTCTGCGGGCAAAGGTCTAGTCAAGGATTGCGAGACAGAAAATTGCTATGGTGAAATCTCCATCAGAAGAACAGTAAATCACTGCATTTAATTCTTTTAACAGATTCAACCCCAGCAAGTTCTCTCCGCAATCCAAAGTCAACATAAATGGACAATGGTCCATAAAGGGACCCAAACAAAGAGGTACCGGCAAAGAAACCGGACAAACAACTGATGTACCAGAAAACCCTACAGAAACATTGATTTGCCCTGACAGTGGAAGGTTTGGAACCCGTGAATGATCAATGGAACACTTCTGTGCTCCAGTGTCTATCAAAAACTGATGTCTCCTATTTCCCACCACCATTTCAACGTAGGGACCTTTCTGATTGACAGGAATAGGTGTAGGTTCCAAACCCTGCTTTGGGTAATCCTAACGAAACAGAATTTCATCAAAAGGATGCTCTTCAGATAAATATGCAGCAGAAGGATGATCAAATATGCTCCTGGTGTCCACACTCGGAGTCTGATTGTCCTGCGAGAAAGGTTGCTGAGGGTCCTGTGTAAACTGACCTCTACCAGGGCCCCCTACACCCAGGCGACCTCTGGATCGCCTACCCATATTTCCAAATGTATTATTTGACCTTTGTTGAAGGACGGGGCATTGTGCTCACCAATGACCCTCTCGACGACAATAAGCGCACTGGTTAATGTTCACAGGACCCAAGGGCACATTCCCTTGCGGGACATACTGACCTCTAACCTGAGAACTACCCCCTCTGGGGCTTCTAACAATTTGCTGCAATAGCACTTTAGTTTTCGAATCGCCTTTTCGTTTTTCAACCCTATCTTTTTCATTATTGACACGGTTCTCGTAGTACTGAGCCATGTGCAGTACTTCTGATTGTGATTTTGCCTGCCAAGCGCTCTCAGAAGACATAATTTGTGACTGGATGTCAGGCAGCAATCCACGCACAAATTTGTCCACGAACAACCTTTTCCTAGAATCTGTGACTAGGTCTTATCCACTGAAATCCAAGAATACCTGTTCGAACCGATTAAAGAACTCGGTAGCACCCTCAGACTTTCCTTGGACACAGGCCGTAAGTTTGTCCCATATAATTCTTTTTTCTGGAATTATAGTTTTTAATTTTGCAATGATTCTATAAGGCAAAGTTAGTATCACCTGAGGCGGTCTTTCACCAGCTGGCCTTTCTCCATCGAGTCTAGTTATATTCACCCATGTATCTCCCAACCCTGGTACGTCGTCAATAGTTCTAACTGGTTTCCATAAATCTACGGGCAGGAGAACAGGGAAAAACAAATCAATATTGCCTAAGGTGAATACTGAGGATTGCAAAACGGACTCTATTTCTTTATAGAATCCTGTCGGATTTTTCCTAATATCAGGAATGGATTGTCTAATAGTGCTCACTTCCTGTCGTGAAAATGGGACGTGAACGAACTGTGATACATAATGTGTGGGAATGTCCACAGCAGGTGCACCTGCTGCAACATTAGCAGGAATCTCAACCTTTGGGACAAATGTCGGAGGTACATCTCTCATAGGCAACTGAGAAGTAGGAGACTCTGAACGCTTACTAAGCAACAGAGCTAAATCGAGCGCTAAAGCAGTCGAAGAAGTGTCAAGTGAAATAGCTCTCTTGTAAATACTCAATAAATCTGTGGGACAACTAATCTTTCTTTTTACACAATCATCCTGTAGGTACTCTATCATTACCTGTATCACTTTCCTCTGCATTTCTGGCGTATACTGACTATACGTGTCATATACTTCAACAGGATTTATCGACATATCCAAAATCCATCTAAGTGCATCTTTCGCACAAATTCATGTTTCCTCAGATATCGATTTACAACAAGGAAGGAACCGTTTCTGTACATACATATTTTTCTCCTCATCATCCTCATTCTGTAACTTTTCTAACTCCTTTCTATACCCAAATAACCTCTCGATATGCTCATTTACCTTCTCCACAGTGCCTCTAGAAAGCGCTAGAGTATTTAGATCCCTTAACCCTTGGGGGAGAACCGCATTATTTAATCTTCCCCACATTATACATAACTGAATCCCTAAACCTTCAATAAAAACATTTTTCTCAGGAAAATTATCCAAAGTGTGGAAAAAACACTAGCTTGATCATCCTTCTCCATACAATGCTTAGCCCATGCAATTAACTCACGTTTCTTCTCCGGTGGTACAGTATTGCGAGTGACAACCTTTGACCCTGCACCTCGATTGATTACAAGCGGCTCAGGACCGCTTGGAAGAGAGGGAGCAGGCAAATTCGATGGGGGTACTGTAACTGGTGCGATAAAAAGAGGTGGGGGAGCTGGAGGAAGGGGAACATTAGGAGGAGCAAGAACAACAGGAACAACAACACGTGGAGCAGGAATAACAGGAGGAAGAGGCAAAGCAGCAGGAAGAGGAACATACGGAGGTGGCGCAGAAGCACCAGGCCTTCGTTCATTTAATAATTTGTCAATAAACTCATCAGAAACATGAAGATCTTTAGAAGGATAGATTTTCTGAATATCGAGTGAGAAAGCCCTATCCATATTTTTAGTCGCCTCAGACTGTTTGTCCTGATCATATAACAATGCTTTTTCAGCGTTCGTTTTATGACGGCACACATGTTTCTCTCTACTTTTAAGTTGTTGCAACGCTTCTTTTTTCCAATTCTGCAAAACATCAAATGCTGCAGGTCTAGCCTTTTTCTTTAATATAATTGACTCTAAATACTCAATACGAGGGATTTCAAAACTACCATTGATTGGCCACTGAAGTTCTGAGGCATGTCTGGTTTGTCTGTGCCAAAGTCATTAAATACTATACTTCCAATGCCATGCTTACAGTACATAGTACATGCCGGCGACCCCTCCTGTGGTGCCGGATGGCTAAATTCCAAAGATTGTCTACCACCGCGGAATAATGCCCTAAAGCAGGTAGACAATTTCCCAGGCATATCTCAAATTCTTGGTGTTACCTGGTCAATAATTGTGTCTGCAGATACAATGCGCCAAATTCAAATTGTCAGGATTAAATTAAAAATCGAGTCATGACTCACCTGACCAAACCTAAGGAGGTCCGATCGGATTTCAAAGAATCTTACCTAACTAATCTTACCTCGTGTATGGTGATTTCGACAAATCTGCCCGCCTCGATAAGTGGACCCTCGTCAAGATGCGGTCTCGGACCACACGCTTATCGTCCAAGGATCGGGTCATGCAGCGCTGCTGAGGTGTCGCGTCTCGTTCAGTGGGGCCCCTTATGTCACACCGTCCGATCCCGGTCCGATAGCGTGCGTTAACCTTCAACAATCCGGCATCAATCTTGAGGGTCCTTATTCGGGCGCCAACTGTGAAAACAAAATCAAAAATATCGAGGCTGAGTACCCCAAAAGGAAATACACCGAACACGGGTTACAAAGGAACATACAAAGTACTTTATTTTATACTGAATCCAGTTACAAAAACAGAGCAAAATCAGATAGCTATTGGCCTTCAGTACAACACAACAAAATCCAGCGTGGTTCAGTGTGTTCAGTGAGAGACGTTGTACATTAGAATGCATTTGTTTTTTATACACTTGGTGGGCACGATGTCCAGCCCCACTTCGGGTTAATATTCCATTTAATACATCACTGATCTAGGGTTCGTGCCAAGTCTCAAACAACTGCATATAACTGGTTTGCCTTTAATACATGTATCAACAAGCCTATGCAATAACTGTGTATTCTAAGATTTTCCATGCAGGCCTTCTCAAACATTAATACAATGTAGTTAAACAGATGTTCTACGTTCAGTATTTGAATGCATTGTTTCAACATATGCTCGTGGATTAGTTTCATTGCACGAGTAATCCTTCTACACACAGGTCAACGAAGGACAAGGTCTCAGTTCACGACCTCAACAAGTGGCCTGCAGGCAAGTTACATATTAGCTATGTACAGAGGTCAAGACGGCCATGTTGTATTCTGAAATGACATCGCCCACCATTTTAACTCACAGGGTGACTTTTACAAAGCGAATCCTAAAATGGCAGGTTGACCTAAAATGGCGACTTGCATTGATTTAAGGTCAGGACCTTGCAACACAGATTCTTTTGCAAGCGACTTTCGAGCAGCTTGGCATATGCCAATATTCATATATTTATTGCAATAGGAGGCACGATATGATTTCTCTTTTGACACCATGGCACACATTTTCTCTCGACTTTATTACCGATTTGCCACCCAGCCAAGGGTTCAATACCATCTTATTAGTCGTAGACTTATTTTCGAAAATTGCACACTTTATCCCTTTCAAAGAACTCCCGGATGCATCCCATCTAGCAAAAGTGTTCCTGGAAAACATTATCAAACTGCATGGCTTCCCTTCAGTCCTGGACTCTGATTGAGGCAGCCATTTGTATCTACCTTCTGGAAAAAATGCTGCTCTATGGCTCAAATCGACATCCGACTATCCACCAGCCATCACCCCTAAACGGATGGTCAAACAGAGAGGACCAACCAGACTCTCGAACAATACCTACGGTGCATGCTGCACCAAGTCAAAGGAACCTGTAAAGATCTATTATGGATAGCCGAATATGCTTACAACAATTCATTGCATTCCATTACTGGTCAAACACCTTTCTACACCCTCTACGGCAGACATCCACGTACTTCCGAACTAGACAGCCCTCCCAGTCTAGAAATGCCAGCAGTAAAGACTCTTCATGCAAACATCACTCAGGCCTTTAAAAAGGCAACAGAACAGTTAATCCAAGCCAAAAACAAGCAAAAAAGGTTTGCTGACCAACATCGTAAAAAGGCCCCTGACTATCAGGTAGGAGACAAGGTTTGGCTAGCCACAAAATATATACCTCTAAAAGGAACCCAGACTTTTCGTCCTCGCTATTTGGGACCTTATTCTGTTCAAGCCATCATAAATCCAGCAGCTGTTAAACTAGCATTACCAGCCAACATGCAAATTCACCCAGTATTCCACGTTTCACTTCTAAAACCAGTACAACCCGGAACACGAGTTAAGCCATTATGGTCGATGGAAAACCCGAATTTGAGGTGAAGGAAATCCTGGATTCCAAATATACCAGATCCAAACTATACTATCTAGTTGATTGGAAGGGTTACAGCCCTCAGGACAGATCTTGTGAACCTAGTGGGAACATTCATGCACCGCGTTTGATTAGACTATTTCATCGAAACTTTCCAGCCAAACCAGGGCCAGGCAGGAGAATCACCCTCCTTGGGGGGGAGTGCTGTCACGACTCGTGACCCAAAACCCCACTGGAATGGTCGCTTACCTGCAGCTTCCAATCCGTCGAGTATCCATCTTCCTGCAGCTCGCGGTCTTTCATCCAGTCGGCAGCCTCACCGGGATATCACGCACGCACCCGAACGAAGCACCTGGAGGGAGAGAGAACGAAGGACAAGGTTAAAACAGGTTACTCACGGCATTTACAGCAGTAATCATGAGAACCTCACCTGGCTGGGCATTTCTTGGCCGGCTCCACTCCGGAAATCTTCGCACACTCAGAAAGACCATTGCAACCTGAAAAGGAATAAAGAACACAGGTTAGAAAAAGAAGACATTACCGCGCCGCACTTCGCGCTTAACCTACCATCCATCACATGCTCCTGCATCCATCATCCGGGTAGGAGCCCGATCCAAGCTGCGCATCCACCAATCCTTCGTGCACCGTAAGAGGATTCAATTCAACACTACAACTAAGTCAATGCCTAGTCTGGGATACTGAATGGAAACCCTTATTGATATATCTTTATGTCCAGTTCATGAGTTCTGGATGACTACCCCTATATAACACCCCTCTCTTGGAATCCCCCTGACCCCACTGAGACACGGGCTGTCCATACCTACTCCAGTAAATTCCCATGTCTCTAGCTTAAACACAGAGTCTGTAGTATCAATAAATGGCGGGGTTTTGCCCCAGAACATCACACAAATTGGAGTTTGGGCTTGAATCGAAGGTACATTTTTTCAAATTAAGGCACTCAAAGTTATACATTCCTGTCATTTGATTACAAAGAGTTATCAGTGTTTCTGTAGAATATATATGTTGCTTTCAATTCAGTTCTCAGAGTGTTGGAGTCCGCCTCCAAGACTTGGGTGGGTCAGTGACCATGCCTCTGCTAGAAGGCAGGACTTTGTTGACAGGAAACAGTCAAAATCAACATATTCTATTCAAGTGCAAGAGCCTATTGTGTGGTCTCCAGGAGGCTGCCAGCCAGTCTGCCTTCTATCAATCAAGTGGTCATGTGAGATTCTGACTCCTGGTGTGAATCTCTGGAGGTGAGAGGTTTCCCAGCCTTTGGCCTGTTAATTAAATCAGATTGTCTTCTGGGAACAGCATGTGGTTAAGATTTTAATTAACTCCCAGCCTTTGATGTAAAGGCCTCTCCTGCAACTCCTGACATGCAGTTTCCCTGTCAGAGTTTAGACCGCTAGCGCCGCCTTGAGGATTTTGTTGGTACTGCATCCATTTTTGGGATCTTTCTTGGATGAATGCATTCCAAACAGGAATGGTTCTTACATGGTAGTAAATAATCCTTGCTTAACATTGTTTTGATGGAGCTCCTTACAGTAAAATGGTTATGTGGAACCCCACAAAAGGGTTGAATCTTTAAAGTGGTCCGATGAGCCACGATTTCAGCAACTTTTTGACATCAGTAACAGTGGATTTTGTTAACAAAGATCTTTCTTTACACTGGTGGGTGGCAAGTTGGGTAACCATTTTGGTGTGCGCACAAACTGCGTGGTTCTCCTGGATTCTGGCGAACATGTGGGCTTTTTGGTCATCTTGGATTTTCTAAGCCCACAGCACCAAATGTTGCAGCATGATAGCTCAAACGTGGGTCAGGACACCCAACAGCACCTAAGGGGGAACAAATAAGGAAAATACATTAATAGCAAGAAAGGAAAGCACGGACATTTTAAGATTGCTTTAACCGGACTTACCTCCTTAAAGACACTTGAATGGGTTAGCACCCGTGAAGTTAACTCGGTCGCTCAAACCCGCAGAAACCTACGCGCCCCTGCACAGAAGGCAGGACGGAGGGCACGCCAGACATCACAACAAGGCCCAACTTCCATAGAAGGCACCATCCGGAATCGGGAAAGGTCCAGGGTGAATCCGGCAACCAGGGCATAAGGGCGTCCCCGTGGATACCAGGTGAGCGTAACACTCCACCTCACCCACAGAGAAGGAGAGGAGGAGTCCAACACCCGGGTCGCAGCAGTGAACAACCTGGGCAAGACCGGGGACACCAAGAAGGAAGGCCCATCAATACTCGGGCCTAGGAAAGAAAAATAAATATGTTTTTTTATCTTTCAAAAGTGGATCTCGAGGCTGGCCAAGCAGCCCAGAACAGGGGTCAAGGAACAGCCCCAGTACAACGGACATCCTCTTAAAAAAAGGGGAAATCATCAAAAGGAGGGGTATCATCAAAAGGAACATCCTCAGAACAACGGACATCCTTTAAAAAGGGGAAAAGAGGGGGTGTCATCAAACCCCCCTGAGTGCTGTACCTGCCCAGGCCCTAGGGGTAGCGGCTCCACTTGGAGTGCTTGTGCGCCGTCTGGGATCTCGGCAGAGGAGGGCCAAGGAACAGTATGTGTGTCATCCACACCAACTAATCACAAAATCCCAAGGGTAGCAGCTCCCCAAGGAGCACTCGTACGCCCTCCAAGATGTCCATAAAGGGATAAGCACCCCAGGACCCACCTCCTGTGGCCACGTGGTGTGCCCGACCAGGGGCCATCATGGCGCAGGACGACAATGATGGGGTATGTCGGGGACAACTGGCGCCAATACAGCATTTTGACATGGAGGGTGCGCCGGCCAGTTTGGGACCCCTGTGGACAGCCTGGGAAGAGAACCTGAAGCTGTACTTTGAGGAGGTGGAGATAAAGGACACTGCCAAATGCCCGACCCTCCTGTACTCTGTCGGATTCGCTGTTCAAAGGCTATTCAAGACATTAAGGCCCACAGATCAGTCCTATGATGCAGCCATTGTCGTCCTGAACAAATATTTCCTACCCATGGTCAACTGGGACTGCGAACAGTTCCGGATGAGGTGCGTGAGGCAAGAAGAAGGGGAGAGCCTTGATGCATTCCATGGGAAGTTGCGCGGCATTACATTGTCCTGTGCCCTGGGTAACTTTGAGGAGGACGAAATCAGGGTGCAGATCATCTATGGCTGCAGTTCCTCAAAGCTGTGTAAGCAAGTCCTGAGGGACCCACAGCTAACCCTCAAAGAGATCCTAGACCTGGGCCGTGCCCAGGAGCTAGCAGAGGTACAGGCCTCAGTCATGGACTCATCCAGACAACACCTCAAGTTGGAGGTCCCCATGCAGCGGGTCAAGCTGGAGGAGGTGTCAGCCATCAGCAAGTGGCAAGGAGGAAAGCTGGTGAGGCAGGGAGACTGGGCAAGGAGAGACCCCAACGCCACACTGTGCTATCAGTGCGGGTGGACTCTTCCATACCCGCAGGACTGCCCGGTGAAAGGACATATCTGTGGGAGATGCGGGAAGGTGGATCACTTCGCGCGGGTGTGCCTCGCCCCGACACCAGCCAGCATGGCGGGGACATCGCAGGGAACTAAGTCGAGGGGGAAGAAGACCCCCAGAGAGGCTGCGGTCCAAGCTGCGGGGGATCAAGGGAGAAGGCAGTATGATGCGGGAGAAGAGGCCGATGAAGAAAACATATTCCTTCTGTCCTGCAGCAGTGCCACAGGCCAATTCGACCCGTAATATTCTGAACTCCAACTGCCCTCTGTGGGGCTCATGGTGTGCAGACTGGATCACACCTGTTTGTTGTGTAGTGCCAAAAGTTGAAGTTTATGAGTAGCTATTAGGTGGTGCGCAGACTGGAATGCACCCGATGTTTGCAATGATGGTGTAGGAGTCGAGTGGTTGCTTGGACTAGAGTGCACCAAGTTGGCAGGGTCACTGTTTGTTTGCAGTGGGTGGTGGTTTTTCATCGTTATAATAAAGGAGGGATGTTGTGTGTTGGTCTAGTGTTCTCTTTTACTCATGTGTCATGACTGTGTCATGACGCTCCTTTAATAAACGGGGCTCTGCTGGCATGCGGAGGGCAGTGCAGCAGAGCCCCAGGAAGTGGCAACTCGTGTCTGTGAATTTTGTCTATGTATGGCTGACTGCTGTGTGATCACGGCCTAGGCCAGCTGCTTCGGCTGGGTGCCCCCAGCACCGCAGCAGCCTTGTGTTGGGTGCCCCCAGCAGTGCCAAAGAAGCCCAGTGATCTGGGTAACGCAGGGCGCCCCTGCGGACCGAGCACGGTGTGAGCGATGTGTTCCCGTCCCCATCGAGTGAACCCGACATTTGGTGTGGCCCGCCCCGATGACCGGAGGCGGGCCACCACAATGACCGTGCCTTAGCTTAGACACATCATTGGCATAATATTTAGGAAAAGGCGAAGTCCATTTGCTACCCTGCATGGTACAAGGCAATTAAATTCCGGGCATTTTTCCATCTCAAGTGCATTTTTCATATAGATCCTTCACCCCTGCACCGACATACGATTAACAATCAAACACAATTGTTTACTATAAAAGCACACTCACACACCTTGAATAGAAAGCACCAGGGTTCTTCTCAAATATTACTTAGTGTGCATTGCCTTAGTGTGGCAATTTTAACAGGTTCTCTAACATAATAACAACCTCTCTAAGTTGGCAAAAAAGGAAGACATCATGAGCTTTTAAGTCTTTTTTGTGTAAATCTAGGGTCATCATTGTATGGCTGTGGGGCATGTATATAGTGTGAAATAAGCCTAGATAGCATGCTGAGAGCGTTGTGCAAAAAAGAGAATACAGAGAGAGACGAGAGGGGGGACTGGAGTGGACTGGGCAGAGGAGGAAGATCTGAATGGTTAACAGGTGATGGGGAATTCCTTGAAGAGCAGTCTCTTTGGGCCTTCATGAAGTTCAAGAGAGTGGGTACAAGGTGGTATGCACCCATATTCTATTCTTGGGTATGGTTGATTACAAATAAAAGGTCTGTTTTGTAGTGTTCCTTCTGCATCACTGATAATCTTCTTGGGCCTTCTCTTGGCTCCTGGTGATCCATAGGCCCCGTTTTGTGCTGCAGACTGTTCTGAATGTGAGGCCCACTTGACGGATAACCAGTGTAGTTCTTTCATAATTTGTTGTCTTTCTTCAGTCCTGTGATGAGAGCAATTGTGGTGAGCTTAACAGCTTTCCATGCGGGCAAGTAGGAGGCCGGGACTTTGGTGAGAATAGTGTTGCCCCATGCCAAGTGAACAACATCAGAACTTGGTCAATGCTTCTGAGGTTTATGGTAGGGATGTGGGAGTTTCACAAAACAGGAATAAGATGAGGTACTTGAAATTACAAACAAAGAGAATATGGGTTCGCTTTTAGATGCAGGCCTTGAAATAAATGGAGTGGGTAATGATGAATCCAAACAATCTAGCCCTGGAGTTGAGTGGAGAAGGCATCGAGTTTCATTTCAATCTGTCGTGTGATTTCAGCATTTTTGGTAGATCTCCCAATGAGAATGAATTCTATTTTTGAGGGTTCATTTTCTTGAATGAGTGAGAGGATGTGTTTACATGATGAATGGTATTGAAGCAATGTACCTTTGTGTATAGCTAATGACATTGCCAGTTTGGCATATGAATGTATGTCAATGTTTGCAAGCAGTATCAAAGTGGCTCCATGTAGGGTGTGAAGATGAATGGGGAGAGGATACACCAGCTGGGATCCTGCAGGTTCCAGGGCCACATAGGGTCATTAGGTACCCATGCCGACATATTGACTGTGTGGGCGGTAGTGAGCCATTATAAATATATGACCATCACACCCCAAGTGAGTAGAAAGTTAGTTCAGAAGTCCTTTGGTGATGCCAGTATCAAAGGCGGCAGACAGGTCCAGCAGAACCCATAAGATGGGATTCACACTTTTCTATGATGAGGAAGACATTGATCATTACCTTGATGTTTGTGATCTTGGTGCTGCATCTAGGCTGCAACCTTTATTGGTTCTTAGTGGTCATGTGCAGTGTTCCTTTCATGCAACAGAAGGACAATTCATGTTTCCAATATGATAAGTATTGGCAATGTGGAGCAGTAATCACCTACAGGATGGATTCTGGGACTATGTTCGCTTCAAATGCGATTTCCTTAACGGCTGAATGCTTGTTGCTCAGTTCCTTAAGTGTAATGCTACTGAGGTTGGTCTACGTTGATGTGTCTTTCTTTTGGTGGGATGGATGATATACCTGTGCTGAGCTTAGTGCTTTCATTATGTTTCTTTCATTTTTTTCCACTTTATCTGTGAAGAAGACATTCTTTGTGTAGCAGTCATCTGTGGAATGATGTGTTGTAGGGCCTTGTTGCAGGTTCATGCAATGTTTGAACCCTTGAATGTTCTCTTCTTAAAGGCTTATGACATTGTCGATAAATAGGGTTTTTGTTTTTACCTGTTTGTGCAGATGAGGTTCCTTTATGTCAGACGTAGATCAAAGGAGAATAGGTTGAAACAACTCTGGGATTTTCACCCAGGCTGTTTGTGAGTTATGATGGCGATTTTTGTGTCAGTGTCTTCAGTCAACCATAGAGTGGAAGATGTTGCTCTTTTGGTTTGTATCTTCAATGGAGCATGTTTTGGCATCCTCTCGATGTAAGAGGATGTGTTTACGGTGGGAGCTAGGGAGGTGGCATTTTATTTGAAGGCACTCAATCAAAACTTCTTAATGGTGAAATGGAAAGCCTTGATTTGTTTTTGTTTGCCCTGATGGAACAGAATTGTGTGCTGTAGTATGACAGGCTTGTTGGCTTGATCCGTGCCATCCTATCAGAGAAGTGGGAGACACTTGTAAGCCAGGGATGGGGTGAACAGAACTGTGAATGCATGATTTTCTATGTGTGTGGTTTCTGTGGCCAACTGTTCGTAATTTAGTTCATCAAGACGATTTTAAAGGGCAATTGTGGTATTCTTGATTGTGTGTGTTCTGGCAGATTGATTTACCAGAGGCACAGCTTTGTGGAATATGTGTTGGTTGGTGCCATGACTACGTCTTTTAACATTTCAATTAAATCAATATTTGCCTGGTGTGGACTGTTGATCTGGTGGAAGGTGGCAGACTCTATGTGTGAGAGTGGGAAGTGTCAAGTGATGATTTGAAACAAAGTCATTGAGGAGTATGACTGGAGGATGCAAGACCAAGAGATGAGGTATTGTGGATGACTGTGAGGCCACCTTCTGACTGAGAGGGCAACAGCATCTAAACATTAAACAAGTTGTTCGGAAATGAGTACACGATTCTACTGTGGATGATGTGTTCCTGCTGATAGTGAGAATGTCCAACATTTCTATTAACATCATTCAAATTATACAATTGTTTTGGACATTGGTAACGCTAAAGGGAACATTTGGAAGCGTCTCTGCTACTACCCCTATCAAATGATTGTACTCTTACTTCATCAACACAATGCAAATTAACCTTGAGCAAATACGACTTAATATAACTGGGTATACACTTTCCTACAGCCAAGGGCAAACTTATCTTGCTAATTGTCGTTGACTATCTTGCTCAATCAAAGAAACTATAACCTGCTGAAAAGAGTTAGAGATTGGTCATAGTGCCGTTGATGATCTGCAGAAATGTCAATGGGCCTCATTACGAGTATGGAGGCAGCCATGCCCTTAATAAGGGCATGGCTGCCTCCATACCGGGCTCCAGTACCGGGTTCCTCCAATGAGGACTTACCGGGCTAGTCCAACCTTTGAGGTCCCGGTAAGTCCTCATTGGAAAAAACGATCCCCATTCCCATTTGAGCCCCCATAGGGCTCAATGAGGATGGAGCTAATAATGGGCCCGTTATTAGCTCCTTGGTCCCATCGTGGGACCCGGAAAGGACGTCTGGTTTTACCAGATGTCTGTTCCGGGTCCCGCTAGGGACCTCGTAATCAGGCATCCCATAATGAATGGTGCCGGTCCCGTACCGGCACCCTTCAATACGGGAGTGCAAGCCTCGTAATGAGGCCCAATGTGTGTTTACCACCTTTCACAGGTATAATACCTAAGCAGGTGTACTGTATGTTCAATTGGATGTATGGTTAGTTCCTCTGAGGGGAATAGAGCTACTGTAAAGTGATGCTTGCAACATTGGAAATGGCCGTAGATAAAAGGGAGTGCTTGGAATGTTGTGTATGAAATTTGTTGCAGTAGCTGAATGCAACGTGTATTTTTTTATCTAGGAATATGTACAACAGTTGTCCCAGATGTAATGTTGGTTTATGAAAAGTACTCCATTTGTAAACACACGTTAAATAGTCATTGCCATCTCAGAATAAACATACATCATTGTGAATATGCAAAATGTGCATACAAATTATCAGATGATGAATTACAATGTGGGAGTCACCCAATCGTCCATGAAATGCTGTCCTATTGGAAACTTTCTTTCAGAAGAAAACAGAATACTGTTTTAACAGAAGGACCTGTTACATATGTCATCAAATGCACTAGGTTAGCTAGTGGACCTCATAGTCATTTTCCTAGTGTCAGGGACATTCAGTAACCTGTGGAAGGCAGAGACTCTGTCCAAATAAGAAGCGTGGGGTAATCCGCTGAGGTAGAAGGAAAAGTCTCACTGAGAAGGAGGACACTCCGTTCCAGACCCATTAGATGAGGTGTTCTCTCTGCCTAGCTGCTTTGGGACTTTGTAGTTTTGTGCCAGGCGAGATGAAGGTGTTCTCTACAGCTGCACTAACAGTGATGTATTAGATCATATTCTTGTCATTGTATGTCTTCATGTGTGATAAGTAACCTTTTTTCCTTTGTATGTTGTTTGTTAGTAACTGTGAATAAAGGGCCTGTAAAGAGCTAATTATATTCTAACTATTGGTCTAAGTTTGTGTTATTGCCCCTATTTGTCCAAGAACATTCATTCTGTGTAGTGGCTTATGTATTACTAATCCGTGGTCCCTACACATTTTGGGAAGCAAAATATTTTGACGCTGTGAGGAGGGTACTTGTGAGGTACGTGAATCTGAGTACTAGACGAATCTAAGCTTTGACACAGAAAGGCAATTTCTTTGATATTTTAGGTTTGATAAGCGTTTGCTTGTGTTCTTTGGGATTTGATAAGAGATTGTGGAATATCCATTAATTAAATGAGTTCATTATTTAGGAAGAAGGGAAGCTATGCAGGTGGAGAATGTCCAAAGTGATAATCTCAGGGTGGGCTAAAAGTCCATATGACAAACATGCGCAGACTTGGACGTGTGGTGCAGGTGTAAGTGAGCCATGGGATGCGAGCATATGAGACGCAAGTCCAGCCGAAGTGGTAGCTGGCTTACAGCAACTGGCAGTAATAAAAGGAAAAGAGTGCTCAGGTTTGGGCAGAAGAGTTTGGATTTTGTTGCATGCATTTAGAAAGATGCATAGGCAAAATGTAGAGTTGCAGGTGAATGTCTTGAAGTTAGAGAAAGAGTTGGCTGCGGAGAAGCAGATTGCGTTAATGCAGCAGCTGCAGATGAAGTTCTATCATGATAAGGCGGACCGATATCAGGTGGTGGCCGAACTAGCTGCCGTGAGAGTTCCCCGATCCAAATATCGGAAAAGGAGAAGGAGAGGGAATTCTCGAAAGGTGGCAACTGTAATTGCATACGCAGGCGTCGATTGGGATCCTGACCAGTGGGAGGGAGACATGCTTGACCGTACGAGTTTAGGGAGTGGTTCAGACAGGGAGACACCGTCTAAGCCAGAACCTGACAGGAAGGAGGTAACCACTTAAACAGTCACGCGCAAAAGAGCAGGGCCACATCTGCAAAATCTGACGGGTGGTAGTTGGTAGATTTAACAATGCTGGAGGATTTTACTCAGCAAGAGGTTGGGGAGATTATCAGTCGATTAAGATAGAAGGCGGGTGAGCCTCTGTTAACATGGATGGTGAGATTATTCGGTGGAGGCCCAGCAGACCTTCTTGTAGAACCAACAGATTCTCCGCATTTTTTGCCAAAGGCGGGTGAGCCTCTGTTAACATGGATGGTGAGATTATTCGGTGGAGGCCCAGCAGACCTTCTTGTAGAACCAACAGATTCCCTGCAGTTTTTGCTATTGTCTCATGAAATGAATATACAGGAGGTCTTGCGAGCAGGGCAGTCTCCTCATGCCCAGGGGCAAGAAACAACACTTGTGTTGTTACAGTTAGCTGCTCAGGAATGTAATTGCAAATATGCAAATACTTTTGATTGGCCTAGTCTGGAGAAAAGATGGTGAAGTGGGAGAATGGAAGACCAGGCTCCCGAACTTCACCTCTCGCGCTTGGCCTAAAGGGTCACGACCCAGACACCCGCCACGAGAAGAGTTTGTCCATTTACCAGACGACCAGATACCCTGGTACAGGAACATACGGATGTGTCCATCTGCCTGCCCAGCAGCCCGCACTGGCCATGCCGACACCTGCGGCACGGACCAACTAGACTAAAATCTACACGTCGTTAGAGATGCCATGACGACCTAGACAACGGGAAGCACATCTGTGCAAATATACACACTGGACATTCCCGCACCAATCTACACGAAGAATATACTCAGTGCTATGACGTAGGCGACAGGCATACTCACGGACGTGCATCTTTATTATTTTCTACATAGGCTTTCAGAATGCAGAAACGCAAGACGCGTCATGAACTCATCTACAAAGCTTGCTCACGCTTCTCTTAAAAGCAGTTACCACCATGAGAAATATAATGAAGACACAATACTGGTCATGGAACTATATGCTACTATAACCTAAAGCACCTGTGCACCAAACGGACCACTTATGCACCAGGCCCAAGTAGGCCTCAAGCAAGAGCTCCCGTGGACATTAACAAAACAAGAGTCAGGTTGCTGATCCTGCAGAATGAGCCCGGCGAAGCAACCAGCCAAGGTCGCAATGTTGCAAACCCACATTCCAAGAGCAAATCATCAAGGGCACGATGTTGCAACCTCGCACTTCGCGCACCAACGTTAAAGTCACACCTGCAAATTAAACCAGACACACAGTGGAAAAACAATATTAATTGTGTAGAATTCTGCCTCAAACACGGTCCCTCCCCACGTGACCAAGCCGAACCTGACGAGATGCCAAGCCCAGGAGAGAAGAGGCGCCTGGATCCCTCGCTACGAGACACAGGCAGATACACTTGAAAGGCTCAATGGACATTTGCGACAGTGGGAGCGGTCAGCCTCCAGCTATGAATAAATCCTCACATTGTCTGCACGTATCCATAGTGAAACATTGTTGCAAATTGCAGGTACACCGAGAGCTGGGAACAGCGGTGGTCCCAGGCTGGGAAGCTCACGGGCGCACCAATCAGAACATGGGGCTCTTATCACTGACGCCAGTAATATTAACCAATCATTAGGAGTCTTCATGTAACAATTCTCATGTATCTAATTGTATGGACAACCCAGATATATCACCTGACTAACCCTCAACCACTAACATCGTTCTCTATATGTATGCTATACTAACCCTAACACTCGAGTAACCAATCCAGAGTGGAAATATGTTTTTTGCTAAACTTTCTAAGATGACGCAAGTAGCGCGTCATACTAGAGTAAAAAGGGCCTGCGAGCCCCACGATTGTGTGTGTGTCAGGACGGACGCGTACGCTCCTTGACCCATCCCTGCCGTTTTTGTCTAATAAACAGCAGAGTCACCTTGCTTCTTGCGTGTGTCTCATACTCGATCTCATCTGGGATATACGGGAGGAGTTGGGGCCTCCCTGCCTGGAGGTCTGCAGACGGCCTGGCCGACCCCGGCAGAATTTCCCCCCGACAAGTTGGAGGCACTGCTGAGATCTGTTTAAGATCCACCTTTTTATTTTTTACTTTTTCCAGGCACTCCTGCTGCGAGGAGGCCCGGCGGCGCGGCCCCCTCTGCCGTTGCCCCCTTCTGAGGACTACAGGACCATCGCGGAGCTGCGAGAAGACTGGACAGCGCAATCCGGATATTGGCCCTCGGGAGCCGATTGAGAAGTATCCCGCCCGCGGTCGGCGAGTGTCCAGATGTGGTCCAGACGAGGGGAGGTGGCGAGCCGCTTGGAGGGGTGCACGCAGTCGAGCGGCCCTGCATCGAGAGAACTTGGTGAGCATGACCCGCACAACAAGCAATGCGAAATTGTGAGGGAGGGGGGAGGAAGTAAATAAGGGAGGAGGGAGGTGTTGTACAGGTGCGCGGCGAAGGTTTAACAACTTAGTGTTGGCAATGGAATGAATGGTAGTGAAACGAGTGCGAGAGCAGTCGGCTACATCACGCAAAAGAGGGGGGCGGAGCACGAAAACATCATGTGCGGCCGCTCGTAGACACTGATTGGCCTAGGTTGCGACTACGTGTAAGGGTGGGTGTGTGTGGTTTCCTACGCTTTGGCCTTTATTGATCAATGAGTAGATGAGGATTCCTATTGTTCGAGCAAGAAACTCGATAGGTATATGACGTTTCCCTGTAGGCGGTAGCTAAGCTAGTTGCCCAATACGGAAGATAATTGGCTGGTTAAGCCCTCCTGTTGAGGGGCGTATCACACGTGAGGCGACGCAGTGTGCGCAGTCCGATTATATTATTGATTTGGTTACCTTGTTCCAGGAGTGACAGGAAGACAGCTGTAGGGTTAGCGGGGGTAGATTGCAAGTGTATTTTGAACTTAAAGAACATATGAAGAACTTACCAGTAGCTCGAAGAGATCGGTGACGTCACCAGTAGGGCTTTAATAGGATATCACGAGCACAAGGCACATTGGTTTTGAAAGTGGTGGGGAAGAGAAATATGGTAAGGGAGCGGACACGGAGATAAACGGTAAAACGAGTTGATCGGGGAAAGGAGAAGAGAGGGGGGGCGTGGCTGCGCACGGAGAACGCCGGCCACGGCGAGTGTAAAAGGGGGAGGAGAACGTGGAAACAGGACGACTGTATAAAAGCGTCATAAGGGGTACGCAGCCGCAGGGGGCTGCGTGCGCTTCGGCCGCAGGGGGCCATATGGTTATTGTATAAAGAAAGAAAGATAGAAGGGAATATACAAGTGTAAAACCTCATATATTTTTTTTATTATTTTTTTATTTTATAATTTTGTCAAAGGATTGTCGTAAGTCCCCACACTTACGGGGCCAGGTAAACAATATAAGGTTGTATATTGTAAACTGCTAGTGAGGGGAAGGGTAACAAGTGGAGCGCTACTATGTCATACGGGACAGGGTCGGGAGGGTGGGGGAACACCCTCACTACCCCACTACAACACATATGCACCACACTGCCACCCCATAGGGAGAAATTAATTAAGTACAGCATAGAATGGACCCAGGGGACGGATAACAAAATGTTAACACCATGGCCGCCTAATGGTAGCTTCGATCCATATGCCCAACATTCACTGCTAAACCATCTGCACAATACATACAAGGGGAAGAAGTTGGCAAGCCATGTGGAGGTGTTTAACTTATGGAGGATGTTCCAGGGGTCCAGACCAGGACCAAATGGAATGTTCACTATGGCGGAAACACCGGAAGAAAAAGAGATTAAGAAGGTAGGAGAGGATGGGAAAAAGGGGAGTGAAAGCACAAAGAACACGGGGTACGGAGGAGAGGGAGGAGAAAAGGTTGATAAATCAGATGACATAAAAAAGGAACCAGGCAACGAAATACCCATAACACCGGGAGTGAAAACAGAGGGAGGGGGGTTGTACCCTTTGAGAGAATTAGGAGAAATAGAAGGACAGCTAAGGGCGGCTGAAGGATACTCGAACCCGGCATACAGCCCTCCACCATATGTGGCTCATAGGAAGATGCCAGTGGGGGAGGGGAGGATTGGAGAAGAGCAGACTGTAGAGATAGGAAATGATGAGTGGGTAGCTGCACAAATATTATTAAAATTACGAGGTTCACTAACTGGGGAAGAGAGGGAGGTAGTAAAGAGAACAGACAAGGATAATGCCAAAGAGAGTGAAATGAGGGGGGAGGAGCTTTTACGGCAAAAGGAAGAGATTTTGGAGGAAAGATTAGCAAAGCTAAGGGATGAGCAGAATGAATTGATAAAACAGCTTGAGAGGGAGGAAAGAGAGAGAGCGAGGAAAAGAAAAGAAGGCAAGAACGAATTGGAAAAATTAAGGGAACAAAATGAGGAGCAAAGGAGAGAAGCTGAAAGGGTAAAAGCAGCAGCAGACAGGGTATCAAGAGTAGTGCTGAGAGAGAAGAAGAGGGAAGAAGAAGAACAAGAAAAGGAAATGGCAATATGGAAGAGGAGGTTACTATCAGAGACAGCTAAGAAATATGAAGAGGGGAAGGTAATAGAGAGTATAGTAGAAAGAGAAAGGGTGAAATGGGAAAGGAAGAAAGAGGATGAAAGGATATTGGAACAGATGAGCAATGAAGTGATGGAGGAATTGAAAAGGAAAAGGGAGGAAAATAGTAGGGAGATGGAGGAGAGAAGTGAAGGAGGAAGGGAAGAGAGGAGTAGGGAGAGTGAAAGATGGGGGGATGTATACAGAAGCAGAGAAGTAGCGACAACATCAGCACTAGGGGGAGAAGTTGGTAACGGAGAAAAAGGAGAACTAGACCTAATAGACTTACAAACAGTAACAATAAAAGGGAAAAAGACGGAGTGGGGGATGCCGTTTATGAATGATTTTTGTAGTGAGGAGGAAGAAGGAGTGGAGAGGGAAGGAAGAAAAAGTGAAAGGGAAAGCTTAGATAAGCTATACCTCACTCGAACCAACATAGACTCACCATGGATCAGTAGGAGAAAGGGGGAGATGGAGAGAAGAGAGGAGGAAGAGCAAGGACTAGTGGAAAGACAAACCCATGAAACCCCACCATCCCCATCCCCATCACGCCCTCCCCAATTGCGCCCTACATGCTCAACCACCTCACGCTCGCTGCGCAGAATACAGCTCGCGCCCTTCATGGACGAACTGACACCCTATGCATGTCGGCTTAGAGACCTCCCTAGTCGCAGGCAGGACAGACTAATAAACAGGCCCACATTAAATACAGGAAATAACGAGAGGAGGGGAAAGGATGGAGAAGAAGGAGTTAAGGGCAGGGGTAATAAGGACGAAATTGAAGAGGTAAAAGAAACGGAAGTACAGGAGGGGTGTGAGGACTCGATATTATGGAACGTAAAGGGTGACACAAGACACAACTTAATGCCACTGTTGGAGAGAGGAGGGGTTAGACCACAGTATGTCCCTTGGAAGCATACGGATAAAGAAAATATAAAATGTAGGCTTCCATCACTAAGTGGAGGTGCGGGTAAGTGGATACATGAAATGGAAAAACACACCGCAGGACAGAAACTAGCAGTAGGAGATGTAAAGGGCCTGTTAATATCAATATTAGGGGATAGAGCGGATGACATTTGGAAGAGAGCGGGATTCCATGGGGTAACAATAACAAACACATCGCATGATGGGGCACCATTTGCGAACTGCAGACATGCACTATGGCAGGCATTAAGAGTACAGTACCCAGACACATCAGACATAGGAGCAATTACCTCCCGTAAGATGCGTGAGAATGAGGATCCTGTTGATTATATCCAGGATATCCAAGAGAAGTGGCGCATGGAAACTAGAGAACAATGGGATAAAACACCAGCAATATTTTATCATATACTGGTACAAGGGCTCCCAGAAGGAGTTCAGAAACAACTAAAGAAAGTAGTGGGAATGGAAGCAAAACCATGGCCAGAAATACAACTGACCATAGTACACCACTGCAGGACATGGCAAGGAAAAATGAAACAAAAGGAAGAGGACAGGAAAACAGAAGAGGTTAAATTAGTGCAGAAAAAACTTACTAAATACACAATGGAAGGGGCACTAATAACTACGCCCACACCAATAGCCCAAAGCCCCACACAAGTAGTGGCTGCACAAGATCCTGCTCAAATAGCACCTTCACAGAGTATAACACAACAAGTGCCGCCACTGCAATTACACGCACCAAACATGGGAGGAGGGTACCCAATGCAAGGAGCTGGGTATTATAATTATAACAGGGGGAGAGGAGGATTTATGAGGGGGAGAGGATATGGATATAACACCCAACAGCAGGTGGGAGGACTTAGAAATTCCTACCCCACAGGGCAACCAGTGTACCAGGACAACACAGGGAGCTTCCCATGGCAAAGCAGGGAACCACCTGTGTGTTGGAGTTGTGGATTATTAGGACACATGTCACGCACGTGTAGGGTCAGTCCAGGAACACCAGCATGGAATGAACAGGTACAACCTAGGACCTCACAAGAACTGCAGGGCATACAACAACAGCAGACGTTGCAACAAGGAAGTGAACCACAACAACAAATAACACAACAACAACCACAAACATATTCACTGCCACAACAACAAGTAGCGATATCACAACAACCCCAAACGCAACAAACACAATTGGGTAGGGTGACGGTCTTGGGACACAACCCTTACACAGGGAATGGCCAATCATTGTACCCTCAATAGGACAGCCCACAGACGGCCTTGGTGTGTCCCATCCTGTCAGTAACACCTAATAGTGCGGAGGAGCCACGCATAGAGGTAACGATAGGTGACAAAATATTATCATTCCTTGTTGACACCGGGGCAACCCGGTCTTGCATAAGGGAAGGTAAATTTAAGATGTCAGGCGAAGCCATGAACACCCAAGGATTCTCTGGGGCTAAAGGGTTGGTTCCCTTTACTGATAACGTTCCCTTATCTATTGGAGATTATGATCTGTCAGTTCCACTTTTATATTATAGTGCCTCACCAGTAAATGTACTGGGGAGGGACATAATGAACAGGTTGAATATGACAATCTCCTTTACAGAGGACGGCATAATTTGCTCTACTCCAGGGATTAACATGCTCGCAGCACGACAGATTATGCAAGCATATTGTGGACAGACAGCGATTAGGGCGGAGCCAGTAGATGGCAAGCTATTCCAGTATGGAACAGACATGGCATTCGCATGGATGCCAGGGATAGAAGGGAAAATATGGAGGAGGCCAGCAGCCTATCTGTTCCGACCAGAAACACCTGTTAATGAACCAGAAGGAAAGGTGGTTGTAATGGACATTGAGAGCATTATTGCAACAGCTGATTATATTGCTGTGCACGCACAAGATAAAGAAGGGAGAGCATGGAGGGCAGTGATAGCACTAGCAGAAGGATGTAGGCTGACCCAGGTGTCAGATGAGGAACAGTTCTCAGAAGAAAAGGAGGAAGGTGAAATGGTGTTCATGATGAGTGTAGAAATATGGCTAAGAGTGGCTCACAAACAGGTAGCACAGAAAATTGCGATGGCACTTGAGGCACCCGCATGCACCCCAGTCCCCTTCTTTAAGGAGGACATGACAAAGGTGCCCAAATCATTGTGGACTATTAGCCCTTATAATGTGGGATGTATAAAAAGCATAGGGGGAGTAAGGATAAAATTGAAAAAAGGTGCCATACTACCCAGAGTGAAACAGTACCCACTGTCAAAAGAGGAGATGAGGGCATATATGAAACCATAACGGCCCTTATAAACAATGGCATATTGGTCCCCTCAGAATCACCATGTAACACGGCTGTGTACCCAGTGTGCAAGGCTAAAGGGGGGTCGTGGCGCTTCATACAGGACCTCAGGCCCTTGAACAACATAGTAGAAGCAGAGTATCCAGTAACAGCAAACCCAGCCACAATATTGTGTGGCATTCCAGCGGAAGCGTCACGATTTACAGTGATCGACCTTAAAAATGCTTTTTTCTCAATACCATTACACCCAGACTCACAAGATTTGACAAGCTTCACTTACCGAAATACAAAGTGGAAACATACCAGATTGCCACAGGGGTATTGCGAATCACCCTCAATTTTCAATAGAGTAATACAGATGGATTTGGGTAACGTTGAAGTGGAAAGCACAGTGTTACAGTATGTGGATGACATAATAATTTGCAGTACAAACGAAAGTAAATGCAGAGAGGACTCATTAAAGATGTTGACAATATTGGCTGAAAAAGGGTAAAAGGTAGACATGGAAAAGATACAATACTGTCAGGAACAGGTACTTTACATTGGCCAACTGATATCCCAACATGGAAGAAAGATTGCACCACAAAGAGCACAGGCCATTTCAAGCACTCCAATTCCACAGACTGTGAGGGAACTGCAGCAATTCCTGGGGCTGTGCAACTACTGTAGAGCATGGGTATTTGATTACAGTTCATACATAGGGCCCCTGCTTGAGGGTTTGAGGGAAGCTAATAAAGGGGAGAAAAAGTTGGGGTGGACTATGGAAATGAGGGAGGCCTTTGATGAGTTGAAAGACGCAATATCAACTGCTCCAGTACTGGCGTCCCCAGACTATGAGCGACGATTTTTTATATTTTCACATTGTGACTCAGCAGTGATGAAGGCAGTATTGGCCCAAAAAACGAGCATGGGCTATAAACCAGTAGCATTTTACAGCGGTCACTTAGACCCTGTGATGTTAGGTCACTTCTCTTGCGAACAAGGTCTCGCTGCAGCTGCTTTTGCAGTGGAAAAAGCATCAGCAATAACCATGGGGTGTCCAACTACACTGTTTGTGGAACATGCACTATTTGCAATATTGAATAGACCTAAGTCCACCCTAACCACGCAGAGGGCATCGGGTTATGAGATCATTTTGTCTAGAGCTGAATTAGCAATTGTTAGATGTAGCACGGTTAACCCTGCAAGGTTCCTAGCAGAAGTAATTGAAGAGGGAGATTATGCCCATGACTGCACCCAAACAACTGAAATGTACTCATGTACTAGGAAAGTTAAAGAAAACGCACTAGAAGGTGGTGAGATTTTGTTTATTGATGGGTCATCAACTATTGATCAAGGAGATGGGATAAGGAGGACTGGGGCAGCAGTGGTAAAAATGATGGAGGCGCCGGTGTGTGTGGCTATGAAATGTGTACAATTACCACAGCATTACTCCGCTCAAGCCGCGGAACTGGTTGCACTAATATTGGCATTAAAGGAAAGTTTTGACAAACGAGTAACCATATACTCTGACAGTGCATATGTTACATCCACTGTCCACTCAGGGCTATCAAAATGGAGAAGAAGAGGGTTTAGGAGAGCTGATGGCACTCCAGTGCAACATGCCCTCTTATTGGCTGAACTAATTGAAGTAATAAATGACCCCCAAGAATTAGCCCTAGTAAAATGCACCGCACACACCAATGGTGAAGACCACGTCTCAAAAGGGAATGCAGCAGCGGACGCACATGCGAAATATGCTGCGTACTTTGGTGAGATATGGAACCCCCCAGAATCACAGAGAGGGAGAGGGAGGGGAATGGCTAGGGAGATGTTGATAAGAGAGGGGTACACCCATCTCCCAGCCACGCAGATTATGGAGCTACAAGCGGCTGCACCAATGGCCGAAAAAGAAATATGGGTAAAAAGAGGATGTACAATGTCACCAACCGACGCACTATGGCGCCAGGGTGGCACTGTAAAAATTGTGATACCATTGGCACTTTTGAACACCGCCCTGAGCCAATTACATCACCCAGCCCATACAGGCAAGGAAGTAATTGCAGCACGAATTAGAGAAGATTGGTTCTGCCCCGAGTTAAATTCTCATGTGTCAAATTTTATCAGCAATTGTCTCACATGTCAACAGTTTACGGCCGGTCATACCCTAAAAGTGATAAGAGGTACTATACCCCGGCCAGAGGGACCTTTTCGGCATCTTCACATTGACTATGTTGATATGATCAACATATGTCAAGGTAATAGGTATATGATTGTAGTAGTATGCCCATTTTCTAGGTGGATTGAAGCAGGGCCCTGTTCACACCCAGATGCATTTAGAGCAGCCAAATTTCTAGTAAGGGAGGTATTTGCCAGGTGGGGAGTGTGCAAGGTGTTAAGGTCAGACAATGGCCCGCATTTCGCAAACGAAATGTTCCAGCATATCACATCCTTGCTGAGCATAAAACACAAATTCGCATGTGCATACCACCCACAGGCTAACGGTGTATGTGAACGCCTGAATGGCCTATTAAAGGAGGCAATTGCAAAAATACAACAAACAACAAAGAAAAGCTGGCTGTATTGCCTTCCATTAGCCCTATTTGAATTGAGGAATAGGCCAGGGTCCGACCACCACCTCACCCCTCACGAGGTGGTTACTGGACGTCAAATGCGCCTTCCCCTAACGCCAACGTCAAGGGCATTCACTGATCACGAAAGTTCAGCGAGTGTGTTAGGTGATGAAATGTACCTATATGTGTCTTCTTTGATTACTAGTGTTGTGTTTGTGTCTCAACAGCTCGAGCGCACACGGGGCGGGTCTACCGGCAATCAACAAGAAGGCGCCAATACAGAATTGGAAAAGGAGAACTTGTGCAAACTTGCTAAAGGTGACCATGTGCTACTTCGCAATTTCAACAGGAAATGGAACGATAAAAGATTTACTGGCCCCCATCTGGTAGAGGACGTATCAACAAGAGCAGTAAAGCTAAAGGACAAGCGTGCCTGGAACCACCTACATGATGTAAAGATCTACAAACTGCAGACCCGCCCCAGCGCCAACGACAGGTCCATTGGAAGGACAGCAACAACATCCCCAACAGCGGAAGGAAGTTCTACCACAGACAACGACCCAATTGTTCCCATACCGTGTCACTACCCAGCTTCCCCGGAGACAATAACTGACGAAGAAAGGGGTGATTCCCATACTGCCCACCCCATGGTCACACGCTCAAGGAGTAAAAATACTCCCGCCAACCGAGCCCAATCCCCCCCTGCCCATTGACCCCCAAATATAGTAATAACTGAATTGAAGGACATTGCTTGCACAAGTACACATGTAAACACGTGAATGTTCTCTTTTTTCTCTTCTCTCGCACATACAGGAACTGCGTATTATTGTATTGTTAAGATAATAGCTAACTAACAAGTTCACTGCCCAGGCGTAGATGGTACTCCCAGACGATAACTACCCAGAAGAATTGTCACACCAATTTGTATACGAAATAAAACGGCCAACGTACCTAAAAAGGAGAAGGGTACGTGTCTACTACACAGCATTCCTCTTAGCCATAGAATATTCAATGCCCCACCTCCGCCCATACTTGCCGGTCCTAAGAGATAGATCACTTAGAGTAGCGTGGGAACAGCTCTTCGCCTGGGCACTGAATGACTATTTGATAGGGAGAGCTTAAAGGAAACCAACAACTAACATCTAATAACAAGCATTTTGAGAATTTTTAGGCGGGCAACTTTAACGTCGCAAGAATACGCTGCCAGGACTGCAGCAAGGTAAGAGCAAAATGCCGGTGAGATTAGCATATGTAATAAAAATAATAGGGATTTTGATGATCACCGGGTTCTTGGCTTCCTCTGTATGGCAGTACAGCTATGCTATTAATTTTATTGCTGCACCCAAACCTAATACACCCCCGTCCCCTGCTGCAACAGGTGTTAGGTCAGGTGATAGTAGTAACATTGCACCCAAGCAAAATAGAGTTAAACGCAGCACATACTCAGACAATAAAGGTATTGATAATTATATACAAGATTCAGCACACGTCTCAACCAACATATGGTACCAACACATGACCCGCATTGGTAAGCAGACAACTGAGGACAGCTGCTACGTTTGCTCATTAATACCATACGCCATGAGTGCGTCACAAACATTTGTTGCCACAGAAATAGATGAAAAGACAGCACGGTGCATAATATACTTGGCACTGTTCCAAACGAAAGGAAGATTTCAAGGGACAGTGGTGCATATGACGTGGAAAACAGACTCATACCCATATGAAAACAACTTCCTCAAGACCTATTTGAGTTACCACAAGAGCAGTTTACATGCTGAAGCATTAGGATATATAACAAGTGGTCCTGCAAAAGGAGAAACAAAGAAAGTAACACTACAGTATCTACCATGTGATTGGTACGCCACTGAAGTTCCAGGTAAACAAGGATGTTGGGAGAGGCCGCTGGTAACGATAACCGGGAAGGTGTACCTGGACAACAGCTGGGAGATAGGAGTGATTGGCAGTAACATGGTAACAAAAGAAACTATCTCAATTATCGAGGCACACAACCACCGTTGTTGGACGACATGAATCAAGTATGTACCAATGCTCACGTGGGTAGAAACGGATGAAGACCCAATAACAATACTACCGCTGACTGCGCCCAAGGTATGCTACCAGCATAAAGGAGAGGTGGACGTGGGATATAACACCAACTGTGCAAGTGTGATGGAGTTACCTGAGGGGGGAGCAGGAACAGCAGTAATAATGGACCATTATTGGGCCTGTGGAGAAAAGGCATACCATACACTGCCTCCCCTGTGGAATGGTGTGTGCACAATGGTGCACGTCAATGTACCATCGCTAGTGGTACCCAAGAAGCATGTCAATGTGGCGAACTTTCCCAAAATGGATGAAGGGGACAAGAGAAAAAAGAGATCTGCACCACTTCAGGAGGAGCAAGGGAACAGGACCAACGGCAATGATACTGTCCTAAATAGAAGGAAAAGACAAGGAGAACCATTGACAGGAAATTACCTGTGGGGAAGGTCGGAAACGGCACTCACTTCAATACCGCCAGAACACAGACTATTCAGCAGAGCAGCAATGTCCTTCTCCTCAATAATACATCCGGGACTACAGGCTTACGCAAACGCAAAATGGCTCCAGATAACTAGATGGGAACTAATGATGACCATCAATTCTACAGTAAATGGATTCAACGCAATAAAAGAGGAGCTGCGAGCTATAAGGATGGTAGCACTCCCGAACAGATATGTATTGGACCTTCTCACAGCAATGGAAGGAGGAGTTTGTGCAAAGATAGGACAATCATGCTGCACGTTCATACCTGCCAACGATGCTGACAATGGTACACTGACAGAAGCAGTTTCACAATTGGCCCAGATGCACTCCAAAATGATGGATGAAAGTAACGGTGTAAACAAGGATAAGAGCTGGTTTTCACTATTATGGTCGTGGATGCCATCCTGGCTGTCAGATGGACTGAAAATTATAGTGGGTTGTACTATTTTGGCTGGAGCTACGCTGATCATAATTAGATTTTGGAAGGCCCGGAAGGCACGCACCACTGACGAGTTGCTCGAAATGGTGGGAATGCACCCCTTGATGCCAGCAGATGACGGCCAACATACAGGTGTGATAATACAGGAGAGGGAGAAGTTGCGCACCCAAATCATCACCAACCATCTAGACCCACCATCAGTGAAGATCGAGAACCCAAGAAACCCCAGGAGCTACATAGGGAAATGGGTATACTGTACTCCTGGAGGAACCTGTGAATATATGTATTGGTCATTTGAAGATCATGTAAACCACTATGGACATTTAGGAGGAATAACTAAGATATGGCGAGTAAGAGGAGATAACGAAAAGGATATGTTTGTGGTCGACAAGTCGACCAGAAGGGGGACTGAAGTGGGAGAATGGAAGACCAGGCTCCCGTCCTTCACCTCTCGCGCTTGGCCTAAAGGGTCACGACCCAGACACCCGCCACGAGAAGAGTTTGTCCATTTACCAGACGACCAGATACCCTGGTACAGGAACATACGGATGTGTCCATCTGCCTGCCCAGCAGCCCGCACTGGCCATGCCGACACCTGCGGCACGGACCAACTAGACTAAAATCTACACGTCGTTAGAGATGCCATGACGACCTAGACAACGGGAAGCACATCTGTGCAAATATACACACTGGACATTCCCGCACCAATCTACACGAAGAATATACTCAGTGCTATGACGTAGGCGACAGGCATACTCACGGACGTGCATCTTTATTATTTTCTACATAGGCTTTCAGAATGCAGAAACGCAAGACGCGTCATGAACTCATCTACAAAGCTTGCTCACGCTTCTCTTAAAACCAGTTACCACCATGAGAAATATAATGAAGACACGATACTGGTCATGGAACTATATGCTACTATAACCTAAAGCACCTGTGCACCAAACGGACCACTTATGCACCAGGCCCAAGTAGGCCTCAAGCAAGAGCTCCCGTGGACATTAACAAAACAAGAGTCAGGTTGCTGATCCTGCAGAATGAGCCCGGCGAAGCAACCAGCCAAGGTCGCAATGTTGCAAACCCACATTCCAAGAGCAAATCATCAAGGGCACGATGTTGCAACCTCGCACTTCGCGCACCAACGTTAAAGTCACACCTGCAAATTAAACCAGACACACAGTGGAAAAACAATATTAATTGTGTAGAATTCTGCCTCAAACACGGTCCCTCCCCACGTGACCAAGCCGAACCTGACGAGATGCCAAGCACAGGAGAGAAGAGGCGTCTGGATCCCTCGCTACGAGACACAGGCAGATACACTTGAAAGGCTCAATGGACATTTGCGACAGTGGGAGCGGTCAGCCTCCAGCTATGAATAAATCCTCACATTGTCTGCACGTACCCATAGTGAAACATTGTTGCAAATTGCAGGTACACCGAGAGCTGGGAACAGCGGTGGTCCCAGGCTGGGAAGCTCACGGGCGCACCAATCAGAACATGGGGCTCTTATCACTGACGCCAGTAATATTAACCAATCATTAGGAGTCTTCATGTAACAATTCTCATGTATCTAATTGTAGGGACAACCCAGATATATCACCTGACTAACCCTCAACCAATAACATCGTTCTCTATATGTATGCTATACTAACCCTAACACTCGAGTAACCAATCCAGAGTGGAAATAGGTTTTTTGCTAAACTTTCTAAGATGACGCAAGTAGCGCGTCATACTAGAGTAAAAAGGGCCTGCGAGCCCCACGATTGTGTGTGTGTCAGGACGGACGCGTACGCTCCTTGACCCATCCCTGCCGTTTTTGTCTAATAAACATCAGAGTCACCTTGCTTCTTGCGTGTGTCTCATACTCTATCTCATCTGGGATATACGGGAGGAGTTGGGGCCTCCCTGCCTGGAGGTCTGCGGACGGCCCAGCCGACCCCGGCAGAATTTCCCCCCGACAATGGTATACATTCAGAGAGGCCATTCAGAGACTTAGAGAACATGCTATGAAAGAAGTGATAACTTTTTATGATCCAGAGCATATGGGAGTAGTAGCGCTATCCATTTCAGCACGGAATCCAATCATTCGAACTCCTCCACCTGCATACAAAAATGTCATTATGACACTGCTGGTGGGAATGACAGGCAAATGAATGGATGAAGTGGTAGATGCCATCCGACAGTTAGAAGACCTGGGCAAATGGGAAAACATTGAGGAAAAACCCTGAGAACGGGAAAGGGAGAGAGAGAGGGGTGGAGTGAGAGGCGCACTCCAGGTAAGAGGTCCTATTATTAAGATTCTTGAGTATCAAGGAAGGACATGTTTTTGGCGCTACTATAAAATGGAATGCCGCAAGAAGAAATTGACAGGATTGAACCCTGACAAATGTATCAGCAATACAAAAAAGAGGGCTTGATGGAAAAGAGAGATACTGACATGTTAATAAGACATGGGGACACGTCCCCTTCTGCACCACCTGAGGAGGAGGTGGATGAGGGGTCCTTAGAGATACCTTCACTATATCAGCCGACAAATGCTGATTTGAGGTAAGTGGTGAGTGCGATGTTGGAGACTGAGTCCAAATACATTAATTGAAAATACGAATAGGATTGTGGTCAAACTCCGGTAGCGTCTGCCCCAGTTAAGGTGGGCAGGTGACCTCATGTGAAGGTAAAACAGTTTTTGCAATCTGAGAATACACAAGAGGTTCGTGCTTTGATTGATAGAGGAGTGGAGGCCTTATTGATTCATGGAAATCCTTCGAGATTTAGAGGTCGACTTTTTACTATTACTGGCCTGGGAGGGAAAGAGACACCCGCAGTTCAGACAGGCATTGACATGAAAATTGGTAATTTAAAATGACAGAAATATCAAGTATTAATTGTTCCGATACCTGAGTACATTATTGGTTTTGACACTTTGGAGGGTTTCACCTTAGGTTTAAAAGACAAAACCTATCAATTCGGAGTGAGTGCATTGACATGTAATCCAGTTATTGTGGGAAAATTGAAGATGCCCCCAGTGCAGGTTTGTTTGGCCACTAAGGAGTGTTGATGAAACAATACCGCATTCCTGGGAGGCATCAGGAAATTTCAGACACTATCAAGGGATACATTGAGGCAGGGGTGTTACGACCCGTGACTGCAGCATGGAGAAATCTGATCTGGCTGATCAAAAAAACAGATTAATGTTACAGAATTACTGTATTATCGTGAGTTGAAGGTATCAGGTAATATTATCCCCATCAAAAATATTGCTGTATATATGGCCGTTGGGAACGGCCATAGGCGATATTTTTAGTGGGGATAATATCAGGTTTTTTTTGGGAGCAGGGGTTGCGGGGGTGTCTGCCGCTCCTTTTAAATTAATATGTGGATTGCAGGGTTGTCGCGCATGGGTTCCATATCTTAATAACGCTGCAAAAATATGGCAATATTTTTGTATGGCGATATTTTTGCGGGGACATTAACACATGGAACCGAGTTGAATAAGCATACGCAGTCCCGGATGCCGATACTCTGATTGAGAATGTGCAAACATTTGAAGGAACATGGCATGCAGTGAATGTTTTGGATAATGCATTTTTCACCGTACCCATTGCAGAAGAGTGTCAAGAGCAGTTTGCATTTTCATGGACTGGACGGCAATATAAGTTCAAACGTTTGACTATGGGATATGTGCATAGTCCGACCATTTGTCACCGGCTGATGGCCGAACATTTAGACAAAATATCGTGCAAATCTGATGTACAGATTTTGCACTACATTGATGACGTTTTTGTGCAGGGAAAAGATTAGCAAAGTGTGCGGATGCACCCTGAAATAATCATGGAAGGATTGAGAAAGGAAGGCTGGGAGATTAATTAGGACAATATCCAAAGTCCAGCAGAGACAGTGATCTTTTGGGGGATTCATTGGCACAATGGACATCGAGAAATGGTGCCGAAAGCCAAACAAAAAATACTTGAATTTTCTACCCCTGTGAACAAAAAAAAGGCTCAGGAGTTCATTGGGTTGTTTCGGTTTTGAAGACAAAATATACCACATTTGGGACACATATTGGCCCCCTTCGACAAAGTGACATGGACAAAATTTGACTTAGAATGGGAAGAGGAGCAAGAGAAAGCACTTCAATAAGCAAAAGACACAGTGCAACAGGTGCTTGATTTTTGGGCGTTGAGGGAAGGTGAGGTTGAATTAAATGTATCTGTAAATGACATTATGTCAATTGGAGTTTGTGGCAAAAGCAAGACAGGAAACGTGTTCCTTTAGGTTTTTGGGGTCGTAAGTATTGCGATCATGTAGTTGGTACTGAGCTCTCCTAAAACACATTGAATAGGACTTGCTCAAGAGGGTAGCATTATCTAGTGGAAATGGTTCATTCAAGATTGTGCCAAATCAGGGAAGGGTAGAGTGGCGAAGATACACGAGCAAGTAGCTGGTGTGCCACCTGTAGATAATAACTGAAATGTGTAAATCTCCTGCAAAGGGGGAGTACAGTATGGAGATTTGACAAGTGAACAGACAGAAGATGCTTGGTTTACTGATGGTTCAGCCCGATATGTAGGGACTGAATGACATTGGAAAGCCGTGTCATGTAATCCTGAAATGAGGAAAATGTTGACAACAACAGGAAGAGGACAGAGCAGTCAGTTTGCAGAACTGAATGCAGTATGTCAGGCATTAAAACAAGAATCTCCTGGTCAGTGTCATGTATACACTGACTTGTGATCTGTGGCTAATGGACTAGCTGTGTGGCTGCCAACATGGCAGAAACATGGGTGGAAGATTCTTTCAAAAGAATTGTGGGGAAAGAATTATGGCAAGAGATTGCAGAAATGTTGACAGACAGTGAAGTGACAGTGTATCACGTAAATGCGCATTGTGCGACAGACTCGTTAGCATGTTGGTTTAATTCTGTTGCAGGTGAAGATGCAAAAATGTAATCTGTGGATGCGAGGGATTGAGAAGATGATGATATGGAGGGTCTGGCCAAGTAGAGACATCAAAACAGTGGGCATCTTAGAGAAAAAGCCACTATCAGGCGGGTGCAAGTGAGAGGAATTAATAGTCCTTTGGATGCGGTGAAAACTGTCAATTTGAATTGTCCAATATGTCACCATCAGAGACATCAAACCACGTGATTTGGCTAGCGCGAGTGGGGTACGCATATTCACAGGGTTACGCAAGGGCATTTCCACACGATTTGGCTGGCGCAAGCTTTGTATGTGATTTTGATTTTGCGGGGTACGCGCGGGCCTTTTCACGCGATTTGGCTGGCGCGAGTGTGATACAGGTATTCACGGGGGCACGCAAGGGCATTTCCACGCGATTTGGCTGGCGCAAGCAGAGTACGTGATTTCGATTTCACAGGGTACACAAGGGCCTTTTCACGCGATTTAGCCGGCCTTTTCACGTGAAATAGGCTGGTGTGAGCATGCAAAGGCCTTATCACACAATTTGGCTGTGTGGTGGACTCCCCCTTCACCCATCACAATGCCCCGCAGGTAGCCCACACCACAGGGGACCTGCCAACACCTGTGAACATGCCCTGCATGCAGCCCAGACCACAGAAGACCCCCCAACACCCTTGACCATGTCCCACAGGCAGCCCAACACCCGTGACCATGTGCCGCAGGCAGCCCACACCACAGGGGACCTGCCAACACCCGTGACCATGCCCCGCAGGCAGCCCACACCATAGAGGACCCCCCCAACACCCGTGACCATGCCCGCAGGAAGCCCACACCACAGGGGACCCCCCAACACCCGTGACAATGCCCCGCAGGCATCCCACAACACAGAGGACCCCCCAACACCCGCGACCACGCCCCACAGACAGTCTACACCACAGAGGACCCCCCTACACCCGTGAACATCCCTGCAGGCAGCCCACACCACAGAGGACACCCCAAAACCTGTGACCGTGCCCCCCAGGCAGCCCAACACCACAGTGGACCCCTAACACCCATGACCGTGCCTCGCAGGTAGCCCACGCCACAGAGGACTCCCAACACCCGTGACCATCCCCCACAGGCAGCTCGCACCACAGAGGACCCCGCAACACTCGTGACCATGCCCCGCAGGCAGCCCACACCACAGCGGACCCCCAAACACCCGTCACCATGCCCCGCAGGCAGCCCGCACCACAGGGACCCCCCAACACCCATGACCATACCTCATAGGTAGCCCACACCACAGGGGACCCCCAACACCTGTGACCATGCCCCGCAGGCAGCCCACACCACAGAGGACCCCCCAACACCCTTGACCATGCCCCAAAGGCAGCCCAACACCCATGACCATGCCCTGCAGGCAGCCCACACCACAGAGGACCTCCCAACACCCGAGACCATGCCCAGCAGGCAGCCCACACCACAGGGGACCCCCAACACCCATGACCATGCCCCGTAGGCAGCCCAACACCACAGAGGACCCCCCAACATCCATGACAATGCCCCGCAGGCAGCCCACACCAAAGCGGACCCCCAACACCTGTCACCATGTCCCCCAGGCAGCCCACACCACAGGGGACCCTCCAACAGCCGTGACCATGCCTTGCAGGTAGCCCACACCACAGGGGACCCCCAACACCTGTTACCATGCCCTGCAGGCAGCCCACACCACAGAGGACCCCCAACGCCGTTGACCATTCCCCACAGGCAGACAAACACCCATGACCATGCCCCGCAGACAGCCCACCCCACAGGGGACCTGCCAATACCCATGACCATGCCCCGCAGGTAGCCCACACCACAACGGACCCCCAACACCCGTGACTATTCCCTGCAGGCAGCCCACACCACAGAGGACCCCCAAACACCCGTGACCATGCTCCGCAGGCAGCCTACACCACAGAGGACCCCAACACCCGTGACCTTACCCCGCAGGCAGCCCACACCACAGAGGACCCCCCCCAACAACCGTGACCATGCCCCACAGGCAGCCCCACAACCTGTGACCATGCCCCGCAGGCAGCCCACACCACAGGGGACCCGCCAACACCCATGACCATACACTGCAGGCCATACCCGACCGATATCCCCCCCACCAGTGACGGCAACCTGCAGGCAGGCCCCACCTCATGTCCCCCACCAGTGACGGCAACCTGCAGACAGGCCCCCCTCATAATCCCCCACCAGTGATGGCAACCTGCAGGCAGGCCCTGACACACATCCCCCCAAACACATTGTCCCAACATGCATTCATATATGAAATTTCCACAAAAAGGCCACCACACGCTGCCCCCCTATTAGGGAGAATTCCCAATATGTGCTAATGTCCCTTACCTTTTGAGACCCCCAGCAAATTTGCTGGATTTTTAGGATTTTATGTTTTTTACCTGGGAAGAGTGAGAGCCTTTTTTTTCCCACTTTTCCATGTATTTTGATGTGTGTTTTACTTTTTTGTTCTTTGGTTATGGAGTTTTAAAACAAGTCCATAGGCATCATATTTTTCTGTGTGTCATACAGCACCTTCAGTGCAGTGGCACAGGGATGTCTTTCAGACCTGCCAAGGTTTAAATACCTTCTCTGGGACTGACTACTGTCTCCCAGAGCATGTAAAGATAAATTGACTTCACTAGTCTCTTTAAATTTACTGACCCAGCACACAATATCTTACTATAGAGTGCTGGAGGGGTTGCCTAGCTTCCCCAGAGTCAAAACACTCATGTAACAGTGAAATGTTACCCTTTCCTACTTTAAATGGCTGGTGGCAGTGGTTTAGATCAACTACTGTGATTTTTCCGGACCACTAACAACGGTAGCTAAAAAACAGTTCAGCCATCTTTTTCAATATGGCGCCCAAGACCTATCTGTAAAAACAGACTCCGGTCATCTTTTTTCGCCATTTATTTTAGGAAAAGGTCCTTCTTGTGTTTGTCTCTGTGCGCCAAACCAGGTTTGGTCGCTTTGTTAGTTAAGTGTCTGGGATGGACAGGATGTGACGTGGTGCCCGTAACTCACTGTGCTTAGTCTCCTAGGAGACCTGAATACACTCTGGTGTGATTGGTCGACTGGCTGTCGGGCAAGGGCAACCACCCTGCTGTGTGTGTGAGACAGCCAGGCTGGAATGAATGGGGGAAAACTGTTTAGAAGCAGGTCTCTGGGAATTGGAAAGCAGAGTCGACCACTGGAACGAACAGGAACTTGCCTGACTCAAGGTTTGAAGGCACCTAGAGTTACAGTCCCCTGTATTTTTCGGCAGGAGCTCATATGGGAGTCACACAGAAAAATGTCTGGAAACACTTTCAAGTGAAAATAAAGTTCACGTCTGGCTCGTAGACTGTGGGCACCTGGAGTTTTTAGGACTACAAGTGCAAGCATAATTTCACCTTTGGTACAAGCCTGTACTACACAGTAAAGTGGTAGCGATGACTGAGCAGCCAGACTTATCTCAAGAGTTTAAGTGAGCAGTAGAACAAGTTACACAAAGGACCAACAGATACAGTGATTCAAATATACACTTAGTCAAGGTTTCTTGGTAAAAGAATATACATTTATTTACTCAGTCAGTTAGAAAGCATTACACTAGCATAAGCAGCTCAATATCACACACTAATAAAACACAAAATACAACCAGTAAGTAAATGAACAAGTTTAGCTCCAATGAAGTGGGAGCAAAATGACACTTCAGACACTTATTAAAGGAGTAAAAAGACAAGGTTACAAGAATAGACAGTCCAAAAACATTCATGGCCAGAGCAAAGGGTTTCAGTTAAATACAACCAGAAATTCTTCTCAATAGTGTTGGGCCAAAGTCAATGGTTAAGAGTCTTTTGTATAGGATAGCACAATTCTGGTAGATAACAGTTAAGTCTTTGCAACAGAGATTAGAAGAATTTGGCTATGTGAAAAGTTTGACGAATGTTAAGGGAAGGACAAGCCTTCATAGTTGAGGAAAGTTTCACGCACTTTCTTGATGGCCGAAAAGATTTCCCGTCCATGTTTGCACAGTACCTTGTTAATGAAGAAGAGCTGTAGCTGAGGCAGTTGTTCCTGGCAGTTCGGGAATATCTCACTGTTCCTGTGGTTCAGTCATGGGGACAAGAAGGAAGATGTCGGGAGGTTGCTGCACTGTCCAGGGATGAGGCCAAAAGCTTTAGCAAGACATTGGTTTAAGGTGTGAGTGCCTTAAAGTCCACAAGCTGGTTTCCTTCCCTCGGCTATACGGTTTTCAACAGCAATCTGATGAAAATTCGACCAGATGGGGATGGTGTGCAGGTGGCTTGCGAGTTGGTTGTTCCCACCAAACTCAAGGGAAGAAGTTAACCTTGACGGGCTTCTCTGTCGATGGAGTTTCAGGCAATTTGGACCTGCAACAGGGCTTCACTGGTCGTCCAGGAGTTGCAGCAGTCCTCTTTCTTCAGCTCGTCTTCGGTTCTAGTTAGGGAGAATTTTCAATATGTGCTAATTTCCCTTTACTTTTGAGACCCCCAGCAACTTGGTTGATTTTTTTTTTTTTTTGTGTAACTTGTTCTACTGCTCACTTAAACTCTTGAGATAAGTCTGGCTGTTCAGTCATCGCTACCACTTTACTGTGTAGTACAGGCTTGTACCAAAGGTGAAATTGTGCTTACACTTGTAGTCTTAATTGCATGTAGTGGTCCAAAAGAGTGGATTTATCATTGTATACCTTTCTCCATGCTTTCTTTATAATCCCCTTGATTTTGTATGATAAATTAGAAAAAGTGTTCCCAAAAACCATTCCAGTTTCCTTCATCACTGAGGAGTCGCAAATACTGTTAGGGAGAATTCTCTATTTAGGCTGAATTTCCTAACCTAGTGAGTCCCCCAGCAGCTTTGCTGGATTTCTGGAGTTTGTTTTTTTCCATCCTGCCAAGAGTGAGACTCTTTTTCTTCCACTCTTGGACATGAATGTGGTTAATTCCTTTGAATGTCAATGTGTTCTATGGGCTATGGGGTCTTTTACTCCATAGGGTCTCATATGTTTTTTTATGTGTGTTACACCGCACCCTCCGTGCCGTAACACTGGGGCGTCCTAGAGGATCCCCACCATAGACTCCATACCCTGGGACTGAATACTGTCTCCCATGGCATTTAAAGTCACCATTGGCTTTACTAGACCTAAATTTACTAACAGAACTAGTACAAACCATCCTATTATAGACATAATAGTAGGGGTAATTCGATTACTCCTGGGTCTGTTATTCGAGGGGGCACTGTCCCGTTCCCCCTCGTCGAGTTTTGGCTGGTGGCAGTGGAAACTACTTGTTATAAATTCGACCCCGAATATAATGCTACAGGATTCTTCCCATTGTTGGAGGTTAATACTCTTTCTCGTTAATCTCTAACATACCACCGGTTTATTTATCTTAAATAAATCTATCGGTTGGTATTTTCTGCCAGAACTCGTTTTTTAAAATGCCATCTGTGTTCGTCTCTGTGACTCCTAAACCCAAAGGTTGAGCCCTTTGTTCCACTTTTGGCGGGCTTCTGCACAGAGGCCCTCCAAAGTGGTGCCATTCTGTCTGGGTTCCACAGGGGGTGTGGGAGGGGGTTTAGGCACCCTGGACTGAGTTGCCTTGCCAACTCAAGTCGCACTCTGGTGTGATTGGCCCAAGTGGTGAGCCACCCCGCTCACCACTTAGCGTGTTTTGATTGACAGCTAGGTTGAATGAATGGGGGTTTTCTGCATAAAAGCAGGGCTTTTGGGACTAGATCTTCAGAAGTCGCCACAGGACCTAAGAATCCGACGAGGGTAAAGCTGAGCCGACCTACAACAACGACACCTCCGGTGGAGCCCTGCTGAACCGACTCACCACTTCCCAACGACAGAGGAGATCTCCCGGCTGGAGAGTCTTCTTCCCCTGACTGGTGGGAACAACCAGGCCCCTTTGCTTTTTCTTCGCTTCCGGGGCGTAGTGGTCGAATTGCCCGTGCTGAGCACCCGGCAACCGGATAGCCACTAACCTGTACTGCGACCAAAAGGTGGTGCCAAATGACGGAGCACTCCGCAGCTGGTCTCTTACCTGGTGGTGCAACGATCTTCAACTTTCCTTCGACGACGAGAGCATCTCTTCTCTTGGCAAAGCCCCGACTTGCATCCACAACCCGGAACAACTGCCCCCGCTGGAGCTGTATTTCTACGTACAAGGTACCGTGTCCGCCTGGCTTCCCTTGTGTCGGTTAGCATGAGGTGTCTTATCCTCGCCTCTCCATTGGGTCGCCTCCAAGCCTTCTTAACTTTCTATTCTGAACTGGTCCAATCTTTCTATAACAATTTGCGACAAAGACTCGAAGTGCATTTCCACTGTGATACTTTTTGGGACATATTGCCTTGCCTCTCCCCGAGTGGGCCTGGCCTCTGAACTTTGCGATCTACAGTAGACCCTGCCTTACTTGCCTTGCATTTGTTCGTAAAAGTGTTGGTACCGAGTGGATTTCATACCCTGCCTTTTCTCTCCCGTCCTAACGAATATTAGAGTGCCATATAGGTTAAAGCATTCACCTCTGTCTGCAAATAAGTGGTGCCGTTGAATCTAGACTTGTCGAACTATTGTTAGGGGGATTGAATTACTGATAGTGATTGTGATTGAAGTGATTCGCCGTATTAGTGCCATTGTGTTTTCCATAGATGTGTTTTTATAAATAAATAACTATATATCTTTACACCGAAGCCTTGTTCCGTGTTTGCTTGTTCTACTGTGTAAATTGCCCTATTTTGTATACTCCACATACTGCCTAACTCTTCTTGAGGGAAGTCTGACTGCTCAGCCACAGCTACCAAGTGAATCTGTGTGGTACAGACTGCTACCAAGTGGGTTTACTGCCAAACACCTGTAGTCCTAAATCTTTTGCAGTGGTCCCAGAGGGAACTGCACAGGTTTCCGCCTAACACTGGTGTACAGCGGTGGGATTTGTATCGAGTATACAGTTTAGAGTGCTTTTCAACACTTTGGGATAACTAACCACAAAGCTTAGCACTAAAAGCAACTTTCAAAAACATGTCTACCATGGAAGTTTACAGTCAAGAGTCCTTGTCAGGTGAAAATACTGAGAGTTTACGAGCCCTCTGTAGACAAGAGAATCTTCCTGTAAGAGGCAAGAAAGTGGAACTGATAGCGAGATTGCTGGCAAACCAAAGTCTGGGTACCAGTTCGGAGGAACCAACTTCTCCAGCAAATGTAGATAACAGTAATGGTGTTGATCTAAATCAAAGTTCTGATGATAGTGACGAAGAGGTTGAAGAGGAAGGAGAGGCTAACGAAACTGTCTCCCCTGCTCCTCTGTCTGCCTTACCAGCTGTACCTACGGGGCCCATACCAGGTCCCACATGTAACCCTGCTTATTTTGAACTTGAAAAAATGAAGCTCGAATTAGAATACAAACGGTTTTTGGCCCAGTCTGAAAGAAACCAAGAGCTAGAGTTCAGACGGATGAATGCCCAGGCTGAGCAGAAGCAAGCTGAGTTAAGGCTCAAAGAAATAGAACTTAATCACGAGTTAGAGATGAAAAAGTTGTCTGTGGAAAATGCTTCTCTCTCCTCTGGTTCCTCTAGAAACTCCAGTCCCAAAAGACCCCGGATGCCGAAGGAATTAGTGGATATGTATGTACCGAGATTGGATGTGTTGGATTGGTTAAAACTGTTTGAATATAATCATGGGCTCCAGGACATCACCGGGAATGAGTTACTGCCCTGGTTGTTCTCTAGGCTCCCCCCTGTTGCGACTGATGTGGTAATGGAGTTGGGGGAGGTGGATAAGAAGGATTACGAAAGTGTGAAACTAGCTTTGATAGATAGATTCGGGAAGACCCCTTCCCAGTATCTTAAGAGGTTTAGAACCCTCCAAAAGCATGATGGTACCCCTTGGGCTACCTGGGTGAGTGAAGGGTTGAAAAACTTAGAGGGATGGATTAAGGGTTACAAAGTGAACACTTATGAGGGTATGAAGAATCTTTTTATGTTGGAGTCTATTTATGATGCCTGTTCTCCTGAGCTCAGACCGCACTTGGCTGATTCGAAGGAATTGGATTCCAGGGAGCTAGCTAAGGCTGCTGACTTGTGGGTTGCTAACAGGGCTACTCATAAGGATTCTGGGGCAACTAAGAAAAAGGATGAGGGAAAACAGCCTAAGAAAGACTCAAAAGAGAATTCGAATAACTCAAATTCCAAAGAGGGCCCCAAACAAAACCAGAAGGGTAAGCCACAAGGAAAACCGCAGCAGAATAGTGTGTCTTCTGGTGCCAAACCGGAAGGAGGCCAGAACAAGCCACCATTCCAGAAAGCATTCGGAAAATGCTTTGTTTGTGGCTCGACTGACCACGTGAAAGGAGATCCCAGATGTAAGGGTAAACCTTCAGGGGTCCAGCTTGTCTCCTTAGCCTTCGCTCCAGAGGAGGAAGTCCAAATGGCAAGTGGAAACCTTCTACTGCTGGCTGATGAACCCATTGGAGTCTCAGCCAGTGTTTCTTTAGTATCTCTGGGGTTGTGGGAACAACAGAATTTAGATGTCTATAATGCTATCCTCGATAATACTAAAGAGTATTATAAGGACAGTGTCCAGGTGAATGGTCAGGAGACTCCTGCCATTAGGGACACTGGGGCCAGCATAACTGTGGTGGATAAATCTTTTTTTCAGGCTGAGGATGTTGCTAAGGCACCCAAACGCCTCACCAAGTTAGCTGGAGGGCCTGTGCAGATGCTTCCCCAATTACCAGTTCTCATCCAGTGTAGACGGTTACAGGAGCTAACCAGACCTGCAAGGGAGAGAACCATGCGCGGTACTCTCCAGGCGATGATGAAGAAAGATATCACTCCTGCTTCACTGGAATTGTCAGCTGCTGTCTCCAAGAAATCAGAAGCGAAAGGGAAACCTAAGACTTCTATACCGAAACCAGCAGCCAGCATTTCAGTGCAGCCCACAAGGACTTCCCCGCGGTTGTCCAAAGTTACACCCGTAACTCCACCTCCAGCTGAGGCTGAGAAGGAGGTACAACCCTGTGTGGTAGAATTAGACTCTGAAGAGGAGCTAATGGAAGGCCAGGAACTCATTGGAGATCTGGATCCTGTTGACCATCCTGAGCTGCAGTCTTTTCTGGCAGAAGGTGGACCCAGCAGGGCAGACTTCAGTAAGGGACAGAGAGAATGTCCAACTCTAGAAGGTCTTCGCCACCAGGCAGAAGCTCAGGCTGAAGGGCAAGAGCCTGGGAAATACAGGTTGCACTGGGAAGATGGCCTCTTCTACAGTGAACCGACCGAGTCTGCACCTGGAGACTACAAACGATAGTACCTGTAGTACCCCAAGAGAACAGACCACAGTTCTTGCAGTTAGCCCACGAGATTCCTTTGGCTTGTCACTTGAGTTTCAAGAAGACTAAAGAAAGGCTCTCTCTCTACTTTTATTGGCCAAAGATGGGGGCCGAAGTAGAAAAACACTGCAGGAGCTGCCACACCTGCCAGACCTCTGGTAAGGTTGGCTCCAAGAATGTGGCACCTTTATCCAAACACCTGTAGTCCTAAATCTTTTGCAGTGGTCCTAAAGGGAACTGCACAGGTTTCCGCCTAACAAA
The DNA here is from genome assembly GCF_040938575.1 of Ambystoma mexicanum. Classification (NCBI taxonomy): domain Eukaryota; kingdom Metazoa; phylum Chordata; class Amphibia; order Caudata; family Ambystomatidae; genus Ambystoma; species Ambystoma mexicanum. The sequence continues at coordinate 203,346,114 of NC_090941.1, read as the reverse complement.
CACTCTTTCACATAATCTTGATTTCGAAGCACTATCGCACTGCCTTTGTCTGCCTGTTTGACAATGGTAATATGGTCCTTAGCCAGTTTGGACACGAGGTTGCCATCATGACACAACATTGCCATTACTGCGTCTGCGTTTCTATTGATAGTTGAGGCCATACACATGTACTGCACTGCACCCACACACTTCTGAGCCCTGTTTCAGCCTTCTACATGCCTATTCTCGTGTGTGATGTCAAAGTCACCTGGCATTACTGTATCTATGTGCCTTACTTCTCTGTATTGCAACACACCAGTGTTGTTGATTCCTGTGACACATGTGTCCTTTTTGTCATAGTTGTTTACACATACTGTATGGTGAAATGCATTTTACATGTGTCACAGACAGTACTATTTAACAACCATCTGGGGCTGGTTTACAGTTCTGCCATGCCTATGCTTCTTGCCTTCTGTTTGTCGGCATCTGTCATTTTTGTGCAAGGTCTATGCCAGGCAGAAGCTTGTATGTGATGCAGGTGCTATGCAACATGCAGTACATGTGTTGGCTTCACATTTGACACACGCCCATGTCTGCTTTCAGGGTCCCCTTCCATTTCATTGCCACTGCGTGCATGCTGGAGTTTGTGTCATGTGCGACATGGCAGCTTCATGTGTTGGCTGTCAACATTGTGATGCCTATGTGTGTGGTATAGGCTGTTGACATGTGTGCTTGTGTGTTATTTTGGTTATTTGAAGGTGATGAGGCACTGGGAGCAGAGGAGGAGGAGATCGCAGAGAGGGTGGAGGGTTCAGGGCACCAACCAGGCTCCAGTGGAGGGCGTGGTGTGGTAGCCCATGAGCATCCATTGGTGCTCCAGACCATCCTGTCCAGGGCTGGCTCTGGGTACACCTCTGAGGATCTCTTTGCCTCTGATGCTGAATCGGGTATTGATCTGTCCATGCCGTCGCAGGCGAGTGATTCTGCAGTGGATGCTGTTCTGTCCAACACACGTCCAGAGGGTATAGGGTATACCCCTCAGAGGCTTGAGGGTATACCCCTCAAGGGGCCAGTCAGTGTTGGTATGTCGCCTTTGGTGGTTACGGATGCAGGGCCACGCTCAATATCAGTTGCTCCTGTTCCGTGCGTGAGAAGGCACCCTTACCATGCACATCTCCTGATATTCAACCAAAAGGTGACAACTGCGACAACTGATTGCTCACTATGGCATAGCCATGCAGACCATGAGCCCAAGGAGGATTATTTTTTTTACATCAACATCAACACATGTGGGTGTTGAGGTGCACCCTGCACCTCCTCCCTCCTGGGTTCACCTTCCTACCCACCCCCCCCACTCAACCATGGGCATTTATTTATTTTTGCCAGCCAAAGGCATCCACTGTGTCTTCAGGTTGGGCCCGTACAAGCTTGTCCCATGTTGGTGTTTGTGGCTTGGGGTCTGGACACATATTCCACTGCTGCTTCCCCTTTCCATGGGCTTGCAAGGATGGCACAGTGTGACAGTGACTTACACAGTGGCATTGGGCTTCCAGCATATCGGTGGCCAGTCTAAAGTCCAACCTGTGTATACAACCCTAGTGGGGACTCATGATGGTTTCTCCTGGGCATGGTTGGCCTGCATTGTGGTTTGTATATTGTTAAATGTGCATGTTTTCATGTTGCTTATTCATGTATTGCCTTGCATGTCTACATTGTTTATGGACTTCATGCTGTATGCGGTTCCATGCCCCCTTTAGCTGTCAGAGACACACTTAAGATGGAAGGTGGCCGTGTGGTGGCAATGTCACATTGAGACACTTGTGCTATAGTGATTGGTCAATGTCTGACATTGTCACTGTTGGGTCCTCTGTTCATTATATGTTATGCTTGTGAATAGATAGTCCTGTGTTGGGTTTGCTTTTGATATGTCAGGGGATCAGCATGATTTTTGCGTTTCTGAGAAGTCAGCGATGGAGAAGTTCTAATGAGAAATGTACTCAACAGTGAAGGTTTGTACATTTCCCATGGAAACATGCATTGAATACCCCTACAATCCCACACCACCACCTACACCCACAACACACACACAACACACCTACACCCCCAACACCACCCCATCATACCCCCATGCACACCCAACTAACCTTCTGAGACATGCTGTGTTCCTGCAGCGCCAGTTCAGTGTTTGAACCTTTGGTGGCATGCATTTACGTCCTTTTAGTATAGGTCAGACATTTTTGGTCGGTCATTTTGTCAGATCCGTGTCAGATGGAATTGTCTCTGGCCTGGTTCCATTTGTCACGGTGCACTTTATGACAGTTGTGTCATTTGTTGTGCATTTATTTTGAGTTTTCACATTGCATGCCATGGCATGGTGTCTTGGGCGTGTGACATGGGGTTTGGGAGGGTTTAGGTGACATACCAGGATTTGGATGGGCTGTTTTGCATGGGGGTGGTGGATTATGCACCTTGCATGTGTGCCTTTTGGTCACATGGGATTGTTGTTTTTTTTTAAGCTAGGGATGCACACAATGTAGCACTTCCTATGTTACATTCTCATGGTGGTAAGGTTGTGACAGTTGACTGTCCATTTGTCATCATTGATTGTCACCTGGAATGTGCCATGCCTAGGTGCACTCCGCGGTGGTGGGATTTCGGGTGGAAAATGTGGCCACGAGCTGGGTACGGGCTACCTCGCCACGTGCCCTCTGCGCTCCCATGCGCAGCGGCTGTGCGTGTAGGTTGGGGATGTGGTAGCACCACCATGTCCACAGTACGCCCCGCTGTATTGCTATGTTGTGCAGGACACATGCTGCTACAATGATAATGCACACTACTGGGGGACGCATATAGTAGCTGTCCACCAGAGCGGTCAAGGGAGCAGAAATGTGACTTGAGCACTCCAAATGTGCGCTCCACTATGCCCCTGGTTGCAATATGGGCTGCCTTGTATCTTACCTGGGGTGGTGTGGTGGGGTTCCATATTGGCGTCATCATGTAGGTGCTCAGAGGGTAGGCAATGTCCCCTGGGGAATTGAGAATGGTTGTCATTAGTTGGGTTTGTCTATTTGTCTGAGGGTGACATGCATGCATGTGCACAGGCATTTGTACTCACCAATGAGCCATGTGTTGCCATGCCTCCCAGCTTCCAGGTCCCCGTTTAGGGCTGACATTCTGAATATGCAAATGTCATGGGTGGACCCTGGCTACTTTGAATAGACAGAGGTGATGATTCCCTCGGCATCGCATACAACCTGCACGTTGATGGAATGCCAGTGCTTGCGGTTGTGATAGATGTGTTCAGTGGCCATAGGTGGAGGTAGGGCCACATGTGTGAAATCAATGGCATCAAGCACTTTGGGGAAGTGTGCCACCCTGTAAAAGTCCTGGACCACGGCCTGCCTTTCTGCAGGCGTTCTGGGCATGTATATATGCCTACGGACTGAGGGGTGTGCATTCATGATTGTCAACACCTGGTGTAGGCAGCATGACTGTGTGGGCTGTGAGACGCCCCTTACTATGGCAGTTGTCGCTGAAATGACCCAGTGGCCAAGAATGCAGGACATTGAGCACCTTTTCCAAGGGGCTCAGTGTTTGTGAGCACAGAGTCGGTGATGTGAGGTCATCCACCCACTCAGTGACAAGGTCTAGGATGATATGAGGTGGAAACCTACACCTGCCATAGACCTGGTCATCAGGCATCCCAAAAAGGCTGGTCCTGGGTATAAAAATGTGGGGCATGGCTATCCTCCTCCTCCTGTGGTGTCCCACGATCACTGCTGCAAGAAATGGTAAGTTCATCGTTGCTGCATATGCTTGTTTGTTCTTTGCGCGCACTTTTAGGCTGCGCGGGGCGCTCACGAGAGCTTTCGCCTGGTGTACATGTTTCCGGCTTTGTGCGTCTTTTGACACGCACGGGTTTGCCCTGTTGGATGTTGTTAGCGCTTGTGTGGGCGTTGTGAGGATTTTGCAGCAGTACTTCCCCCATAACGTCCACATTTTTGCATGTTGTTCCCCATTCCGCGTGTTCCGTCCCTTTTTCAGGTGTGTGCGTTGGCCTGTGCGCTCTGGGCGTCTTGCGCAGGGCTTCTGTGATGTTGCAATGACTTTTGGAAGACGCGAGGATTCGACACAGGTTGAGGGTAAGCCACGCGCAATGTATTCCATTAATAGTGAAATGGGCGCTTGCACGTGGTTTGCATGCTTGCGCTGTGATTTTCACACTTGTGCCCCCGTTTTCAGTGCACATTTATTCCATGAATTACCCTTTTAGTTTCTCACTACATACGTCACTCGAAAGAGTGCCTAACTATCATACATGGATACTTCCTAGAGGACGAGCATTTGTATGATCCCTTTTATTTGACTAAGGATTGAATTAAGGCCACACTTAGGAGTGCAATAGGGGTGAAATACCTGTGGTTGGTTTATTATTTATTGGCCTTCGGTAACTCCTACCAGGAGGGTCTCAGCTTGTAACAAGGAAAGTCCATAACAAGCCCTTGCATACAACCCCCTAATATTTTACCTGGCCTAGTAACTGCCACAATGAGACTTTTGTATATTCCCCCTAACATTCTATTTGGCCCAATGCCTGATGGTATTTCTATAAAGTAACACATTCCTGTTTTACCTGTTCAACTAAGCACTTCTCAACTACAGTTATTTGATATAGCCCCAAACACAAATGATGGAACGTGATCACAATCCGATCTTTTTAACCATAGAGGTAAAACATAGGTGGGCAATAAGCAATACATGATTATGATTATCGTTACTCTGATATCAGTCTTACAAATAACAGGGAACACCTTAAAAGGATAAATGTGGACTATTCTGAAATCATTCCATTAATGTTACAAGCAGTCCTAAACTTTCTGGAGTTGTGTTTTTGTGAAGATCTTCAGGATGAAACCCACATTGAGAATATGTATCAAGATCTAGTTACTGGAATTGTTCCTTTTGTCATCAAATGCTCTGGAAGGAAAAGACAAATGGACCACGCCAGGGATTCATGGTAGGATGAAGAGTGTCATCTGGCAAAGCAAGATTTAATGAAGGCATTGAAGTCTGACATGGAGAAATCCCAAATAACAGTGCTACGATGTTCCTATAAGAACTCATTAGACACAAGCAACTAGAAGCAGGGGGAAATGGGATTCTTAAAGGCAAGCCTGATTAGCAATAACTCCATCTTCACACAAGGTGACAGGTCATTGCCTTATAATTATAGACTAGTTGTATTTATGAAAAGATTGCTTAAGGTCTCTGGCAGAATTCTGCTAAGTCATCTAGAAGAATGTGCTGATGAAGAGAATATTTTGGTAGACGTCAAAGCAGACTGCCATCGATCAGGCCATCCTTTTGTTTTACTATTTTAAGAAAATGAGTAATTTTGAAAATAAAAACTCTTTATCTGGCTTTATTGAATTTAAACAACATTTCATAAAGTTGGACATGATATCCTTTGGAAGGTCATGGACAATCTGAATGCTCCAAAAGAAGTTTTTAACCCTAGTAGGAGATAATATGAGGATAATTCTGCCCTTGTACGCCATAGTCAAGAAAGTGAAATTACTGCCACATTTCCTATTGCAAGTGTAACCGGTTAGGAGTGTGTTTTATCTCCCTTAATATTATTCATATATATATTAATACATTAGTAGTCAGATTAGAAAATCTGGATGCAGATGCCCCACAAACTGCTAATATGAAGTTACATGTTCTATTCTATGATGATAATGATACGGCTATTTTGGAAACCCATACTGGGCTAAGAAAAGCAGCTCAAAGTAGTGAAATCTTCACCCAAAGATTTCCCCATAAAACATACACACACACACATTCACTCATCTTTTCACTCCCACACTTCTGTCTTCTGTTCCTGGCCAACTGTTCCTGTCATCCCCTTCACACAGTCATGTGCAGCCAGGGGCATGACAGCTTGCTTTAGAAAAACCGCTCAGAGTGGTCTCAGAGCGGTCTTTCTAAAGCAGCTGTTTTTCTTTTTGGTACATTGAAAAAGGGATTTTTCACTTAATACCCTTTTCCCATCACCCACTAGAATCCAGGATGTTGCACAATAATAGAGCAACGGGTCTGTTGTGCTTATTATAGCTAGGTTAGCATTAACCAAGCACTGTTTTTCATAGGACTTCTTATATTTGTGGCCGCACTCAAACATCTCCACAACATTAGCCAAGGGAAATGGGGCTGACTGCCATGCACCGCTGATGTACGGAGGTAGAACTTGTGGTCCCACTCCCAAGCACTGACACAGCTGAACTATCTTCAAAGGTAATTGACAATTGACAAATCAGGAAGTGGCATCACATAGCATTGTACACTACAAAAATATGGTTCTGATATCACTATAATGTGATGTACATTTCATACAAGAATAGATCGCCACATGTATCGTTAAGATCAGTGTGTATAGGCCCATATTACCAAATTACTGTGAGTACAAGCAGACGTCCATAACCAAATGATAATGATGTGTTATTATATAGCACTTACGCTTAAGCGTTTTACATAGAAGAAATATACACCCAATATCACCCAACCTGTGTTGGTACCTGTGTTGGTATCGAGCTCAGGAGGATGAAAGGCTGAGTGGAGGCGTTTAAGAACAGACTAAATCAGTGACTCACCCCCTGAAGTGTACCTGAAATAAACCTTTCATGAGTCTAGCAATTATTGTATAGAATTCCAGAAAGACAATTTTTTTGGCATTCCTATTCTTTCTTATTTAGGGTCAGTGCTGAAAGTGTTAGACTCCTGTTGTTATTTTTTCCATTTTTTAAGGGGCCTGAACAAGAAAGCCAGCCACTCCAGAAGTAAAGAGCCACATGGTGCTGGCCACACAGCCCAGGAACTTGCATTCCAAAAAATAAAAAAAAAGATATTTTTTTTTATTTCTTTTTTTAGAGGTCGCAAGGGAGACCACAGAGGTCGCGACCTCTGGCGACCCCCAAATGACATCCCTGGGCATATCGTCCTTTGTTTTAGTGCACTCCCCAGTATTTGCACATATTATGCATTTGGGAGATTCTCGTGATTTCCATTTGGTTCTTCTTCCCCAACATATACGCTCATCGATTTTCCTGACCACCTTATGTTGTCCCTATGTGTTTTCTTTCAGTGGCTTCTTGCTCTCGTTCACATCATTGGTGCTTGCTCTTTATTTTGCAAATTCCCATCGTTGTTATTTTATGTAGTTTTCTGTGTGTTCTTCTGCCTTTGTGATCTCTATTGTGTGGTCTGCATATGCCACAAGTCTTCCCTTATATTTTTATTATATGTTGATCTATTGTTCCGTCATCATGTATTGGCCCATAGTCACACTTTACCGTGTAATTATGTGGTGCAGTGATACATTCTGCAACTGATTCCCATTCATGTTGTTCCCTAGTAGCAAGTCTGAATCGTGCTAATATTTTGTTCCCCTTATGAGCACAGTGATGGTCAAGCTTATTCAAGCTCCTTGGGTATGCATTGAGAGTGCCTCCATCTTGTGTGAAGTAGCCTTTTAAATACCCTTTTCCTTTCATAACCTATCTGCGAAAGAGTACTACATCTGTCCTGTCAATACCGTATCTTGGTCTGCGGACTGCTAGGCCATACTTCAAAAATCCTCCCATGCAGTGTTTCTACTTTACATTTGGTTCACCTGGGTGTGGTAGGCATACTGTTGGCCCAGGTAAGTGTGGCATCTCTGGTAAAGCCATGCCTTGGTTAGCTAAGTGTGCATCATCTGTGGTGATTGCTTGGCCTTGATATGTGAGGGTTTGTATTCTTATAATTGCAGGCATTAATAGTTTAAGCCTTCATTGCTTTGATGCTGTCGCAGAATAATGGTGGTGCCAAGGGTGAACTTTAAGATAAGTCAGTCAATGTTTTGGTATTTCAAAATTGCGGAAGAATACCATTTTCATTTTAGGAAAACATAAATTGACCAGCTAATAATTGTTCAAATGGCATCTGAAATGGCCTGCTGCACAAGCAATGGAATTGCCCAGGTACTTGAGGCATTGTTGGTTCTTGTCCCTTAACCGCCTTCTCCTGTGATCCTTGGTACTGAGCCCATTGCTATGAAACTAGATGTTCATTGAGCAGCTCGACAAGGGAGTGGATGCTGCTTTCAAGTCTGATGGCATCAATTGCCTGGGCTGGCTGGTGAGTATAGGGTCAACTTGGAAGGGCGGCTACTAGCATGCATTCTCGCTGAGCCCTTACTTGTCAATAAATGAAGTGATGTGCTCTTCTGCCACAGTGCAGGTTTTGTGGCGTGGCTATACTGAAGTCTTCAGATCATCTTATGAGCTGCTTCAAAAAATGGTCCCACTGTTGACAAATGTAATGGCATCCAACTTCCCTGCTCATCGCCAGTATTGTGAGACATGGTTAAGGCAAGACTCCACACGTAAATGTAGCTTAAAACCTTTTATTGACAAGTATCGACATACATTGCGCCCCTGGTGGCACATAATCCCATGTCCACGAATGGCTCAACAAAGACTGTAATGTCACTGAACATTCTGCAAAACATGTGGGAATAAGCAGTCATCAGAATGTGAGCTTTGGCGTCTGCTATGTGTAAGACAAATGGGAGCAAATGGGGCGTGGGAGACACTGGAATACATAGGGAGGAACCACAGTGGCGTAATACAACATTTTGGGGCTCCCCTGTGAGCCATGCTGAGCCCCCCCCCCCCCCCCCCGACTCAGGAACAAATCACAAGTCTTGCCACACTCTGGGCCGCCCTAGATTACCACACTTGCACAATACACAAAAATGTGCTGCTGCAGGGGTACGCTGCACACTGCACTAGGACAAAGATATAAATATGTTTTTATACATTATAAAGCACACTTTCTGAGAAAAAAATGGCTAAAAGGCTGGAGCATTTGCAATTGTTTTGTAGGGTAACACCAATCTAAAAATTAAATACATGCTACATGCAAGTCACCAACAGCGCACAGGAACATAAATGCTTTAATAAATGTAATGCTTTGCTAGTAAAAATGCCATGCCACAATGAAAACATGTCCAACTGGCTGCACAATGTAGACCAGTCGAGACATGTAATAACATATTACAGTAAACCATGCCATGCCACATTTAGACATACGTAGACTTGTTGCACCACAATGCCAGTCCAAGCAATAACACTTATCATGGTTATTTCATCACAGATGCCCAGAAAAATATACAATGCTCCAGTAAGAAACATCTAGACTGGCAGAGCGCAAATGCCAGTCTAGCCAGGTAATTACACTTTGCTGGACCATTAAATAAAAAAAAAGTCAAGCCAAACTAAGAAGTTACTAGACCGGCTGCACCAAAATGCCTCTCTAGCCGCTAATACCACATAGCAAGCCTGCTTAGCCTGGACATGGATGACCATTACAATTTATCACACAATCTCCAGCCCACCCCTAACCCCCTCACACATCCCCTCTCCTTCCCACCCCTTGCCCCAACCCCCAAAATATACTTCTCGGACCAGAATTACCTTCACGTCCCCTTTCTTTGTCCCAGTGCTTACGTTTGAGGCTCATTGGATGAGGAAGAGTAGGACTAGGTGTAATGAAGATTGCAGGTAACTAAACCAGGTATTACCTCCATGTCCCTCTACCTCATCCCAGTACTTGTGTCTGAGTCAAAGTGCCTCATACACAAGTACTGGGAGGAGGAGGAAAAGGGCTATGAGTAATGAAGATTACAAATAAGTAACCAAGGGATTAAACACAAGTAGTGGTGCAACACCAGTGAACAGGCTGGGCCTCATCACCCCTCTACCCTCCCCCCATTGACAATTTGGATTATGTTGACTTGACCTGGTGGACCTACAGAGCCGGACAGAACAGGACACAGAGGGTAAAGGGCACCTGGGTTTCGCTCGTAAAGCATTTCACTGTTAGTACCTGCATTCAAATACATAATTCTTTAGGCAATTGAAAAGTTGATGTGGGTTTAGTACTTGCATGCCAGGAAAGTGATTTGGAGGGTAGATAGGGGACAGGAAACCGCTTATTCTCACAGCAGTCCATAAGTGGGTGTTTTCAGACTTAAAGGAGTGATTTAACTGCTTGTAACATTGAAGATGCACTAGATGAGTCTCAATAGAATACATAAAGAAGTAAGATGCCCTACACAAATAACTTTGCCCCAACCCCACCACCCGTGAAGTTAGCACATCTCCCAACATTTTAAGGGTTAGCACCCCCCGAAATGTAGGTTTTGTTAGACCCCTGAACACAAGTTCACACACCATTCAACTTTCACACATACGCACACCCAGCCACCCATACATTTAAGTGTGCACCCTTTCACCATACACTTGAACGCACACCAAACCACCCATACATTTAATTGTACACACTTTCACCATACAATTGAACACACACCCAGCCACCCATACATTTAATTGTACAACCTTTCACCATACTCTCACACAGGAAGCCACCTATTCATTTAAGTGTGCACCCTTTCACAATACACTCACACAGGCAGCCACCCATTTATTTAAGTGTGCACCCTTTAACCATACACTCGACACGCACACCCAGGCACCCATACATTTAATTGTGCACCCTTTCACCATACACTCACACAGGCAGCCACCTATACATTTAAGTGTGCACCCTTTCACCATACACTTACACCATCACACGCCATGGGGTTGAGAGCACACAAACCGAGTCGTCAATACAATGGGTGCTGCATTTTCTGCAGCTGAAAAACGAGATGAATCTATTTATTTTGGTTTGCTACGGTGCAGAAAGCCTGCAATATAATTTATCAATCACTGTTTGTTTCAAATAATGAACGAGGATAACATCACTTTGCAAAATTGGTTTGGCCAAGTATACCGATTAAACCTTAAAGCGGTAGTGGGCAGAGCCTATAATGACTCCTTATGGGATTTCAGGACGAACATGGACGCCCTTAGAACTAATTTCAGTGTACTGTATTGTGACGTTTGCAAAACGGGTGCTAAAAAGGCTGGAGCATCTGAACACGATGCCATGTTATTTGTGTCTAATACCAGAGTGGTAAAGCTCAGTCGACGTATGAACACGCGTTTGCCTCGGGAGATGCACATCCTATGCACATGTTAAGAATCTAGGATTGCACAAAGTTGTCACACAAATAGCAACAATCCGTAGACGTTTGTAAAAAGAAAATGTGCAAACAACGTATACTGCACAGGTAACAAGGAACGCATGGGTCAAACAGCAGCACACAAGTCACCAATCTGTAATACAAAGTGTATTGCCAAGCCCTGAAAGAAAGAACCAGTTAGGGGAAAATATGTGTTTTAACACCATGTGGCTTGGCAGGGGAGTCCTGAGGAAAATAAACTGGAGCAATAAATAAATACTGACAGGCCTGCTATTGTGCAGCTTGTACGGGGCCCAGAGTGCAGAGAAAGCACCTGCAGTGAATACAAACAGACTTTGGCCTGCGGCGAGATCTGTTGTCTCGTAGCTTCTTTTTGCAGGATAAAACACCTTTAGGACAAGTCCAATGAAAAATGTGTTTTCTTCTCAGAAATGAATCGATAGAAGCAATTACGTTGTTTTAATCCTTTCTGTAAATTTCACTTGGTGCCAAAGGCTTTCTACATTAGAATTAAATGCAGCAGTGCACCTTATTTATGAAAGCCCCGAAACGCTTCCTTACAAAATGCTACCTCTAAATTCCAACTCAAATTTCGCTCTGCAAAAAAAGGCTCTTAGTGTATCTAAATATACTTTCGAAAAAACCCAAACCAGCAGGCAAACTTGCAAACATGATACACTTACTAGGCTACTGCTCATTTTTGATTGCTTGCTTTCATGACCCCATAGGTCGCTTTATCGTACAAGGCAGGGTTCGAAATTGAGGGGAGCTATTTAGCTCTTGCTTGTAGCCTTCAAGAGCCGAGTTAGCTTGAAACCAACAACTACCAGGAGCTACCTGGCTCCCGAGGTGATCTGGTGCTGAATAAACAGACCTATATGAATTAAACTCTGTGCATTTGGGACTATTTATAAATACACACTCAGACACATCTAAACAACATTTAAAGCATATGAAGGTAATAAATAATGGACAAAATGTTTTGTTGTCATCTTATGTGTAAGTTAGATTTGCAGAACATTCTACACTAGCTCTTTGTTCTCCATTAGCAGGTCTTGGTTACTAATTAATGTTGTACACCAAGCTGTTTTAGCTCCTACTAATGCAATCTTAATTTCGACCCCTGCAAGGCACTGGATTGTGATGTTTTATAGAGCATTGATAACATCAGAATGCCTCTTCAGAACCTTTGCATAGAGTTTGAAGGGGCGTATCGAAGTGTAACGGATTTAATCACACGGCACACTCCGGCAAGAGACTTCTTCTACTGAAACTGAAGGTGGCGCACAATAAAATACACCTTTCAATTTTTATTTCAACCCTGGATTCTTTCTTGAAGAGGCACCCAACCCGTCTCACACCCACCTTAAAAACACTCCATGTCGCAATGGACCATGAAGCAGGCCGGTGTGTAACAAATAACTATTTATTTATTATTATGATTCAAATGAAAATCAGAGCAAAACAAAAATGTAGGGCAGCAATCACCAGTGTGGTGACAATATAATGCAAAATGTTACAATGCAATTAATTCAACTTTCTGTCATCATCTACATAAACCTTAAATAGAAATGGAAACAAAATCACTTTTTTAAACAATCATGGATGGCACTTACGTTATGCACTCCCCCTGCAAAACTTCCCAAAACACCTGCTATCTAAATTCTGTGTGGATGGAAAGCAGTGGCAAGAAGTCAGCAACAAGAGGGACAAATCAGTTTTTGTTAAATTCGACCCACCACCCCAGAATGGGAAGCCAAAAATGAGAAATGAAAACCTTAAAAAGGAGCAAAATAGCATACTCGGATTGCACGTGTTACTTATAGGTCAGTTACACTTGTGGTATGATAGATAGAACAGACATTTGTGTGGTTACACTAACGAGACAAGGAAGCTTACAGGTTACTGAGCTGGGCACTAAAGCAACGTGGACACATGTGAGAAGATCGATTTTGAGAGGAAAACAATGCAACAAAAAACACACGTGGCAGAATTGCAATTTCTTATTTCGCACAGGCTCTAAACTGGCAAACAGCTAAGAAAATGGGCTTAGCAATAAAAATTGGAAATCGTTTTTTTGGGATAGGACACAAATACACAAAACAGATAGGATACTGAGGGGAAGAGATGACTCTTATAGTATGATGATGCAGGTTTTTATGGGAAATGTAAATCGGATTTTTAAAGAAAGCAAACTACACGAGCAAAATCGGTTTTGTTAGCACAATGATTAGTTCTACTGAAACAATATTTTAAGTCTATAATTAGTAAAAACACTTGACAAAATTGTTACTTTCGAAGTGCAACAATAATAAACATGAATTATTTATGGGGAATTCATTTATTCCAAATGATACTAGGGACTAACCCAGGTAACTGAAGGAAATAGAAAAGAAATACGCTAACAGATATAGACTTAACAGATTCTTGCATGGAACGGGTCGACAGAGGATACTGGCAATTTGGAAAATGACTAGGGTTTTTATGGGATTTTAAAAGGGTTTGAACAGGAGGCAAGGTAAAATAGCAGGATATACAGTTTTTGGGTACTGGGTGATGGGATACTTACAAGGCAAGCTTGGGTTTGGTCATTTGGATAGCCAGCAGGGTCTCTAGAATGCGGGCCATGGATGTGGTCATGGGCAGCAGGGTCAAGAGATCTGGTTACTGGGTCAGCTGGGCTCTCCTGGTGGGGAACAGGGGGGCAAAGTTTGGTCACTGTGGACAGCGGGATGGGTTAGCTGGGCATAAGGTCTGGTCACTGGATTCTCCTGAAGGGGATCAGCTGCCTTTCCTTTTTTCTCCCTGGATTATTGGGTATGCCTGGATTATTGGGTCTGGGTAGGTGGTTCTGCCTTAATCGGGTTCTTGAGTCTTGGAATCTTGAAGGATGAATTTTTAATGTTGAATCCCTCTGTGTCTCCTTGTCTACCGCTTATATAGCCAGAAAAATATCATAGAATTGTACAGTCTGGGCGGAGGTACCCTGGACCTACCCCCTAAATGGGATAGGCCAGGCTATTGGTGTCGCCTCCTCCCTCTGGGTTGATTGGTCCAGGAGAAGTGACCTCACCTTAGGTGTGTGCATTTTATGACTCACTTTGTCTCACACGCCTATTTTTCACAAAAATGAATTATGGAACAAAACTTCATATTTGCAATAGTCACCATCATAAAAATCAGATAGGCAGATCACGAATTTACCAGGAGCATGCCCCTTTGAATGGCAATTCTGTGCGATGTTGCCTCGTCCTTGGGCACTATTTCGCCATTTTCAGGAGAAACATATTATCTACAATTCTGGCTACACATATGCATAATAGTATTTGGCCTAGTTTACCCAAGTTTATTATCTGTGCCATTGATGCTTCCCCCAAAATGTTTTTTTTCTGCCATTTCATTTCACCACGTGCCAGAGAGATGGACACAGTCTTATTGTGCTTGTCCAAAAATCACATTAACACTGTCACAATATCACATTACTGCTTATTCAGTTTGCGGAGAACATTTCTTAAAGTATAAATGTCCTGCATTGTCAATGAGGTGGATTTGCCAAAGATGTGGGCGGTGCTGCCATCCCCACAATCCAAATTGTCTCCCCTGGGTCAGCTTACACAAGGGTTTCCATGACTCCCCTTTGAAGTCCTTCGGATTGAATGTAGAGGAAATCAAACCCCCGAGGCAAAACTCAGGGCTTCCCCCCATCCCTTGTCCTTGGGAGCAGTTCTGCCTGGCAGTCTGGGAGAACCTGTAATTATCACAAATTTAGGTCCATAAGAACAGGGCCCCTGCCCTTGCAGCCTTATTCAATAGTAGGTGCAACGTTTGCCTTTCTGGCAAACTGGTGTGACAGAAATTTCTGGGCCTTAGCCAGAATGATTTGTCTTTTGGGGGGAAAACAGAGCACAATATACATATCTTTGCAGCCCCTCTCCCCACATGTACAAGTGTTTTTCTGTGCGAGTTACAGTATTATTTCACATTTAGTTTTCCGAAGTTCATTTTCTGCTTTACAACAACAGATTTACACGTGTTCATTTTTTTCTCATGTTCATTTCACACAATGCATTTTTTTGCGCACACAGCTTCCTTTGCATTTACTTTCTGAAAGGCTTTTCATAGATCTGGTCTGTTTCTGGACACAGAGATATGCTTGAAAATGGTTTCTTGTAATTGACACAAGGCAAGAGAGAGCATCTTTTCTTTTAAGTACTTTGCGTGTGTTGGTTTATTTCAAAAAGTCAATCCAAGCCGTGCGGACTTGAATCAGAATTATTTTGCTTTTCATGGACTGTACTTATGTAACAATGCCGTTCAGGGAGGGATGGCCTTAATTGATGGTGTTCAAAATTAACTACACGGACAGTGCTGTGTTTTAATAGAACAAAACTGTGTGATGTTTGAAAGGAAAGTAGGCACCAGTGTGATGCTGTTTTAAATGCAGGTCATTTTACTGTGCAGCCTTGAACGTTTAAATGACAGAACAGCATTGTACCACCATTCTGAATTTGAGTTGTTTTCTCTGGATTCACGTGAATGACAACAACATTCAGCTATTCTTGGGGTGGCTGTGTTTAACTCTCACCCGATATGTGCTCAGCAAACCAAAGCACAGACATTTTTGGGTGACTGCTGAAATGCAGCTTTTGTTGTAGGGGGTTCTACCTTAGGCCTTAAATGTACCCCACAGATCCCCCTGCTCTGCCGTGACTTCTTGTTGAGGGAGAGTAGGGCAGACTCGTGTTCTTTTGACAGAGTTCTCTTTCATCAGGGAGCGGCACACCAGTATTTCCTTCCGTCTTTCGGTTGGAGGGTATTGGGCGGCATCCCCTTTCCTTCCTTCCCTTTCCAGGTCCTCACCAGGCTAGGAGGTAATGAAGTTAATGATCTAATAGGAGATAGATAAAAACAGGTTTGAGGATCTTTAAATGACAGTCTTCCTGTAAAATTTACAACACCGGACCAATGCTTACAGTTACAATTTTCTATGATCTTTTCCTTGCATTTAGACAATAATATCATACAAATTACTCCACTGAACAATAACACCATTTGACTTTTACAACACCTTGGTTTCATTTTTACAATAGCAATAAAGAAAAATACTCCCTGTTGTATAGATATACCTATGCACCTACGTATTTCCTTCTGTTTTTCCTCTTTCTTTCTTCTCATTCTTCAGATGTCTCCTAGGTTATTTTTCCTTTGGCTCATCAATCAGCTGCAAAGTGTGTCTGGGGTGACAACTTTTTAACTGATTGATGTGGACCAATTTCTCTTCTGACAGCTCTCCTTTCGGGATGCAGATTTAGTAGGCGACAGGTGAAATTTTGTCGACAATTTCAAAGGGACCACGCCAGCAGGGGAGGAATTTTCTCTCCTTAGTCTGGTTCCTCTGAAAATTGTACAAGTAGACTCTGTCTCCTACTTGTTATTCTTTTTAGTTGTTTTTAAACCGTAATGGGTTTTCATCCCGCCTGCCAATTTCTCCAGATTCTGCTTAGCATACACAAAAGCATGCTGACAGTGTTTTCTTAGATTCTCAACATATTCATGTGTTGTGGAGGTGTTTATCAGTGTCTGCTCTTGTGTTCTATAGTGCAGATGCTGTGGTATGCTGAGGTAGCACCATTTTTTGTCCAGTCATTAGCTCAAATGGACACATTTTATTCACAGAAGATGGTGTAGATCTGATGGCCATCAGGACAAGCGGTAATCACATGTCCCAAATAGGCCCAGAATCTGCCATAAACTTCTTGAGAATGCTCACAGTGGTGGTATGCAATATGGAGTTTCCTTTTTACCCGAAGAATCTCACACATCTTTGTCATCACTTCGCTGGTGAAGTGACTTCCTCAGTCTGACTCAATCCTTTGGGGAAGGCCAAAATGTGAAAAGATGTGGTTGATCATCAGGGCAGCTGCTGTTCTGTCTTGCAATTTGGG
The DNA here is from genome assembly GCF_040938575.1 of Ambystoma mexicanum. Taxonomy (NCBI): domain Eukaryota; kingdom Metazoa; phylum Chordata; class Amphibia; order Caudata; family Ambystomatidae; genus Ambystoma; species Ambystoma mexicanum. Next base: position 203,329,059 of record NC_090941.1, on the reverse strand, counting down.
GCCGGGAGACATTCCACCCATTTGGTAAACAAGCATGTTACTTGTAACATGGACTTGTTCCCCCTAGAGGAGCGAATCACGGGCCCAATGAAATCTACTTGTAAATCTGAGCAAGGTAGTGTCATCACCCTCTTCTGGATGGGAGCTCAGTGTGTGAGTGAACTTGGTTGAATATGTGCACAGACAAGACACCCCTTCAAATATTAGTTGAGGTCCTGCCCCATGTGTGGCCAGTATGCAACCTCCCACAAGATTTCTAAAGTAGTGTGAAACCCCAGATGACCGGCTGTGGCAGCGTCATGGGCATGACTTAGCATCAGGCTTCGGAATGAGGTAGGTAGCATCCACTGGTCACATCCAGAGATGGATCTCCTTACCAACAAGCCATCTTGGATTCAGAACATATTGGGAAACTTCATCAACACCCTGAAATCCTCTTTCCCAATGTAATCAGTTTCCGTCAGAGGAAAGTTCACGGGGTCCTCAATGTGTTGGTATAATTTCCCAATAATCGGATCCCCTTTTTGTGCCGTAATTAAGTTAGCATCTGGGGTCTCCTTACTCCACTGGGCAGTTGAGAGTTAATTGTGAGCAAGTGTCTGGGACCTGGTGACAGCAGTGACCTGGATTTCCCCCAACAGGGACTCGATCTCAAGGAGATTCCCCTTGGATGGCTACGGTTTTGGCCAACTGATCAATCAGGTGGTTTCCAGTTTTGTCTGGTCCTTCTATTCTGGAATGACCCTTAATCCTTTTCCAATAGATGGTGATCCCATTAGAGGTGACCAGATCATCAATATTGTGTATGAGCTTGCCATGTTTAATTGGTTTCTTGTTGGCACACAGCAAGCCTCTGGATCTGCAGTTGATCATGTGCTTCACAATCTCATTCCAGACATAATCTGGATCAGTGATTATCACCAGTTCGTGGAGTGTGTTGCACGGTAGTGAGGATTGCCTGGTGAACTGCCATCAACTCCGCCACAAGACTACTGCGGGGACTGATCTTGTACCCAGCGGAGGGCTCCGGGCCATCATCCACCCAGGCATTCCCAATGCCAGCCACCAGTTCCTTTTCCCCGTTGTCGACATGATAGGAGCACCCGACCACATACACTGTATAAAAGATCATAAACAATTCAAAGTGACTGGAGGGAGCAAGGGGATCCTTGCACTTGTCTTTTTCATAGACCGTGTGTGAGGAATTCAGGAACGCCTCCATGTTGTCTTGGGTTTTGAGACTTCTGTCCTCGCGACAGTTTTCTCTGGCACAATCATGCAAGTCAGCCAGACCTTGCACGAGGGGACTCTTCTTGTTTTGGCCATATCTGACCTCCACATGAAAGCCTTGCATTGACAGAATCCAGGAAGTAATTCTGGAATTACTCACATTTCTGGCCCGGATTCTGTCACTTTGGAGGTATTGCAAAGGCTGGTGTGGAGTCTCCACTATGATGTGCTCCCCCTGGATGAACGGGTTGTCATTTTCCAATTCCCACACCGTTGCCAGGAATGCCTTCTCACAATCGTTGGATTTTACCTCCACACAGGGTAAAGTCTTACTTGCATAGGCGATTACTTTATTGACCTTGTCATGCTTTTGATATAATTCTGCTGTGAAGCATGTATTCGAGAACCCAGTCTCCAAGAAGAACTCCTTGTTTTTGATGGGGTAAGCTAGACAAGGCGCTTGTGAGAGACTTCTTTTGAGTTGCTTTACTCCCACTTGACCCCCCCCCTTCAGCAGATGGACCCGGGGTCTTGTGACCTCTGCCTAATCCTCAATGAACTTCCTACTGTAATTAGTCAGTCCAAGAAGGCTTCTTATTTCACACAGAGTTGTGGGGTCTTTCAGTTTTAGTAGTGCTTTCCCTTTCTTTGCCTGGGGACAGAGACCATCAGGAGTGATTTCATGTCCCAAGAGGTTTACAGGGTCCTACACCAGAGTGCCTTCTGGAAGGACAGTTTTGCTCCGGCAACTCTCCACTGGGTCAGAACAAAGAGGATTTCCGCTATGTGTTCCTCCACAGTTGAGCTTTTAATCAGGACATCATCATCATCCACATAGGCCAGGTTACCCCTTTCACTCAGGTCGGGCATGGCCTTGTGTAGGAAGATGTTGAATTCATTGCCAGAGTTTATGTATCAGAAGGGAGTCTGAGTCCATGTGCACTGCTGCCCCCCCGAAGGTAAAGGCCAGTTTGTACTGGTCCTTCCTACTGACGGGTACTGTCCAGTATCCGTTGGTCAGGTCAATGGTGGTGTACACCTTTGACCCCTGGATCTGGGCCAGTCCCTGGTCAATGTAGGGAAGAGGCCATCGGGACCTATGACCCGTTTGTTCATCTCCCTAAGGTCTGCGCAAAGTCTCCATTGGCCATTTGGTTTTAAAATCCCCAGTACCGGATTGTTAAATGTACTTTGGACCGGATATGTACTGATTAAAAGTTCAACTGTGGAATATGTTTTTATAATTTCTGTAAGGGACTCCATGGACGCGAGAGGCAAGCGATATTGCTTCACGAATACAGGAGTCATTCCAGGGTCTGTGGGAATTGAGGTGGTATGTATCTTGGTGCGACTGCAGTCGTACGATTCCACAGCAAAGATATGTTGAAAATCTAAAAACACCTGTATCAACTTTTGCTTTTGTTCCTCGTTCTCACAGGCATCAGCGAGGTTGACCCGTTCTTCAACCATCTGTCTGAAGCCTGGAAAGACCTTGGGTTTTGCGATCTCAGCGGCCTCCTCCAGCTTTGTGGAGAGATCACTGGTTTGGGTATTGACCTGGACAGAGGGTTTCAGGAAGGAGAGGCAGTCATTGTGGACCTGGAATATCACCTCATCCTTCCTGATGTCACAGGTCACCTCTTCCCAGTACACCAGGAAATTCCCCCCTTGCCGGGTGAAGATCCTTTCTGGTCGTATGTCATTGTCACAGTCATAGTAGTCATTGGGGATTGGCCCTTTAAGTTCAATTCCTAAGTCCATGGAGAAATGCTGGTCATTAACTGCCATTACAATAATGGTGCCTGGGCCCAGAGTGATACTCCTAGGTTCGCTTTTATCCACCAATATTGGAATGGTGTTGTGATCTACGTTGACTAATGGTGTTGGGTTTAACCCAAACCCCTGCTGTTTTTAGATGGGCATTGAGGTGTACATAAGCGTCTGGTTTTTGATGTTTCAGTCCTCTCTTAATTTTTAAGTCAAGTGGGAATTGTCGGACCCTTCCTGGGATGGTGACCGCCTCTCCAATTTGAACTTCAACTCCATACGGTAGCAATTGAGCTGACCGAAATGCCTTTTCAGAATCATCAAAGCCCATAGGTTTACCCCCCAGTCGGGACCAGGCCTTGTAATTCATAAGATCCAAATTAATTGCAAACCGATTGAGAATGTCACCGCCTAAATAAAATGCAGCAGGGACATCTCTCATGACCCAACAATTATGCTCTATGCTTTTATCACCTATGGACATTTTTAGCATACACCTGCTAGGCAGGAGATGTTTGGGATTGGGAGTTTCCAGGCCCATTTCACACTTATCAATCAATTTAAATGTGGGAATGGTCGGATGTTTTGGGAGTTTCCTGAACAGCGCTTCGCTGATGAAGCTTTTTCCATTATTCAGGCACACTCTGGCGGGAACAGGCACCCTCCCCTCATTTAACTGAATAGGGAGGAACAACTGTTCTCTCATTTTCTGAATATCAGCCAGGCTGTGAGCTGGTTTTTCATCACTTTTGACTACAAGACTTGGATTTTCAGATCGGTATAAAAGTTCAAGGTATTATCTTCCAGTGTGGAATGCCACTTGAAACTAGAAGGAAGGTTCCCATCACCAGTTTGTTGCCCTACAGCAATTATTGTAATGTCAGGTATTTGATTGTTTTGGATATGGAACTCAATTTGGCCAGATTTTTGTTCAACCATGTGGCATGTGCCATTTAATCTGACATAGTTGATACTTTGTTTTAATTTTGATGGCTGGTTAGTCTGAGTCCAGATGACCTTGTTAACACAATCTATTAGCGGAGACAACCTCTGAAGGAGGTAATTTCCTAATAGATGTGGGGTTCCCTTTGGAGTCACGACTATTACCGGGTGCTTCACCTTGTGTAGTCCAATTTTAATTTCCAGATCCACAGTCCCCTCAACATCAATTTCATTCCCTTTGAAGTTCTGGATTTGTCCAGGAAGAGGAGTGAGAGGGAGCCGGGATCTCCCCACTGTTTTGGACAGAAGAGTGGCTTGGGATCCAGTGTCCACCAGTGTTAAAAATGCACTTTATCCTTGCACTCAGACGGGGGCATAGGACCTCCTTACTTTCTCCTCCAAGGGGCAAAGGAAATGGGCATTTTGGGCAAGCTGGGCAGTGAGTTTCTTTATTTTGGACTATGACACTGTGGGGTATTGGCAAGTTTTCTGTGTCAGAGTCCGGGAATCTATAAAGAACATTTGGCATTCTGAAATACGTGGGATTTCTGAATCCACTTTTTGCCTTAGCTTTGTGATGTCCCCCCTTAGATGGAGAGAGTCACTAGAACCAATTTGTGGGGAGGATCCCACAGTTACCGTTACATTCACAGGATGACATTTCTGGGGTTCAGGCATGGGCAATTCTGAATCAGTTCCCACCTCTAGCCAGTCTGGGTTGTAGTCTCTCGGGATACATTTTTCATTGGGAGGAATTCCCCCGTCCTTGAAGGAGAAGACTTTCTTCTTAGAATCCTCCAAGGATTCTTCCCTTTCAAACTGGAGGACACTAACTTCCGCCACAAAATGGGCCTTTAGTTCTGTTTGTTTCTCCTACCCACCCTCTGTTCCCTAGGTTGCAGATTTTCAGTGGCAGGAGATTTAAGTTCTGGTTCCAGGGTGTCTAGGGGCTTTTCATCGGTGAGGAAGGAAGCTTCCTCTAAGGCTTTACATCACCCTTCCTCCAGTGCCTCCTTCTGTCGGACCGGTGTGTTATCGGGATTCTCTCCCCGTCATTGTTCCAGTGTGCCAGACACTTGGTTGTAGTGATTCTGAGCCGATATGTTCATCTGAGGGTTCTACTGGCCCTCAACATGTGACTCAGATCTTGAGTCAGGCTCTGGACCTGGCGCTCCAGATTTCACACCCAATCCAGCTTAAACAAGGGTCTTGGATCAACTCTGAGTTGCTCTCGGGAAGGGTAACTATCCTTTCTCCCATAGTAACCTGGGTACTGGGGGTTCCCCTGGTAGCCCTCCACCCTTGGCCTCCCCTCTCCCGGATTTGGTGGTCTGAACTCCTGAAAGCAGGGAGAGTAAGGAGGGTTGTCCTGCATGTTGGGCTTTTGAAGGTACTGAGGGAAGAAACTTAACCCAGAATTTGGAGGATTACTGCCCTCCTGAGGGAAGTTAGGAGGGAAGTTCCCTGGGGCCGTACTCACCTGATTGGATCCCCCCCTTGGGCCTTGGGAGTCCACACGTACCCCAGGATAGGTCTGTTGCCCTTGTACCAATGGCTGATATAATTGGCAGAGTTAGGGGGCACATTTGTGGCTTACCCTACCTGACTCCCACCTGTTTGTGATTGATCAGAGGGTCTTCTCTGCCTCTGATTGGAATGGTTTTGGGAAGGTGTATTTTTAGGCCCCCCCCATTTCTATGTCCAAAATGGGGTCAACCTTCACCTCCGCCACCTTGGCAGCAGCAGGTGTTAGTTGGCTTGGGGTTTTTGGTTGGATTTTTCTTCTCAACAATCTTTTGGACCTCATAGTTTTGGGTAGCTTGCTCTATTACCCAGTCCACGGTCCTGTCATCATGGGATTCTCTTACCAGCTGTGACAGTATATATCTTGGAAGTTCATGGAAATAGGTATTTATTCCCTATACCAATACCAAAAATCTTAGATCACCAGTGGCAATGCATTTTGTTGAAGCGAGACATTCTATTGCCCAAATAAAATGTATTATTCCGGAACAAGTTAAAGTGGGTCCGAGAGGGGGAGATGTCCATAAGAGACTGCTACAGAGGGAGATAATCTGGATTGATCCATTGGACTGTCTTAGCCCAAGAGGCATGAACTGTCAATTTGACCTCATGTGCTTTGTGTAACAGTATGTGTTTTGATCTATTGTACTTACGTATGTAACATTGTATGAATATGAATATGAATATGCTTTACCTTTAGTCTAGTCATATGGTTTGGAATAGTAATTTGTGCAAGACTGGAATGGGGATACCCCTATGAGTACCGGTATATACGAATGTGAGCAGCCTATGCACCGAGAGATTTGGATGCTATAGACAAACTGGCTTTTTCTGTATGTACTGTACATAGGTCTCACCAGAGAGACCAATACCAGAGCACCGATTGGGTCGGGTGAAACATAATATGCATACAGTAGCTGCTCAGGATATTAATAGACAGTGTCATGCTCTGGTTGGGAGGGATGTGGTAATTATTTTCCTTTCCCTATGCCTAGCCTTAGTAGGCTTGTTACTTTTTGCGAGAGGCGGGGCACCACGCAGTCATGTGCTGTAATGGTGACCCGTCTTCCGCATTTTCAGTATTATCCCATACAGTCATTGAGTCACAAGTGACTTGTTCACATTACGGATAATTTCCTTGTTGTGATTGAGGCTCCTCACCATGATTACATGGGATCTGATGGTAGCAAGTTCTTTTATTGTAACATGCTTTATGTAGAATCCGGCCGGCTGATCCAGGAGTATTCTCCTCATTTTGGCAGGAGCCGTACACTCAAGATGGTGACCATGGATTTGACGCAGGTGCGTGCCGCGTCCATGGAAACAACAGATGCAGCCCTGAATCGGCAAAGCATATTGGTCTGGCAGCGGCCCAATTTCCGCACTTTGAGTAAAGCATACACAAAGATATGCTTACTCATATGTGCGCCGCTCCGTTGGAAACCATTAACACACAGCAGTATCGGGCAGCGCATTTAGTTGCTGGGCGGCTCGACTCCAACACTCAGCAAAGAATATTGAGGTGAGTGTTTCTAACTGGACATTTTTTTAATGCCCGCGACTCTTTATGCATTACGTGAACTCTGTGAGTGGGACAGAGATGTATCATTAAATAATTGGTAGGGAGGCCACCAGGGGGCGCAGTCAGGATGGTCACCTGAGCTTCGAGCTCCGTACCCAGCCCCGGGAGAACGACGGTGCTAGCACGGAACGAGGGTCCCATGACCTGCGAGACCCCCACCATACACTGTGGGAGCCTGTGGCCCCCCGCTACACCCAACTCCGGTGCCAATCCGAAACCCCTGAGCCGAGTTCCACGGGCCTGAAAGTTCCCGCGGCTCCTCCCCCGCGGCTCGGCGCACTGGAGGAGGCCGCAGCTGCCGCGCATACGTGGCCTCGGTTGGAGTGGGGAAGCCACGGGCGAGGAGAAGGCGGTGCCGCACGGAGGAAGAACCCGAGGCCGTACGCCCGCAGCACATCGGGGCTTCCCGCCCTGGCCCTAGATACTGGGCACGGTTCTGGCAGAGCGCGACTGACGCGGCCCAACACAGGAGAGGCCTGAATCAGAGAGGACCAACGGCCTACGGCCCATGGAACGGCAACACCGCCGGGGGGCCGACGCGGGCTGTGTCCCAGAGTGATCCCGGGACCCCGGAGCCAAGTGAAAAGAGAGGGCCACCGGCCCACAGGGCAGAAACATCACCAGGGGGCCGACGTGGGAGCACGCCCCCCCGACCTCCCCTCTTCCGATCCCACCAGGTGGCAACCGAGGGTGATCCCGGGACCCCGGAGCCAAGTAAAAAAGAGCAGTGTCGGGTTCCTGGAAATTGGATGCCCTTCCCCTTTCCACATTGAGCGGACCTACAGGCCACCAGGAGGCCACCGTCACACAGCGACCCGTGGGGTCCGAGAACCTGGGGGCCGACACGGGAGAGCGCCCCCCCAATACGCACCCCTCCCCCACAGTCACTAGAGGGGGCATCAAAGGGCACTTGTGAACCAGAGCCCCCTAGCTGCAAAACCACCACCACAGGGGGAACTGACAGGTCCGGACAGGCCAGACACGCACTGGGACGACCACGGAAAACATGCTACCCCCCCGCCTCGCCAATAGCAGGTGGCCAAAACAAGCCTCCCATGAGTTGGAAAGAAAACCTGTCGAAATACCAATTTGTGGCCAGCGAGAACGTCATGGCGACCAGGGTCCCTCCACCCCACCCCCAGACCTGGGTGCTATCCAGAATAATATTCAGACGATTCTGGAGGAGATCCGCAGGATAAGGACGGACATGGGAGCCAAATTGGCGGACCTCACGACTAAAGTCACCACCTTGGAAGATCGAATGGAGGGCGTCGAAAACAATCAGCTCTCCACTACTCTCCTTGAGACCCAAATGGAAATCAGATTCCGGGACATGGAAAGACGCGAAGAGGAACTCCGGCTCAAGGTGGACGATATGGAGAACAGGGAGAGAAGGAATAACCTGCGTATTTTTGGTTTAGTGGAGGCCAAGGGAGAAACCATACAAGGCCTTGAGGGCCAAGTACATGGATTGTCTTGGGGCGGACGCTGAAGGTGCGATTCAGTTTGACAGGGTCCATCGGGCAGGAGGAGGGGGCAGAGGCCCGCGTTCGGTCCTGGCCCAGCTACACTATTACAAGGACAAAGCTAAAATTCTGGAGAAAGCGAGGAACCTTGGCAATATTCAATACGGTGATTCCAGGGTGTCCATCTTTCAGGACCTGTCGGCTCTCACCCTGTCAATGAGAAGGAAATGTGGAAACCTCACAAGATGGCTTCAGGGAAAGGGGGTCCGATACTGCTGGGGACACCCCTTCTGTTTGGAATTTGAATGGCTGGGGAGAAACATCGCCTGGTATCTGAGGAAGACATTCAAAGAGCCACGGACGACCTGGTCGGCGACCAGGCAGGCCACTCAAACAGCCAAGATGGAAGAGCCCGGGACCCCCCGAGGGGCCCCGACAGACTGGGACAGCTTAGCGGCAAATCTAAAGTCAAGGGGGCCCAGAAATTTCGGAAAACCAGGCACCCGTCAACGACCTCCGAGGATCACCCGAAGCCATAACAGCACCACCCTTCCAGAGGTCGAGGAAATCCTATGATGAGCATCGGTCCGAGGATCTGGCAGTAAGGGGTCATGGGTCCCGGGGGGCCACGCCTGGGCGCCGCGTTGGTGCGACATGCGGCCCGCTGGTTTGGAGGGTGGGCAGAACTTTATTAAATGTTAGCTGTTTTGTTGTGGTGACCCACGTAGAAAGTCTGAGTTTGGAGGTTATAGGCTGAAGCGGGGGTTCACGGTTCCAGAATTCCACCTTGGTCATTTGCACCGAGGATTTGGTGGGGTAGACCTATATTGATTCCAAGACTTGAGATTCCCTAATACAAAAAATCCCGGGGCTGGGGTTAGAGTCCTTGGTGGTTCGTTGACCAACCCTGACACTTGTTGGGGGACGTGGACGAACGCCCTACATTACAAGGGAAAGGGGGGTGTGGGGAGGGGACAGAAGGGGAGGCTTGGGCTTGGGTGGGCGGGGGTGGAATGATTAGCGAAAGAGATGGGGAGGAAGGGGGGGAAACCAGTTCAAATCACAGATACTTGCTTTGCTGCGTGCTCTGAAACGCAGATGTTACAAGGGGTTCAAGGTGCACAACCCAAAAGACGATACTGATTGAAGGAAGGATAGGCACGCTGAACGTCAAGGGTCTTAACTCCCAAAATAGAGGTCCCTCACGAGCAACATGTTCCGCAAATAACATCTAACAGTCCTCTTACTACAAGAAACACACTACAAACGGGGAAGGGAATCCAGAATTAAGGGGAAGGACATTGGTTCCAATTACTGGGCCTCACATGCGAACTCCAAGAAGTAGGGGGTAGGTATTCTCCTGGGGAGGGCGTTCCATCTCATGGGGGTAGAAACTAAGAGAGGTTTTGGGGGCCGATTCTTAGGCTTCAAGGGGTTCTGCGAGGGACAACGCATCACCCTGGCCACCTTATACGCGCCCAATTCAGGGCAAGTGCAGTTCCTCACTCGGATCTTTAATGTCATGGATGAATGGGCAGAAGGGGCCATGATACTGGGCAGGGATTTCAACCTGGTAGCTGACCCCCGTCTGGACTGGTGGTCTGCCAAGGGAGGTGGGCCCAAGGGGATTTCCAAGGATAACCTGGCCCTGCAGGCCCTCTTGAGAGACCATTATTGGGTGGACGTCTGGCGCAGGGCATATCTGGGTCAGGGAGGTTACACCTTTTTCTCTCCCCCACACTGTACCTACACTAGAATTGACCTCATGCTAATCTCCGAGGAGGGGAACGGGGTGGTTCAACAGCCAAGGGTGGAGGCCATAACGTGGTCGGACCATGAATTGCTTGTGGCTGACTGGTCACTGCCTGTCGCCCCAAGATCCTCCCGTTGGCCGTGCAACGACACGCTTCTTAGGGACCCCGTATTCCGGGATTTTATGAAACAAGAAATGTCGGCCTACTTTGAGACGAATGATAATGGCGAGACCGACATGTCCACAGTATGGAAAAGCCACTTTTAGGGGTCTCCTCATAGCAGAGGGCTCGAGGCGTAAACAGGAGAGGGGCCTGATTGAGGGCAAACTCCGTGCGGGGTTGGGGGTCTTGCGGGCTAGACTGGGCGTTCCCGGAATAGACAGAGAAGCACTCCTAGAGGAAATGCAGGGCAAAAGACAAGAGCTACACACGGTTCTTATAGGGGAGGTTATTAAGAAAATGTGGTACACCAAGCAAAGATACTATGAACGGGGAGACAGGGTGGGGACTCTTTTGGCACAAAGATCCCCGGGCTGCAGGGTGGAAAGGGGGGTTGCCCAGCTTAGCGATGGGAAAGGCAGGATTCACAGGGGCCGGGAGGAAATAGTGGTCTGCTTCGCCGACTATTACAGCAAACTTTATTCCAGGCAAGCAGGCGAATCACTGGAAGATATCTCAGCCTACTTGGCGGACCACCCCCTCCCCAAGAAATCCGACGAAGACATGGGGGCCCTTGAGGGGGATATTTCAGAGGAAGAGGTGGAGAGCGCCATTAAGAGACTGAAGGCAGGAAAGGCACCGGGTGGGGACGGCTACACAACTGATTTCTATAAACAGACCCAATCGATCTTGGTGAAGCCCTTAGCCAAACTGTTCAATCAGATTCGGAGCCAAGACTCAATTCCACCGACGTTTCTGCAAGCCCTCATCACCGTCATACCCAAGTCCGGTAAAGACCAGACTGAATGTGGGTCCTATAGACCCATCTCACTCCTTAACCTAGATGCCAAGATTTTTACCAGAATCTTTGCCTCCAGACTTGAGATCTGCCTTCCATGCCTGATACATCCTGACCAAGCGGGATTCGTCCTCAACAGACAGGGCTCTGATAACGTACGGAAGACACTCCATATACTTGCCACAGTGGGGGTCCGGGACGAGGGGGCTCTCCTACTGGCTCTCGATGCAGAGAAAGCCTTCGACAGGGTTAGCTGGGCTTTCATGGGGGAGGTTTTCGCATCTCTGGGGATGGGTCCTAGGTGGCTGGGGTGGATGGCCGCGCTTTGCTCCTCCCCCTCGGCTAGAGTGGTGGCAAACGGGACAGAATCAAGAGAGATCCTCCTCCAATGTGGTACAAGGCAGGGATGTCCCCTGTCCCCGCTAATTTACGTACTAGTAATGTAATCATGGGCAATCTCAGTCCGCAATGACGAGGCTATTAGGGGAGTACAGATGGGAGACATTCAATGCAAAATCTGCCTCTTCGCGGACGACGCCCTACTCTACGTCACCAGACCGTCCCAAACAGTCCCCCGGTTATTACAGGGTCTCACACGCTATGGAGAGTTATCGGGTTATAAAGTCAATCTGGATAAGTCAGTGGCGTTTATGGGTGGGAACCTGTCAGATCCGGAGATGGCCTTTGTGAAAGGGCTCCCCTTTAGACGGACTGAAGAGGGATTCCGGTATTTGGGAGTACAGATTATGCTTGACCTTGAGGAACTGTACACAGCCAACTCCCCCCCCCTCTGGTCCGCAATCAGAAGAGATGTGGAGAGGTGGGCGGGATCGGGGCTCTCCTGGATGGCGCGCCTTAACCTCATAAAAATGGTTCTCCTCCCAAAGTTTTTATTTCTCTTCCAAATGCTCCCGGTGATAATCCCCAAGACCTTCTTTATAGAAACAAAGCGAGTCCTGCTCAACTTCCTCTGGTCGGGCAAAAAGCATTGGATCTCCTACGAAGTGTTGACTAGGGCTAAGGAAGATGGGGGAGTGGGTTATCCTGACCTGGAAATGTACCACAGAGCTTCTCAGCTGAGGGTTTTGGTTGGCCACTTCTCCCCAGATACGAAAAAACAATGGGTTGCCATGGATAACAGGCCCCTTGCCCCTGTCACAATAGAGGAATGGCTTTGGGTCCCGAGGAAGAATATCCCCAGAAGCGTCCTGAATCATCCAATCTTGAAGGTGCTGTGGTCCCTGTGGGGAGAGGGAGGTTACTATCGGTGGCTCACGCCGTGGCCATCCCCGTTGAGCTGCATTTGGGCCCCTCCCTTCCTGGCCAAAATAGCAGAACCAGCGGCGTATCAGTCGTGGTTCGAGGCAGGCCTTAGCAGGACCAACCATCTTTGGGTGAAGGGTTCTTTTCTGCCCTTAAGTGACCTCGAGGAGGCCCTGGGAATTGGTACCCTGTCCCCCTTTCGCTACCTCCAGCTCAAGGGTGTCCTCGCCAAACCATCCTGGGGCGACACCCTCAGGAGGGATCTCACAGAGTTCGAAAAGCTTCTCCTATCTGCGAGGGGCTCCAAGGGGATAATATTTCGGCTTTACAAACTCTTCCTGTTCTCTGTCCCCAGGGATCCTCCACCGGCGCGTACACGATGGGGTAGGGACCTAGGAGAGGAGATTGATGACGAGAGGTGGGCGGAGATGTGCAGGCGGGCCAACCGATCCACGGCCTCCCTCCAGTATCGCCATCAAGCCATCAAAATACTACACCAATGGCATTACCCCCCACAGAGGATTGCCAGGATAAAACCAGGGTACGACCCACACTGTTGGAAATGTAAGACCGAGAGGGGGGACTACATCCACATGTGGTGGGGGTGCCCAGTGGTCCAAAACTATTGGGAAAAGGTACTTGCCTGGATCAAAGGGGTGGATGGGGTTGAGTGGTCTTCCTGCCCTTGGCTCCTCCTGTTTGGAATCGACATTGGGGAAGGTCAGGAGGGCACTCAGGACCATATGCTCCAAATCATGTTGGTGGCGGCCAGATGCTGCCTCGCACAAAAATGGAAACGCCCGGAAATGCCAGGGGAAAATCGTGGGTGACCAAGGTGCGGGCCATATATGACATGGAGTTTCTCACACACTTACTCGATGAGTCCAAGTCCAACATCGAGGAAATCTGGCTCCCCTTTTTTGACAAATATGGCCGATCAATTTAACGTTCCGCGCCTGAGCCGGGGGTCTTCCCCCAGGGGCACTGGACCATTGTACACTGACCTGATCGTTACCTTCTCCCAGTGGGACCCAGGACTTCGGCGAGCCAAGTGCATTGTGTAACGATACATCTGTCTCAGGAAAGTCTGTCAAACAAGCAACAAGCAACTAATGAGATCTTGAACTGGTGGGGGGGTGGGGGGAGGGACGGGGGGTGGGGTGTTACGATTGTTTTTTTTGTTAACTCATGCTTACACATGCTATGTACTGTCGTACTACATGGATAAAACTTAATAAAAATTGATTTAAAAAAAAATAATTGGTAGAAATGATGACTTGGAGATCAATAGAGCGCATGTTACATGAGCGCTTTCAAACTCTCTTTTTTACCTGACTGAACGGCGCCCTGATACACGAGTAGTGTGAAGAACTCATATTTGATTGCTGTTCAAGGTATATGCAGAGATAGCAAGGAATATCCCATGATCATTCCAGTCACTTTGATTTTTTCTATTCCTTAGTTCCCACAATTGGGAAAATACCGCCCTGTATCACGCTACTTCCCGGGGGTAGGAGCATTTCTTCTGACCGGGTGAGTAGGGACACCAGCATATTCAATATTCTGCTTTAAATGTACTACTGTAAGGCATATCATTCAGATCGATTCTTAGTAATGCCAATTATGCGTTTATAATGCAGGTAGAAGTCTGTGGCCCTCATTACGACCCTTGCGGAAATCAACCGACCGGACCGCCATAGCGTAAATAGCGTTTCCGCCATTGCACGATGGAGCAAAGTGCGGCTCATTCCGACCCATCGGGCACGAGCACCACGCCATGGCGGAAGTGCAAAGTCCGCGATGGCGGAAATTACCCCAAAACGGCCCACACCGCCGCCGTACGGCGCCCTAGGTGCAATACCGCCACCCATCTTAGCGGACACCGCAGTGAGCGCCAACCGGAAAGTACGGTGACCGTAAATATACGGAAACGGAAGTAAAAGCATGGTCCCGGAACGGGAAACATCACGCCGTACACCTATAAAACCACAAAATCCACACAACCATAAAAAATACTACCCTGAGACACATCCCAACCCGTCATCCACCCTAGTGAAACCAAGAAAAATGGGAAAAGTAGCGAAGAAAGCGTGCGACCGCAAGCGGCAGGTCCACTTCTCCCGTGAGGAACTCACGGTGCTCACGGAGACCCTCCAGGAGATTGCTGCCGTCGTCTTCTCCACGCAAATGACCAGGACGGCACTTGCGAACAAGAAGGCCATATGGGCCCTGGTGGCACAGCGTGTAAGTGCGGTGGGGACCGCACCCCGCAACCCACAGCAATGCAGAAAGCGATGGGACGACCTGCGGATACGCGTCCGTAGCATACTGTCTGCCAACCGCAACATTGCCACAGCTACCGGGGGAGGATCGGAATCACCCATCAAGTTGACCCCCTGGGAAGAAATCTGTGCCTCCACCATTGGAATGGAGAGCATAGAGGGAGTCGGAGGGATGGAGAAAGGAGTGCAGACATCCGAAGATTCAGGTAGGTGTCCCAAATAAAACAATGCCAAAACCACAATGTCCAATCATGTGAAGTACCACGTGCCCACATAGTGCAACAGGAACACATGTCCAGGAGAACGTCCACATACATAGGCCTGATAGCACACTTTAAAACTCACATCAAATACATAAATAATTAAAAATCCTAAAAACACCCTCTACACGTGCAGCAGGCACACCCTAACTGCAGGCTGCCAAACAACTGCACCCTCACTCCACACACAAATGAAACCACCTCCAAGGCCCCGACCCAAATCACCCTCAGGTACCACCCCAATGCATGTGATACATTGCCATTCCAATTCCCACAGACCCATTAATAACGCTCGCCCTCCTTTACTCCACCACAGGGTCCGATCCAAACGACGAGCTCCAGGACACCCCTACCAGCACACCTGCAAAGAGGGCCAAGACCAACGGCCAAAGACCCTCCACCTCAGCTGCACGGATCAAGACACGGCAGCAGCACAAATCAAGTGACAGCACACAGGAGGGAACTCCAACAGGCACCCCAGCAGCCAGCATGCCCACAACACCACCACCACAGGTCCCCCCAATGGATGCCACAGTAGGCACTGCTTCTGGTGGCAGCAGCACCATAGGTGATACTGCATTAATGGCAGCATGCTCCGACACAGAAAACGGGGATGTCGAAGTTAGATCCATCCATGACCTGTCTCAATCCCCCTGTCTGTTCCATCCCGTACACCATGAGGATACCACGCAGGGGCACCCACAAGACGACGACTGGCCATCCCCCACAAGCCCTGTGGCAAGGCAACATGAGGTGATCAGCCCCTCTGTGACACCACCGCAAATGGCCATGGCCCAGCAGAGGCAACAGTCCCTCGACCAGTTAATCGTGCAACAGCAGCAACTGGCCACGCTCCTCAAGGACCATGCCGATGAATGTGGGGGCACTAAGGCAGACATAGAAACATCAACTGAGACACTGAGGGCAGAAATGGAGAGAAGTACAGAGGCACTAAGGGCACAAATGGAGAGTAGCACCGAGAGCCTGAGAGTACAAATGGAGAGTAGCACCGAGAGCCTGAGAGTACAAATGGAGAGAAGCACCGAGAGCCTGAGGGGGGAACTGCATGCGACGTCCAAAGACGTATGTGCCGAACTTGCCGCAGTGCGCCGTGTGCTCACTGAGCTCTCACAAACCCTTAGGGACATGCATGGACGTGAGCAGGCAGAGACATCATCCGTTGCAAGTTCCGTCCAGGGCAGCCCCCAACGTAGATCTGGGAGGAACCTGCGCTCCACAGGCAGGGGTGCCCCTGATACCCGCAGAGGGGGCTTGCAATAGCGACAGCCCACTGACAATGAGCATCTTTGGACACTGGTGTTCGGGGGGGAGGTAGGAGGGTGGAGGGGGTGTGTTGGGCTCACTTGGGTGGCGGGTCGATAGGGTGTTTAACATGATATCACATATGCCATAAACAATGCACGATCATGCAATGAGATGTGTGGACATTGATCTTTGTGTACGAGGCCATTATAGGCGTACAGTCCATATTGTGCATGTCCCAGACACACACAGTGCCACGAGTCCCGTGTCCATGTATCAGCCACCAGGCGTGAGTGCTAGAAGCATGCATCTATGAGATGCTGACGAATGTCACGGCCCTCCTGTGCCTCGCAGACTCCTTGAGGTGCTGCCACATCCCCACCCTCATCATGACCATCATCAGGTGCTTGCAGTTCTGCGTCAGGGGGCATGGGCACATTTCTACGTACGCACATGTTGTGGAGCATGACACATGCCATGACCATCTTTGCAACCTTCACATGGCGGTACAGGAGTGCCCCGCCAGACCTGCTGAGGCAGCGGAAACGAGTCTTCAGTAGGCCGAATGCCTGTTCTATGACTACACGGGTACGTGAGTGGGCATGGTTGTAGTCCTCCTCATGCTGGTCCCGTGGGTTCCGGACTGGTGTGAGGAGCCATCTCTTCAGTGGATACCCGGCATCACCTGTATGTGGACAGGAAAGGAATATTGAGAAATGCCATTGCTACGTACGCACCCCCCCCCTTCCTGCCAGGTCATTGCCGCATCACATACCCCACATCATCATGCATGAAATGAGACTCACCGAGTAGCCAGGATCTGTTCCCTGCGTGTCGCTCCATGTAGCGTGGTATAGTAGAGTTCCTCAAGACCATAGAATCATGGGTTGATCCAGGGAATCTGGCACAACAATGTGTAATGATCCTGTTGGAGTCACACACCATTTGTACATTCAGGGAATGAAATTGTTTTCGGTTGCGGTACTGGGCCTCCATGGCATGTGGGACGACCAATTCCACATGGGTGCAGTCGATGGCACCAATGCAACCCGGTATGCCGGCAAGTGCATGGAATCCCACTTTTGTGTTCGTAATTTCCTGCTCCGAGCGTGGTAGAGAGATGTAGTCGTCTGCGTGCTTCAGGAGGGCATCGACCACTTGCAATAGTGTCCGTGAGAACAGTGGCTGTGATATGCCATGCAACTGTCCGACTGTGTGCTGGTAGGTGCCTGTGGCCAGGAAGTGTAGTACAGACACCACCTTCAGTAGGGGTGGGATGGCGGTTGGGCTATCTATCATGCTGACAAGGTCAGCCTGTGTCATGTCCACAATGGCGGTTATGGTGTCCCGGTTCAAACGGTAGAGGGTGTGGATCTGCTCATCAGTGAGGTTGAACGGATGTGCTCGGAGGCGTGGGATTGCGGGCTGCCTGCGTGATGGTAGTGGCTGTGCTGGCGGCCCTTGCTGGCCCTGCCTTGCCCTCCTCCTCCTCCTGCGTCTCCGCCGTGCGGCCGGTAGTAGTTGGTGTTCGTCTTCTTCTTGAAGTTGGAGTACTTGCAGTGCTATCAGGTCCCCCAGGGCCAACATGGCTAGTCCTGCCGGTAGCATTTCGGAGTGGGTGTGGTTGTGGGAGGAGACTGGGTGTGCAATTTATGTGTTTTCAGGCTGTATGGCCTCCACCTGTGGTGATTCATTCCACCTGTGCAAGCTGCACTCCCCTTTGGGCGAGCACGTCCCGCACACAACGCTGCAATTCGATGAATGGCATCTTGCTATTGCAATCATGTATTTGTACCCGATGGCAGTGTAACATTGGTTGATATGTTCATTCGGCTATGGTCCCATTGTTTCACATACAATCTTTGCACTCGCGAACAGACTTGTGAAGGGTCAGTGGAACGTAGTACTCGAGTAACGGTGGACCCTCATGCAACACTGTACCGAGCTTCACCGACGGGCGGGGCGTTCCATTTGTGAGTGAAGGCAGTTGCCATTTTCACACACAGCCGCACTAGATGGATTAATTTGTGGTTTCAAGCGGCCACAGATGCCTTTTCGACGTGATGTTGCAAATGAGGAATTCGAAGGGCGGCGCTTTCGGTTTTCAGCTAGCGGCGAGGAGATGCCCACAGGTCTGACTGCAAATATAACGTTCTATTGTTCAATGTCCTTGGGACAGGGGCCATGGCGAGGATGCAATGATTGATATGAATAGTATGGGATGCGCAATAGCGACGTGGGCGATGAGGCCGGACGTTCCCAAATACATGTTACTTCACAACACTGGAATAACGGGCTGGGGCACGGTGGATTTTGCAGGCTGCATAACGCACAGACTCAATGGAAATTTCACATGTTATGTGAGTATGGAAACAGGCGTTTTCATTACGGGATGAGGGAATGATGTATGGATGCATGGACAGATGATTTGATACAGAGTTTGCCATGTACAGGGCTTCTTGGAATCTATCCGCCTCCCCTGCGCTATGTGATGCAGGGCTGCCATAGTGGGGCCATCGTCTATCTGGCCTTGTTGAGCCCTCCCTGTCTCGACGCGCCTTCAGACACTTGTGTCTATGCACGTTACCAATCCCATCAGATGGATTCTGTTTTAACAGACGCATGCACAGGTACACTCGTTTGTGATAGTGTTTTCACCTCGATATAGATAGTTATGATTCGCAAGTGGTTTTTGGGTGGTGATGATCCTTTGGAGTGGGCTAGCATGCACATGGCTGTGGATTTGGTGTGATCATTGAAGTGAGTAATTCAAATGTAGTTCTGATGGCCATACTATTCTTTTTCATTTCATTTGGTTGACAGGTATCTCCTCCCCTTTTGCCACTGCCATCTGTATGCCACTCCTGCAGATGGATTTTACTCCCGACACCTGCTGCTTCGTGTTAATCAGTGGAGCAGCATTACGATCTTATGGGACGATCGCCAATGGCCCACATGCCCTTACGCAGTACTAGTGGCTAGGAGCAACATTTCGGCCTTTCAGCTGGACTAGTGCCTCCCTATTGGGACGGCCCTGCGGTTCTAGGCGCTTCCATGTTGCCTTTTCGTACGGGAATGTAGCCCCTGTGTACCATGAAGGAACAGGGCGTCACACAAGAAGTAGCTGGTCATTTATTGCGGATGCAGCCCACGATAATGAAATATATTTTGGAGTTCATGGCCTAATGGCTGTATGGGCTTGGTGAATTTGTTGTGCATTAAATTTCTATTCTGATATGAACCGTGTAGCGTTCTTCTTTGCGAGTGATGTGGCATATTCCTATTTGGGGAGCGATGTATTGTGAGGAGATCTGCATTGGGTTCCAGCTTCGGAGTATAGTTGCGTGGTACTGTGCTGGGCGCGTTTGCCTACGGAGCCCAGTGAGGTCAGGGATAAGGGCTGCCATTATGACTGTTTTGATGATGTCATGCTCACGGGCGGGGGATTAGCTTTTGTGTAACAGATGCCGGTCAGCCAGTTGGATTGGTGGAATGATGTGATTATCGGAATATTGCTGGTCACAGGTGCCTGTGTTTGCGTGCGTTTCTTGGTGGGAGACTGAGGTCATGTCCATTTGTATAGCTTCTGTATTCGTGCCATCTGTGCCCTGCAGCTCCCATTGGGCACTCTTGAGATTCATTTGTTCGTTGGCAGGCATGGATGACTTGTACATTTCACTGGTTGCATTGTGTGACTTCATTGCACCTACGGGGGGTTGTACAATGTGGCCAGGGAGCGGTGTACAAGCACTCAGTAGGGCCGTTTAAGGTTGATTCGCGATGCCGTACTTCTCACCATGGCGGAATGGTACTTTCCGCCGTGCTTGATGGCGTTAGGTGCATGTCCGCTAGGGTCGGAATTCACGTACCGTTGCGCCATGGTGGTAATTACGGTTTGGCATGGCGCGCGCGCGCGTGCTTGGTGCAGTTAGCGTTGGCGTTCACTACGGTGTCGCTAATGGCATCGTACTTTGCGGTGACGGGTCATGATCGCACCGAGCGCTATTCGATGGCGGTATTGCATTTCCGCCATCGTTTTTCGATTTCCGCCAGGGTCGTAATGAGGCCCTGTGTCTTCTATTGCTCCAAACACAAGGTTAGTATTTAAGTACTGGACCCCCAGTTTTGACTTTATTAGCAATTTTCACGAACCTAATTAGTTTATTTTCATCTTTTTAGGAGACACATCAAGAATTCCCCAGAACATAATACGAAACTTAACACGTCCTGCCCTGAAGATGGATTCTGTGGAATCCGAAACGCGTTGGCACTCATGATCTAATAGGAGTGTTTAGGTTGATTTATTGAGCAGAAGGAATTGTACTGCTCATATTTGCAATGCATACATGTGTAAATCTGTCTATGCACTTTTGTTTATACCTCGAATGAAAGTGGTTTAATCCTTTGGTTTACTTGAGCAATTCATTAGCTCGGATAAGACACTGTTTTCAAAATTATCGATGTATGTTCTTTTTGAATTACTACTTGCTTTTTACACAGTTGCTGTACAGTTTGTTGTTTGTTAAACTTGATATAAAAACATTTTTTTGACCTCTTCTGCTTGAATTTACAGTCTTGTGATTCTTGACTGTGTTAAATCAGGAATGCAGGATCTCTGATGCATGGATGTGTGCTACAAGATTAACTTAAGTGAAATTATGATTGAGATTCATTGAATTGAAAATATCTATCACATTGATCCACAGAGATAGTTGTCTCCCTTTGGAGGCTCCTGATCTCACCAGGTCACAAATTAGCTTGTGATTATATCCCTCCAAGAGTTCAGCACAAGATTACCGGCTGGCGACATCCGGTTTATGTTCTTTGTGCCTTGTAGGTGGACCACCTTGAACGGTTCTGGTCTTTCAGACCAGCAAATAAACTGGAGTACTCTGGAGAGAATGTCCATTTGGCAAATTCTATGCATTTCTGATTATTGTTAATGTCAAAAGAGGTCATCATCTGTTCATATAGCTCAAGATGCTCCCAGACAGAATATTTGGAATTCTTGTGGTACAAGGTCATGAAACTCCTAATAGCTTTAATTTCCTTAAATGGGTCTTTCACCAGAGTCCTCTTTTGTTTATTATCCTTCTTTTGCCATTTCACCTGAGTCCATTCGCCCTGAGACTCAGAGCTTCTACTATTTGAGGTCACCTTGTTATCCTCTAGGTGCTCCCTAATTCTTTGAGTCTGTGAGTTTCTCCCAGAATGATGGGGCCTAATCTCATCTCCGCTGTTGTGCCTTGGCCTCTCTGGGTCACTCCCCTTGGACTCCCTCTTTCGCACAGTAGAGTAGTCTCTGACTCCTCCCAGCTTCCAGGGTTGGTGAAAAACCCCCCCACTGACCTGATTGGGTGGAGGTTTATAGAATACTATTTTGAGGCCTCAACTCAGACTCCTTTTTCTCTGCAAAGCGAACCAAGTGGTTCCTTTGTAGGTAATGTTTCTGCAAGTCTAGCTCCCTGATTTCTCGTCACAGGAGCTATCCTGGTCAGATTCTTCAGCCATAATATTTCTGTACCTGAACAAGGACGCCCGTCCATCAGTCTCTGATGGACGCTGACCTGTAAGCTCAATAATGCTAGGCCTATTTAATTCAAGCTGCCTCATGGTTTCGGGTTCATGTGAACCTGTGGGCATGAAGTGCACAGTGCCTTGTTCATACAAAGTGGTAAATGCGTTTGAGGCCCATGGTACAAAGTGAATCACACTGTGATCAG
This sequence comes from Ambystoma mexicanum, assembly GCF_040938575.1. Classification (NCBI taxonomy): domain Eukaryota; kingdom Metazoa; phylum Chordata; class Amphibia; order Caudata; family Ambystomatidae; genus Ambystoma; species Ambystoma mexicanum. Next base: position 203,307,045 of record NC_090941.1, on the reverse strand, counting down.
GGGTTTCCCTGCCACTCTCTACTGGTTCATGGTCCCTCAAGTTTTGATTAAATCTAGAACACTCTTTTTCTAGCTTCACAAGTTTTTCCTTCTCAGCCCCTACCACTTGATAGTAGGCAAAAGTGTGAGCATTTTGCTCTGATTTCAGGGCCTGATTTACCGCTATTACATTCCCTTGGGCTGCTACCTGGCTCTGGAGTCCATTGTTCTCCTCACAGAGGGCCTCATTGTCTTTGTGTTCTGCCTGTATTTGTTATACTAGTATCCAAACTTTTCATCCAGAAGTTGAAAAACACACAGAAATGCCCTACCTGTGGCTTGAATGGTGTCCTCAGCAGCTCTGGCTGCCTTTCTATCTGTCTTTGAGGAAAGTGGAATTTACCTAAACCTCCCCATGAGTCCCAGCCCAAGACTCAGACCCAGTGAAAGTCCCGGGGAAACCTCGAAGGGAAAAAAACCCTGAGGAGAGCTGCTGGGGTTTGTAGAATCCTGAAAGCAGTCTTCTCTGGATCAGGACTGAGGAGTAGTCTGATGTGGATGATGTCTTCCTTCATTCTAGCCAATAACGGGCCCTGGGTCTTGTGGAAAACAGAACGAGAGAGAAAGTAGAGGGCCGTGATAGTTGATGTTTCCAGAACCCTCTGACATAAATCTATACCCCCTTTACTCCTCCCCTTAACCCTGTGATGCCACTGCTGAACTGTTAGGTCCAAACTTGGAGAGAGAACGAAGAGGCGATCTGAATAGAAAAAAAGGAGGGATAGAGAAAAATAGGTAAATACGGATCCGATAGGAAGAATCCGACTAACCCTTTCCGAATATGCTAAGAGTTCCTACCGGGGATTAAGATCCCTTCCAGGACACGAAAAACATGTGACTCCAGTCGAATCCTGCTGTGATTTACCAAGGAGTGATTGTGGTTTGATCCTGCAAGAAGTAAAGAATGAGGATTGACCTCGAAGCGCAAGAATTCCAGTAAGACACTAGGTCGAGGATGCAGTGGGAGGAGCCTGAGCTTACTGCGGCATCTGTGGACGGCTCGCACAGAGTGGAGATCACCAAGGAATGGAGGTAAGGTTTGCCCTGCAACCATTACTGCAATTCTGAAAGGGACAGAATGGAAAGGGAAAGTGTTAGCAAAGGGGAACAAAGAATCAATGATAATCCGTGTAAGGTAAATCCCTAGACGAACTCACGTAGAGTGGCTGAACTCCTACGAGAGCAGCAGCGCATCGTGCACAGAGTCTGTTTCCCGGATATACTGTCCAAGCGGATGTAGGCGGAGTCTCCACCTTAACTTCTGTAACAGGAAACACTAGACCGCCGCTTCCTATCTTGGGAGGCACTTTTCTGAGTCTGCGCCTTGTCGAGCCGCTACATGGTTTAGAGCGGAAAATAATTGTCACAGTATTGTCTGGGAACACTGAGACCATTTTTGTTGCAGAAGATACATCTCCTTACTCTGCACATTTTTGGTTTGGGTGGTCTCTTCTAGAGCACCTTCTACTTGTCTCATGCACCCCAATACATTATCATATACAGTTTTTAGGTCAGTCAGTTCTGGGAGGTCTGACTCTCTTTTCTGTAGGTCTGTTTTTAATTTGCACACTTCCTGGTATAGGGCCTCTCTTTCCTGATACATGGTGCTAATCTGTTCAGTCAGTTCATCTCTTTGTTGTTTTACAGCGCCTAACTTCTGCTGTTCTTTGTCGAGTTCTGTTTGGGAATGAACTGTTTCAATTATTAATTTATTATTCTTCTTGTCCAATTCTTCAATCTGTTTTTGTAGATCGTCCATGTCCTGTCCTCTAAGTAGACTCTATTATATGTTATTTGTTGCTTTAATTTCTTTGACTATCTTTCAGGGAATCAACCTTTTCCTGACATTCTTCTTTTAATGTAGCTAATTGGGCCTCTTGGTCTGAGTTGGTTTGTTGCTGTACTACCAACTCATCATTTAACTGTTTGCTGTGGTTTTCAAATTCTACTTCAGAAATGTGGATCTTTTGCAATTTTTCTTCTACCTGTTTTTATTCACACTGGATTTGGTTTAAGAACTAGGACTGGTTTTGCGCAAGGGTTATACGTTCTTGATATTTTTCTTCATAACCACCATGTGGAGATATATGTAGGCAGTCGGACCATTTTAAGATACTGCTCTTTAATATTAGTAGTAATATGCAACTCAGTCAAGGCTTGATGTAACAGGCCACTGTCTTGCCACACATCCATGTTCATGGAGGTGACCTTTTGCATCATGTTGGCTTGCCAGGCTCCCTGCTCCTGTTCCGCCCATTCACCTCTAACGAATAGGTTGGACAGAAGGTGCTGCCTAGCTATAATAATCTCTATGGTGCTTATTATGAAGAGTGTTCTTCATTTATTTAATTATCTATGCAAGGAAAGATCTATACTCTGCTTTTGTCTAGTTCAGAGTTAAGGTTACTTTATTTGTACACACACACACCTAATTCCTAGGGTATTCATTATGGGATGGTGCTTTTACAGTGTAACACAGTGTTCTAACCACCAAAAGTATCACTACCTTCAATGAGTTAGCCTGCTGTGTTAAGCTGTCACAGGTGAAAACACTTACTTCAATCACGGCACAAGCCCCCAATGCCCCCAACGTGAAAAATCATTTTTTAAATTCGACCCACCACACCAGAATGGGAGGCCAAAAACGAAAAAAGAAATCCTTCAAAATGAGCAAAATAGCATACTCGGATTGCGCTTGTTACTTATAGATCAGCTACAGTTGCGGTAGGATACATAGAACAGAAATTCATGTGGCTGCACTAAAGAAACAAGGAAGCTTACAGGCTACTGAGCAGGGTCCTAAAGCAACATGGACACAGGTGAGATCAATTTTGGGAGGAAAGCAATGCAAAATCACATTCAGCAGAATTGCTATTTTTTATTTCACACAGGCTTTAAAGTGGCAAACAGCTAAGAAAATGGGCTTAGTAATCAAAATCGGAAATCACTTTTTGGGATGGGAAACAAAGACACAGAACAGATAGGATACTGAGGGGAAGGGATAACTCTTATAGGATGATTATATGGATTTATTATGGGAAATGTAAATCGGATTTTTAAAGAAAGCAAACTATATGATCAAAATCAGTTTTGTTAGCACAATGATTATTTCTACTGAAGCTATTTTGTATGACTATAATTAGTATAAACACTCGACAAAATTGTTACTTTCGAAGTGCAACAATAATGAACGTGAATTTTCAATGGGGAATTAATTCATTTATTCCAAATGATACCAGGGACTTACACAGGTAACTGAAGGAAATAGAAAATAAATATGCTAACAGATGTAGACTAAACAGATTCTTCTAGGGAAAGGGTGGACAGAGGATACTGGCAATTTGGAAAATGACTAGGGTTTTTATTGGATTTTAATAGGGTTTGAACAAGAGGCAAGGTAAAATAGCGGGATATGTAGTTTGTGGGTACTGGGTGATGGGATACTTACATGGCAAGCTTGGGTTTGGTCATTGGGACAGCCAGCAGGGTCTCTAGATGGCAGGCCATGGATTTGGTCATGGGCAGCGGGGTCAAGAGAACTGGTTATTGGGTCAGCTGAGCTTTCCTGGTGTGGAACAGCTGCGCAAAGTCTGGTCACTGTGGACAGCGGGATGGGTCAGATGGGCAAAAGATCTGGTCACTGGATTCCCCTAAAGGGGTTCAGTTACCTTTCCTTCTTTCTCCCTGGATTAATGGGTACGCCTGGGTCTGCATAGGTGGTTCCGCCTGGATCGGGATCTGGAGTCTTGGAATCTTGAAGGGTGAATTTTGAATTATGACTCCCCCTGTGTCTCTCTGTCTGCCCCTTATATATCCAGAATGACATCAGAGAGTCTTACAATCTGGGCGGAAGTACCCTGGACATACACCCTGAATGGGATAGGCCAGGCTATTGGTGTTGCCTCCTCACTCTGGGTTGATTGGTCCAAGGGAAGTGATCTCACCTTAGGTGTGTGCATTTTATGACTCAGTTTGTCTCACAAGCCTATTTTTACCAAAAATAAGTTATGGAACAAAACTTCCTATTTAAAATAGTCACCATCATAAATATCAGATGGGCAGATTCTGTATTTTCCAAGGAATATGCCGGTTTTAACGCCAATTCTGTGTGATTTTTCTTTGTCCTTGGGCACCATTAAAACATTTTCAGGAGAAACATATTGGGCCTCATTACGAGGCTTGTGCTCACAGAATGAAGGGGCCCGGTACGGGACCGGCCCCCTTTATTCCGTCAGGGCTGATTACAAGGTTCCCTTCGTGGGACCCGGATCGGACACCTGGTAAAACCAGGCATCCTTTCTGGGTCCCTCGAGGGGAAGAGGGAGGTACCAATGTGACACTCATAATGTGCCCGTTTCTACCTCCATTTCCATTCCCTTTGAGCCCTATGGGGGCTCAAATGGGAATGGGGAATGGTTCCTGCAAGGAGGACTTACTGGGTCCTCCTATGTCGGAATGACCCGGTAAGTCCCCATTGCAGGAACCCGGTAAAGGAGCCCAGTTTGGAGGCAGCCATGGAGCTAATGGCTCCATGGCTACCTCCAAACTCGTAATGAGGCCCATTATCTACAATTCTGACAACGGCTACACATATTCATAGTAGTATTTGGCATAGTTTCCCCAAGTTTAATGTCTGTGCCAATTTTACTTCCACCAGAAATGCATTTTTTCTGCTATGTGCCAGAGAGATGCACATAGTCTTATTGTGCTTGTTCAAAAATCACATTAACACTGTCATAATATCACATTACTGCTTATTCAGATTGCGGGGGAAAATATCTTAAAGTATAAATGTCCTGCATTGTCAATGACGCAGATTTTAAAAAGGTGTGGGCAGCGCTGCCACCCCCACAATTCAAATTGTCTCCCCTGGGTCAGCTTGCACAAGGGTTTCCATGACTCCACTTTGAAGTTGTCCAGTTTGAATGTAGAGGAAATCATCCCCCTAAGGCAAAACTCAGGGCTTCCCCCCATCTTTTGTCCTTGGGAGCAGTTCTGCATGGCAGTCTGGGAGAACCTGTAGTTATCACACTGTCATGTCCATAAGAACAGGGCCCCTGCCCTTACAGCCTTAGTCACTGGTAGGTGTCAAATCTGCCTTGCTGCCAAACTGGTTTGACAGAAATTCCAGGGCCTCGGCCAGGATGCTTTGTCTTTTGGTGTGAAAAACAAAGCACAATATACATATCTTTGCAGCCCCTCTCCCCACATGTACAAGTGTGTTTCTGTGTGAGCTACAGTATCATTTCACATTTAGTTTTCCCAAGGTAAGTTTCTACTTTGCAACAACAGATTTACACGTGTTCATTTTTTTTCTCATGTTCATTTCACAAAATGCAGTTTTCTTCCACACACAGCTAACTTTGCATTTACTTTCTGAAACACTTTTTATGGATCTGGTCAGGTTCTGGACACAGAGATATGCTTGAAACTGGTTTCTTGGTAATTGACATGAGTCAAGAGAGAGCTTCTTTTCTTTGAAGCGTGTGTTGGTTTATTTAAATAAGTTAATCCAAGCCGTGCAGACTTGAAGCAGAATTCTTTTGCTTTTCATGGACTTTACTGATGAAACAATGCCGTTCTGGGGTGGGTGGCCCTATTTGATAGTGTTCAAAATGAAATACACTGATAGGGCTATGTTTTAATAGAACAAAACTCTGTGATGTTAGAAATGAAAGTAGGCACCAGTGCGATGCTGTTTTAAATGCAGGTCATTTTCCTGTATAGCCTTGAATATTTAAATGACAGAACATCAATAGACCGCCATTCTGAATATGAGTTGTTTTCTCTGGATTCACGTGAATAACAACAAAATGCAGCTATTCTTGGGGTGGCTGTGTTTAACTCTCACCCCATATGTGCTCAGCAGACCAAAGCACAGCCATGTTCGGGTGACTGCTGTAATGCAGCTTTTGTTGTATGGGGGTTCTGCCTTAGGCCTTAAATGTTCCCCACGGAAGGTGGTTAAGTGCTTGGTGAAAAAAGTGCCCACTCTAAGTTCCTACATGTATTCAGATGCAAGGCATAAGCCTGTTTCACACCTGGAAAATATGTCATTTATGGCAGGAGATGTGTACTGATTCTTGATGAACCGAATGCATGATTCACACTAGGCCGTACGTGTTATCCATCCTAGGTGATGTTCGGCCAACTTAGTGGTTGAATTTCCACCAACGCAAATGTGGTATAACACAGCTGGAATGAGCATGCACAGGGGGTCCTTAACTGTGAGGGTGTCACAGTGGGATGTGAGTAGAAGTGTCTAATGAAGCTGCCGGCATCTATCTCCTGTTGCTTACCAGTTCAGGGTGCGAGGTACTGAAAGTGTTAAAGTGAAAATGTGTGTATGACAATAAGTGAAACAAATGGAGTAAATGGACACATGTATGAGAAGAATGGGCCTCATTACAAATATGGCGATGTGGTAAAAGTGGTGGTGTAGTTGTTGTAATTATGTTACCACCATTTTACCACCATACTATCACACCACTGTACTATGTGATTTGGCGGTAATGTGGAAGATTTACCTTCAGAAAAGAGCTGCAGTGAAATGTTCCACCTTACTGACAAAAATTGGCAGATATTATGATATGATATGATATGACATAACATTTATAACGCACCTATACACAAGTGTTTCAAGACACGCGAGACAAGGGAAGGGAACAAAGGGAGGACAACATAACAATCTTACTAGTCCAAGTGACATTGAGATTACACAAGTGCAGGGGAGAGAAAAGGACGAAAGTACCAAGGAATAACCATTTGTGGTAAATTACCGGTATTACCACTTGTAGTAAATCTGTAAAAAAATCCCCCCATAATCCTCATGACAATCAAAAATTGGATTAACAACACCGGGCCACAACTCATATTCTTTTTGTAATTCCAAGGGTTGAAGTGGTGGCAATGGTAAACGCATGTAGCGATAAATAGGCAAATTTGTATGTACAACCTATGCCTCAGAGAATTACAAAGTAGAAAAAAGAGGGTTACGGGTGCACACTTACGTAATCGGGATATTAAGAAATTAGTCAGAAGTTACTCAGATAGTGGGGTGCAGAGGAGAGTGACACAACACTGGCACTGTGTTGTGATGAACAAAGTACAGAAGACAAATAAGTGTCCAGGGTCTGCGGAACACTTGCGTCCCCTGCACACTCAGGGGATTGTACAATGACAATCAATAGGTAAATGTTGTTCATACATTTGATGTTCTAGGACATAAAGTTAGGCCGTACTTTCATATATGTTGTGAAGACACATTTTTGTATCAACAATTCAAATGGTAGAGAAAACAAATGAATTCATAATGATTATAGATTGCAGAAAATATTAAACACTTCCACAACCATCATCATTTATACGTAATGAATTTACCATAAAACATCAGGATTTCTAATAATTAAATTCATTTCAACATGAGGAATAAACAAAAAAAACTTTTTTTAGATTTACAATATTGAATCCATATTGCAATCATATAGTCAAAGATCATAAAAAACTCAACGAGTTTTGCAAAAAATTCCTTTGTGAGGAGTGGTTACTTGTACTTCTAATCAAGTAGAATACTTTCTGTGTTTCTGTGTTCCAGAATTCTGATATCTGTAAATTATGAAAGTAAATAGTGGTTTCTTAGAAAAGTTTCTATACTCATAGGTATCTTAATGCTAATTATAAGCACTGCTTAAAACCACTTAGGTGATCCCTACCTGGCATGTGTGCCCAACTGTAGTTGTGTATGTAGATCACAGTTCTATGCGGAAGGACAACCTGTCAAAATATTAGGTATTAATAAATCACTAAATTGTTGAGTCAATATACACTAGACACTATAAAATCAGTAAATAATGAATGGTAAGAGGGAACAATCATCCCTCCAGAGTCAAATTGATTCAATGGCTGCAGCACTTGATGTTGCTTATAGGACAAAATTGTTCAGTCTTAGTGGCATCTACAGTCGGAGTATAGAATATTAACTCTGCACCGCACTGCAATCAGATAAAAATGACTAAGTGTACCTACTCATGTTCCAAAACAATTGTAATAAGTGTAAAAGGTAGATATACGTTATTTGTGCTTACCTACCAATGGGTAATTTGATAATAAATGAATAATACGTCCTTGAGTCTCCAATGCGCAATGTTTAGGAAGAAATACCAAGATTCAGGGGAGAACCCACGGCGGAATCCCATAAGGACAGGCTCTGACATGATAGCTGCTGGAGTTATGCCTACAAAATGACAATAAACTGTTCAAGAGATTTCGTTGTCCGCATGTAGTGCCAAAATACGGCTCAAAACAACGTGTTATAAAGAGAGGCAGATGTGCTGCAAGTCATTTTACTATAAGTCATGTTAACCATCTGTGCAATAAAGTAAACGAACAGAGGGTTTAAAGTATGAAGGTCCTCCATATAATGTCACAATATGTGGTGAAAAAGATTAATCTAAGTTTACTTTAGGGGAGAAGCCATCAGAATATCTCTAGAGAGACTTGTATGTGGCTTAATAAGTTTGTTGTCAAGTCAGAAATCAATAGTATGTCGAATTCGGAGCACTCGTCACTAAAACTGCAAGCTCACTTACTTCGAAATAACTGAAGTTGCTCGTCCGGCGTAGGGAGAAACAGCCTGCCGTCCCGTTTGGCCGCAGATGAAGCAAAGCCATACGAGTGCGTCACCATGATTTATGACGTACATTCAAGCGGCAGCTCAACAACGTCAGATGTAAACATCTGACGTCATCGCACCCGCCGCCATTTCCTAACTGGGGTTATGCCACAAAAAAAGGACTTGTGGTAATTGTAGAAGATGAATCCGTCTTTAGTTATATCAAAGTGTTAATTAAGTATAAATTTAACAAGATTAATTGCCATTGGCGTTGCGTGAGGTTACCAAGCACCCAGTGTGGATACGAATATTCTTAACCATATAGAATGAACACCGCGGTATATGTATTTTCGAATGTATGTTTGAAGGTACAAATAGGTAACAAAAACATATAACAAGTTTATTAATAAATTAGTAACGGACAAAAGTAATGTCATTCCTACAACAACATTTGTAAGAATAAAATGTCAATGCCCATGCCATTATCTTCTATTAACTGGGTCATATATGTCAATTAAGTTGGGCATCTATACTCACAATCTTCTTATAATGTAGTTGAACAAACAATAACTGACATTCCTGCAATTAATCCTTGCAACACTATGGCCCTCATTACAAGTCAGGCGTTAAGGGTTTAACGGTGCCGTCGGCGCCGTTAACCCTTAACGCCTGATTCACACTTTAACGCCTGCTTTTTGCAGGCGTTAAAGTCCAAGGTGCTAAGCGACCTTGGTGCTAATTACGGCACCGTAATTTACGATGACGTAATTAGCGCCTTCCCCATCCCCATTATGCCCTATGGGGCAAAAATGGGAATGGGGAAGGGCAAATGGTGAATGGGGAATTGCCGCCCCACTCACCTTGGAATGGGGCGGTAATTCCGCCATCCACCATGGCGGAATCCGGCATGGACCATGGTGCTAATAGCGCCATGGTCCACCGCCTGACTTGTAATGAGGGCCTATATCTCCATAGTAGTGATATCCATGCCTAAAGTCAACAACATCATTATTAAAAAATGTCAAAGGGAGATCATCCCCTGTACCAATGTCAGACAACAGTTTTTAATCAAAGGTATGGTTCATTAGTCTAAATAATCACGATACATAATGTCCATTGTTAACCTCATCTTTAAAGACTATACAGTCCCATTGTGGATCATAAGCAAAAAGTTTGAACCCTACTGAGAAGTTATTACAGGCGATCTCTACTCTCTCAAGAGAAGAGGGGATTTAGAACAGGCCTGGTTTGAAGTCGTGGCTAAACACGATGTTTGCTTGTGCCAAATGTGGACTGTAAATCCCATTCCGTTCAAATAACTATCCAGAAAATTAAGGCTCATATAGGTCATGATCCAGTAGTAATGTGATTGCTCAATGGTGGTAATGGGATTTAAACATGACTAAAGAAATGCTCCCAAGTGAAAATCTTCATTTATCCCATGAGGGTTCATGCTGTCCAATTTATCAATCCAAAATAGTTCTCGTTGATCCATTTTCTTTGCAAAATTACCACCACAGGGAGAACGATTCACTATTTCAAGTATTTGGAAGCGGAGTTGGGCTACCGAATGTTTGCTTTCAGTAAAAAGTCTAGCTACAGGAGAATGTGAATTATGTGTCCTGATGTTGCTTTTATGTTCATTCAGTCTTTCTTTCATTTTCCTTTTAGTTTGCCCTACATAGTATTTTCCGCAGGGACAAATCAGAGCATAGATCACTGATTTAGTTTCACAAGTAGTATAATGTTTCAACTTGATTTTTGCTCCTGTGTGCGGGTGCCTCACATAGTCACCTTTGGTAAGGTTGTTGCAATTCGAGCAGTGCAGACAGGGGAAAAATCCCACCTTCTTGGTCTGTAGTGTGGTTGAATCACGTCAGACCACACTACAGACGTGATTCAAGTATTCATTCCGCTTTTACTAATTGATCTCTAAAATTACGGCCCCGTTTGTAGGCTATCAACGGAGGTTCTTGAAAAAGCTTCAACAATTGCGGGTCCATTTGGATTATCTTCCAGTTTTTACGTATAAGTCTGGTAATATGGTGACTTTGGCTTGAGTATTTCAGTGTATACAGAAACGGTATTTCCTTCTTTTCTGGTAACTTACTCAACAATTCAGTTCTTGTTTTAAGTGTAGCTCTATTTCTAGCTATAGTAACAATTTTCTCTGGATGACCCCGGATGGAGTTTTTCTCAGTCATTTTGTCCATTTCCAATTCTAGAGCTGATTCTACTGATGTGATTCTTTTGGCTCGAAGAAACTGACTATATGGAGGTTGCTCCGTAGATGCCGGGGATGAAAGCTCCGATAGTGTAGGGAGTTGTTGACATCAGTTGGTTTTGAGAAAAGGTTGGTAACAGTTGTGTCTCCTTTGATCTCTAGCTCAACATCCAGAAAAAGAATCTTTGGATTACCTATCTCCATTGTAAATTTGATCCCTTCATTGACCGAGTTAATACAAGTCAGAAAATTCTGTAAAAGGGCTTTATTGCCTCTCCAAATAACAAACACATCATCTATATATCTCATCCAACAGATAAGTTTGTTTTGCCAGTTCGCGTTTGTGATGATATGTTCGCTTTCAAGATGGTACATGAAGAGATTAGCGTAGGCAGGGGCCATAGCAGACCCCATCGAAGTGCCAGAAGCTTGAAGATAGAATTGATCATTAAATCTAAAATAGTTATTATGTAAAATGATCTTGGTTAATTGTAGTATAAAGGTCTTGTCTGCTAATCAGTTAGTCTCTTGTAGCAAGGCCCATTCAAGGGCTTCCATGCCCTTATCATGTGGGATAGAGGTATATAAACTTTGTACATCTATAGTGACAAGTAAGTCGCCAGGCTCAAGTTCCTTTATGTTCTGTATGGTGTTGATGAAATGAGTTGTGTCACGTAGATAGGTACTGGTATGTTGGACAATGGGCTGTAAGACCTGATCTACATATATCGCCAAAGGATGGAAAACACTATCTGTTCCAGCGACAATAGGTCTCAGGGGCGGTCTCAGTAATTGTTTATGAATCTTCGGTAAGCCGTAAAAAACTGGTATGATTGGATTGGATTTAAGTAAGAATTTTCTTGTTTTTTCAGTGATCCAATCATTTTCTGTTGCCTCCATTAGTACTTTATCAATCATTGCCAGAATCTTCTGAGTAGGGTCTTCATCAATAGGTATGTATGTATTCCTGTCATCCAATAATGCCATGGATTGTTCATTGTAGAAGGTAGTATCCATTATGACAATTGCACCGCCTTTGTCAGCAGGTTTCAAGGTTAATGTCCTGTCATCAGCTAGTTCCTTAATGAGTTTACTTTGGTGTTTCTTAATGTTGAACCTCTTGGTTTTATTATAATTGATAGTTTTAAGCTGGTTCACGATCTGAGATTCGAATAATTTCAGTGTGGTATTATGAATTGGCGGGTCAAAGGTACTTTTTGGTTTAATCTCCAAGTAGTCAGTATCTGCAGAAATATCTGTTGGTGGATGGACATCAAAGAATACTTTGAGTCGATTTTTTCTCATTAATCGGTGCAAGATAATTCTTTCCTATAGGTGAGTAGTGTTCTGTGTTGGGGTGAATGATAGTCCAAGGTTTAAAACATCCAATTGTGTTTTAGACATTTGTTTTGAGGACAAGTTGACCACTAATTGTTGATGGGTTTGTTCTTGGATCTTAGATTTCTTCGACCCTCTGCGTGTGGTCCTTTGTCTAAAAAAGACTGAGGCGTTACACCAGCAAATGGCCATCTTAATGAGTCGGTCTTATTGAGTAAAGATTGTGCCCCCATGGATAACATAGTCAGAGTGCAAATGTCTTAAACCCCACCAAAGGTGCACAGTTGATGGGGGGATTCAGGTGTGGGAAGTTCAAATACAGTTGCAGAATAAAACATTACTGGAAAAGGAAGAAACATACACATGAATACTTTCTGTTCAAGTCAAATAAGGCAACTGCTAAAATGCGGGTCAAGAGTGGCCTATGCAAGTCTGTGAGAAAGAAGAAGTGCTGGTTCTTTAAAGCTCTGTGTAGTTCCATGTTAAGGTCCAAGCATACAGAGTCTCAACGTAACTGCTCTAGGTGTATGGGGCAGAAACCACATTTTCCCTTTTCCATTTCTGGCTCTTAAATAATTATCCTGATCCTGGTCACAAACAAAGGCCAAGAAGAGCTACACAACATGGTGTGGTCCCTGTTTGATCACTTGTTCACAGTCACTCATGTGGTCAAACCTTCTCTGGCAGATGAAAAAATTGCTCTAAAGGCCATAAGTGGCTGGATTGTGTGACCCTTGATTTATGGAGCTCAAGGTGGCAAATCATTGCAGGCTGTGTCTCATTACAGGTATCCATATTATTTGAATGGCACTGCAACGGCCAGAGGGATAGGAACATGATTTAAAGAAATATGCAGTGACGTGTGCAGCATTTACAGAAGCTGAAGCCGGATATACTTGGTTGTTTTTGCAAAGTCCGTTCTCTGCAAATTGACTGCCTTGTCATGAGTGTGGTGGTGCAGTAAAAAAGTTGCTGTAATGGAATTACTTCCTCTTTTTCCACACTGACATATTCAGACTTTGGAGGGAATGCATAGGAAATACATTCAGACCTTACTAGAGGGTGTTTCCTCAATACCGCAATGTAGTCCTCACTTCAAAATCTGGTGAATTTACCTCCAGTTCCAAGATGGTATTGTGATATTAACAGTATTACAAAATGGCACATTCATCACTTCTAATTGCACAATAAGTGTAATTAGGCCCTTGGTCTTCAAAGCTCAATGGTATTTAATGGATGCTGGTTGCAAACACTGCTGAGCAAGAACTTGCAACATTAAAAAAGATATTTGGTAACTCAAATGGCTGCATTGCTAGAAAACAGAAGAAGGGAGGCATCATAAATCATTTTGGAAGATGCAGCCCCAGGATCCGTTTTATTATGCAGAGAACCTTTAAAACTGAATCCACAATGGTGAGCATAACAAAGCTACCATGATTTCATATTCATATTCCATTGGAAAACTTCCTGAATTATCGAAGATCAGGCAGCCTATTTTTTCCAAATATTTATTAGATAGAGTGTTATAATGCAAAACCTGTTTTGGAACACAGCAAGGAATATTGTATTCTTGAGTCCGGTACACAACCTTAGTGTTGACGTAATACACATTTAAGTGTGCTGCTGATGCACTTCCACCCAAACATTAGAATAGTGAACATTTGGAAAACCTTACATGCAACTGAGTTTCTTTCATTAACATGTAAAATATAATCATATAGCAATCAATGCTCTGAGTGAATTGGGTTCCTATAAATAAAGCACTAAATCCTAACACCCTAAATACCTAGCAAGGCACATCAACAATAAACAACAACATCCTGCATTGGCACCAACAAGAGGTTTGAAGTAATTGGGCTTCATTCTGAGTTGAGTAGTCTGGTAAAAAAGTGTCTGTATTTGTGGATACCAGCACTTTACTGGACCGCCCGACTACGGGTTTGCTGCTGGTTTGGGTGACTGTGCATTCACATTGTCCCTCAGTGCCAATGTCAATGCCAATGCCAGTGCCAGTGGGCAGGAGTGCTGCAAGAGTTCAGTTCAAAGGGCGCTGTGTAGCACAAGTGGGAGTAACAGGTTTGTGATCCTTGGTATCTCATTCTTCTTCTCTCCTTTGTGTGCTGATTCAAGCCCTGTGTTTCTTCTTCTGTGTAAAAGCAATTGAGAAATGCTGTAATTGTGTATGCCTTAATCAGGCCAAGAAAATGGGAAGAAGTCTCATTCAATGGGATCTCATGTGGTACTGGTAGTGGTCTAGAAAAAAAACATAATGGTCTGTGAGTGGAAGGGGTCTATATACAGGCATGTGTTAACAAAAGCATTCATGTTTATTGATTTCTTCAAGGAGCCCATGATGGGTGCAAAACTTACAGTGCAAGCAGGATTCATGCACAGCAGACGAGAATTCAAAAGCTGTGTAACTGGTATCTGTTATACACAGAGGTGTTTTTAGTAATGTGCCTGGCCTAAGTGATAGATGCAAGGCCATAGTGAAACAATGAATAAACATTACCTGGGGGTTGATAGCAGGTGTATAGTCGAAACAGCTTAACGAGTGCATGTTTCTAGTTGTTCTGTAGGACAGTAATATAAAAGTAAGCTCAGTCTCTTGTGACATCAGATATATGTAGAAGTGCATATATAGATGAATAATCAGCACATACCCATTAAGGGACCAGTCTGGATCAAAGACAGAGGGAGGACCATGTCAAACTGTGTCGCTGGAGTGGCCCACTTTATATTCAGGCTTGCCATGATCCTTTTTTCTGTTATATACATATCATTCTACCTGGATAGATCAGGAAAGTGTGAGGTGCGCTTTAGTTTATTAAGCATTAAATACAGTAAGGCATCCGAACAAAGAATAATGCATGTCCAAGTTTTCTGAAAACACACAATAACATACTAAAAGATGCAAATTTAAATGAAAACATTATTTTAAACAAAGCCCAATGGGACTTTCCAGTGCTGCTGCAGTTGGAATAACTGTGCAATGGGGTACACAACAAAAAGCATACAGCATCTGAAAAAGATGAAAGTATACCATATAAGAGCATATTATTTGTAAGATGAAATATGTTGTCAACCTAATCCAATGTAGCTGCTACTTAAAATCTATTGGAGGTATGACAAGGACATTAAAAACTAGGATCTATGAACATTTCAGAGCTATCAATACCCACACTATAACATTTCCCATCAATGTACATTGGAAAACCAAACATCAAAAAGAATATTCTATGCACAAAAAATGTCTTGGAATTCAACAAGTAAGACTTCCTTTTGGAGGTGGAAGAGATCATGTTGATTGTTTTAGTAGGAAGCCCAATGGATATATAAAATGGACAGATGTAACTATGTATTGAATCAGAACAATGAGGTCTATGTCTTTTTGTAATATCAGAAAAAATCTGTAATGTTTATTATTTTGTCTATATATTTATGTCCATATACTTTCTGTAGACTAGACCTATTTTGTTCTAATTCTATTCACTTCAAATGATATACATATGCAAAGTTCTAGACCTCATTATAGACCGAAAGGAAACTACTAACTATAAATAATCTTATGAGAGAGCATAACAAAATGGTCTATACAGTAATAGTATATAACAAGATTACAGGGAATTCTGTTTGATAAATAAAACTAAATATTATGACTCTGTAATATCAAACAACTCAATTGTATGCCAAAAGAAGAAAAACAAAAGTAATATGCATCTCAGAAAAATGGTGGACCTGTGCAGGTCTTATAGGAACACTATGCAGAATGCAGCATGTCACGGAGAGAGACACTTTCTCCCACCAAAACATTGTTTTCTGCAACAATTTCCTAAAATTCAGTTAAAACATTGAGGTAATTTTTCCTTTAAAAAATCATTAAACTAATTCAAAATAAGTAAACAACAAACTAAGGGGAGTCAAATTGTTGGGACATGCCTGAATGCTTCCAATGCAAATACATTCCAGAATGCAAATGTACAGCTTACATTAAGAGACAAATGCACTTCTGTCAGAAAACAGGTTTATCACATGCTTACAATCGGGAGGGGCTAATCTGTTTCTTAGAATTGAAAAACAAACCCAGTTCTCTGAGCAATCCAAAATAGCAGCTCATATTAAGTTTAAACAATGTTCATAAACACACATATTTTGTTACAAGGTCACCCCAACCATCCATTGGCTAACACTAATACAAAGTAACTTAATTACCATAACTCTAAAATTACAATTGGATACTTTCATAAGGTACACCCCTTTTGACAAACAATCTTCTTCCATCGTCAGACATGATGTATTTCCACATGATACATATACTGTTCATAAATAACCATGTTTATCATAATTCATACCTTGTGACCGAAACCCATCAACTTCAGATGTGCTAGCAAAAACGCTGGCCATGTACCATATACACAAATGTATATCAACCGAAGAGAGAAAAATTACTGATTCCGCCTTTGGAATTTGGTACTGTGATTGGGGCATATGAACACAGACCTTTGTAAAGAGTGCTTAACACACTGAGGTATCTTCTATTTTGGTTCTTTAACTTGATCGATATGTTCCTCAGAGAAAGATGAAACTACTATACGTCTTGTGCTATAATAAATGCTCAAATTGTTTTTGCTATAGTGACCAAAAAGTGCATTTGAGTACTTATTCATCTGGTTGGAAAGATGTTCTCAACAACATCCAGGCAGCAGAGTGAAAGCTCAATGCATTAGCAGCACCCTATACAACATAATGCCATGGTTTGTAGAACAAATGGGCACAGACTTCTTACATCATGCAGTCATAGGTTGTGGGGCATGTGCATGTGTTGCCCTCCCATAAATATGTCTCTTTGGTGACCTGCTATTTAATCTTCTCAGCAGACCCTCATTTAGCCCTGGAAACACCATAATGACTTTTGCTATAGGAGCAGAGCATCCTCCAAGAATTGAATACACTTTGAAAAAAAACATAACATTAGAAGAAAGGTATAGGGCAGCTGCATCTTAATAGTAGAGGCCAAAATGATATAGATACAGCTTGATGTTGTGACATTCTTGGAGGACGTTGTGCAGTGAGATTCTCTGAAAGTATCTGTCCTGCTGTGAAAAGGGAGTGTTATAGTTTTTATTTCACATTTAGTGAAGCTCAAATTATATTATGATATTATTGGTAAACAATTGCTTTTACAGACTGTAATGGAATCCAATCTACCAGTCTCATAAAAAATGCTTATCTGCTTTTGTCTTAGCCAGTCTTTGGAGCAGATTTTTATCATTTATAACTCAACTTAAACTTTGTATGCAGAGATGAATAAATTCATATAAACTTTGCAGACAGTTCGTGGTGGAAAAAAAATCGGGAAATGCTGGTCACACACATTCCATCTTCCACATGTGTTTAGCGGCAAAGGGACAATATGAAGGCCTCCAACATTTGTGGAAGCAGAGGGAGAAAAGTATTCTGATCGCTGCAGTGATACCACAGAGGTTTTGGAACCGTCCCAGCCCCAACTAGACTCATGAACCCCCACATGAGCAGAACAATCTACATGCCAATTTATCTTTGTAGCTTAATTTCTCCCCCTTTTAAAATACTTGACTGCTGTGCCGCCCTACCCACACCGTCTACCAGCTCCTGACACAATTGCCTGGTCCCATCTTCTGTCAACCTGCCCTGCTTGCCCCTTACCACCATCACCCCCCTCCTGTGTAGTGAACTGCCACCATATCACTCCTCCAGCAACACCACCCTATTGCAAGATGTTGTGGCCTGATCCTTGCCTGTTTAGGTTCCCTTCTTAATCACACAATACCTTTGGTGGCCACCGGAATCCTATGAATATCAAAGACTCTGTAGTGTTAGAGCACCTCATGCCACCAGTGCAACAAGCAATGCAGCTGTGTCTGCTGCAAAGTGTAAATTGTGGCAAGCATGCTCTTGAGGATGTCAGGAAGTACTGTAATGCTATTTGGAAGGTCTAAAAGATGGTCTCTGCCCATCAGAAGTAGTTTGTATCCGTACACGTGGCTCCCTATCATTGCCACTTGAACTGCATGTTTTGGAAGAACAATCTCGCTCTTTAGTATTCATGGTCACAAATGAGGCAGCTGGAAGCACTGATACAGGAGACAAAGGTGAATACAGAACTATAAAAACTGAAAATAAATGCATGTCACCTCAATTTCAGTCAGGAAAAAAAACGTACGTGTGCATGACAATCTGCACACAACAACTCACGTGGACGCTCACGCATCTGTACTATTTTTCATTTGAGCTCCCTGACAAGCGTGGGACCTACGCATTTCCTCACACTGTGCAAGGAATGTGGCAGTGTGTCAAGATAGTGTTTAAGGTGTGGAGAGATAGGAATCCCTACAGTGTTTGCTGAATACCATGTTATGAACCTCCATAAAGGAACCTGCCTTACAATCCCCTGGGAACCACACAGCGGCACCACATTTCCACCATAGAAAAGACTCTGGGGGATTGAAGACTGCAATACAATAAACAATTCTCTTACAGGCAAACATGTAATTACACAGTGAGGAAATGTGTTCGTGCAAAAGTACAAGCTTCCCTTAAATCCATTTCCTCAAGTAACCAGCCATCTAATACATCTTTCATGCAGGTTAGGATGATATCCAGTAATAGTGTTTTGTCAGTATTAAATCATCCCAAAGTTGAACTCCAGGCTGACAACATCCTGATTGAAGAAATATTGACGGAGGCATGGAAAGGGGTATCAGAAATGTGACAGCTGCCTGACAGAAGTGTTCCTTGTCGCACATCTTTGACAACGCAGAACCATACAATTTTTTGTGTTCCAAAATCTTCTGCTGCCACCAGATGGCCAATGTCAGGCAGGGTCATTTGGGTGTTGCCAGGGGTAGCAGCTGCTACACCTTGCTTCCCCTCTGCTGCCCCTAGACCTGTCCTTGCAACCCCAGCGCCACTGGACAAAGATGCAGTGATAAGAGAAGATATATGTGTATTACCTGAAAAAGGCAAATGCAAATGCCGCTAAATGTGAACAGCTTTTTTCATCTGAAATCAAGAAATCGTTAGCTGGAGAAATAACAGGGATGCAGGAAAGACCATGAAGACGCCATCACTAACAAGTTGGCAGTCCATTATTGAAGAATGCCTGAACGGTTGGGTTCAGAGGTGGGCTGTCTGTGCATTTTATTCCCAGTACTTTAGCAACAAGAAGGGGATGGTGGCTTGGTCTAGCTAGCTGTGAATGGTTAAGAAAAGCCTGCAGTACTCAGTGGGAGCACAGCATGAATGCAAATCTCACCAGTGTTTCTTGTTGTCTGCTTTGCACATTGAGTGAGCCACTGGGCCTGTGATGAAAGGGGTGTGCCCAAGTGGCACTGTGTGACCTGACTCAGATCTGACAGACCTGCATCACATGCACACTGTAGATAGAAGCAAGGTGAGATAATTAATTTACATGAAGTTGACCTCGCCTTTGAAGTAAACCATTTATTTATTGGTCATTTGTTAGATGCTTATGCAATTAGAAAAACTGTTTCAAAGCGCCCACAGGGCAACAGGGTGGGGACAGGGGAAGGTAGACATCTCGTTTCCCAATGAATTACAGCAAATAATAGTTGAATAATAGTACAAATAAATAATGAGAATAACAGGGAGGGGATACAAACCTACTATGACCTGTGAGTGTTCAGAACGTGCCAGTGCAGAGGGGAGGGAGAGAGGGGATAGGTGCTGTGGTGCTCATGGAGAAGTGCTAATAAGAGAAGAACGTAAGTGCAACCTCCCATGGGTGTGTGATCCTAAGTAATTGCAGTAAGTAGACAGTGGCTGATATGAGAGATGTGGGGTGTCAGGGCCCTACATAAGGGCCCTGCACATCAGTCACGCTATTGCATGATTAGCAGGGAAGAGAGGAGAAGGAAGAGGTAAAGAGTAAGATCTTGAGCCTTTTTTATAACTTAAGGTGCTCCTGCTCTAGACGCAGAGGGAGGGGAGGCTATTCCACAGGAGGGAGCGGCCGAGGACACCAGCTCTCTGATAAGCAAACTGCTTAACACACAGGGAGTTGGTGCCGGAGGAACACAGGAGTCTAGAAGGGGAGTAATTGGTCAGGAAGCATTGAAGATAGAGTGGTCCCTGGCCCCAGGTAGCCTTATGGATGATACAAAGGGATTTTAATTTATTCTGTGATGAGACCTGGAGCCAATTTAATCTGTTGCTTCATCAAGCAAAAAAAAATATATCTGGATGGATAGCTCAGGGGCAACACATTTGTTTTGTGAACAAGAGTATGCAGTGCAATATGGGTTTAACTCCTGTTTCCGGTGCTTAGAGGCTAGCATTAAGCAAGATATAAAGGAACAAAGAAAAAAATAAAATTGACCTTTTCTATGTATGATGTCATGGAGTGTCAGCTGATGCTGGTTCCATTTTAAAATAAGACAGAACCTGCAATGAGTCCCTCTATCTCCCATCTAACAAATAAAACTGGGGGTTACTTACCAAATAAGCAAAACAGAAAGGTGATGGCTGGAAGGTGTCAAATCATTCATAACCACTGGCACAGCTCTCTGCAATCCCAGCCATCCAGACCATTGCTTTTCTGGTTGGACGTGTGTTGGCAAGTTTCTGTTTCCAGTCTGTGGCCAGAAACCTGCCAGGCACTAGATGTCTGTGCTTTTGGTTTATGCCTCTTGGAGATGCTCTGTCTGTTTACAGTTTAGCCTGAGGCATGTACAATAGTCCAGGTCATTGTGTTGGACTTCTGCTTACATTCACAGTAATTTGGTTATATGGCCCTATACACACTGATATTAACGCTTGGAGATGAAGTCCCATCTTTCAGCTCGTGGTTGCATTTGGACTTGTAAGTTGCTGTAGATAGTGAGGAGAACTTGGTGATGGGTCACTATCGTGAAAGCTTTCCCGAAGAAAAATAAGTGGAAATGTTCACATGCCCATACAACTGCTAGACTCGCCTTCTCAGCCTGAGAGTATTTCTGTTCTGTAGCTGTGAGGCTGTGGCTGGCATAGGAGATAACTTGTTTTGATGTGAGGGGTCCCGGCATTGTATTGCACTAAAATTGCACCAAGCTCCACTGGACTGGCATTGACAGTTACTTATGTGTCCTTGGCAGAGCTGAAGTAAGCCATGTCCATTGCTGATGTGATACATGCTTGAATTTCCCTGAAGCTGGATTCACATTCTGGAGTCCAGATGAATTCATGCTTGTCCCTCGTTAGCTCTTCGAGCAGGGAACTCACCGTTTAGAAGTTCTTGAGATAGTGGGAGCAATAACTTGCAAGCCCCAGGAATGAGTTAGGGCTGATGTATTTGCTGGACGAGGAGCCCCTTTAAAGGCTACAACCTTGTCTGGGTTGGGGCGCATGCCTTGGTCTGAGATGATGTGCCTGAAGAATTTTAGAGTCCAATTGAAAAATTCACATTTGTCCTTGTTGAGGGTCACAGGGCTGTTTCTAAGGCCATGCAAATCTTGTAAAGCGTATTGTGATGTTCACTGAGGGTCTTCCCAAACAGAAGGATGTCATTGCTGTAATTTAAACAGTTTGGGATATGTTTAAATACTTGATGGATCTCTTCCAGGAAAATGTCAGCCACAAAGATATGCCAAAATGTATCCACTTGCATTGGTACAGTTCCATTTGAGTCACAAACATGGTGATATATTGTGACTCCTGGGCTAGCTCCAGGTGGTGGTAACCCTTTTTAAGGTCTAGTTTTGAGAATACAGTCATTCTGTTAAGGAGGTGAATCATGTCTGATATTCTCGGAGCCTGGTGGCACTCTCTCAGAATGGCAATGTTCAGGCGGCGCATGTCCATGCAGAGGTGGATGGATCCTTCTGCCGATTTCTTCTGGCCGGGTACAATTGGAGAGATCCATGGAGTGGATCCCACTGCTGGTTCAATGATGTTGAGGCCCAGTAGGTGTCTTATTTCCTCCTCCACCTGTTTTTGAATATTGATTGGGATGCCTCTGTAGTGTTGGGCAACCTGAATGATGGCTGGATCAATGTGAAGAGAAACCTTGCAGTTCTCCAGTTTTCCTAGGCCTTTAAAGTGGTTTGGGAATGCTTTGGTGACGTCTCCATCATGGGCAAGATACTTATGGGCCATCATGCAATATAGAATGTGAACAAGTCCCGTGTCAATTTCTGTCTTGAAGCTCAAGAGGCATCCGCTGTTGGCTTCTTTGGAGAGTATGTGCAACTGGATACAACCGTGTGTGATTTGTGGGCACAGATTGTCATGTAAGTCCCCTCGTGTGTGATTTGTGAGCACAGATTGTCATGTAAGTCCCCTTGCACGGCAAGGGCTTGTAGGAGGCATAAGGGAATATGTTCACCATCGAAGGTCTCGTTTTGGCAGGTGTAGGAGCTGATTGCATGTTTCCCCGCTCATGACATACACAGTAGCTCCTGAGTCAATTAGAAACTCTGTCGGGGAGTTGTGAACTTGAAGGGTCAGCATGGGGCTTTCTTCTTTTGCTGTATCCTTCCCCAGTGCCCACATGTATCCCCTTTTTCCTTTGGTTGTCTTGGGAGGATGGCAAGTCACTCCCAGAGTGGGAGCGCACTTCCACGTACCTCACGTTTCGGTGTGGTTTGCAAGTGTCTCTCCTTTCCTGAGACATGTGTGCTCATCAGGTGTGTTTCCTATCACCCTCACTGTCTGCCGTGCAAGATCTTTGATATTCCCGACTTGACTTTGTGTCAACCGGGCAGTGTTTCTGGTATCACCTGCTGCTCCTCAGAGAGGCCTTTTGGCTGACAGGTGAGGGATCGTTCCAGCACACTGCTCTGAAGTGGTCCTCCCCAGCACAGGCTGTGCATATTTGGCCTATGTCTGGGCACATGCCCTCATCTGAAACACGATTTGTTGACGTGGTTGGTGTTGCCGGGCACATTTGGAGTGAGATTCCTAATTGTCTCTTGGTCTCTGGGTGCTGTTGATATCTGGACCCTGCCTAGGCTGACAGCCTGTTGTGACACTGCAGAGGCAGTGCTTGCCATGGCCAGCATTTCATCTAATGACATCTGCTTCTGGAGTAGTTTCCTCTTAAATTTGAGGGATGTAATAACGGGCACATTACAAATGTCCTGTTATTAGCTCCCTCTTTCCCTCGCGGAACCCGGAAAGGATGTCTGGTTTTACCAGACGTCTGTTCTGGGTCCCGCAAAGGCAACCTCGTAATAGGCGCTCCCGTAATGAAGGGTGCCGGTCCCGTACCGGCACCCTTCATTACGGGACCGCCAGGGTCGTAATGAGGCCCATTGTCTTTAATATTAACATTTACTCTTATCTAACCAATACAAGTGCTGCCTCCAAATTATATATTGAAACAGCATGTGCAATGGATCTCTGAAAACAGCCTGCTTTCAGCAGGCACTAAAAATAGGTGGATTGCATAGATATAAATCAGTTTTATGCCAGCAAGAACATCTCATGCTGTCATAAAATGGAGAGATTTTGTAGGTGGAGTAGGAAGATGGAAAAAGAAAAGCATTTCCCTTTTTGTATCCCGACCCTCCTGCTAAACATGAAGAGAATGTTCTGGAGTTGTAAAATAACTGTAAAGACAGGTGTACGCCTTTTATGCCTCATTGCAAAGTTACTTTATTGCTTGGGGGCTCACAAAATGATCTGTTAAGTGATTCTGTTTGAATTCCCATATTCTAAATACATTACATGGCCTGCGGTAGCAGCCATGAAGTTATGGTTAAGTTGCTAAACCCATAGGAAGAGCACTTTTTGGGTGGCTTATAATTTTACTCTCAGAGTGTGGTGAGGTTTGGTCAAGGGGGGGCAAAGTTATAAGGGGGTCCCAAAATGTCTTTTTTCCCATAGACATAATGGGAAAACATTTCTGTTGCGCCTACAGCCCAAACCGCTGGACGGATTTTCACCAAATTTGCAGCAGGAGTGGCGGCTTGGTCCCGAAAGCGTGTAAATCCGTCCAGTAGTTTTTTCTTTTTTTAAACGGCCAAAACATAAGGCAAAAAATTTAGTGATATCTATGTCTGCTACATGGACTCACTTCCCTGTTCGGTCCACAGACTGGCCTCTGATTGGCTGTTCGGTCTGCGGTCTGGCCTCTGATTGGCCAGAAAAATGTGTGGACTTTTGCATAGTCCACGGACATCGAGACGCGGCTGCTGATTGGGTGGTGAGAAAACGTGAAATGTGTTGGTTTTCCTGAAACGCCCGCCATCTTGGATTCGCAGACATTTTTGTGGTCCGCGGACAGCGCGTGGAAACATTATAAAAAAAGCAGCATTGCACTTGTCAACCTTCAAAAACAATCTCTGGGGATGTGGGTGGATGAGGATTGGATTGGATATGGCCATAAGAAGCCAAAAAACGGGTTGTTTCTCCCCCAAAAGTCCACGAACACTCCAGATGTCCTGGGGCAGTCTTGTGGTGTTCGCAGACACTTAAGATGTCCTAGGACATCTGTACCTATTTCTGCTTTACAGGGTTGGGGAAAAGCAGTTTTTGGATGGCTTATAACTTTTGCGTCATTCAATGAAACTGCATATAATTTTGCAATGTTATTCTAGAACTAATCCTGAATGGTTTTGCAAAGTTTTGTTCTGTCAAGAGTGGGCAAAATTAGAGGGAGGGTCCCAAAATATTGTAAAGGCATATAAATGCGGTATAATTTGACGAATCTGCACAACATTTGCCAAAACAATTTTGGATCTAGAAATAAATGGTTTTCTAAAGTTTGGTGGGATTTTCTCAAGAGGTGGCGAAATTAGAAGCGGGTCTCATCATTTTTAGATGGCTTATAACTTTGTTGCTATTTGGCGAATGTAGACAAAAGTTTTGAGAGGGATTATAGACCCAACCTTCAATGTTTGCGTAAAGACTGAATGGATTTTGGCAAAGTTATATGTCTATTGTACGTACATATATTTTGATACTTTTTAAAAAATAAAACATGGGCGGATTTGAAGCAAACTTGTGAGGAGCACTGGCAAGCAAGGACATTAAAGCATGGTTTTGCAAATGTGCCCGTGTTTTATTTTTTTTTGACAAGTGTCATAATGTAGATACAAAAAGTAGCCAGATTGACTGGGTCATGGCATAATGTCATGACGCGGACAATCTGGCTACTGGTCATGACCGCTGGGGACATAAAATGGAGTTAAAGTGGCTATGTCTACCTGGGATCGGCTATGTGGTAAAGTTATTTGAAGGTAGGATAGGTTTGAAAGGGAAAAAAGTGCTTGTGCTAATATGTTCATAGGGTTTTGCAGGCTGCCATGGCAAGGGAAGAGGAGCTGTCTACGGAGCCCCACCTTCTCTTTCCATGTTGGCTGTCTTGGAAAAGGATTTTCCTTCCTACAGTGGGACGTCACGGGCGTCCCAGTATAGGAAGAAAAATCTATGTTTTAGCACCCTGGGTTCCCGCTTTGGGGTGCTAATGGCCTTTATCCCCCATTTCAGGGGCTGCAATGGACGATAATGGTCTGTAGACCTATTTATTTATTTATTTATTTATTTATTTATTTGTTTACTTATAACGCACCAAAGTCCACAGACAGGCTGCGTGGTTACAGTATTTGTTGAGGAAGATGAGGTGGAGGAAGACAGCTTACTACTTGCTGAGAAAGGAACAACCTTTCTGAGAGCATTGCAGTCATTAGATTTGGTGTGGCGGTGCATAGAGGTGGTCCCGTAGGAGTACTGTCCAGGTAGTCTGTGACTGTGTACAAAATTGCACTCAGTGCATTTCACTTTGGTAGCTTTAGCCTTTGGTACACTCCCAACAGTATCAAAGAACTGGCACACCCATGATTCGATCTTGGTCCTAGAAGTAGGCACTTCCTCTACCTCATTTTCTTGGTCCTCTTCATTGACTTTGAAAGTATTGTGCTTTTTTTGTTGTGAAGGTCCTCCAGCTGGTGGTGGTGGTGGCTCTTGGGGAGGAGGGATGGCAAGAACTGATGCCATGTTTAAGATAAATAGCAGTTTTGATAAAATTCTTCCAAGTATGTACTGTGTACTAGAATGGTAATAGATAATGAGTATGAAAAGGTGCAGAAGGTGTGCAAGGGAAATTTTGAAGTTGAAAGTTGCTAGATCAGTAGAAAATGCAGTCCTGAACTGTCTTCGAAGCATGGATCTGATCACAAAGTACAGATGCCTTGGCGAACACGTCACCATGCCACGCGCAAGCGTATGGTCACAAGGCACTGCCAGAAGATCTGCGATTAAGTCAGACGTTCCGGGACATCGACAAATGCAAAATTATTTCAAAAAGTTGAAAAAAGTCTATTGACGTGTTAAAAATGATGCTACAAGGTGGGAGTTTTAAGGTGAAATTTTGTAAATTGGACAAAAATATTGCTTATTGGCTAAATATGATATTAGTAAGTTGTAGGAAAATAGCATGCACTGTAAAAACCCATGAAATTCACTGAAAAAACTTTGTTAAAGGGATATTATAGTTAAGTTGCACTACTAAAAACCTATGAAATTCAATGAAAAATCTTTGTTAAAGGGACATTATGGTTAACTTGCACTAATAAAAACCTATGAAATTCAATGAAAACACTTTGTAACGGGACGTTATGGTTAAGTTGCACTAATAAAAACCTATGAAATTCAATGGAAAGACATTGTTACATTGTTGTTACAGGGATGTTATTGTTATAGGTAAAACCGAAAAACCTCTGAAATTCACCAGTTATGGTGAGCTAAGCAACCATAACATCACAAATGTCATTGATGACATCACTGATGACATCACATATCTGGCTCACTTATTTTGGTTCACTGAAACATTTAGGCCAGATGGTTATATTCACTGACAATCAGAATATTAAAATTCAAAAGGTGCTGTATATCAAAACGTGAACCTTGTCATATGTAAGGTTTGGTCTCAGCTCATGGTGCACATGAATGGGGAAATAGCAGGCCTCAAACACACAATTCATTTGTATACAGGAAGATAAACTTTAATGCTATTAACATTTTTTGATGATGCTGTTTCTTCCTTCCTTACTTTAGTTTCCCTGTATGTGCCTCTGATTTATATGCATTGCGGGTCTTCATATGTATTGTTTGTACTAGCACAAGTGTGTAGTAAGTCTTGAATTGTTTGTTAGCTAGTTATTACATATTTGGCATTACACAATCACCCATTACACCTTGTTTCCAAGATAATAAAAACAACCCCTTGTAGGTAGGGACTTTTCATCAACATTAATTTCAGATGTGATGTCATCAGTGATGTCATCAATGACATTTGTGATGTCATCTTTGATGTCCTGGGTGTTAGTCTTAGCAGTGCACGGCGGTGGTGCGACTTATGGTTGCTTAGCTTACCATAACTGGCAAATTTCTGCGTTTTTTTCGGTTTTACCTATAACCATGAATCCGAGTGATCCGACCGCGGCTGATTTGGCTGCAGTCGGAACGTTCGCATGAGAAAAGTGCGAACTACCAAAATTTTGCACCTTTCTCATGCAAACACACGTACTACGGGGGCTGCAGGGGTTGTCCCCCGCAACCCCCGCTCACTATACTGTGAAGTATAGTGAGGGGGGAGTTGCGGGGGACACCACTGCAGCCCCCGTTTTTTTCCATTTTTTTTTTTTGTTACGGCTGTGCTGCGGGGGTGTCCCTCGCAACACCCCACCCATTATACCACACAGTATAGTGAGCGGGGTGTTGCGGGGGACACCTCCGCAGCCCCCGCAGTCTTTTTTTTAATTATACTTACCTGCAATGCTACCACCAAAGATACAAACTTTTGGTGTTCGAACCTTTGGTGGTAGCATTTTTGGAACTTTTGGTCATTACGACCATTTGCTCGTGGTAAAATCGACCTAAACCATAACCATAACCATAACGTCCCTGTAACAATGTTTTCCATTGAATATCATAGGTTTTTATTAGTGCAACTTAACCATAATGTCCCCTTAACTAAGTATTTTCATTGAATATAAATATAACTAGGAAACAGGAATAATAAACTATGCTGCTGTAAATCTTAATGGACTTTTTTGCTGGGGAGCTCCATTTACTTTACAAGTGCAACATAGTGAATTTCTTGTTGGTCAACCGCCCCTACCCCCTTTTCCCTTTCTTTGGGTATATCAATAGCTCCTTTGATCACGTGCTGAGGTCAATTTGTTTGAAGAAACTCAATTAACAATCTTAATAGTTCAGTCCTACTAGGGGCAAGTTTTAGGATAAGGCTATCCACTTCTGAGCCAGACTACCATCGCTTATATTTCTAGTTCACTCAGAGTAATAGACATACATAACGGAGGACTGGCATCAGGTGGTTTCTTATGTACATTATTTAGAGGTACCTAATATTGAACATCACATAATACATACCTAACCAAAGTAAGCTATGGGCTTCAAGACTCTCATAAATTGTCTAGGTGGGGAATGGAAGATATCTAGGAGTTCAAATAATTTGGACACAAATAGAGGTAGCGTGAACTCTGCTGTGCAGATACCAAATTGCAATATTTCAGTAAAAAAGTTGTAATGTATTATTTAAGAGCAGCTCGGTGTGTTTGGTAGGTGTTGAAGCAACCACAAATACTTTGGGTACTGAATATATTATTTGCACATTCTAATCAACTGAGAACTTGTGATCTTGTATGTAAAGATTCAGATGATTTGAACAACACATATGCAGATATTAAACTCCAGAATTACATTTTGCTCTACAAGTGCATCAGAGAGTTTGGTTGTAAAGCAAAAAGATGTTATTTTCCAGATTACATAACATTATAGATACATAAATGCAACGTACAAAATCATCAGTTTTCAAAAACACATCAAATGAATGCATACATCAGCCAACATATGTTTCATGCACCCATTGCATTATCCAGACTTTATCTGATTGGGGCAGTGGTCAAGATTAATCTGGATCATTCACTCTTGAACATTGTAGTTTTAAACCAATTGACTAGAGAAATATTTCTGTAGCAGATTGTCACTTCTCCTGTTCCTTTATGAAATTAGAGAAAATTGCATCTACTCAATGGCAAAACACCAGTTGGGACATGTTTTGGTAGTTGCAGGTTACTTGGCATCCAATATAAAATATTCAATCTATATGTGATGGTGTATGCCTTCAAAGGCAATGGGGTTTAGGCAATTGATTTCACAGCCTGTGAACAATGAAAGGCAGGATCTTCTGATTCAGGATTCTGAATTATAACA
This sequence comes from Ambystoma mexicanum, assembly GCF_040938575.1. Taxonomy (NCBI): domain Eukaryota; kingdom Metazoa; phylum Chordata; class Amphibia; order Caudata; family Ambystomatidae; genus Ambystoma; species Ambystoma mexicanum. Next base: position 203,277,619 of record NC_090941.1, on the reverse strand, counting down.
TGCAATAGCACAGTAGACACTATTCTGTGATTGTTTACCAATATAGGAGTTGAGATAAACCTGTCTGCAACTCATCAGACAAGTCACATGATTCACTATCTGTTACACTTAGAGAGACTGATCTGTCTTGCTTGACCACATGTAGTACAGTTATCTAGTCTTGAATATTATTGTTTGCAATGCAAGGGGGAATATCTGGCATATTTAGCAAACCTGTATATTCTTTTAGTACCCTGGTGAGAAGTGATAGCCACTGAAGAGGCTGAAAATGTGGGTAGAATCTGGCAAAGTAAGGACTGTGTTCAGTGCCACCCTTTTGCTCCTCCCTCTGGGACACCAATTCCTTTGTATACTGTGCACCACCCTACCCATCTAACCACATCTCCGAAGTCCCAACCCTACTCCGCTCTTACCTGCACACCTCGGTAATACATCCCAGCCTCCAACTCTTCTCCATATCTACAAAACGTCCCTGTCAGCCATTGTCTTTGTGATTTCTTTCTATGGGTATTCAACACCTGCAAGTTGCAAGAGCTGATTTCCCATAGAAAGAAAAAACAGAATAAAAAAGCTATGAGCACCTCAGACAAAGGCGTGGGTGCTAATACAAATCCTCCTAAATTCAGGGGCAGACAAGGGCAGTAATGTCCCTTAATTCTTTGGCAAGGCCCTCACTTCATTTCCTCCTACCTTAGGGTAGGGCTAGCAAGCTGGTACTGCTCTTGTCTACCCCTGAACGTGGTTGTGATTGCAACATTTCTGACTATGAAGTTTAATACAATGACATTCTTCTGCAGATTCCGGATGCAATACATTACTGTAATTCTGGGTATATTGGGGAATTAATTGCTACCATAGGTGGGCTGACCTAGGCCAAGCTAATTGGTTGAGTGATTCACAGGCAATCCACTTGTGCTTATGGTTATGATTTGCCAGTCTAGCCCACCATGACATTTGATTTGAATGCCATTGGAAACTTGAAAACATTTCAAAGTATGTTATGGTTACTGTATTTGTGTGGCAAAAAGGCTTGATGCAGGCCATGCAGCAGTTCACCACACAAACAAGAACACAATTGAGATGGCTGCTAAGTGCATGAGGAAGTTGGGAAAGGATGCTAACAAATGAGTCCATTTCCCATGCATCAGGTGACCGGTGGATGAGGCAATGTAGGGAAAATGTTGCTCCGAATTTCAGCTGGGGCAGAATGTTAGTAAACTCAGACTGACAGCAAGAGGTGTGAGACTCTGGTGAGACTCTGATGTGAATACAGTGTGAGTCAGTGTTGTGCGAGAAAAAAAGTAAAAAGAAAAATGTTAACCTAGCTTTGCATGGTAGCCACACCGTAGCATACTATACCAAACCAAGGTTCACTATGGACTGAATTGCAATGAAGACTAAAAGTTACTGATCATTAATCCCCAACACCCCTAATTTACTAATGTATCCCCACACTAATGTTAAAGGCAGCTCAGTCCATAGCTCATTGGTGCAAAGCGTTGGTGCAGATCAGGGGTACAAATTGCCCCATTGCATGAGATTACAAGCACAGGCCCAACAATGTTGCTTGAAAAATGAACATACAAAATCTGCTTCTTCATGAATATGTGAACTGAGCAATGTGAACAGGCACGTTGCACAAAGTAGCCCCATTGTTTGTGTTCTGCTTCCAGAAGCCAGCAAAGAGAAATGTAACTTTTGAGTATCCATTTTGCTGCCCTGAAGTTCTGTGGCAGGCAAAACACGTGTTTTTGGATGTTTCCTGGAGGTTTGACTATTCAGAGGGTGTGTCTGAGTGACATGTGACATCACAGTCAGAGGCAGGCATTTCTTACACTTTCCCGTAGGCAAACTTACATGTTATGGACAGATCACAGAGAGGGCTTCAAAAGGGATGTGCAGAGAGACGCAGGGGGCTGTCCCGGAGGATCGGGCTGCTTTTGCTGTCTGTGGCTGGCTGGCTCTCTCTCGGAAGAGTTTGTTGAGCTGTTCCTGTCAAGAAGGGGAGAAAAGCAGATAAGAAAGATTTTTTGTGCGAGGACATTGTCCAGGCAGCCTGTTTTGGGAGAAATTCTCAACAGACAAACTGTGAGGGAATCCCAGCCTTGCTGAGTCCGAGTGCACACTGAACCAAGCATTCTTTATTTGAGAACACAGTATAAGTGAGGTGCATGGTATGATTGCTTTGTGAGTGTATTTTATGAGCTACAGGCTCGCAAAGCTTGTTCTACATTTACAAACGTGGGTACATTTTTTATGTGTTTTCTTCACCGTCCAAGTATCAAGCTTCAAATATAATTGAAGGCGTCAAGCTGACAAGACAACTGATACATTTAAAGTTTAGAAATTGCAGTGATGCCATGCCATGTATGTCTGTGCTGCTCCTGTAGAGGGAAGCATACTGACAACCAAATACAAAAGCAAGGATTACCGTAAATTGAAAATGTTCCTGACCCTGATCCACCTACAATTCCTCAGAACAATATACATTTCTGGGTGAAAATATTATTCTGCATAACATGGCAACACCTTAAAAAATATAGTGAACAATTCATGTTAGGAAACAATCTATATATTTAATATACATGGTTAATGGCAGTAAAAGAGAAAACAACCTCATTATACATAGCAAGTGCATCTCTTTATTACAAAAACACTAAGAATAATATGCAAACGTTGACATGTGTGCTTTTCTTAGAATTGTCGTTCCACATACTTAGAGTGAAGTTCTAGTTTGTGTTGTATTTCCTGCTACACATCTTAAGACGTCCTCAATAATTTTGAGATTCTTTATGCCAAACAACCTTGCTTCTTTCTTTTCAGCCAACAGATGTAGTTTTGTCAGGCGATACCTTTGGAACAAACTGACAGTCTTCTGTTATATGAATGTTATCTAATGAAAATCCAAGTTATCTTGAAAAACATGGCTCCCATCATTTTTAGCTACCGGTGTTCTCGGTCGGGAAAAATCATGGTTGTTCATAGTAAAACCACTGCCACCAGCCTTTTCAATAGGAAAGGGTAGCATTTGACTGCTACATGAGTATTTAGACACAAGGGATACTATGTAACCCCTCCAGCATTCCATTGTAGGACGGTGTGTGCTGGGTCTCGGAATTTGGAAAGACTAGTAAAGTCAATTTCACTTTACATTCTCTGGGAAACAGTAGTTTATCCCAGTGAAGGTATTTAAACCTGTGGTAAATCTAAAAGACATCCATGTGTCACTCTACTAAGGGTGCTGTGTGACACACATGATAAAATGATGCCTATGGAGTTATCTAAAACTCCATAATCAAAGAACACAAATGTAAAACACACATAAAAATACATGAAAGAGTGGGAACAAAAGGCTCACAATCTTTCCAGGAAAAAAATCAAGTCCTCAAAAAACCAGCAAAGTTGCAGGGAGTCTCTAAGGTGGGGGGGAATTAGCACATTTATGAGAATTCTCCCTAACACTTGCCCCCCCCCGACTAAGGAACAAGAGGATTTAATCCACCCCTGGATGAATCTCCTTACTCCAGTCGGTCAAATATTCTGGAGAGACCATCAGCATGTTGGTTATTATACCTTGACCTGTGTTCAATGGTAAAATCAAAACCCTGTAGGCTGATTGACCATCTTAACAATTTAGGATGTTCCCCCTTCATCTGTATTAACCATCTCAAGGATTGGTGGTCTGTCGGAATCACAAAAGTTGATCCATACAAGTATGGTCTAAACTTCTTCAGCGACCACACAATGGCAAAACACTCCAGTTCTATGGTTGCCCACCTTGTCTCAGGTTCCTTCAGCATCCTGCTGATGAAGCAGATTGGGTGTTCCTTACCTTTCTCATCCAGCAGACTCAGAAATGGACCTATACCTGTATTGGAAGCTTCTGTTTGCACAATGAAGGTTTGGTTGTAGTCAGAAGCTCTTAAGACTGGAGCTTGACAAAGGGCTTTCATGAGTCCTTCAAAAGCCTTGTTGCACTCCTCATTCCTTCTGATCCTTTTAGAAAATTTGGGTGAGGAGGCCACATTCAAGGGAGAAGCTATGGACCCATAGTTCTCAGTGAAGTTCCTATAATAACCAGAGAGACCTAACAAAGCTCTCACTTGGGTTTGAGTAGCAGGGTTGGCCCATTCTTGTATAGCTTGTACTTTGCTAGGCAATGGCCTTATTTCACCTCCTCCTACCTCATGTTCAAGGTAGACCACTTTGCTCTGACCAATTTGACATTTACTTGCCTTTATGGTCAGATTGGCCTGCTCAAGAGCCTGCAAAACAGGCGCTAATTACGGCACTGTAAATTACGGTGCCGTAATTAGCACCAAGGCGGGTTAGCGCCTTCCATTTTAACGCCTGCTAAAAGCAAGCGCTAAAATGATAATCAGGCTTTAAGGGTTAACGGCACCGTTAAACACTTAACGCCTGGGTTGTAATGAGGCCCATTCTTTCCAAGCAGGGCTTAACACTGCAATGTCATCCAAGTATGCCATGCAGAAGTCCTCCATCCCATTCAGAACTTGATAACCATCCTTTGGAATGTTGCAGGTGCATTCTTTATTCCAAAAGACATTAACTTAAACTGATAGAGGCCTGCTGGGGTTGAAAATGCAGTTTTTCCCTTGGCATGGTCTGTCAGGGCTATTTGCCAATAGCCTGACGTTAGGTCAAATGTACTGAGGTACTTGGCTGAACCAAGTTTGACCACCAGATCATATGTCCTAGGTAAAGTATGGGCATCGGTCTTTGTGACTGCATTTAAAGAAAGCTCTATAGTCCACACAGAATCTCAACTCCTTGGATCCTGCCTTTGGCACTAGTACAACTGGACTAGACCATGGGCTGGTAGAAGGCTCTATTACCCCGAGATCAAGCATCTTGTTGACCTCTTCCTTTATGTGGGTTCTGACATTATCTGACATCCTGTAACCTCTGCTTTTAACAGGTAAACAGTCACCAGTGAGAATATCATGCAGGACCCAAGGGGGTCAAGCTTGGTGATGGTGAAAAGTGGGAGGCAAACTGATTTAACAGAAACGTGCACTCCTGATGTTGTTCCAGTGTCAGATTAGAAGAGAGATTAACTCCTACTATTTTCTCATATAAAGGTTGTCCCCTGAGGAGATCAGGTAGAGGTTCACTCTCTTCCTCCTCTTGAGCGGAAGCTAGAATCAAAGCTCCCACTTCTGGTATGGTGACATAAGCTTTTAGACGGTTGGTGTGAAAGACCCTGGGGGCCTCCTTAGGATTGCCTAACTCCACCAGATAGTTGAGTTCTCCAAGTTTTCCCACAACCTTGAAGGGTCCTATATATTTGTCCTGTAAGGCCCTATGCCTTGTAGGAACCATATCCAAAACTTGCTAGTCTTAAGTAAACTCAACCATGTTGGCCTTCTGGTCATGCCAATGCTTCACCAGAGCCTGACCTGCTTTTAAGTTATCAGATGCTTTTGTCATCATGTGTGTCATGTGTGTCATTCTCCTCCGGAGACCTAACACATAGTCAGTGACTCTCACTGGTTTGGGGGAAGGAGCACTCCCCGACCCCTCCTTAATTAGGGCAAATGGACCTCTAACTGGATGACCATAGAGAAGCTCAACGGCACTAAATCCAGCTCCATCCTGAGGGACTTCTCTATAAGCAAATAGAAGGCATGGCAGTAGAAGGTCCCACTTTCTTCTAAGGGGTTCCTTTAAAACACCTATAATGCTCTTCATAGTACGGTTACACCTCTCTACCAATCCATTTGTCTGTGGATGGTAGGCAGTTGAGAATTTGTAAGGCACTCCACAGTTTTTCCACATGACCTGCATGTAGTGGGACATAAAGATTGATCCCCTGTCAGAGATGACTTCCTTAGAAAAACCTACCCTGATAAAAATACCAAGTAGAGCCTTAGCAACAGCCTGAGCGGTAACAATTCTCATAGGTATGGTTTAAGGATACCTAGTAGCATGGTCTACTACAACCAATATAAATTGATTGCCTGAAGAGGTCGGATGGTCTAAGGGACCAACAATGTCGAATCCTACCCTCTCGAAAGGGACTCCCACAACTTGGAGGGGCACCAAATGTGCCACATTATTGGCTCCACTCTTGCCAGAGATCTGACAAGTATGACAGCTCCTACAGAGTTTATCTACATCCGACCCCAACATAGGCCAGTAAACATACAGAGACAGCCTTTCCTTGGTCTTCTTGAAACTCAAGTGACCAGCCAAAGGAATCTTGTTTGCTAACTGTAGGAACTGGGGTCTTGTCTCTAGAGGCACTACAAGTCTTCTGTAGTCCGCTGATATAGACTCAGTTGGTTCACTGTAGAAGAGGCCATCTTCCCAGTACAACCTACGCTTCCCTGGCTCTTGCCCATCAAAGTGGGAAGCTGCCTGTTGGTGAAGACCCTCAAGAGTAGGACACTCTCTCTGGCTTCTGCTGAAGTCTGCCCTACAGGGGCCACCTTCTGCCAGTGAAGGCGGCAGCTCAGGATGGTCTTTAGGATCCAGATCTCCAACAGCGGCCAGGTCTTCTTCCAGTTCTGAATCATCAGCAGCTGATTCAACCTTTCCTGGTTGGTCCTCACACTCAGCCTCAGCTGGTGCAGCAGTCACAGGTGTGACTGTGGACAGTCCTCTCGGGTGTGTCCTTCTTGGTAACACAGGAGTGCTTTCTAACTTTTTCCTTGAGAGCTTGGGTTTCCCTTTTGTTTCATTCTTCGTTGAAATAGCAGTTAGTGGCTCCTGTGGGTTAGGTGTTATAGATTCTCCTGTAACATCCTCGGGTGAGCCATTTAAGGTACTCTCCCTGTCCCTCCTTGTCTGCTCCTGTTTCCTTTTGCTGGGAGGCCTGGGGGTGCTTGATACAACTCCAAGAGTTTTTAAGTCATTCCCCAACAGTACTCTCCCAGGCATCTCAGTCTGTACACTAACAGGTATCTTGACAGTCATGTTGTTGCACTGGATGAGAGCTGGTAGTCTAGGAAGCATTTGGACAGGGCCTCCATCATGCATAGTGAGGCTTTTGGGTGCCTTAGCAGCATCATCAGCCTTGAAAAAAGATTCATCCACTACAGTAATTCTGGCCCCAGTGTCTCTAATGGCAGAGGTCTCCTGACCATTTACAAGTACACTGTCCTTGTCATATTATTTTGTGTTATCTGGAATCAAGTTATAGACATCTAAATTCTGGTGTTCCCACAGACCCAGGGACACTAAAGAAACACTGGCAGAGACTCCAATGGGGTCTTCACCCAGTACCTAAAAGTTGCCACTTGTCACATGTACTTGTTCCTCTGAGGAGAGGGCTAAGGAGACAGTGTGGACCCCTGAAGGGTTATCCTTGCATTTGGGATCCCCTTTCACATGGTCATAGACCCACAAGCATATCATTTTCCAAATGTTTTGACAAATGGGGGTCTCTGCTGACCTCCCTCTGGTTTGACACCAGAGGTTTCACTAGCCTGATTTGGTTTCCCTTTTTATGTTTGGGGCCCTCTTTTGGATTGGAGGTATTGAAATTCTCTTTGCCATCTTTCTTTTGCTGCTTCCCATCATCCTTCTTCTGGGTTGCCCCAGAATCCTTGTGAGTGGCTCTGTTGGCAACCCACAAGTCAACAGCCTTTGCTAACTTCTTTGGATCAATTTCCTTAGAGACATATAGACCTTTACCCCCTTTAGCTCTGGCAAGTGGAGTCAGGTGGGGAAATCAGGTAGGGGCCAAATGGGTAAAAGCATGGCATTCAAAACACTTACATCAGTCACTCAGAACTAACACTCCTATCACTTAGGAATTTGCACAACTGTTTCCTGGTTTTACATCACTTCCTGCCACTCCAATATGAACATTGTGGAACATCCTGGCATCCTGGAAGTTACAGTGCATTCCAGTTCTTGGGCATGGCTGCCTTTAAAAGCCACGCCCGGAGATCAGTCCGTGCTTCATGGACTTCCTGTAAGCTTGAGAGCAAACGCTCATCGCCGCTTGGTTTTCAATCTCCAGTTTTTCCCAATCCGGCTTCTTCCGGCGACTGGAGTCAGCGCTCGCATCATCTGTCCTGCAACGAGAAGAAGAAGAGAGAGAAAGCAGTTAGTGGACAGTGAGTTTCATGCGCCTGAAAATCTCTACGCAGCATGCTTTAAGGCAGAACTGTAAAATTTACCTCCCGCACCGCATGAAGCAGGAACCAGCTGTTCCTCATTTCTCGCACACCTTACACCCGACTCGGGTGCCCTGCAATGAAAGAGAAAAGCCTTTAGAACTCTTCCGCCCTCTCAGCTCACCGCTATTGCTGCAGTCAAGTACTGTGAACTGGCACGCAAATCAGTAAGCGCCACAACCGATCAGGAACATTATATTTGAATAACCCCAGTGAGGTAACGGGGCAGTCACTCAGAACTAACACTCCTATCACTTAGGAATTTGCACAACTGTTTCCTGGTTTTACATCACTTCCTGCCACTCCAGTATGAACATTGTGGAACATCCTGGCATCCTGGAAGTTACAGTGCATTCCAGTTCTTGGGCATGGCTGCCTTTAAAAGCCACACCCGGAGATCAGTCCGTGCTTCATGGACTTCCTGTAAGCTTGAGAGCAAACGCTTATCGCCGCTTGGTTTTCAATCTCCAGTTTTTCCCAATCCGGCTTCTTCCGGCGACTGGAGTCAGCGCTCGCATCATCTGTCCTGCAACGAGAAGAAGAAGAGAGAGAAAGCAGTTAGTGGACAGTGAGTTTCATGCGCCTGAAAATCTCTACGCAGCATGCTTTAAGGCAGAACTGTAAAATTTACCTCCCGCACCGCATGAAGCAGGAACCAGCTGTTCCTCATTTCTCGCACACCTTACACCCGACTCGGGTGCCCTGCAATGAAAGAGAAAAGCCTTTAGAACTCTTCCGCCCTCTCAGCTCACCGCTATTGCTGCAGTCAAGTACTGTGAACTGGCACGCAAATCAGTAAGCGCCACAACCGATCAGGAACATTATATTTGAATAACCCCAGTGAGGTAACTGGGCAGTCACGGACTTGGTGACTCTACTTACCTAAACTTACCTGAAAACTTACCTGAACTGAAAATCTCAGTGCAGTAACTCGGTAACACAAACTTGTGGAACTAAAGCAGCGAACTGCTGAAGGCAGATCTCAAGGACAGCAACTCAGGAGTATCTCCCAAGAAATAGCGCCCCTGCATTAGCAGGATTGAGTGCGCACCAAACTAAACATACAGGTGAGACATGCACTGTAGTGAATTAGGTATCTAAGCACCTTGGGAGGGAGAAGGAGGGTAGGCTATCCCTTTAATTCAACCCTAACTATTCACTCTTTTTTCAGGCCAGACTTCCCACTAACTTGAGGGGTGGTGTAGAACCAGAGAAGGGACTGCAAGACTTCATTACTTCTGCAGAGACTCAGGTAAGCGTGACAAAAAGTCAAGGACTCAACTGATTTCCTGTGAAACCCTGAATCCCATAGTTATATTCCAAACCAGCCAACCAATCTAAAATATGAAGTCTCACCTCATACATACCCACGGCTTCTTTAGGCATGCAAGGCGTTTTAGGATTGGAAGACATAGAAGACTCTGGGAGAGAACCATTTTCAGGAGACAATTTCTTCATTTCGAGTTCATGATTCAATTCCATTTCTCTGAGCCTGAGTTCTTTGTGTTTGTTTTCAGTTTGCATTTAGAGCCTTTTAATTTCTAACTCAAGTCTCATCCTTTCAAGTGAGACAAATTATGGACTCAGTACTGGACCTGGTAGGGTCCGTGTGGTTATAGCCTGAGGACCTAAAGCAAGTAGAGGTGCAGTGGGGCTCACATCCTGAGACTCCTCTGACTCTCCTAACTCATCAATAACATCTGAGCCTGGCTCTGAAACATTATCATCCTCATCAATATTATCCATATTTGCTGAGGTGATAGGGGTTATAGCTCTACCTCCCAGTCTTTGATGATTCAACAATTTCTCAATCAATTCATTTTCCTTGCCCTTAACAGAGAAAGATCTGACTTTACACATATCTTTCAGTTTATCTGCTGTTAGAATGATCAGGGCTTCTTGTTTGAAGTTATCCATATTTGGCATTATAAAACAATTACTTTTCTAGTGATGCTTAGCCTTGTGAAGGTTATTTGAACAAAAGTAAGAGCAGCACTCTCAATGTAACAACTATACTTTATCCTCACCGCTATACACCTGTGTTAGGCAGAATTGCAGGCAGTACCCGCTGGGACCACTACACACAATTAGGACTACAGATGTTAGCCAAACCAACCTTTGGTATATTCTGTACCAGAGGTGTTACTGGGGGGGGGGTCTATAGCCCCGGGTCTTTTAGTTGTAGCCCTGCATAGAAGCTCAGGGGTTACAACCAAAAAGGCTAGCCAGCTGCCAGTCCCCATAGATCCAAAACTAGCATAGACCCAGACCTTTTCTAGACCTAGCAACACCAATAGTCTGTACCACACAGTTTTTGGTAGCGAGCTGAGCAGCCAGGCTTATCTCACGAGCGAATGTGAGCAGTACAAGTAGTTACACATAGGACTGTCAATCACAGTGGTTCAAGTAGACACTTATACTCAAGATTCTTGGTAAAAACACTTAGTAATTTATCACTCAACCATTTAAAAACATTTCACTAGCAGAAGACAACTTATTATTATAAACCCATATAATTCAATACGAAATTCTAAGGTTTTGAGACAGTTTGAGCGCCCCTGAAATAGGAGCCAAATGGCAATTTAGTTACTTAGAAAGGAGCAAAAGGCACAAGGTAAGTAAAATAGATCACATATACTTTTTAGACAGTGCAAATAGTTTCAGTTCACCATAAGAGTTCAATTCAAGTCAATGGGCCAGGCCAAAGTCAATGGGCTAGTTCTGGATAGGAAAGAGCAGTTCTGGCATGAAACAGTAAAGTCTTTGCGAAAGTTCTTAGAAGTAGTTTAGGCGAAAAAGAATCATTATGTCGGGTCACAAGCTGATTAGGCCTGCAAGTAGGGAAAGTTTCACGAACTTTCACCGCGAGAGTGGCGTTCTCTCAATCGGGTTGGCACAGTACCTTTGTATGAAGAAAGAAATGTTGCTGAAGTCATGGTTCCTGGCAGGGCCTGCAGATATCGCTGTTCCTGAGCCTCAGTCGTGGGGACAATATGGAGGACGTTGGGGGACTCCTGCACTGCAAGGGATCATCGAAGCAAACAAGATGGAGTCACTTCAGTTTCCAGAAGCTGTAGCTTCAAGGACACAAACTGGTATCCCTCTCCCTGGTTAATCCTAACCAGCCTTGAGAATGGTATACAGGTTTCTTATGATTTGATTGGTCCCACCATCTCAAAGGAAGAAGCCGTACTTGAAGGAGGTTTTCTGTCGAATGGAGTTTGGCAATTAGGACCTGCAGCAGGGCTTCACTGGGCAAACCAACGGTACAGCAGTTGCAGCAGCCGTCCTATTCCAGCTCGTCTTCAGTTCCTTCCTTCCAGTGATCGACTCTTCTTTCCAGTCCTAGAGACTCTCCTTTTAAACAGTTTTCTCCCTTTCATTCCAGCCTAGCTGTATCTCCCTTGCCGGACAGTCAGCCAGCCAATCACACCAGAGTGCATTTGGGTCTCCTAGGAGACTAAGCAGAGGGAGTTTTGGGCACCTCCCTCACTTCCTGCCCACCCCAGGCACTCAGACGCCAGAGGCGGTCTTCAGTCCTGAAGCCCACCAAAGGCACACAAACAAAGGGGCCAAACCTGTTTGGTGCACAGAGACAAACACCAGAAGGACTTTTCCAAAAATAAATGGTGAAAAAAGAAGACCGGGACCTGTTTAAACAAAAAGGGGCTTAAGGCGCTATCTTGAAAAACATGGCTTCCATGATTTTTAGCTACCGGTGTTCGCGGTCAGGAAAAATCATAGTAGTTTGTTGTACAACCACTGCCACCAGCCTTTTTAATAGGAAAGGGTAGCATTTGACTGCTACATGAGTATTTAGACACAGGGGATACTATGTAACCCCTCCAGCACACCATTGTAGGATTGTGTGTGCTGGGTCTCAGAATTTAGAAAGACTAATGAAGTCAATTTCACTTAACATTCTCTGGGAAACAGTAGTTTATCCCAGAGAAGGTATTTAAACCTGTGGGAAGTGCAACAGACACCCCTGTATCACTGCACTTAGGGTGCTGTGTGACACACATGACAAGATGATGCCTATGGAGTTATCTAAAATTCCATAATCAAAGAAAACAAATGTAAAACACACATCAAAATACATGAAAGAGTGGGAAAAAAGGCTCACACTCTTCCCAGGGAAAATAAAATCAAGTACTCAAAAATCCAACAAAGTTGCTGTGGGTCTCTAAGGTGAAGGGAATTAGCACATTTATGAGAATTCTCCTTAACAATTATGTTTTATTTAAAATTATAAATCAATAAATTATATATGGGCCGCCTGTTAACAGATAATAAAACACAATCTAACAACAGTTTTCTCACTTGCCTTTGCTTCAAAATCTAATATCTAACTTAATTTGGTTAATTACACCAACACCCATTCATATGTTTAATCAAGCACAAAGGACCATTGTAGACAAAAATAGGATCTTCTAATATTCGTGGATGTTCAAAACTAAAAATTTCATTCTATGTTTTAAAGGACACATAACTCAGAAGAAAATCTTCAGTAATATGGGCAATATAGTGATACTGTGCACTGTGGTGAATCGTGGTTCTGCGATCCACACAAGAGCGCTAACCGGGACACCCTGGCAGCGGTAGTGATGCTAAACACTACACCCAGATGGCGGAAGCAGTGTCGAAGCTCACAACGCATGGAGGAACAGATGGGCATCCACCCCTTGGCTAGTCTGTGCCGAACTCTGCTCTTCCACCCTTTTGCTGGAGTATGAGCCACCGATATAGTGCAAGGTTTGGTAAGTGCTATGCGGCCAGGAGGCGCGTTGGGCGAAAGGTGCAATTCTCCAGTGCGGAGGGTGTGCCGAGGCAAGTGCTGAGGAAGACAGATGCTGGGGAGATTAGGTGTGAATAGTCAGAGGCCCAGAGAATGCTTAATGGTCCAAGACACTAATCACAGTAACTGTGGGATTGACAGAGGAAGGAAGTAGGGAAAGAGGAGGAAAAGAGGAGAGTCTTGAGGTGCTTTAGGAACATCAGGGATCCAGCTGAGGAAAGTGAGCAGCCTCCTGCTCTTTGTTTAGCAAAATGTGTTACATACAGAGAGTTGGCGAGAGAAGAGTATAGAGGTCTAGAAGGAGAGAATTTGGTAAGAAAGAGTTGCAGATAGTATGGTCCCCGGACACAGAGAGCCTTGCGGATGAGGCAGAGCGATTTGAATATAATCTCTGCAGCAACTGGGAGCCAATGGCGGCTTTTTAGGGCAGGAGAGATTCGATTCCTGGGCTTAAGCTCAATAATAAGTCTCTCTGCTCATTTCTGGATTAGCTAAAGGGGTCCCAGAGTGGATGGAGGTAGATTGAGGAGGAGGATGTTGCACTAGTCAAGCCTAGAGAGAACCAGGGCTCAGGAAACATTAGCTTCTGGGGGAAAGTGAGAAATGGGAGAATTCCTTTGAGAAGGAATAGTTGGAAGTAGGACTTCATGGCAATGTCCAGCGTGTGAGGGAGGATGGATAAAGAGGAGTCAAAGATGACTCAAAGGCTTCTGTTCAGGAGAAAGCCCAAGGTGGGAGGCCAGAGAGAAGCAAAGAAGGAGGGAGCACACGTCCCAATCGGAAGTATCTCAGTTTCACTGGCATTGAGACAGAGATCATTGGAAGATCATCAGGCTTTGATGGAAGACAGGCAGTCAAGGTTGAAGAAGGTGCAAGCGAGTCAGCAGGAAGTCTGAAGAGTTGAGTGACGTCTGTATAACACTGGAAGTTGGGGGAGAAGGAGGAGTTGCGGCATGCCTGCTGAGCAAGGTAGATGTTAAAGAGCCAGGGGGAGAGGATAGATCCCTGGGGGACACCAAAGGTGGAGAATGAAGTCGGAGAGGAAAAGGTGCCCAGGATAACATGAGAAGAGCTGTCAGTTTTGAAGGAAGTCAGCCATTCTAGTGCCTGCTCCAAGATACCATGGGTATTGTGGAGCCTTTGTATGAGGATGGAATGGTTGACAGTGTCAAAGGCAGAAGAGAGATCAAGTAGAATGAGGACAGCAGGGGAGTTGTAGTGCAGGGATGCCAGAAGTTCCTCTCAAATGTTCAGAAGAAGAGTTTCCATGTCTCTGGATGTCTCTGATGCTCAGAATACAGATTGATGATCGAGGAGACCACCAACAAGTTCAGTGTACGGGTTGAGTTGGGGCAAGGCCAGTTTCTCCAGCAGTTTCCCCAAGAAGGAGTTGATTGAAATAGGGTAGTAGTTGGATGGACAGGTAGGGTTTGCTGATGGCTTTTTCGTTATTGGGCACACAGGGGAGTGACTGAGGGAGGAGGGGAAAGAGCCAGTTGTGAAAGAGTAGTTTCAGAAATCAGTGAGTGCGGGGGCAAGAGACCAATATTGTCCTTGAAAATTCTGGACAAGCAGGGGGAACCTGTTTGGAAAAAGCCTTCATATAGCAGACCACTCTGGTAATTTCTTCAGGTGTGACAGGGGTGAAGGAAGAGAAGGCGGAAGGAGGAGGGGGAGTAGCCAAGGGAGGCAAGGGGATGAGGGATGGGTTAGGTGGGTGAGTAACAAGGGTGTTCAGGAAATTCTGTGTTTCAGTGGCAAAGTGTGTGGCTAGGGCATAGGGTCTGGGAAGGAAGAGGGGAGGAAGAGAATGCAGAAGGGTTGTCCAGCTCCATGCAGATTTTGAAAAGTTCAGCCGTGTTATTGGATGTACCCGATACCCGTGTCTGAATGTGGGACCTTTTCTTGGCATGGATTGCGAGTCTGTATTGCCTTTAGAGCAGGCGTCAGGCCAAATTGTCAGAGGGTGAACCTGAGGTTTGCAAATTACATTCCGCTGCTCTGCGCTTTCTTTTAAGGCCTGCAAGTTTGGAGTCATACCAGGTTTTATGCATAGCGGCAGGTTTCAGGTGGATCCTCATGACTGCGGCAAGGGGGTCAAGGGTATTAGAGATTGCTGAGTGAAGATTGCTGAGAGCAGATTCTGTGGTGGAGTCTGAGGTAGGGGGTAGGGGGAATTAAGCTAGTGGCATAAGCAGCGGCTGACACTCATTTCATTGGGCACATGTTCGAGAATAGGGTTGGCAGGGCTTTGTGGGTGCACTAGGAGGGCCGAAGGGACCAAGGTGGGAAGAGAGGAGAGCATGGTCTGACCAGAAGTGAGGGGTGACCAGAGGGGTAGAGAGCAAGAGGTCAGAGTGGATGATTGCGTCCAGGTAGTGCGCTGCTGAGTGGGTTGGACTGGAGGGGAGGATGGAGAGGGTGGGAGGTGCAGAGGTCAATTTACAAAGTGGTTGCTGAGGCAGTGGCATCCAATTATATGTTGAAGTCACCCAAGAGGAGGAGGTTGGAAGTAGATTACAGAAAGGAGGAGAAGAAATCAGCCCTTTCAGAGAGGAACAGGGTGGTGGCACCTGGAGGCTGGTAGATGGTAGCAATGGTCAGAGTGGAAGAGGGAGAGATGACCAACTTGCAGACCAGGCTCTTGAAGGAAGTATAGAGTTGGGCGGGTACGATGGAAGAAGGAACCCACTCAGGATAGACTAAGACGGCCCCACCACCAGCACAGTGTGGTTGAGGCTTGGAAATGATCTTGAAGCCGACAGGGAAGAGACAGACAAAAGCACTGACTGAGCTGGCATTGAACCAAGTCTCAGTGAGAGTGAGAACGTTGAGGTCAGTGTCTTCAAGAAGGAGACAGATCAGCAGAGTGTTTGTTGGGTGCTAAGAGTTGCCAGGTGGAGGTGATATCTGCCTTTCAAGGTTTTCTGAGGAGAAGTGCAGGTGCGTGGTACTTCGGTCAGGGGAGGAGGGAGAGTGAGAGTGGTGAGGGGAGAGGCAGAGATGTAAGGATGTTAATGAGGGAAGGTAGGATCCAATCAAAGAGAAGGAGGTTGTGTTGAGGACCCTGAACCAGGATAGTGCTAGTGTGATAGACATTAATGATGCAGTGTGATGATGAGAAGCCAGCCAAGAGGACGTCTCTCTTTTTCCAACCTGTAATGAGAGAGGAAGTGAAATGGAAGAGAGTAGAGATGAGATGAGGAAATCAAAGATCTGGAGAGGGGACAGAAAATAGGATGTCTGTGAAGACCTCTCTGGAGGTAGCGCTGACGTAGGAGATAGAGTAGCAATTAGAGATGATAGGAGAGATGGTCAGTGCCATTAGGGTGATCGAGGGAAGTTGAAAGGAGAAGGTTGACTGAACTGCAGTTCTGACCTAATCTCACAGGTGGCCTAGCAGTAGCAAAGAACAAAATGCAGTTACAGTGCAGGATGAAAGGCCACAAATGTAGTGAATCAGGATGTAAATACACACAGCTAATAGCGAAATTCAATGAAAGGCCACACGTGTAGTGAATCGAGATGTAAATACACAGCTGAAAGCAAATTTCAATAAAAAAGGCTACAAATGCAGTTAATCTGGAGGGAGCAAGCTGTAAAAACACACAGCTAAAAATGATTTTTATGAAAGGGTTCAGGATGTAAATGCACACAGCTAAAATCGATTTTCATGAAAGGGTGCAGGATGTAAATACACACAGCTAAAAAGGATTTTCATGAAAGGGAGCAGGATGTAAATACACATAGCTAAAAACGATTTTCATGAAAGGATGCAGGGTGGAAATACACACAGCCAAAATGATTTTCATGAACCAGTTAGGTTGTAAATAAATACAGCTAAAAACGATTTTGAGCAGAGCACACACAAGAAAGAGAAGAGAAAGGAGAAGAGTGTAAGCAAAGTGAGATGTACAAAGATATAGATTAGGCTGCTAGAGGAGGACGCAAAGTTCAACCAGCACTCAGTGGATGCTAAAATGTTCGTAGGGGCACTGAGGCCCGATTTCATTGGAGAGCAGGATGTACCCAGCAGGCAGCAATATAGTTTGTGGTAGTGAAAGCGTGGGTGCCCTCACCAGCCCGGATAGTCTTAGCCTGTCCAGGCCAGGGGGGCCTTAGCAGTGGGCCTTTGCTGGAGGGCCTGGCTTCCGCCTGCCGGCGCCTCTCATTGGATGTTGTAGTGAGAGGAAGCCAATCATGATGAGGGCAGCTACAATGCAGGAAAAGGCTCCAGGTCCATGAGGGGGCGGCTATCTTGAAGGAAATGAAGGTAGGGACTGTAGGAGTGGCTTCCACAGAGGCGCAGAGGCAGGGAATCAGAGCCTATTTTTGATGCCCATATGTAGACAGGCACTGTGGTGCAGCAGGAGGCCATACAGGTATGGCTGGACTACATGAGCAAGCACATTTAACTCCTTTCTGTGGGTTAATTTACTGCGGAGGAAGTGAAATTCAATAAGAAGGCCCAAGATGATAAGGAAGAGGAGGTCTTTCTGGAGGACTGTCAATTAGTAGCACGATAGAAGGTGGTGGACCTACATGAGGGGATAAGATAAAGGAGAGTGATGAAGAGTTAGTGGTAGAGGAGACATGTGTTGTGCCGGCCATTGGAGAAGGGGCCACTGAGAAAACACGTCTACCCCTGCACCCAGCTGATATGGATCTGGGTGCATGAATTATTTCACCTGCTACCAGTAAATACATTCAAGGGGGAGGAAGGGGATGTATTTTGCAGGGTGGAGGGCTCTTGGAAGAAAGTAAGGTGTGGCAGATGGGGAAGGGTTGTGCCCTTTGGGCCAAAAGCCATGCAAACCACATTCACCAGTGACACAATTTAATTGACTGTGCAAATGTGTCCCCTGCCTCCACAGATGAAACTAGTGACCCAGTTGCCAGCACCACTCCTCCCAATGGTGGTGAGGATGAGGGTGCTAGTATGTCCAAGAACCATGGTGCAGCAGGGTGTCATCAGGCACAACTTTCCAAGAAGCAGCATAAAAACCCAGCACCTGCCCAAAATTCCCAATCAGCCACCACCAACTATAGCCAGAAGCAGTCCCCTCTTAAGTACACCACCCCAATAAGTTGTTGGGAGCAGCATGCAGCTATCAGTGACCACGTTTGAGTAGAATCTCTTGGACTGTGAAATGAGGCATGCAGGCACACATTTCTCTACATGCCACATGCTTGTAAGCTCAGAAAATTGGGACTTCATGGTGGTTGCAGCTAACAATACAAGGCAAATGTAGATGTCCAACTCATATATCAGGTAGTTCTATGCGCAGGGAGGAAGGAAGGAGGCAATCTTGTGAGATGGAATGGTCTCAGAGAGCTTGTAAAGATAAGTGCATTGCAGCACTTTATTGGGGGACCAGTGAACTTTAAGGGGTGGCTGTGCTTTGTGGGAGAGACAGTACACTGTAGATAAAGGATGGCTTGGATCTATGATAGTCCTGAATTGTAAGTGTTAGTAGCACACTGCAAGATACCATGCAAACTTTAAGGGGGATCTGTGCTCTGTTGGAGAGCCGGACAAATGTAAGACCTGGCTTCCCTCTGTGACAAAGCCAGCATATTTAAGGAGTTGCAATACCATAATAATCAGACCTGCTGGGAGCAATGGCCCCTGAAGGCATATTTTTAGTCCAGCGGTCCAGAAAGGGTACCGGTACGCTGTTACCGGCACCCTTATTTCTGGACCGCCAGACTTTGAATGAGGCCCAATGACTGGTATAACACCATCCTTTCTGAATGTCTGCTATGTCTTCCCTCAAAACATAATGTAAGTATGAATCTCACGTAAGATGCACTCTGTGATTACCTGCCCTTCATGCTCCTCCTCCCAGGTACTAAATGTCTGGTCCACTCACTTCAGATACCAACACAGGATAGAGTATCTTCTTGAATTTGTTCTATCTCCTCCCACAAAAAGTTTACATATATGAGTCTCCAAAAGCTGTTCTCAGGAACTCTGAGCTCCTCCTGTTCCTCCTACCAAGTGCCACCAGATGGTATGTCTTGTCAACTCACTTCAAGAGACATACAATGATTTGAGAATCACCCACTCTGAAAATCTGTTCTACCTCCTCCCATAACCATCATGCAAGAATGAATGTTGCACAAGCTACACTTAGGGATGTTATGTTCCTCCATAGTGTGACGTACAAGCTGGACATATTTTCTTTTTCTCAATTTATTTGTGTCACTCATAGTCACTTAGACACATAATGCATGCCTCCAAACACCCTTGAAATGCCCTCCATACTAGACGTGTGACACAAAATCAAGAGTAATGTGCACGTGTCTCTTGTGGTCACCCAATCTGTTCTCAGTCCCAGGGATTCCTTTTCATTAATCTCACACCATAAGACACATGAGTTGTTTACCCACTTCAAATAACTGAATGGGTCACACAACACTGTGTAAGCAAACCCCACCCTAAATCTGACTCCCTGACAGTCCCCAGTCACTCAGCCAGTCCCTACCCACCATCCTACTCAACTACTCTAAATCCACTCCAGTTTATCAACCCTTCTGTGCATTTGCTATGCCTACCTCGAGAAATGACATCCTGCCTCTCTGAAAGCTTGGTAAGACTGAAAACAATCTCCAACCACATTAAACCCATCTTAAACATGACCATTACCTCATTGAAACTTGGAGGATTTGAGATTCTGGCAGAACAGTTCTTCCCAGCTTGGGGATAATGCAGCTCCATTCTCATAGCTAGATACCATTTGGACTTCAAACAATCTTCTGGCAACTCAGTTAGTCTATGTTTAAATTGTTAATCACCAAGTGTACAACACTCTCCCTCATGTCGCACAGGTTGATGAGCATGCACACTGTAGCCATTATGATGGGGCAACTATTCACCATCCAAACTTTGGAGCAGAATGGGAGGAGAAGAATTCTATTTTAACTGGAACGCTTACCTGCTTTCATCTTGTTTTAAACATCACTGCGAGCTTGCTGTAGCACTTGCTGTTGAATCCCCTGCTTCCTGGAGGAGGCGGGATCATCCGCATCACGTGACTGATCACGTGGCTTTGGCCGTGCATAAATTGCAACTCGAGCAGGCTGAGCGGCGTGTACTGTGCTGAGGAGAAGAATTCTATTTTAACTGGAACGTTTACCTGCTTTCATCTTGTTTTAAACAGCACTGCAAGCTTGCTGTAGCTCTTGCTGTTGAATCCCCTGCTTCCTGGAGGAGGTGGGATCATCCACATCACATGACTGATCACGTGACTTTGGCCGTGCATAAATTGCAACTCGAGCAGGCTGAGCGGCGTGTACTGTGCTGAGGAGAGGAATTCTATTTTAACTGGAACGCTTACCTGCTCTCATCTAGTTTTAAACAGCACTGCAAGCTTGTTGTAGCTCTTGCTGTTGCATCCCCTGCTTCCTGGAGGAGGCAGGATCATCCGCATCACGTGACTGATCATGTGACTTTGGCCGTGCATAAATTGCAACTTGAGCAGGCTGAGCGGCGTGGACTGTGCTGAGGAGAAGAATTCTATTTTAACTGGAACGCTTACATGCTTTCATCTTGTTTAAAACAGCACTGCGAGCTTGCTGTAGCTCTTGCTGTTGAATCCCCTGCTTCCTGGAGGAGGCGGGATCATCCGCATCACATGACTGATCACGTGACTTTGGCCGTGCATAAATTGCAACTCGAGCAGGCTGAGCGGCGTGTACTGTGCTGAGGAGAAGAATTCTATTTTAACTGGAACGCTTACCTGCTTTCATCTTGTTTTAAACAGCACTGCGAGCTTGCTGTAGCTCTTGCTGTTGAATCCCCTACTTCCTGGAGGAGGCGGGATCATCCGCATCACATGACTGATCACGTGACTTTGGCCGTGCATAAATTACAACCCGAGCCACCCTTGCAGCGTCGTTAAGCCCTTTGGAGGCAAGGCCACTGGCTGTTGTGCGGCTGTTAGGCGCTGGTAGCGCGTGCACTTCGGCGTTCACAGTAAGAAGAGAAAGCTGTGGACCCCCATTCAGCGCGTTGTCATGACGCCTTATATTACATAAGTCGGTAATGTACAGCTGTATGTAATTTGACACTCTCAGTAACCCATATTAGCTCTATTGGGAGTTTCGTGTGATCAGGATTAGCGAACAGCGGGAGACTGCGGGGCTAGACCCTTTCATCCCAGTCGCTTCTTGGCCACATACAATGAGTTGTTGTTGATCACTTGCATTGCGCCTGCAAGTCAGGATATCTGTCGCAGTGTGAGGGTATTAGTCCAAGCAGAGTCGTCCCCATTGTGTGAAGGTTGCTGAGGAGCCGAAGTAACAGGTGTGGTTCCTCTGTGTCTCCCCGTGTTCTTTGATCAAAAAAAGAGCAAATCTGGTTTGGCTGTTATGCTGACTAGATCTACGACCTTAGGCATGTCTCTGAAAGATCATTCTCTGTTGCTTACAGCTATCCGCAATGATACAGCCTTGCCAGTCCAGTGTGAGTGTGTGACTCCGACACGAGGACCAGCTAAAAAAGGCGCAATGGTGAATGGGGACATTCAAATGTTTTGCAGCAGTTCACTATCAGCCCACAGAGCAAAGCGGGCTGTGGCCAGTGTTCAGGTACAGATAACTGGGGGTGTTTGTAGTGTGGAACTTTCAAATGCAAGGCCTGCACTAGGCACTGCCGGCCTAACATTAGGTACAACTCCTTTCTTATTACTGGCTACTGCACAACAAAACTTCTGCCCACATGATTCATCTATCTCTGATACAGCTTTGTTAGACTCACTAACTCAAGGATTGACTCTTCCCACTGCCATACCAAGTTTACCACAAACGGCAGGGGATGCTGCCATTATTGACTTGGATATGAATGGTTCAGCATTCTCTGACAAATGTATGTCGGACAATCTGTCTAGCACACCTTTGATGTTTACAGACTCATCCCAAAGCTTTGATGATGAGTCAACTACATTGAACGCGTCAGTGAGAGCTAGACCAGGTGTGTGCACCCTGGGCACAAACACTTCCACTTACCCAGAGATGCACTCACGTGGGACTAACACTTGTGTGGATTTGAATGCTCTGACCCTGCTTCAGTCCAACATCTCTCTACAAGCATTGAATTTGGCTGTCCAATCATTAAGAGATTTGTTATGTTCCTTAAATCAGAAAGTCAGCAACAAGGATATGAGATCAATGAGTTAAGGGCTATGTCAGATGGGAGGGGGAAAGTATCTTTGTGTTCAATAGCCACACAAAAACACTTAGTGGTTCCCCAACGGACGGTGCCACACTTGTCGGGAGGCACACCCCTTAATCAGGCATACAGGAGTAGTTTACCCTGTTTTGAATCTGTTGTACATGAAATACCTGCTGTGCCGGTAATTGAAGAACTGAATCCACCTTTGATGTGTAATTCGCTACCTGAGTGCTCTTCCATCGAAGCTTACTCCTACTCAAAAGGTGTATTCAATTTTTAATTGTGCCAATGACAAAGGGATTAATGTGAGAATGGGGGATGAGGATCCAAAAAAGAAAGCAATGTAATTGAAAAGAAGGCATGGATAAAATTATCAAAAAATCAACCGACTCCCAAAAGCATTGGGAGAGCTACTGCTAAACGCTTCATGAAATCCATTTCGACTCCGATATTTGCAAATAGAAAACCATGTGTAAATGTTTCTGACGCAATTAAAAAGAAATATATGATGATGAATCGAGATAAGCCCATTGAGGCCCTTAGCATATGGGTGGTGGATGAGTATCCCCCTTTAGATGCCTTGATGAAAGAGGTTGCACAGCTGAAGTGTCAGGTCGGCGCCTCTAGATCACTGTTGATGACTACAACCAGTCAGCAGAACGCAAGTGACACCATTATCACATCCTGTACAGAGGAGATAATGCGACATAGAGCTGAAATAAGGAAGGCAGTGGATGCGTATATGCAGGTCAGCATCTTCCCCCTTCATTAGTGGGAGCACCTGTTGTAGTGCAGTGCTTGTCGAACAAGGGTTCCAATACATTAGAGAATGGTGTGAAGAAGTTCACAATCAATGATGATATAAGTAGAAATGGAAGCACTGATTTAGTAGCCCCCACTTTGAGCACAACCCTGGTTGCTATTGATAACAATTACCCGACCATAAGCAACTCCACGGCTTGTGTGAAACCGACAACACCATTCCACATGAACAATCCAGGTGACCTATCAAATATAGTGCTATCACTCGTTAAAAATGCATTAGGTAACTTGGGTTTGAACATGAATGGCAAGGAATCTGTTCCCGCCGGCTCATTTGTAGGAAAACAAGAGAAAAAGAGTGATTCAAAAAGTAAAATTCGACCGGCACTATGCTCCTTGATCCTCAAATGTAGACCGGCTCCTTGTACCCAGTATGATTTAAATCGAAGAGCCGTTTTGGCAATTTTTTCAGATGTACAACCACTGCAGGACATCGTATCAGCTGATCTAACTCTGGTAGAATTTGTATCAAATTTGAACTTAAATGCTGTTCACATTTGGACTCAATCCAGAGTAATTCAAAACTTGGTTTGGCAAGCAAAGAGGTACTTGTTCGACCTGGGGTTTGTAGTTAGTGTGGAAACAGAGAGTACGCCCAGTCCTCTAGCGTCAAGTAGCACGGAATGTGCACCTAATACCAAATCCTTGCCCACTACTAATACGAACAACAAACAATCAGAGCTAGGAGGGGGATCTTGTGTTTGCAACTGCAATTCTAATCAAAATTAACTAGGTAACTCTAAAAGTCAGCAGTCCCTCTCATTGGTCAGTTAATTCTCGAGGCTTCAAGCACCTCCTGAACAATGATGAGAGTGGGCTAAGTAGGTTTGACATAACCCTCCTCCAAGAAACATGGTTGATTTCACTTCTAATTTGGGCTGAGCATCAAGTCCATCATGTTCCTGCCCTAAAGTCTGCAGTAGGCAGACCATCTGCGGGTCTAGTAGTAGCTTTGAAAGATGGTCCAGGGTATTTGTCAGATGTATGGGCAACCCAAAACCCCTATATGTTATTAGTCAGGGCGGTTATTTATGGGGACGTATATGCGATTCTCAATATATATTGGAATCCTGTAGCCATCACCACGGACCTGCTTTTTAAAGACTTGAATGAGTTGTTGGACATGGTGGATGAAGAGAAAAGCTTCACCCACCTAATATTGGCTGGGGACCTGAGCTTGAATTGTCTTGCAAAAAATGATGGGCAACAGTGTGAGAGACTGGTGCGATGGAACTTTCTAGCCTCATTTAGAAATGTATATGTTTTGAATGGAGCCATTAGTCCTGATGTTCCCTCGGCACCAACCTGGCATAGAGGTAGCTCGTCATCCACAATTGACTATGGGCCTCATTATGACCCTGGCGGAAATCGCGGTGCAAAATGCACCATGGAGCACGGCGGAAAGCTGCCGATAGCGCCATGGGGGTTGGCGGATTTTCCGCCCCATTCCGACCTTGGCGGGGCGGTAAATCCCCATTCCCCATTTTACCCTTCCCCATTCCCATTTTTGCCCCATAGGGTATAATGGGAGTGGGGAAGGCGTTAATTACGCCACCGTAAAATACGGTGGCGTAATTAACTACAAGGTCCCGTAGCGCCATGGATTTCTCCGCCCGGAAAAACCAGGCGGAAAACGCTCCATGGCGCTACGGGAACTCGTAGTAGGGCGGACGGGTCCGCCGCGAATAACGCTGGCGTAAACCCACTCCGCCAGGGTCGTAATGAGGCCCTATGTATATGTGAATCTTGCACTATGGACTAAGATGCAAGCTTTTCAGGTGACACCCTCAAGGGTGAGTGACCATGATATGCTCTGTGCCAATTGGCAATCTGGTATAAGATCTGAGGTCGATCAGCCAAGGGTACTGAAGAATGGTTGTTTTGTTGCTAATTGCGGTGGGAATCGCTTACGATGGACGGAGAATGCCTTTGATTCCAATCAAAATGATACTCTGCATACGACTAATGTGGGTCTTATTTATAGTGATGTAATGCAAGCTTTTAGTCAATTAAAACCTTGTGACTCAAAAGATAGAGTTTACTTGCACACTTTTGATAGATCCCTATACATCAGGAAAACCGCACATCGTGCAGAATTAAGAAGGTTAGCAAGGCTTCCTCCGTCCGTCCGATCGGTCCTCACCCAAAGAGCTTGTTTAACATATAATAACTGGTGCTTGGAACATCGAGCAACCTTATACCAAAGAGATGGGGAGCAGATGTTATCCACGTTAGCGCAGAAAAACATATAAAAAATGTGGGCCTCACTCAATCAGGCCACCAATAATCATCAAATGGATATGCAATCTTCAGTGGTGGATGTACATCAGTGGGTGAACCATTTTGAGCAGCTATATGCGCTACCCCTTAATTCTCAACCATTGGCATCACCCCGGGGAGACCTAAAGTTTCATCTGCAATTAGATCTGGTCGAGATTAAACAATTAATCATGTCCTCTAGTAACTCACGAGCGGTGGGCCCTGATGGCATATCTAACTTCATAATGAAAAACATTTAGAAATCTGGGGTTCAATTCTCTTTAAAATATTTTCAGCCATTAATCAACAGCAAACACTACCAAAGTCTTGGACTGAAGCAATCACAATTTCAATTTATAAAAAAGGCGATTGTAAATTACCAGAGAGCTATCGTCTGATTTCCTTGTTAGATGCCCCGAGTAAAATATTCTGCAGACTCATTCTGAAGGAGCTCAATAAGTGGGTGACTGATAGTCAACTCAAAGATCCGCTCCAGTCTGGATTTGTAAAAGGTATGGGAACGATCCCCAATATCATGGCCCTTTCTATGATACAATCAAAACAAATGGATGGTGGTAGCCCATTGTATTTAGGCTTCATTGATTTTAAGTCAGTGTTTGACTCAATTGACAGATCATTACTTGTAGACAAACTTAAGCAACATCATTGTCCTCCATCTTTTGTGAATTTGGTGATGAAATTACATATGAATACCTCCATGCGAGTCAAATTAAATTTGGAAGGAAAAATGTCTCCCCGGATTGCAACACACAGAGGTGTGAAGCAGGGCTGCACCCTTGCGTCATTTCTGTTCAATTTCTTCATTCTAGATTTGGGTCCGGCTTTGACGAGTTGCATTAGTGATGTCCCTCGCATTGGTCGCCAAAAGATAGCCTATTTATTATATGCAGACGATTTAGTCTTGCTCTCTCAGACACCTAGTGGGTTACAAAATATGCTGAATCAATTAGAAATGTATACGATTGCCAACAATTTAATTGTGAACACCGCCAAATCACAAATCTTAATTTGCAACAAAAACTCAAAGAGACACAATTTGAGGTGGTCTTTACATCAATGTGAACTTTCAGTGGTTCCAAGATATAAGTATCTGGGAGTCCACATTGAACACCAAAAAACTTTAAAAATCCAAACCAGTGAAATCAAAGCTAAGTTAGAACAGTTGATCTCGCAGTCAAAGATACTACTAAGAAAATTTGGGGAGTTCACATTAAAACATGTTATAACTTTTTATAGGTCAAAGGTAGGTCCGATCCTACTGTATGGGGTCGAGGCCTTTGCTCCGGGAGACTGTTGTTTTTGGGATGCTTGGGAAGCAAAATACTGGAAAGCAGTTTTAACATTGCCGCCCGTAACACCCTTGGCATTACTGCGATTCGAACTAGGTTTAGCCTCTCTGCATTCCCAAGTATTATGGAAACAGTGTGCCCTGTTGCGAAAACTATTAGAAGGGTTAGTGAAACCATCCTTCTTGAATATCTTAGCTCAAAACATTCTCACATCGAATGATGGTTTATCGAGAAGGTGGCAACACCATACCCTAAATGCAGCAGCTGATGCCGTGGTAACAATTGAGTTGCTATTAACCAACCCAGATCGTGCAAAAAGAAAGATCTATGAATATGACTGGGTTGGCAACTTAGCACTATGTTCAAAACTGAGGGATTTTAATTCTAGCACTTTCGGCCTTAAAACGTATGGTGTGATAGCTGATTATTTGGTAAAATCTCCATCACACTCATATCACCAAAAAATGTTAAAATTTAGATTGAATCAGCACGAAACAAGAGATATCTTATGTAGAAAGCGACTAATACCAAGAGAGCAAAATTATTGCTGATTCTGTTTACTCAGGGAAACGTTACAGCACCTGGTATCGAGTGCACTGCATTAGAAGCAACAAGGGCCAAATGTTTTGGGAAGAAACTTATTGTACAGAATCATGTAGATTATGATCAAATTTGGAACATGCTGTTATCTAGCTCAAGAGCAATTGGTCAGATTGCCATTGTGCAATTTTTAGAAATAATACTACCAGGAATGTAAGAGACAAAGTGAGAATAAGGAAAACAAATGAAATGTATTTTATCATGAATATGAGCATTATTGCAATTTGCACTGTGATTGTGTGCATCCTGGGATGCATTGTATTAATTTATGCAACTTGTTGATACACTGCATTGTTATTTAATATTTGAAAAGTTGGTTCGCCAACTGTAACAAATAAATAAATAAAAATAAAAAAATAAAAAAATGGGAGGTGCTCAC
The DNA here is from genome assembly GCF_040938575.1 of Ambystoma mexicanum. Lineage (NCBI taxonomy): Eukaryota > Metazoa > Chordata > Amphibia > Caudata > Ambystomatidae > Ambystoma > Ambystoma mexicanum. Next base: position 203,250,129 of record NC_090941.1, on the reverse strand, counting down.
TGTTCAGTCATTGAGCACTTGTTCTATTCTGTGTAAGCTGTGATTTGCATGTTTGCTGATTTTCTAGACATACACACAGCCATTGATATTAATTTTTCAAGACGAGGAACAGTATCCACAAATATTACAAATAATGTGGAAAAACAAGTCAGCAAACCATTTTCATTTGTTTTCATTTATGTACATATTATGCATGCCTCAAACACACAATTTATTCATGTACATGATGATTAACTCTTTCGTCCCTACTTTAGTTTCCCTGTATGTGCCTATAATTTGTATTCATTGTTCATTTTTATATGTATTTGTTCTACTAACACACGTGTGTTGTAAGTTTTCAATTGTTATATATGTGTTCCATGTTAAGCATTACTTAAAACTCCCATAAGGTAGCATTTATTTTTTTAATATCGGAAATGACCAGATAAAAAATGTTGTTCTTCTATGGTGCATGCTGCAACCATTGCCGATATCTATGTATCATTAGGTTCCACTACTAACAACAACACTAGTATATAATGGTTTGTTTACATGAGAACCTTTTTTAATACATGAACTAGTTCAAAATAGTTCTCCAAATCACCCGTAACATTTTGTTTCCATCATTATAAACTCAACCCCTTGTATGGACTGTGTATTAAAATGTATTTAATATGTGATGTCAGCAGTGATGTCATCAGTGACATTTGTGATGCCATTTTTCATGTTCTGGGTGTTAGTCTTGGCAGCGCATGATGGTGGCATGAGTTATGGTTGCTTAACTTACCATAACTAGCTAATTTCTTGGGGTTCTCACTTTTACTTGTAACCATAACGTCCCTTTAACAACATTTTTCAGTGCATTTTATAGGTTTTTATTAGTGCAACTTAACCATAACGTAACCTTTAACAAAGGTTGTTCAGTGAATTTCATGGGTTTTTACCATTGCATGCTAATTTGCTACAACTTACTAATATCATACTTACACCAATATAGCAACATTTCTGTCTAATTTACAAAGTTTCACCGAAAACCTCTGTCATTTCCAACTTTCTTATATCATTTTTAACATTTTGACACACGTTTTGCAAAGTTTTCCACTGTTTTTGTGTTCATCGACGTTTGCGTTCGCACTTCGCGAATGGGTCTGTGCTTCGCAAACAGTTTGTAACTGCATTTTCAGCTGATATAAGAGCTTTGAAGCTCACTATTTACCCTTGCACAGCTGCTACACCTATTCATACTCATTATCCATTAACAATCTAGCACACAGCACATACTTGGAAGAATATTAGCAAAACAGCTATGTATCTTAAAAATGGCATCAACTATTGCATCCCTCCTCCCCAAGAGCCACCACCACCAGCTGGAGGACTTACACAACAAAAGAAGTTCAGTACTTTAAAAGACAATGAACCAAGAAGATGAGGTAGAAGAAGTGCCTACCTCGAGCACACAGAGAGAATCGTGGGTGTGACAGTTCTTTACCACTGTTGGTAATGTACCAAAGGCTAAAGCTACCAAAGTGAAATGCACTGAGTGCAACTTTGTACTCAGTCGCAGACTACCTGGACAGTACTCCTTTGGGACCACCTCCACGTGCCGCAACACTGAATCCAACCACCGCAATACTCTCAGAAAGGTTGTTCCTTTCTTAGCAAGTAGTAGGTTGTCTTCCTACACCTCATATTCCTCATCCAATACTGTGTTGGTGCAATTTTGAAGTGCTTTAGAAGCTGTAATCAGGGAGCATGAGAAACACTGCCCCTACTTAAGATGTAACACATGTGCAACATCTTCCCCTGTTCACCTGCCCCTTCGTATTTGTGGTTAGTACCTCTTCCCTGATTGTCCTCACAACCTTACTTTCTGACCTCTCCTGAGTTAAAAAATATAACTAAATAAAACATTGTATAGACTCCATCTTCTTTACATTTCACAGTAAAGTAGTTAGACTCAATACTATTCTCCAACATTCCATTAGCATTTTGTGTTATGTGAATGGAAATAATGTGCAATTGTACACCAGAGAAAAATATAAAAGGACAGAAACAATTTTCTGTCCCACATACATTTCTCTAGCATACAATAAGGACCATAATCAATGGACCTTTGTAACTATCTGTGGGCTCAACAGTCCCCTTTCCAGACCATGGATCATTAAAAGACCCGGATGGCACGTGCACACCATCGCACAGGGCAGCCCTTCTACCCTTTTAATTTTATATTTGTAATCACTTCCAACTGCCACTCAACAATCTTCTACAAATCTTTTGCATCTGCATTTCCTTTACTTATACACAAATATTGTACACAGTGCTCCTATACATGCACATATGCATTGTGCAGTGAGAGAAGTGCATACATTGAAGGGGCAGTATGGATGGGCAAGTGCTCATGACAACCCAAGAGGGAAATGCAAAGGGATTCCAAGTTGGAACACCACTGGCTAACTACTGGAGCATAGGAGTCCCATGGGTGGGAATCATTTTAACGTTAACATCCCTTTAACAAAATATTATTTTGTCAATTTAATAGGTTTTTATATATGAAAATGTTTGATGGTGATACATCATTGTATATAAGTTATTAATAATTCCCCTTTTCATATTATTGAAAGAACTATAAACCTCCTTTAAGAAATATATTTTTTGCAAGGCGTTATCAGCAGTGTATGCTGGGGATGCTAATCATTGTTAAATTGCCTACAGCATAAGGCTCAACCATGACCCCATACCAACCAAACCACCCCTATTATTCACTACAACTACCCTGCATCGTAGCTCAGTGTCCACTATTCCATAATAATGTAACCAATGGCGGCTTGCAGCCATGGCCAGTCTCCAAATCCATGGAGCATGGACTTCGGCCTTGCTGCATTCCCCAATAAGCAAATCAGAGTACACATTTGCTTTTGCCGAGCGCCAGGCCCCCTACCCAGACACCAAATGTATATCACTAGTTTTTCTACTTACATTCTTACACTTTGGAAAAATAAAACACAAGACATATTTCCAACATGCTTTTAATATCCTTGCTAATGCTTGTCGCGCAAGTTTGTCTTAATCTAGTTCACCACTTCAGGCTGTAACCGCAAACAGAATATTTTTTCCATTTCAAACCTACTGTTTCGGCAATGCTGCATGCCCCGATAAGCAAATTACAGTATACATTACTCCTTGCTGATGGCCAGGCCCATTGCCCAGACACCAATGTTATATCACTCTGTTGTGTACTTACATTTTCACATGTTCAAAAAATAAAACACCGGACATATTTGCAAAACCATGCTTTAAAGTTCTTGCTCACCCTCCTTGTGCATATTTGCTGCAATCCCATCCAGCTCAACCTGTACTCACAAGCAAATTATTTTTCCCATCAAAATCTATCCCAATTTTGAAAAAAACCAGCACATATCTGGTTTCTAGTGGCCATGCCCACTTTGACCCCATTGCTGGTCCATTGTGGTCATGGCCAGTAGCCAGATTGTCTGTGTCTGGCCACTGCCCATAGCCACAGGCTATACCTCAGTCACCAAAGGTATATCACAAATTTTGTACCTACATTATGACACTTTTCAAAAAGGTCCTTGTCAAAATGTGCGTACATAAAATAGTCATTTAACTTAGCCCCCACTTGACAAAATCCAGACTTTGCATAAACATTCAAGGTTGGGTCTATAATCCTTCTGAACACAATCGTCCACATTTGTCAAACTGCAACAAAGTTATAAGCCATCTAAAAATGTTGAGACCCCCCCTCTAATTTTGCTCTCTCTTGACAAAATCCCACCAACCATTGCAAACACATTCAGATCTAGGTCTAAAATCTCTTGGCAAACTTTTGTGCTGGTTCCTCAAATGGCACCACATTTATAAGCCTTTAAAATATTTTAGGCCAACCCCTCTAATTGTGTTCACTCTCGGCAAAACAGCACCACGCTTTCAGAGTCAGGTCTAGAATGAAATTCCCAAATTTCTTGCAGTTTCATTGAGTGGCGCCAAAGTTATAAGCCATCCAAACACTGCTTTTCACCAACCCTGGTGAACATCACAGGACTGCCCCGGACATCTAGACTGTTTGCAGTCATCAGAGTTGAAAAAAACTCTGTTCTTGGGGCTTTTCAAGGCCATATTCCAATCCATCCTCATCACCACGAACCGCCCGCGATATTGTTTCATTAGTTTGATAAGTGTAATGTGTTTTTTCATATGTTTTCACTGCAGTGTTCGCATACTAGGGGGCTGTCCGCAAATCCAACATGTCGGACGTTTCCAAAAATCTGATGCACCTCATGCTTTTCACCATCCAATCAGTGTCACGTCTAATGTCCACGAACATCACACCGGCCACTAGACCAAACGAAGTCCCGTCTGCGGAGCGAACAGGAAAGTGAGTTCACAGACCAAACCCAGATATCACAAATTTTGTTGTACCTATTTTTAGCAGTTTGTTTTTTAAAGTACTGGATCGATTTACACCAAATTTACAAAAGCACGTTTTCGGGACCATGCCGCTGCTCCTATGTAAAATTTGGTGAAAATCCGACAAGCGATTTTGGCTGTAGGTGTGAGCAACATTTTTTTTCCTTGGTGACTGTGGGAAAAACACACACATTTTGGGGTCCCCAATAACTTTGCCCTCCTCCACAAAACCTCACCCGACTTTGCAGAATCAATCTGATGGGGCAAAATAATTTGCAATGTTTCATGAGGATTCATCCAGAGGGGGCAAAGTTATAAGCCTCCAAAAAAGTGCTCTCCCTGTGGTTTGAGCAACTTAACCATAACTTCACAGAGGCTACCGCAGGCCACGTAATATGGTGAGTAGTGTTGCTGTCCTTGATAAGAAATATTAAAATGATGTGCTTCAAGGAGCCCAACTAGATTAGAACAATACCTACATGCAGACTTTAGAGCACCCCAGCTCAAGGATAAACTCTGCGTTAACTCTCCATACTTTTCTGAACACACTGTCATCCTGATCCCTGAGGACGGTATTCACAGTGAAACTGTACCTTTCCAGGGTCTGCAAACTGCGGTTCTCTGAGTGTTTGGAACAATGACTCATCATCATTAACTATGCTGGGTAGGACTGCTGGTAGTTGTATTCCAAATCATCTGGATAACCAAAGGTTGCAGACCTTTGCCTATGCCATGAAGTACGTGCATTTTAAAGGTAGGACTCTGAAAACTCAAGATACCTTAGTTTGAAACTCCTTCCCTTTATTCATCCTCTTATACCAGACTTCAATAACTATTCGGGGGTGCTTAAAAGCTGCCTGTTCATTTCCGTCTATGGCCTGACATTTGGATACTAGCCCTTTTTCCTCAAACTCTAAATGCTAAAGTGGTTTGAAATAAACACAGCAACACTATATATGTAAGTTATGAAAGGTCATGAAAGCATAACTATTTAGCGAGGTTGTTTCATGTATCTCTCTTCTTACATAATGCATTCTTTTACATTTCATAGTCGTGCTTACTATATGTGAGCGATCAAAATGGTGTCAGTAACACATTAAATATGCAGTGTCTCGCTCGCTTCCCTGATCACTAACTCATTCACACACTCCATAACTCACAACATCTCATAGTCACTCAAATATACATTCAAAGTGCAGTGAGCATAGTGGAGAATACCAGTGGCAATATCTATGACATAGAAGGTGACTAAGGTTGGTTGAATTTTGAAAAAGGCAAAACCAAAATACTGTACAAATATTGCAAACAACCTTTCTTTTAATGCTAATTTATGACTTCATTAAGCAGGGGTGGAGTGGCCTATAGAGAACTGTGGCGATTTCCCGTTAGGCCTCTGCACCCTTGGCTTCTTTTGTGTGGTAACCTATTTCATTTCCAAATGTTCTCACATGAAAAGGGTTGGGCTTGCTGAAAATGATTCATAGGCAGTCACTTTGAACATTATTTCCGGGGCATCTTTTGGTTCCCAGTACACCCCAGTCAGTAAGACAAGGAGAAACATAAGAAGAATACGTGTTTGCTTTAAAATAGCTTCAAAGGCATAGTGCCACACTTCTTCCTAAATAGTTCCAAATGTGTGATGTACTGGAGGGGGCTGTGGAAGTATGTGTGTCCTTCTTCCAACTTCATCTCCAACTTAACGTTGTAATAGCATACAAGCCAAATGCAGAATCATTTACAAAGCGCCAAAGGGCTCCTAATGCTGTTAGTTAATGTTCCAGCGTTTTCCCTTCTCAATAACGTTGTGTAACACTCTGAGAACGTGTTAATTAAGTGAAAGTAATTAAAGGCATTGGCTTTTTTCAGCCAAATCAGCACACAGAGGATATTTGTCAACCTACCAAAAGTAGCACACGTTCTAACCTCATTTAACACAACAGTCAGCTTCAGGTGAACAATATATTGACCAACGTTTTAACGTGAAAGAAGTACATTATATCAGGTTTGCGTTTAAAGAAGTCATCATTGCTCACGTTTTGTTTCTCATAACACTAGAAATGTTTCGGGGAAAAGCTTCTTAGCACAAATATTTTCACGTGTCATTTAAATTGTGTGCATGCTGCTCATCGGCTCTCAGTTATTACCTCTCAACAAAAAGACCAAAAAGAAAAACACTGACACAATTATCTCTGCCTAACGAAAAAATAGCAAAAATAACAAATAATTAAGTTTTCGTGTGGGGGTACAAGCGTGTTTCATAGGAGTTTCTTTCTTAATTCAGACCACTTCTCCAACAAATGTTTGCAAAATGGAGACTAGCTGTCAGTTAACAATAATTTTATTTATAATATTATTTGTGCTATTTAGGAACATTTTGGAATATGTCTGTAAAATCTCTAGCGGCCTTAGTTATTGACATTTGCAATATTGGTCTGCAATATGATGCAAAATAAAGGCAATGGCCAATCAAAATACCATAAAAAAATAGAAGTCTTTATTAAAGCTAAAAATACACAACACACTAAAAGAACAACAATCCACGGAGTAAAGGAAGACACGGAATATGCAGACTTTTGATTGAAAGGGAGCACTCTGGGTTTGAAGATAGAAGCAGACAGACAGTACTCACTGCAACAATATTAAAATTAAAAAGTGATGTCTTAAAAAGGATAAGACTGAGTTCTTAAAGATATTGAGAGCCCTTGAAACAAGACCATGGGGAGAGATCTACTATGAGTACATTTCCCTTCACCTGTGGTGGCTCAACAGTGTCAAGCTCAGTTTCTTAGTTCTTTCCAAGGGTTCGAAGCAGGGTTGATCTGATCAAGTTAGGTACTTCCAGTGGATGGTGCTGGTGTGGAGATGGTTGAGTCAGTTGAACTCGATCCAGCGGTGCAATGCAGCCGATGGTCAAGTTGGCAGCCTGCAAAGGTCAAGTTGCTTCAGCAAGATACAGGTGACTAGATTCAGAAGCAGTGACCACCTCAAAGATGACTGGACAGCACATACTTATGGTTGAGTCATCAACATGATGGCTAAAGCATTTTGAAAAAGCAGTGAGTGTTAAAGACAGATCCGGGGTTGTAGCAGTTGAGTAGGCTGAAAGCAGTTCAAGGTTTGAAACAGAGCACATAAATGTTCCTTGGCTTCTTGGATGTGCGGGGTCCCCATCAGGGATCTCCACGGATCAGACAAGTCCTCCTTCTTCCTGTGCCAGGCAGGGAGGCTATCAGAGAGCACATGCAGGGTCAACCACCTCCAGTGAGCAAGACCCTGCTTACTAGTGTTCATGCAACAGGCAGTCCTTGTCCAAACAGCGGTTCACCACAAATACTCCCCTGGGATGGGTGAGGGGGGGTTTGCTCCCTCTATCGTGCCTTTATTTTCACCTCTACAACCTCTATGGCAGGGTACTTGGGGCAGATTGTATCCCAACACAGTTCTATGTTAAACCTTCTTTTATTGAAGTCCAAAGAAAATTAAATTTAGGGGGGATTTAAATCACTGGCTCCTTCAAAGGTTCATTTCTCTATACTGTGAAAAGAGTCAGATAGGCAAGCCAGATGAGCCAAGCACTACGCCGACATTGCAGCAGTTGAAAGCAGCTAGAGGAGTGCACCACACACACACAGGCATCCCTGTGAGCTTGCATGGATTTTAAGCAACATTGACCCCAGATATTAGAAGGAGTTATTTTTCCTTTCCTCATGCTAACCGATGGTTGTAAAGCTGAAGGTTTCCTGCACTTAGTGTTGTGTACTGCGTACACGAGGTACGCATGCGCGAGCCTCTACGGAGCTCGCGCATGCGCGTTTGAAAATAAAGGCGGTGCCCCAGCAGTTCGCGCCGGAGACCGGAGCCATCACACGTCTCTGGCGTGTGTTCTATGCATGCATGGGTGCGTGTGGATGTATGCTTGTGTAACGGCCGATGACCGGCCCCCGAACACACAAAACTGGCGATGAGGCAGGATTGGAGCTGTCTTCCTGTTTCCGATGACATCGGCGAAACGGAATACAACTCCGCAGTCGCGGACCCGCTCTAACAGCCGGCGGCCATTTTGAGTGCTCGTGCACTACAACACATGCAGTGGTTGAGGCCCGTTTTGGGTGCTCGTGCGCCATCTGCCCGTTGCATGCAGCTGCAACAATTTTTGGACACTCCACAGCCCAGCTGGTGCAGGGCTGTGACACAGGAAGTGGCAGGAAGACTCTGCCACAGTTAGGAGCCGGATCACCCATCAACTTGCCAAGAAAATACTGTGAGTACCTATTGTGATGGGCGAAGAAACAGATGATGAGGGCGCTGTTGCCCCAATACCACACAGAGTGCGCACCACTCTGGCTCCCATGCCTGAATTTGATACCACGGGCCCCCATCGAAACTTGGCCCAAAATGGCTCATATGGGTCAAAAGACTGGAAATGATGTTGAGAGCCTCGGGGGAGACAGAGGACGAGGCAAAGATCGCCATCATGATGTACTCCGCAGGCACTGAAGTCCAGAAAATATATGACTCCCTCGACATTCCAGTGGCGACATATGACGCTGTCAAACAAGCACTTTGGGATCACTTCTTACCCTTAGCGAATGTTGACTTCGACAGGTTCGTCATGGGGGCAGAAAAACAACGGAGCGAAGAGTCACTGGACCAGTTTTGTGCCCGTTTGAGACACCTAGCGAGCTCCTGCAGGTGGGTCAACAAAGAGGAAATTGTCCGTAACCAATTGCTGCAAGGATGCTGCTCAGGAAAACTCAGGAGGCAAGTCCTGAGGGAACCAGGGTTGACTCTCCGACAAATCCTAGACATGGGAAGAGCGTATGAACTGGCGGAGGCTAGAGGATCAAAAATGGACGCAGCCACGCATCCCAAGAATGAGGAGGAGGCACTTGCAGTCGGACGTTTCACACCTGGGAAGGCCAGATGGACACCGAAGAGGGGAGAAGGACCCACGACATCAGGAACCCCTCAGTCGTGCTCTTGCTGTGGATATGACCTCCCACACAGAGGTGAATGCTCAGCCAAATCACAAACATGCGGCAGGTGTGAGATACCTGGGCATTACGCTAGAATGTGCAGGGCCGCCATGCCCGTGGCAGCAAGTAGAGGACCAGAGAGGGACGGTAGAGGTGGCGCTCACACCGTGAGGGGCATATCATCCCTTGAACAGGACGTGCATGTCCTACACATTGCCGAAGAAGAGGAAGAAGAGGAGGAAGACATTTTCTCCATTTCCAGCATTGCAAATGGCCCTGGAACTCGACGAAGACCCATATGTACTGTAGACATTGAAGAAATTCCCACTCCACGGGAGCTTCAGTCTGCGTACTGGCAGACAGACATTACAACGCACTTGCAGGCCCACCAACCCTGTTGCCCTCCAAGGCTCAAATATACGCTTTTGGTGAAGATACTCCCCTACCCATCCCAGGGGTATTCGTAGCCCCAGTGACCCATGGCCAGAACAGCATCAAAGCGAGGTTTTTTGTTACCAGCGTAAGCCCACACTCTCTTTTAAGCTGCGCGGCATCTGAAGCACTCAACCTTGTTCATTTCACTTTTGCTGTATATCATACAGATCTGGACAGCCTGCTGACACGCTTTGAGAGGCTCTTCAGAGGCATAGGGAAACTGAAGGCTGAGCCAATAAGGCTCCACATTGATGAGTCAGTCAGACCAACGGCGCTGAAACATCGTCGCATAGCGTTTCATCTGAGGGCTCAGGTGGAAAAGGAGCTGCAAGACCTAGTGGAACGAGACATCATTGAAAAAGTGGAAGGACCCACCCTGTGTGTCTCTCCAATTGTAGTGGCCCCAAAGCCCAAACAGCCTGGGGCTGTACGCATTTGCGTAGACATGAGACTTCCTAATCTGGCTATAAAAAGAGAACGTCATCTCACTCCCACTCTTGATGACATTGTTGGAGAACTTCAGGGTGCAAAATTCTTTTCGAAACTAGACCTGAGAGCAGGTTACCACCAGTTGGAGCTCCACCCAGAGTCTAGATATATTACGACCTTTACAACCCATGAAGGACTGTATCAATATAAAAGACTCAGTTTTGGAATATCCTCGGTGGGAGACATCATCCAAAATGCTATCAGGGGGGCTCTGTCCGGACTGAAAGGAGTGATAAACATGTCAGACGATATCCTAGTCTTTGCCAAATCTGAAGCAGAGCATATTAAGCGTCTGGAAAACACTTTTCAAAGACTCCACAGCTTCGGGCTGACGCTGCACCAAGAAAAGTGTGAATTCCTGAAGGACAGCCTAGAGTTTTTTGGATTTGTCTTCCATGCGGGAGGCATATCCCCAGATCCTGAGAAGGTGAAAGACATTCGAGAGGCGTCACCTCCCACTCCCCACCAGAAGTCCGCAGCTTTTTAGGAATGGTGAACTATTGTGGGCGTTTTATTCGAGATTTGGCATCCCTTTCTGAACCCCTGAGAGCACTCACTAGGAATGAAGTGGCATGGACGTGGACTGGAAAGGAACAGAGAGCATTCACGGCCATCAAGGATGCTCTGTCTGAACAAGATACCATGGCATATTTCAACCCAGCCCGGGAGTCTGAAATTATAGTGGATGCCAGTCCAGTGGGACTTGGGGCGGTTCTCATGCAGGCGGATCAACAGGGATCCATGCGACCCGTTGCATACGCCAGCAAGGCACTCACAGACACAGAGAGAAGATACTCTCAAATTGAACGCGAAGCCCTCGCAATACTATGGGGCTGTAAACATTTTAGACTATATATCCTGGGGAAACCTGTTGTAGTGGTGACGGACCACAAGCCCCTAATTCCCATTCTGGCAGGCGCTTCTTCCAAACCACCACCTCGGATAGAAAGGTGGATGCTATCCCTCATGGAGTACGGGGTGAAGCTGGTATGCCGCCCAGGTACGCACAACCCTGCGGACTATTTGTCTCATCACCCCGGCGCAGGACGATCCAGTGATACTACGGAGGTTGCAAATTGTGTAGACACCATTCACATGGTCGTCGAGTCCGCACTTCCCATTGCCTTGACAAGACAAGAAATTGCCAACGAATCGAACTCGGATGAAGCATTTCTGAGAGTGAAAGGTGCGGTAGCTACAGGGGCATGGCGGGAGCTCCTCTTGAACAATGCCCGGAGAAATGCAGAAACTCAAAGGGATTCGCAATTGCTCTGGAGTGCACGACATGAACTGTCAGTAACTGCCGATGGTCTCCTGCTGAGAGGGCACCGGATTGTGATCCCCAGGTCACTCGTGCCGAAGGTCCTTCAGCTGGCACACAACGGACACCAAGGGATGACCAGAATGAAGGCACGTCTCAGACTCAAAGTCTGGTTCCCCGAATTGGAAAAGAGAGTGGAAGATTTTGTGAGGGCATGCATCCCGTGCCAAGCCACGAGCCCGGCGGAGAAAGGACCACCGATTCAGGCCATGGCAAGGAGTGATTTACCCTGGGGGACAGTACATGCCGACTTTGGCTCTACCGGAAGAGGACTACACTTCCTAGTAGTAACTGACCAGTGGTCCCGATATCCAGAGGTGGAACTGGTCGAGTCCCAGGCCACCGACCACACCACCCTGGCCATGGACAAGATATCTGCTACCCATGGTTTTCCCATCGAGTTATGTTCTGACAATGGGTCACCTTTTCAAGGGCAATCGTTTGCTCGATACTGTGAAGAGAGAGGGATAAAACACCGAAAAGTTACCCCACTATGGCCAAGAGCTAATGGAGAAGTAGAGCGTTTCATGCGCACACTAAACAAAATGGAGGTGAAGACCTCCGACGAAAGTTATTCGAATTTCTCCGGGAGTATCGCACAACACCTCATCGATCAACTGGAATAGCCCCTGCGGAAGCACTTTTCAAGAGGATCCCAAGAGGACTCATACCTGAATCAGAAGGGAGACAACCAGGAGTGATCGACAATGACCAAGTACAGTTAGAAAGGTCATGGAGAAACGATAATGAAACAGCGCGGAGAAGACTGCCGGAAAAACAGATTGCAGTTGGAGATACCGTGTTGGTACGAAACAGAAGAGCAGAAGGAAAGTTGTCGACAACTTACGAGACCCAACCACTGGGTGTGACACACGTGAAAGCTACAATGGTCACCGCAGCCAATGCTAGAGGAACCATCACCAGAAATGTGTCATTCTTCAAGCGCATCAAGGCCGCTGGTGGCGAGGCAACAGCAGAACCGGTCCTGGAACAAGGGGAAGAGACAGGGACGGAGGAAGCCACTCCACCTGCAGATCCCGAGACATCGGAGGCCCCTGGCGACGCAGCACCCCGATACCCGAGCAGGGCCGGACGACGACTTCCACAGAGGTTCCGAGACTTTATCATGGACCCTGCACCATAGGCGGGGAAATCTGTCGTTGTAAATCCAAAGAAGGAACCAGGTTGTTTTTCTGCAGTTACTTGTTAATTGTTGTTGTTTCTGAAGTTAATTGGTAATTGTTTGTTTATGGGGAAAAGGAGGGATGTTGTGTACTGCATACACGAGGTAGGCATGCGCGAGCCTCTACGGAGCTTGCGCATGGCGTTTGAAAATAAAGGCGGTGCCCCGGCAGTTCGCGCCGGAGACCGGAGCCATCACACGTCTCCGGCGTGTGTTCTATGCATGCATTGGTGCGTGTGGATGTATGCTTGTGTAACGGCAAACGGCCGGCCCCCGAACACACAAAATTTAGATGGGGTACAGTTACTGGATAAATAGAATTGAACAGTGATTTTTTTCCCCATTTTTCAAAGAAGGCACAACTATGCTTATGCTTGCCTAAAAGTTTGAGGTATCTTCCTTACCTTCCTCCTGAATCTGTTTTTTCCTCTGCTGAGGCATGTGCATGCCCTTTTTGTAAGTGTGACCACCATTGGAGCTCCGCGCCTCAATGTTAACAGGCTGAGTTCACCACTCTCATATCAAATAGAGTTTGGCCCTGAAGAAGGCTTGGCTCACTGCCACATCAAGAGCCCAATAGCCAAAACAAGAGCAAGCCAACTACAAATGGGAAGCCAACACAAGAAGACCCACAATTTATTTAAGCCATACTGATGCAACATACATCTTCTATTTTGGCTAATGAAAATGATCATGCACATTGCACTTTCTCACTGCAGACTGGATAATTGCCACGAGTTCATAACAATTGTAATCATCTGCACATTATGTGCGCTTTTTGCACCTACAGCTGTCTTTGCACACGTTTGTATAGTGATTTGCTAGTTGTATGTGGTGATGTTATTAGGCAGTATGTATGTATGAATGATTGTGAGAGTATGCATTACAGTAGTAGAAAGTTGTAATTGATGATATGATATACAAATATCAAATTGTTTATATGGTTGTCACATTTGTATCACACTATTCATTGGTTTACAATGAACAATAAAGCAAAATACATATATTTTGAAATAAATAATTGAACTGTTGTTTTGACACTGCCGCAAATCTAACATGGGAAATTCATGTGTGTATCGTGAAAAGAGTTGTTGCCTGCTGATGTTATACCAAGAGTAATTTGTCTTCAGGGTGTGTGGAAGGGGCACAGGAACTGTGAGTGGCTATGAAATTTCAAGAACGTGATACTGCGCTCTTGGAAGCAACTTCTCTCTTGGGATACTCCTCAGAATACTATGTCAGCTTTACATCAAAGGGACTCCAGTAATTACCACCCTGGTGTGACCTCTCCTTTGTTCATACAGGTTTTGCCTTCAAAACACTGCCCCCCCCCCTTTCTCTCTGGAGATATGCTATATCCTGTCCTCTTGGGGCAGTGGCAAGCCTCCACAGAGAGTACTAAAGTGGTTTGTAGGGCTGAACCCAAATGGTTTGTGTTGTGTGAAACTCAGTCCCACAGAGCTGATAAAAAAAGACACTCACTGAATGAGTCCTTAGAAACCAGGTTGACAATAAAATTACATTAACAGGGTTTTGTCCAGTATAACCGTATTTTAACATAGGCCACTATATCAAAACAGATATTGTTTATAATGATTTATTAATGCACAACCAGGCCTTGGGGTTGTACACATTTATACATATCTTGGAACAGGGTTCAAATGAAGCCTCTGAGTGGTTCAGGCCATTTTCAGGAATTTACATGTTACTCTGTAACTGCCATGTTGCCAAACAGCAAGCTAGCTTCTGTGGATGTCATTGGACAGTCCCAGCAGATAATCATGTTTGCAATTTACTTTTCAGACCAACACATTATTAAAGTGAGCTATGATTTGCAGATCTCTCTTTCTGAGCTAAAATTACCAGCATCATTGTGTATCAAAAGTACAAAATAAAAAAGATTAGCTAGTCCGCACTTACAGATCTCCTCCTGTAACAGAAACTATGGGCCTCATTACAACCCTGGCGGAATGGGTTAACGGGTGCCGCTAATGGTGGTGGACCCGTTAAACCCATTCCGCCTCATTACAAGGTTCCCTCGCGGGACCCGATCTGGATGTCTGCTTTTACCAGACATCCTTACCGGGTCCCGCGAGGGGACCAGGGAGCTAACAATGGGCCCGTCGTAATCGGCCCGTTGTTAGCTCCCTGCACCCATTCCCATTGAGCCCTATGGGGGCTCAAATGGGAATGGGGAAGGTCCGGCCAAAGCCGTAATGAGGCCCTATATCTTTCAGTGAACTGGCTCCAACATATTTAGCTTTTTTTTTACCCATTTCTGACAGATCTACAATGAACCTATGCATCTGTTCTCTCACAAAGATTGCAGCCCACACAAAACATGCTGCATTATCTACGGACATCCTACACACCAGAGCATGCACAACATGACTTCTGCAAGATGATGCAGGATGCTTCATCATGAAATGTATGGTGTCATATGCTGTGCTTAAAACTAGTTTTAATGTGTCAGCTAGCAATAGCCTTACAGCTTGGTAGTTGAAGTGATCTGCAGTAGTTGACTCAGGAACCAAAATGCCCAGGTTTGTTACACCTAAATGAACCGTGACATTTTGTATTTACACATTTCAATTGCCTTCATTTGAGACAGTTTACCAATTACTAACTAAAATACATGTTTTATTATATTCTGCAAACACTTAACTTCACGGCTTATCAATCAAAATGATCTATATGGGTGTTTGAAAGCTTCAGGTGGTATGCTCTTTGATAAATAAAAATAATTAATATTGACATTAATAATTGTGTTGGTTTGTATTTAACTGCTTTCACCAGAAATCTACTTTCAAAACACTCGGCAACCAATGTTACACATGTCGTTAAACACTACCAGGTGGTACTCAATTTATCAAATTATGAGTGTTGAGACATTGAAATGCTTAGTCGACGAGACCAGGGCTTTGAACAGATGATACATGGATATCCTCCGGTTGGATATTTTTTGGTGTTATATCTATCACTTCATGGTATTTTTGTATTATCGTGGTATTTGGTGGTATTTTATAATAATTAGCAATGTATTGTGCTAACCTGTTGTATTTTTTTAGTGGTGAGACTGATTTCAGAACACTGCCTAATATTTCTTTTTTTTACCAGGGTCACTAACAACAAACAAAATACTGGACATGATACACACTGGATAGATGGCTCATGCCCTCCTGTGGTACCTTATGTACAATACCACACTACGTCCTTTTGGCAGAGTTTCAACAATTATATTGCATGCAATTGAAATACTGCACATTCATTTGATCTCTCTAGATAAATAGCTCACGGTGGCTACTTTACTTTGAGATATTTCTTACCACACCTCTGTCTCCTTATGTATGTCAAATAAAAGGGACTGAATCCAGAATAAATATCATGAGACTAAGTTACTTTTTGAATCTGTTTTTTTATCGTAAAATAGAAACATGCAAATTACACAGAGAGACCCTTAGGCCCACATTGTACTTCACAGTGCAAGTACATTTCTTCTTGTAATAGCTTTCAGTGCTTTATCTGTGCAAAGCTCTGCCAACTGTCCTTGTCATCATGGACTTAGAGAAATATAAACACGGTAGTACATCCACATTAAAAATAGAATCCCTCTCCCACTGGCAATCTCTACCACTGACCCTATTGGGCAAGGCTGCCCTGTTCAGGATGCTATCTCTACCCAAATTCCTATACGCCCTACAGAACGCCCCACTCCCAATCCCAAAGAAGATCTTTACTGACATTGAGGGATCCTTAAGGGGGCTCCTGTGGGGGGGAAGCAACCACGGGTGGCACTGAAGACATTACAGCAGTTCATGTGGGAGGGAGGAATAGGTCTATCCAACCTGCGCTGATTCTATTGGGCAGCCCAGCTAGCGTCCGTGAATGACTGGCTGCATGGGGATCAAACTCTCCCGCACATCGCTGTGGAGTAGAAAAGACTGAGAGGTAGGACACCCAGGCAACGGAGGGAAACAATACCTTGAGACATTACCCGGACCCATGAAACACATGTGCCAGGTCTGTGCGGATGCTCACCAGGATATGGGGTGGGGCCGGAAGCCGACCCTCGCGCAGCCCACATGGCATAACACACTCCTGGGGGAACTCCTGAAGGTGATTCCCCTACAGACTCATCTCACTGACGCCTTGGAAGGCGATGCTCTCAAGTCACCATGAATAATATGTATGCAATTTAATTGTAATTTGCATAAGTCATACTTTGTTATGTATTATTTGTTCTGTTATAAAATAATAAACATATTGTTTTAAAAAAAATAGAATCCCTAATACAGCACCTAAAATTAAGTGAACTACTTAACCAAGCTATCTGTTTTCATTCACATCACCAGCCTCTCATTTAACCTCATATTTACCTAGATTTGTTGGCGATATTTATGTCTCAATTTGGCATTGAAATCTTCCCCAGCCATTCTGCCTGCCTCGCACAGGGTCAAACCAGATAAGGACAGCTTCAGCATCAATCAGCTTGCCAGCACTGAACACTGTCTGCCTAGCCAGCACTATGCTCCTTTGTCTCCTAACGCCCGAAGAGGAAGTGCCTCCTACACTGTCTCAAAATCATTTTAACAAACCCCCTTGTCAATCTAGAAAGACACGTCCCCTTGACCAGATCATCCCACTAAGAATCACGGGTTGGGTTAATTAGTATGTTAATTTATGTTAATATTATATTTAGTGCAGCTCAGTTAATTGAAATATCATCCTGAATCAAAAGGTAATTTCAATCATGTGCTCTGTGCATTGGCATCTATTTTTTCTGCCTGTGACTCACACTCTTGAGTCCAGTAATGAGTTGCACACCCTGGGCCTCCTTTGAAGTTCAAACCCATGCAAACACATGAATACTACAATGCTGTTAAAATTCAGAGCCCATACACCTATATTCCCTCCTGTTTTTCCTGCTGGTATATAACCCACAATCACTGCAGGAAAAAAAAAAAACACAGATGTTCTAAAACACACGTGTTTCTCCCAACTGAATCTTCTCCCTCCCCACCATCATTAAAACCAATATCATAATTTTTTATCTTATTGTGAGTACAATCAACCATATTAAAACAATCACCATTGGAACCATGAAAACTACTAAAGATCTTTCCACCCAGGTCCCCCAATTGAACCTATCCACCTCTGTCAGGCCTAAGCTGCTTACAGTAATGTTATCCTCATTCCGATTCATTATAATCATGTGCACGAATTTATGCTTCAGTAAAAATGGAATACCTGGGTCAATAGGAACTGCATTTTTCCTAAAGAAAACAATGTTCTCCACCTTTCCTTCACACAAATCGCCATCAGCATGAAACAGGGTCAATCCACCCACCGACACCACTGTATCTTTAGGGATAGATATGTAGAACACGCTGTTTGACAATAAAAGATCCATAGTTAAGGTGAGTAATTGTGTAATTTGTCATCAAATTACTCACAACCCACCTATCCTTAATCAATCTAGCATGGGCTAACGCCTCAACTCCCGTATTACTTATAATCACCTTGCACCCGTTAGAGACCCCATGGTCTGACAACAGAACGCAAATAGCATATGCAGCAACAGGAATAAATGGCTTGCCTGGACATATATAATTCTGTATATCAAAGGGGGGTCTGGGAGTCTCTCTACCAGCACAAACACAGCCCATTGACCTGTTCTTGGGTGGATGGCCACTGGGAGAATCTCAACCAAGTCTTTAGCTCACTGTCCCCTTCACAGAGGAAAAATATCCCTGCATATTAGTCTTTGTCCTGCCTAGCGGCAGTCCAGCACCAAAATGCTAGGCAATTCTTCTCTGACGAAAAGTACCAACAGCAAACCCAGACACGTGTTTTGGCCTAATCGGGCCTCATCAGTGAGGCCGCACTCTAGCTCTCTAAGAACAGCGCGCAAGGGGTCCACGTCTCGATTCCCCTGGTAACTTAGGGTGAGACCCATAGTTACTTAAAATGCAAATCAAAGGGGGGTGTGGGAGTCTCTCAACCAGCACAAACACAGCCCATTGACCTGTTCTTGGGTGGAAGGCTCCTGGAAGAGTCTCAACCAAGTCTTTAGCTCACTGTCCCTTTCACAGAGGAAAAATATCCCTGCATATCAGTCTTTGTCTTGCCCAGGGGCATTCCAGCACCAAAATGCTAGGCAATTTGTCTCTGACCAAGAGTACCAACAGCAACCCCAGACACGTGTTTCGGCTTAGTTGGGCCTCATCAGTGAGGTAGAGCTGTGCCTCATAAGAACAGTGAGCACTCCAGATCCTTGGAGCACTGGACCACTGGAGGTTACCCTTGGATTGGATTCCCCTGGAAAGCCCCCTGGACCGAAGAAGGGGGTGAAGATGATGACCCCAAAAGATATGCAGATGACCGGAAATGATGACTGGCTGTTTTGTCTGTATGGCAGAGTGAAAAAAGGGAATCTTTTGGCTACTCTTGATGGTAGTGGTCATGAATGCTTCATGTACCATGGTTGTGAATGCACAAGTTCTAATAGAGCCGGGACCAGCATCATGACTTGCGGTAGAAGAAGCACTGGGCTTCATATTTGGGAATAGCAGGTTGTTATATCAGAACATGTACATTAGCCTGAATCCTGATTTAATCATTGAAAAGTTCCTTAATGTATCAGAAATAAAGTCGGAACAAGTATTGGAATCAGTGCAACCCCGTAAAGAAGAAGCTCGGAGGGCAACCACGGAAATAATTTTACAATTGGAGAACTCCTTTGTGAGTTCATCTGGTATAAAGAAAAGGAGGGGGAAAAGGATGGGTGGTCTATTAGTGGCGTCAGTCTTGATGACGATAATCAGGGCTGTGGTGGGCACGACAATATTAATAGCCAATGCTGTACCTGTAGGAACATTAAGTAACAAAGCTCATGAATTAAGCTATATTTTAAAAGAGTTGCAACGAACGTTAGATGGGCTCAAACGTGGACAGAAAGAAACAATCTGTTATGCGAATGAGACTATTCTAGTCATTAATGAGCAAGCCAAAATATTAGAGCATAGTACCAATGTCATTGTTAAACATGATAAACTGTTTCATGATATTTTAAATGCAGTAACTCCAATTGAAAGGGTGGTGACAAAACATTTACAGAAAATTCAAAATGCGGAATCGTATTTGATTCAAGACCATATACCTTGTACTTTGTGTAATCTGATATCATACATCAAACGATGCATGAATCATGCAAAGGGAGGTGGAGATGATCCAGAAACTAATTGCATTTGAAATGGGAAGTGCATTAATATAGAGAGAATGGAAACAGATGTCCTCCTATGCATTCAGTTTATTTCCCCAGAGTTGATCTATCAAACTTAGTTGGTAAACCATGTAGGTTTTTGGTAAGAAAACAAATATGTGAAAATTGTAATTCCAGAGATGATAGCATTTCAAACTTAGGAACCTGACGTTTATCTGGTACCCAAGTTGAATACCTGTGTAAAATTCAAGGAGCAGAATTATATATGTTCAGGGAAGCCATTTATACCTGATGTGGCAGATGCTATGTGTGGACTGAAGTCAGACAATGGGGTGTCTAATGGGTGTGAGGTGATGATAAGTAATACAGAGGTTGAAGAGTTAACCCCTGCTAAATTGATTATGGATATGTGGTTAGTGAGTACTTCAATGAAAAATTGCACAGCTACTCACCTTAACCATGGATCATTTATTGTGAAAAAGTTGCAGCATAGTGTGTTCTATCTATCTATCTATCCCTAAAGATACAGTGGTGTTGGTGGGTGGATTGAACCTATTTCATGGCGATTTGTGGGAGGGCCGGTTGAGAACATACATTTCTTTTAGAAAAATGCATATCCTATTGATCCAGATATTCAATTCTTACTGAAACATAATAGTGTACATGTGATTAGAATGAACCTAAATAAAGATAACATTACTGTGAGCAGTTTAGGCCTGATAGAGGCAGATAGGTTCTATTGGGGGACCTGGGTTGAAAGAGGTTTGGTGATTGTGGTGGTTCTAATGATAAATATTTTGATATGGTTGATTGTTATCACCATTAAGATGAAAATGATGACATTTGTTTTGATGACAATGGGGAGAGAGAAAATTCAGTTGGGAGCAGCACATGTGTTTTAAAATTTTTTTTTGTTTTTTCCTGCAGTGATTTAGGGGTGTATCCCAGCAGTAAGACAAAGGAGGGGGTATAGGAGTAGGGGCTCTGAATTGCAGGGACTGTGAATGGTAGGGCATATCATTCTAGTGCACATGTAGCTGGAGTGAGTCTCACAGAAATGCAGAAATGCACAAGGCACATGGATGCATTGCATAAGGTGTATGATGGAAAATGCACAGAACACAGAACACAGCGCAAAGAGCACATGCTTATAATTGCATATTATTTCAGGATGTTATTTCAATTGACTGAGTTCCACTGAAGATAATACTAATATATTAACATGCTAATCCAACCCCAGTAACATGTCCATTAATAACATTCAGTGCAAATGAGTCTATGTGGAAATAACCTGAAAACAAATTTGGAAAATGCATGGTGCTTTGTACAATGGAATTCAAACGCGCAGAATGAGTTTTGTGCAGTAAGTTGAACACATATGAAGTTCTGTTCTGCTGAGGTGAAGCATTGTGAACCAGGAAGCAATGAGAAATGTTACAATTACTTTTCAGAAATGCAGTTAGTACAATGAGGAACAACACAGAGGGGATCGGGTGATGTGGGATGCTCTGCAATGGGATGTGCTCTCTTAAGTGACAGGAGGAGCTATTAAAAGAGCTTTGAGTGGTTGTAGCTGGGTCAGACCTCTTTGAGTGCTGGGAGAGATATCTTCAGGCTGGGAGAGATGAGGTGACATTGACGGCTGGAATCAGAATGCACTGCTGTCAGGCTGTTTGATGTGGGAGCTCCTTATTTGAAGAGGATTTCCACGTGGAACTGAATCAGAAAACATTGCCAACAGATCTGGGTAAATATCTGTTTAAGTGAGGAATTGATGGGCTGTCTTTCAGTCAGTTAGTCATATAATTTTCAGTGTTGTCTAAAGTTTACTGCATTATGTCAATGCCACTGCTGTTTTTTCTCTCTATCTTTTGTCAAAGTGTCTTTTTCTCACCAGGTTTATTCCCTGTGCTACGGCAGACAGAGAGAATTGGCACAGACAAGGTAATGAAAGATAATTAATTTGTTCATTGTGTAAGCATATTGTGAGCAAAACGGTGATCCTAATTAACTTGCATTTTTCCTTTAAGATAAAAACCACGTCACGTATTACTGCATTTAGGGCCTCATTACGAGGAAGGCAGTAGAGGATTAACAGCACCGGTAGAGCTGCCAGCGCCATTAACCCTCTACCGCGTCATTAGGAGGTCTGCTCATGGGTCCCGCTACGGACATCTGGTAAAACCAGGCATCCTTAGCGGGACCCGCTAGCAGACCAGGATGCTAACAACGGGCCCGTCATTAACGGGCCCGTTGTTAGCATCCTCCCCATTCCCATTGAGCCCTATGGGGGCTCAAATGGGAATGGGGATGTACCGGGTCTGGGTCCCAGGAAAGGGAATTACCGGGCCCTCCAATGTCGGAATGGCCCAGTAATTCCTCATTCCTGGAACCCGGACCTGGTACCTGGTATGGGGGTAGCCATGCCACTAAAAGCGGCATGGCTACCTCCATACTCGTAATCAGGCCCTTAGTCTCTTTTTATTTGATATGCAGAAAAGACAGAAGTGTAATGAGAGATATATAGAAATGAAGTAGCTATTTAGCTAGAGAGTCTCCATGAATGTGTAGTGTTTCAAGTGCATGCTTTACAAGTGTTGATACTCAGCCAAAAGGGAATATTTGTGGCATTGTACATAAGATTCCACGAGGAAGCATAAATCATTGTTCCGGGTGTGCTAAATTCATTATCCTGTTAGGTGAGTGATCCTGGTAAAAACAGATATCAGGCAAAATTCTGAAGTCAGTCTCACCATTGTAAAAATACCCTGACAAGCTACTACAATATACTATCGCTAGAAGCTAACACTAAATAACAGCATAATAAAAATCCCACAAAGTGATAGGTATAATCCCAAAAAATATCAATACACTAGTGAAATTACTTCAACGGTCTTTCTCTTTGAGGTAAACCAAATCTGAAGAAATATGACATGTAAAGTGGCTGCCGCTTATGCACTGCAGTTTGGAGCTGGAATGCATTCCACCAATTTGGACATTAGACAAGTTACTGTCTGCATGTACCTGTTTCCCATTGCTGATCGGCTTACGGGCCCGACAAAGTTGACTTGTAAATCAGACCATGGGATTGTCAAGCCCCTTTTCATGAACAGTGCTCTATGAGCAGGTGATGCAGGTTGAATCTGTGGACACACTAAACACCCTATGGTGTAGAGCTCAACATCTTGGGACATCTGTGGCCAGTAGGTGCAATCTTTTAAAATCTCCAAAGTTTGCTGTGAACTTCGGTGTCCTGCAGTTATGGCATCGTGGGCATGATGTAACATAAATCCCCAAAATGACAAAGGCACTACCCATTGGGTTTGGCCTGTCACAGATTCTCTAATCATCAGTCCATCTTGTAATCTAATTTTGTTTTTTAATAGCAGTCTCAGTTCCTCTTTCCCTTTGCAGTCCTCTTTAGTCAGAGGATTTTGTTCTGCATATAGCAAATGGTTATAAAATAGGTCTAGAATAAGGTCTAACTTTTGCGTTTTGATCAAGTCTTGATCTGGAGTATGAAAACTCCATTGTGCTACAGGCTATCCAACTACTTTTGGAGTCTTGGACCGTGTTATTGCATCTACCTGTATTTCACCAAGCAGGTGCTCAATAGGAAAAACTCCCCCATTACAGCTCCAATTTTGGCTAACTTATCTGCCTTATCATTTCCCTCCTTTTCCTCAACTGGTGTTTTCAAATGACCACATATTTTCCTCCAATTGGTTAGCAGATCTTTTTCTGTCACAACCTTGTCTATAGCTTGAAGCATCTTGCCATGTTTAAGTGGCTTCTAGTTGTAGGTGAGTATGTCTTTCACTTTCCAGCTTGGTAAATACTCCACAAATCTATCTCTCGCAGAATCAGAATCAGTTACTAGAACTATTTGAGTTAATTTTCTACTGCTGTAGATATTGCCTTATAAAAAGCGGCCAATTCTGTCACTTGACTACTTAGGGGGCCTATCCTCATGCTTACTCTTGGAATGTTGATCCATTTAAACCATGTTTCCTATTCCTGCTACAAGCTTTTTTTCTGTATCATTCTCTACATGGTATGCACATCCATATACATACACAGTTGGTAAATCTGTCATGTTTCTTCATTGAATGCCTTGTGTGGGGATTGCTCAAATTCATTCAAACTTGCCTCGACTCTATGTCATCAGGTGCACATACAGCTGCACAATCATGAAAATCCGCTAGACCTTGAGCAACTGGGCTCTTTTTATTTTGTCTATGCTTCACTTCTACAGGAAATCCCTGAAGTGCTAATGGCCAGGAAGTAATTCTTGACTGGGCTAAATTCCCTGACCTGATTTTCTTACTTTGCAAAAATTGCAGAGGCTGGTGATTGTTTCAACATTCACCTGCTCCACTTGAATTACGGGGTGGAAATGTTTTAACGCCCGGACAGTGGTCAGAACCACTTTTTCACATTCACTAAATTTGGTCTCTACCTGAGACTCTGCTTTGCTAGCATATGCAATGGTATTGTTATTTTTGTCATGTTTATGAAATAACACTACGCTCATGCATTGATCTGTAAATCTACAAATAATTCCTGTTTTTTCATTGGATATGCCAACATGGGGCTTTCATTAGACATTCTTTTAGCCTGGCTACTGCCTCATTTTGTTACTTTTCCCATTTTCAGGGTACGCCCTACTTCAGTAATCTTGTTAATGTTTGTGTCATTTCTGCATAATTCTCAATACATTTCCTGTTGTAATTTATAATTCCTAACAAACTCTTTAAACTTTTCAAATTAGTGGGATATTTTAGTTTATGAATCACCTCCACTTTTCTTTTTCCTTTGTGGGTTTAATCCATGTTCTATCACCTCATGACCTAGGGACTATACCTTTTTTTCTACACCACTTTGCTTACTGAAAAGATGCCCCAGCCTTCTGTAGCTGATTGAGCACATTTCTAATCTCATTGAAGTGGATTTGAATATCTTCATTTTTGATTAGCATATCATCCATATAAACTATTTTCCACCTTTCAGCTGCGTCTGGGAGTGCCTTGCTGAGGAATATCCCAAAAACTCACTCCCACTATTGGCATACCCAAATGGTGTCCAGGATCATGTATATTGTGATTTTTCACGAGAAAATGCAAACACATTTTGAATATTTTCAGCTAGCGGCACACACCAGTATCCAGCTGTAAGGTTTTATGTGGTAACGCCTTTAACCTGTGAACCTGTGCAAGACCCTGATCAATAAATGGAATGGGCCCCCTTGAAACAGGTACCTTTTTGTTTAATTCTTGTAGATGTGCACACAAGTGCCACTGGCAATTAGGTTTAGCACACCTAATATAGGGGTATTTGATGTACTATGAATAGGCCTAATGATTCCTCTAGATTTTAGATTTTTGATTATTTCAGCTAGTGATTCCAAACATTGCAAGGGTAAACTATATTGTCACACAAATATTGGTTCCCTACCATGTTCTTCTGATAGTGTGGCAACATGCAAATCGGTCAGCCCACAATCATATGCATCTTTTGCAAAAACCTTTTGGAATTCCATAAACATTTTTCCCAATTTTTCTTCTTCACTTGTGCAAGCATCTGCAGCTTCAATTTGCTCCACAAGAATTTTAGAGAACTCTGGGAAGTCTTCCAAAGGAGGTACCTCTGTACTTTCCTCTAATCATGTGGTAGTGTCTCTTTGGAGAGTCGCTACAATCAATTATTTTGGAATATTGACCTCCATTTCAAAATGCCGCTTTTCTCTTTTAGATTCACTTAAATGGAATTGGATACAATTATCTTAATGACAGCAGATTATTTCACTTGGCTCATAAGGGTACACACACTGAACTTTAAAGATTCCTTTAGGATTAGGATCCATGGTTTCTGGTAACTCACCCTTTGCAGTCATATAGTTTTCAGGAATGTTCCCAATCACTCGGTTACTGACATTGGCAGTGTAATAAGACTTCTTTATTGCCATTCCTATTGCTGAATTCTCATCCAAAGGAATGTCTTGACAACCTTTATTGTCCACCAGTATTTGAATGGGTCCATCTCCAATCTCTTTCAGTGGTGAATGTTCGCATTCTAACCCTTGCTGCCTCATGGATTCATTTAGGCATACACATGCATCAGAACCTTTTATCTGTTGTCCTGTATTGTTACTGTAAATTGTCTGGTTAATGCAGGAATGGTAACATCCTTTTTCACCTGCAGTTCAACAACATATGGTGTCATTGGGGCACAATGGTAAGCCTGTCTTTTGTCTTCAAATCCAGGTGCGGCTCCACCCAACCTGGACCAAACCTTTTGATTTAGAATGTCTAATATCATACACATCCTGTGCATGATTTCATTTCCCAAATAGAATTTGTTTTGTGCGCCGCTTACGATCCACACATTCTGATGAATACTCTCAGGGCCAAGTGTTATCTTTAACATGCATCTTCCTACAATTCTTTGTCCCAACGCGAAGTCATCTAGGCCAAAAATATGCTGAATCTGTATTCTGAACTTTGGGATCTCTTCCATGTCAACTATTTGCTGGAGTACCTTTTCATTAATGAAACTCCTTTCTTGTTCAAGCGCTGAAGTGTCTTCAATCATTTTAGGATGCCCATTCACATGTATAGGAATCCGCGGCTGCCCATCTTCCATGTGTATTTCTGAGATACTTGAAAGGTGCTTTTCTTTATTTGCTTCCGGAGTGACATTTGGTTTGCGTTTTTCTTCATTTAGATAAAAACGCAATGTGTTTTCATCTATTTATGTTTGCCATTTTTTCTTGGGGTCCAAATAAATCTGCAAAGACTGCTTCTCTTTTTATTCTTGCATTTCATCCTGACACATGAGAATGAGAGTGACGCTGGGCACACAGCCATTCTGAAGATATACTTCCAATGCACTTTCTGATTTAGTAATGGTGTAGCATTGTTCACACTGTTGCTTTGTGTCATTATTTTCTTGGGTCTTAATAGCTTTTTAGCCAAGGACCACATTACTCCATTTACGCCATCAATGAGAGGTAACAACCTCTACAGGCAATTTGTCCCTATGAGAAAAGGTATTTCATTAATGGATGTGATCAACACTTCCTGTCTCCTTTGATGGTTCCCTGTCTTTATGTCAACCTCAGTGACACCTTTATAGGTATTTCATCCCCATTGAAGTTGTGCACCGGGCCTACATTTTGCCTCACCCTTATATGATTTTTTTGAGATCTCCCTTCATTGATACTTTTCACTTGTTTTTTCAGAGTATTGTTGCTTGCGCACCTCTGCATATGCTTTACCTGTTTCTTCAATAGTAATGGCAGCATAGCACCTATTTTCAACCTCTTTTAGTACACCTAAAAAGTGTGCATTTTTGCAGATTTCAGGACTTACTTTCCTTAGCTCTTTTGTACTCTTTGCTAGGCAAATGGGCATATTATATGACATCTTATCCTCCTTTTTGCCCACATCATTTTGAATTTCTTTATCTATTCTCCTGGGCTCAGAACCCATTCGGAATGTAGCCACTGACTGCCCCTCTGACTTATGACCACTTGTCACACCCCAATTTGTTATTGTTCTTTTCTCATTGTCTGGGCTCTCGCCAGTTATTTCAACACTGCAAACTTTTTACTGGATATTTTCCCAAGTGTCACGTGACAGCCTGTCAACTTCTGGCACGTGACACTTTTCTGTGTTTTGCATGGAGCCTGTCATTTCTGTTCCTTGGAATATCTGTGTTCAAAATACTCCCCAGGTGACTGACCTGCACCCTCCTTTTGAGTCTCTGTTTCCTCTGTATGGGTATCAACAGTTTTCTGACTCAGCGCGTACCCCGACCGCACCCCAGCCGAATCACGTGAAAACTCAGCACATACCCCGGGTGCACCCCAGCATAATCACTCCAAACCAACCTTCAATCCCTGCAGCAATCCATGGAAGCAGACCCCTCCTGACGGGATACCCACGCCCCAGCCCACATCACCCTAGCCTTCAGGCAGCCTTCTCCAAATGGGACACCCCAGCCCTCCTCACCCGTGATGCCACCTTGCAGGCAGCCTCCACCACATGGGACACCCCAGCCCCCATCACCCGTCACCGAGCCTGCAGGCAGCCCCCTCCACATGGGACATCCCAGCCCCCATCACACATGACACCACCCTGCAGGCAGACCCAACCACATGGGATACCCGAGCCCCATCACACATCACTCCAACCTGTAGGTAGCCTCTCCACATGGGACACCCCAGCCCCATCACCCGTGATGCCACCCTCCAGGCAGCCCCCTCCACATGGGACACTCCAGCCCCATCACCCGTGACGCTACCCTGCAGGCAGCCCCCACCACATGGGACACCCCAGCCACCATCACCCGTGATGCCACCCTGCAGGCAGCTCCCACCACATGGGACACCCGAGTCATCACCCGTGATGCCATGCTGCAGCTAGCCCCCACCACATGGGACACCCCAGCCCCCATCACCCATCACTGAGCCTGCAAGCAGCCCCCACCACATGGGACTTGCCAGCCCCCATCACCCATCACCCCAGCCTGCAGGCAGACCCCTACAAATGGCACAACCCAGCCCCCATCACCCATCACCCCAGCCTACAGGCAGCCCCCTACAAATGGCACAACCCAGCCCCCATCACCCATGACACCACCCTGCAGGCAGACCCCACCACATGGGACACCCCAGCCCCATCAACCATCACTCCAACCTGTAGGCAGCCTCTCCACATGGGACACCCATACCCCAATCACCCGTGATGCCACCTTGCAGGCAGCCCCTCCACATGGGACACCCAGCCCCATCACCCGTGATGCTACCCTGCAGGCAGCCCCCACCGCATGGGACACCCCAGCAACCATCACCCGTGATGCCACCCTGCAGGCAGCTCCCACCACATGGGACAACCCAGTCCATCACCCGTGATTCCACGCTGCAGCTAGCCCCCACCACATGGTACACCCAAGCCCCCATCACCCATCACCACAGCCTGAAGGCAGCCACCTCCACATGGGACACCCCAGCCCTCATTACCCGTGATGCCACCCTGCAGGTAGCACCCTCCACATGGGACACCGCTGCCCCATCACCCATGACGCCACCCTGCAGGCAGCCCCCACCACATGGGACACCCCAACCGCCATTACCCATCACCCCAGCCTGCAGGCAGGCCCCTCTACATGGGACTCCCCATCACCCATGATGCCACCCTGTAGGCAGCCCCCTCCACATGGGACACCCCAGCCCCATCACCTGTGATTCCACTCTGCAGGCAGCCCCCTCCACATGGGACACCCAAGCCCCCATCACCTGTGATGCCACCCTGTTGGCAGCCCCCTCCACATGACACCCCAGCCCCCATCACCAATGACACCACCCTGCAGGCAGCCCCCTCCACATGGGGCACCCCTGCCCCCATCACCTGTGACGCCACCCTGCAGGCAGCCCCCTCCACATGGGACACCCCATCACCCATGATGCCAACCTGCAGGCAGCCCCCTCCACATGGGACACCCCAGCCCCCATCACCTGTGACGGCCACCCTGCAGGCAGCCCCCTCCACATGAGACACTCCAGCCCCATCACCCATGATGCCACCCTGCAGGCAGCCCCCTCCACATGTGACAGCCCTCCTCACCCATGATAACACACTGCAGGCAGCCCCCTCCACATGGGACACCCCAGCCCCCATCACCCATGATGCCACCCTGCAGGAAGCCCCCTCCAGACCGGACATCTCCTGCATGCTGGGTGCTGACATAGTGACACCTGATCACTCCATCGAAGTTCTGTCGTGCACCTTGACTGCCGTGTTGTGACACCACCCTGAATATCTACGGCCAAATGTATCTTGCAAACACAAACAAATGCATACACCTAACCGACATCCTTGAGTGTGGCAGCTGCTAAAACACAATTGCTGTCTGCAACCATATCCCAACATACACATCAGACAAGTTAATGGTAAAGTGAGGGCCTGCTGGACATGTGAGAATGTCATGTCAACAATCCCCATGGACAAATAGTCACACAGTGTCAGTAAAAAAGCACCCTCAATGTGTGCCACATGAACAGACACTGCCCTGGCGTGACACAGCCTGAGCCTCAATGAGCTGCCATTACCAGAACAGATATCACAATATACACATCAATGTTCCTCCCATGTGTGCAGGACATGACATGAAATCACATCAAATGCCATGGCATTCAAAGTCCACCTATACACAAGTGTCTGAAGGTACAACTTATCCGGGGAGGGGGAACAGACTGAAGACAGAGACAACAATCTTGGTAGGCCATTTGACATTGAGATGGGGCCAGTGCATGGGAAGTGGGGAAGGAGAAAAGTGCAGGCAGAAGGGGTAGTGGTCAATGTAATGCATAGGAAGGACATGACAACAAATACAACAACTAAGAAAATAATCAAACTGCGGCCAGCTGCAGGCAAGTGCAAGGATAAGTGCCCTCATCACGTGTGAAGTGCAGCTAGTGGGCTGTTGGTGCACATGAAAACAGTCCAAGTGTGGGGATGCCAGGGAGGCAGTGCAGGTGTGCAAGTGGCGGGTGAGGGGCCCTTGGTCCGAGGTTATAGGGTAGCCAGGTGGACAGTGCTGATTCAGACAGGAGTTCTGCAGGGTAGAGGAGCACATAAAGCACAAGCAAAGATCAATGACTGTAGTTCACAATGAGTGCATGGCAATCAGACAGTGCACCACTCACTGTCACTGCTGCATAGGTTAGCCAATGTGTAAAAACAAAGTAATGGCAATATTGAATGCCGATGCAAGATGCAGATCAACACCAGAGCCAATGATCACTGCACAAAGACATGCTGGTGGCGGGCAAAGTGTGACATGTGTGTTAAACAGCATCAAACAAATCATTTGCAAATATTGTGAACATGTACCACTCCCACAGTCACCCCACACACTCCCCTCACAATCACATTGAGGGCCAATACATAGTGATGCTGCATATGTGAAAGCAAATGGCACGTCAGCGTGCACACCAAAACTCCCCCTTCACACTCATCCACTGGTCAGCCACATGTGTATATTCAGCACGCAAATGGATAGCAAACATGACACATGCATGCAAGTAAGCACACACATGACCAATGATGGTCAGTACCAGGGAGACTAAACAGACGAACAAAGTGGCACACCGCAACAAAAAAAAGGTGAGAAACAAAGACTGAGAGTTATGAAAATAAATTATAATGTACAGCTGTATCGTGAACATACACACTGGAAATGAAATAGGAAAATAAGTACATGAATACATAAAAATTCTGTAAAAATGTCCATGTCCATGGAAATAATTACAACAGCAGCAAAATGAAAAAAGAAAAAAAAATCATTACCGCATGGTGTACAAAAAAGTAGAAAATCCCAGTAAATGTCCAAACTGCACTCCAAATTATAATATGAATAAAAACAAAACCACACATTCACAACTATGTACACAAAATTGAGTAAAGTCCAAAAGCTCTAAAGAATAACTAAACACAACAGAAAACTATATCTAAAGAAATATTTACAAAGGCAGCAGGCTAGTCCTTCTCCTCACCATGATCCCTCAATGTTTCAGCCAGGGCATCATCGAACACTGCATCCACTTACCCTAAGTGGGCCTCCGCTCTCACCTCGAGGGCTTGCAGGGACTCCAACATGGTCCTCCCCATCCTCTCTCACTCCCCGCAAGTATCCTGGAGGACCTCAGCCTGCCTCTCTGCCCGACGCAGTGCCATCTCCGCCCTGGCCATGGTGAGTCTCGCCTCCCTTCCCCACTGCCTCTCTGCCCCGATTTGCTGCCCGTACCGCTCCAACACGGAAGACATTGTTTGCCGAAGGTCCACATTAGCATCCTGTCTGACACCCGATACCTGCCTCCCTGAGATGGTATGCCTTGGTTATTGTTGCCTCTGACTTCGAGCCTGCTGCTGCCTAATTGCCCAGTGCCTGCTTCGTAAGGACAGCCTCCAGGTTGATGACATCACATGTGGCCATCAAGCCCTTGCACTGCTTCTGGGTGCCTGCTCTCCCTACATTGCCACGGCTCCTGTTGTCGGCTGGATCTGTGTGGTGACCACCTCAGTTGATCCAACATCGACTCCCAACTCAGGCAGGGATGTGATCTATACCAGATGGGCTGCTGGGAGTGCAACAGGTATACAGGGGGCCCTGGTGGTATCTAGGCCGGAAGGCGCCAGGGAGGACAACTGGCACACAGAGGAGGAAGACGAGGAGGGGGTCACATAAGTGGCCAGCCCACGCACCCAATTTGAGACCAGGAAGGCATCTAGCCAGTTCAGGAGACGCCAACCTCATTATGATGATGTGCAAGCCTACGATAGAAAGCCTGCACATCATCACAAATGACTACTGTACGCCTTCTGATACCAACTAGCAGCAGATCCACCCTGTCTCGAATGGCGAGATCTGCAGGCATTGGTGTTTCTGTTTGAGTGGAAACATCCAACAACTGCGAATGGGTCCGGCCTGGGGCATGCCGGCAGTTGCATACTGGTGCAGGTGGAGGCCCAGGGACAGGATTAGGCACAGGCACCTCCAGTGCACCCTGCACTGCCTCCTGTCCCTGATTCTGCACTACACCAGTCACAACCACCTCATCACCCCTGTCGAGCCCCATGGACTGGGCTGATGCAGCCTCCTCCTCCTCATCCTCCCCTGCCAACCAGGATGCCTCCCAGCATCTTTGGCAGTGGATTTCCCCTGTGTGAGCTCACCTGTTCCTCCCGCTGCCGAGGAGTTCATGTCCACCTTCGCCCTCTTGGACCTCCACTCAGCAGCTGTGGCCGATGTTTCTGACGTGGCATCAGTCTCCTCGCTCCCCGGTGATGAAATTAACAGGGGGCATAACTGGGCCTTACGTATCTGCCTGGCGGAGGCATCCCTGCTGCCTTGCTCCACCACACCTTCACTGTCCTCTTCTTCCAACGACACTGTGGATAAGGAGACATAGAACACAAACATCAGGGTACTGTAGCTATGTGTGTTTGACTCAAAACATATGCACATAAAGTACACTGCCAAAGGTCACAACCGTCATCACCGTCCACAACACACAGGTACATGGTATGTACATACATGCACATACATGTCTTTCCTTCACAACAGACAATCACATCCTTGGACATGACACTGTCAGCACCTACAAATTGTGCATGCTACACACACATGTGTCATAGCCCATACACATGTCATACATACACATCACCTAACAGTCCTGAAGCAGTGCACTAAGCTATCACATCAGAGTCCCCTCAACCTCAATCAGACAGCAAGAGTAGTGCACACATTCAAATGTACCAGTTACATCCATCCTGGAGTCTTGTTGGCTAGTCACACAGTCACATCTCAGACACATACACATGTACATCATGCCTGATCATGATGTTGATGACAACACCCATATGTCACACCTCTCACACGGGCACACATCAGACATGTTTAAGCAACCATGTTCATTTGGCAATATGCCGCATCACAACACATGTTGCAAAAGTAACACCATTTGAATCAAGCATGCTTCATGGAAAACATATGCAGCACTGTCTGGGAAATTCACACAGACATCCGTACAAGAGGCATACTTGCCGTAATGCCAAGGTGCACACTCCCACCAAACATCAAAATGCACATGCACTGTGGAGGCCAGCAACACATGGACACTTACCTGTCGACTCCAGATGGTGCTGCAAATCGATGACCTGGGCATGCAGCACTGGGTAAAACTTCAACAGGACCTGCAAGTCTCTGGTGTTGAACCGGCCCGGCGCCCCCCTTGGTTGAGACCAGCCTTGAGGAAGCGCCGGGCCTTGTTGTGGGTCCTGGATTTCAGGTTCTCCCAGTGCTTCTGCCCTTGGTGGAAATCCTGGGGTGCCACCCCCTATGCGTGGTCGCAGATCATCTTCCGTCCTTCCTTGCCGAATTGCGTTGTCTGTGGAAGAGGGCATCATAATGCCCCAGGACCTGCCCCACCAGGTTGTCAACTTCTTTGGCAGTGAACTTTACAGCCTTCTGCCTCACTGCCATTGGGTTGCCACTAGTGCCCGAAGATGTTGTTTCAGACATGGCAGCCCCCGGGGCAGGTGTGTGTGGGTAAGGTGGTCCTGGGGCTGCACTGTGGAGCGGTGTTCTGGAACGTTTGAGAGTTTTCTGGATCAGCAGAGGTGGCCGCAGGTCTGACGACAGGAGCACTGGCAATGGCTGTACAGCAGGCACTCAAATTTCAGGGCACATGGGCATCAAGCACACACAGTGGGCAGAAAGCAGCATATGGCTGGTAGGAGGCAGCTCAGCGCAGTAGGAGGCAGATAAATTGGTTGGTAGACAGGAGTATGGGTCTTCCGTGTTATTTGCATCGGCAGCCAGAAACAGAGTGACGGGTACTCCGTGTGGAAACAGCACATTAGCTTGAAATCAAAGGAAAGGGCCTAAGTGGAGTGCACATGGAGGCCAGCAACAGGAGATGACGGGTGGAACTGAGGGCTCTGCAGGCATCCCTGGTTGCAGAGGGTCAGGCCCACAGGGATGCCCTGAGGCAATAGTTTCTGGCCCTCAGAACTACACAGGAAGTGCTAGAGGCAGCCTGAATTAGACAGTTTGAACAGAGGATGCAACTGTTGACTCATACTATCTCAGAGAAACTCTGTGAATCCTGTGAGGTGTCCCATGCGGAACACTAAGCCATCATGTTGCAGATGCATTCATCTCAGTCCCGCATGGCCACTGCCATGGAGGACCAGGCCAGGGCTATGCGTGGCGAATCTCCCTTACCACTACCACCTTCTACTGCTTCACCAGAAGGTGGGGACAGCAGCGACAGCTTTCCCGATCCATGATAGCTGTGCTACCCATGAACACATGGAGTTTTTCTTTTTTCTTCTCAACATTCACACATGTGGATGTTGATGTGCACCCTGCCCTTCCTCCCTCCTGGGTGGGCGACCCCCACCTGGTCCATCATGGGCATTTTTTATTTTTTTTACTTGTTTTTCCCCTTATGAACCTTGGTGACTTTACTGCCTTACTTGCAAATTAGACTGCTGTGGTTGCCATCAGGCAAGCTCTGCACCTTCCACTCCCTTGTCTTGCCTGTGGTCTACTGTTAATTTATGTGACAGTGTGTTGCTTTGTGTGGCATCCGAGGGCATCCACTGTAGATTCCAGCTGGACCCATACAGGCTTTCCTCATATTGGTACACTCCTTGTTTGTGCCTTAGGGTCCAGACACATATGCCACTCCTGCTTCCCCTTTCCATGGGCTTGCAAGGAGTGCAGCGTGTAAAAGCAACTTACACAGAGGCATTGTGCTTTCATTATATCTGTGGGCAGTCTCAAGTCCAAATTGTGTATACATACCTAGTTGGATTCATCATTGTTTGTCCAGAGCATGATTACCGTCCCTTTTTTGTTGGACATTGAGATCCATCCTTTGTTTATGTTCCATCTTCATGTATTACCTTGCATATCTCCAGTATTGTTTGCGTACCTGCTGTATTTACTTACTTGCCCCCTTTAGTTAGCAGAGCAACACAACAAATACAAGTGAGCCTGTGCAAGTTACGACACATTGAGGCACTTGTGCTAATATGATGAGTCACTGTCAGACAGATTCACTCTTGGGTCCTGTGTTTCTGGTATGTTGTAATGGCCAATTGTTGTTCCTGTGTACATTATTATTTTGATGTGTGAGAGTGTGTTATTTCTGAACTTGTTCCATTGATCGTTGATCACTTTGTGACAGTAGTGTTATGTGTTGGCCATTTCTTTATCTCTTTTGACATTTCATGCCATGGCATGATGTGGCAACCAGGTTATATGAAGTGTGGGAGGGTTTAGGTGACATACTGGCATTTAAATGTGTGCTTTGGCATGGTGTTAGTGGCATGCTCCATTTTCCATGTGTTCCTTTTGTGCACAACTGATTGAAATAGTTTAAGTTCTAAGGGATGCACACAATGTAGCACTTCCATGTACACATTGTCAGAGTGGTAAGGTTGGGACAGATGATTGTCCCTTTGTCATCATCGAATGTCACCTGGAATATGCCAGGGCTGAGTGCACTCTACAGGATTTGGATTGTAGGTGAACAATTGTGCCACAAAGTGGGTACAGGCAGCCTCACCATGTGTCCTTTCCCTTCCCATGTGCAGCTGCCGTGCATGTGGTTGGGGATGTGGGGGCACCGCCATATCCACTGGTACGCCATGACATGTTGCAATGTTGTGCAGGACACATGCTGCCACAATGATCCTGCACACCACCGGTGGTGCATATAGTATCTCACCACCAGATTGGTCAAGGGAGCAGAAGTGTGACTTGAGCACAACGAATGTGCGTTCCCCTATGGTACAAGTTGCAATATGGACTGTGTTGCATCTTACCTGGGATGGTGTGGCGGGGTTCTGTATTGGCGTCATCATGTAGGTGCTCAGAGTGTAGGCACTGTCCCATGTGGAGGTGAAAATGTTTGTCAGTGGTGTGCATTTGTCTGTGTGTGTGTGACATGTATGCAGGTGCAGAAGCATTTGTACTAACCAATGAGCCATGTGTCGCCATGCCTCCCAGCTTCCAGGGCCCGGTGTAGGGGTGACATTCTGAATATGAAACTATCATGGGTGGACCATGGATAGTTTGCCTATACAGAACTAATGATTCCCTTGGCATCACATACAACCTGCATGTTGATCTAATGCCAGTGCTTGTGATAGATCTAGGGCCACATGGGTGCAATCGATGGCACCAACCACTTTAGGGAAGTGCGCCACCCCGTAAAAGTCCTGGACCATGGCCTCTCTTTCTGCGGGTGTTCTGGTCATGTATATGTGGCTGCTGACTGAGGGGCGTACAGTCATGATTGCCAACATCTGGTGTAGGCAGTGTGACTGCGTGGGCTGTGAAATGCCCCTGACTATGGCAGTTGTCTGCTGAAATGACCCAGTGGCCAAAAAGTTTTGTACATTGAGCACCTTTTCCAAGGGGCTCAGTGCTTGGGATGATAGGGTGGGTGATGTGAGGTCATCCTCCCGTTCCCTGACCAGGTGTAATATGATATGAGATGGAAACATATACCTGCCATAGACCTGATCATCAGGTATCCCAAAAAGGCTGGTCCTGGGTAGAAAAATGTGGGCCTTGGCCATCCTCCTCCTCCTGCGGTGTCCCATGATTATTGCTGTGAAAAATGGTACATTCATTGTAGCTGTATATGTGTGTTGGTTGTCGCACTGCCTTTTTATACATTGGTTTTGATGCGTGGTGACACTTACGCCTGCTTTCGCGTGACAGACGTGTTTCCGGATTTGCGTGTCTTTTTCTAAGTGCCAGAGCACCCTGTTCGATTCCATGAATATATCTTGTTAGCGCGCGTATGGGCGTTGCAAGGATTTTACTGTGGTACTTGCCACGTTATGCTCACATTTTCACTTGTTTTTCCCCATTCCACATTTTCCGCCCCCTTTATAGGTGACTGCACAAGATGGTATGCCCCTTTGCTGGAAGTCTCGCGCAAGGTGTTTGTGGTGTTGCAGTGATGTGTTGGACCCACTGGGATTCAGCGTAAGTCTTGGGTAAGCCCAGCACATTGTGTTGCATGAATCGAAATACGGGCACTTACGCGTGTTTTCGCATGCAAGTCCAAATTTTTTGGTGCAAATAATTCATTGAATCGGGCCCTTAGTTTCTTGCAAAAAGCCATAAATAAAAACAGCCAACTGTCTCCAATTAGCCAACTGTCTCCAATTAGCCACATATCCCGCCATGATATCTGCAGTCTTTGTTTGTTTCCAGGGAAATTACTTCTAATTTGAATTGTCTAATAGTTTGTATGAGCAGGGTGTATTTGATGTGTGTATTTTGAAGTTTTTGATTGGTTGATGGTATTGTGCTTAACTATGGTTATGCAACAGCCACTCTGTGTGCAGCGTTGTTAACTGAGGCACCATTTTGCCGCTACAGGTATATTATGGCAAATGGGACATTGTGTATTTGTTGCTGCATTTATTGAAAAGCACATGTGTATGCACTTCGATACTATTCAGCGTTGTATTAGTTGTGGCTGGAAATGTGGGTATGTTTAAAGCTGGGTGTATAATCATATATTTTCTGTCCAATAATCATACTTTTATGTGGTTGATTAGTACAGAATTTTATTTGTTTGTGTTATTTTATGTACTTAGTTGTTCACTTATTTGATTTGAAGGTTTGATGGCCAATTTAGTTTGATTTTGGGCTTTCAGAAAAATGTACATATAGCCGCGGATACAAAGGAAGGTCTGCAGCCATGTCAAATATTTGTGGCTTTGAAAGAGGCTGGGTTGGGAAGAATAGATTTCTGTCAGTTTCATTGTTTGTTATTGGTTGTTCTTACTGTTCTATTTGTGTAGCTCTTTGTGATTGGTTTTAGTTAAAATGTGTCATCCATTTAAGTAGTTGTATTGGTATATAGTCCTCTTTTTGGTATTCATTTTGGAAAATATGAAGCCATTTTCTGCAGTTGTATCCTTTTGCTTCCAGAACTCTCACTGTGCACATGGCAGGAGAGTGGATGATGTGAAAGTAAGTGTTAATAAATATTTGCCTGTTTCAAGGTTAATGTGCAGTGTTCACTGATTGTGTGGCAAGTATTTTTAATGTATTTTTTAAGTTTCATTAACATGGACCTACACAATTAGATATTTCAATAAATGGAATTTCTATGTAGGCATTCAGTTATTGTATTCTTGTTAGTGAGGTTGAAGGTTTATTTGATTGCATTTGTAATGTTAATATTTTAATGCAGTTTCAGCTATGTAGTACTCAGCTGTTTTGAGTTTTCTGTAAGATAGTACAATCAATGGTGTTTTGTAGGTTCATTTTAGCCCTTTTCTTTTTTGTATTGTATTTTAGCTGTATCATTATCAACATCCCAGTGGATTTGCACCAGATGTTGGACAGTTAACTTCTTTGAAAATGTCAAACTATATTCAAAACATAGTGGTACTGCTGGAGATGGGAGCAGCACATTTATAGAGAGTTTATAAAAACATTATTTTTGAACTTCTGTAGCATTTCTGATGATTCTTGAAATGGAGTGCTACAGGTGTTTCAAGTCTCTAGTTGTTGGTGGCAGCACCTT
This sequence comes from Ambystoma mexicanum, assembly GCF_040938575.1. NCBI lineage: Eukaryota > Metazoa > Chordata > Amphibia > Caudata > Ambystomatidae > Ambystoma > Ambystoma mexicanum. Next base: position 203,210,967 of record NC_090941.1, on the reverse strand, counting down.
TAATTTGTGGAGTTTGATTCTGCAGAAACACTGCTCACACCTAGCTTATTAATGTGTTTTTTTTTATACAAGTTGCATTTTTTTTTTACAGAATGACCAAATGATTTGTATGTGGAAAGAGATAAACAGTGCTGTATGCACTCATACTGCATCTTATATAGTAAATGTGATGCACTGCATACAAGATATCAGAGTCATAACAATGTGTGTATTGAATTGTGTTTCTTAAAGTGTGTGTGTTTTCGAACTGATTATGTTTTCTTTTTTTTTCAGAAAGAAGGATCTTATGTTTTTTTAACATAGATGAATAACAGCGGCTACTGTGTATCCCAATGGGCTGTTGAATATTGGAGAAGCAGTTAACCACAACAACGACTGTGGAGTATCATAGCCACAGGTTCTTTGGACCATACCCGCGGTTATAGGCCTTAATGTGCAAAAAAGTACACGGTTTGTACTCAAAAGAGTCCCTTCTAAAAAAAGGCAGAAACCAAAACAGCCAACTGTCTCCGATCAGCCACACACAAAAAGCCATGATATCTGCAGTCTTTCTCTGTTTCCAGGAAAATTATTCCTAGTTTGAATTTCTAGTAGTTTGAATGAACAGGGTATGGATGATGTGTGTGCTTTCGAGTATGTAATTGGTTGATGGTATTGTTGTAATTATCTGCGGCTATTCAGCAGCCACTCAGTGCACAGCATTGCTACCCTGTGCAGCCGCAGCTATATTGTGGCAAATGGAATGTTGTGTGTTTATAGACGTGTGGTAGCCGTGGCTATCTGACATTTTGGGTCGAATAGCATCATAGATGTATTGAGTGTTTTGGGGGATTGGGAGAGACCAGGGAAGCAGTGGAGGTCCATGGGGAGTGGGGGGGGGGGGTGGTATGTGTGTTAAGGAAACTTGTTTGACGTTTGGGGGAGTGGAAATACATAATTGTAAGTCGTAGTTTTTGAAAATAGCAGCGGCTATCAACAAACGCTCATGTATTACTTTTTCTATAACCGCGTGTATAAAAAAGCGTGTGCGTTGTGTCCATGGACACGGTTATATTTCTAGCCACGTACTTAAACATACATTTTCTGTGCAATAATCATATTGTTATTTGGATGATATAACACATTAGTTTATCTTTGTGTGTGATGTTGTGTGCTTAGGTTTTCTCTTTTATTATTTGATGGTTTGAGCGTTGGCTTAGTTTGTTTTTTAGTTTGTAGAAAATGTTTGTGTACCCACGGCTACAAGTAAGGTTTGTAACTGTGTGGAATATCTGCGGATACTAATGATGCTGGGCAGGGTTTTGTAGGTGTTTCAGTGTGTCTAATTGGCTGGTGTTAATGTTGTAAATTCGTACTTCTTTGTGATAGGTTACAGTAATATGTGTCAGACATTTTATACGTTTTCTTAAAATATAGTCCTATTTTTCTAGTTTTGATTTTGGAAAATAGGAAACCCCATTTTTTCTACTTTTCTCATTCTGACTGCAAAACCCGCACTGCCGTTCCTGTTACCTGTGATAAAATATGATTGGCATTAATCAGTTGTTTGTCATTGTTTTGTTGAAAGGTGTATTCTTTTATAATATGTTGATAATGGGGCTTTGTTTTTTTTTTCTTTTTTACTGCATCTGTTAACAATGAAGTGGACCTGCTGTATATGTAAAACAAGGGTGGGAATAATTGTTGTAAATTGTTTATAAGGAAAGAAAATTAATTTCAGTGATGTGCATGATATAGAATCATTAAGTATACTTCCTGCACTCAAAATAAAATAATTATCACAGAGCAGAAGAGATGTGATTTCATCTACAATGCTTATGTTATCACTTATGGTATGTGTTAAAGTGCTTTTTGGGGTGGGGGGGTGATTTGAAAATGAGTGTACTTTAAAAATGATTTGGTTTGCTGAAGTGTGTTACTGTGTGGTTATCTATTCGAGAAAAAGCATTGTTGTCATTGCTTTATTGTTTTGAGAAACCTATTATTTAATTTCATGAAAAATATGTGTGATTGGTTTTATATTTAAGTATATATTCATAAAGAATATAGGCATGGTGTTAGTTGTGCAAACTGCAATTAAGTAAAATAGAAATGGAATGGATTTTCTGGTGCAAATTGCCCTAATAAATGCAGGTGCAGTTATGTGGTTAGCAATCCAATTTTAATACACAAATTAAAGGTTGTAATATTTTGGGATGATTTATTAGACGTTTCCATGTGCAACAGTTGAAAATAGGAAACACACTATTTCTTTAATGTTGTTGTTTCTCTAATGCTTCTTGATACACAAATAGTGGCAGCTGTGAATGCCAGTTTACTGGCACACTGGTTCTTCAATGGAGTTAAGGTCAATATTTAGCATGCTCATAGTTACAGGTATGACCAATGTGAGAACCTTAATAAAGTTTGTGGGGCATTATCTGATGCAGGAATGCCCCCTTGGCTCTGGGTGCATTGCTATTAGAACTGTGGAACATTAAACTGGAGTAGTAATAGTGTCTTTATTTGGTTGGAGAACCGCAGCACTAGTGATGCTCTTTTACAGTAGATTCCTGTGCGCAGATTGTAGGCCAATCCTTTAAAAGGGATGCTCATGATGTTCATTGCATATTGTACAAAAAACAATAAGACGTGGCCCCCTATTGTTTTCTCACAAATATTGGGAACATGAATCATGATAGGTCATGTGGTGTGATTTCCCCGTGATGATGTGGATGATGCATATTGAAAATTGTATGTGCACCCCAAAATAAAAATGCTTGGGGCTGATGAGTTACATACATGAAAATTGGCACCACGTCCAGTAGGTGATTCCACTGGTGCCACGCCACTAACAGTTAATGATTCCTCGACTGTGGCAGTAGTGTCAACTCCACCTGTTCCAGCTTTACAGTCCGACAATGTCTAAGTTATGAGAGTTATCTGTGATCTGTGCCACCAAATGGAAGTTGTTAAAGGTGGTGTAATTAAGGATTTGGATAGGCTAATACATCAATAATGATTTTACTTTGGCTGTAGCCTTTTTTTTTATTTATATGTCTGTCATCTTATATATTCACTGTAGTTAAGAGTAGTTGTAGAATCAACCTCATCCCATTAAAAGTGCTACCAGCAAGAGCCAGAGCCTTCAAACACCTGCAGCACTGTTACACTCTATTAGAATAGTCATTATAAATGCTAGGGAGGTTCAGAGAGGAGGCTTCATTTTTGTAGCATTGTCTTTTTAGAGTTGTCATTTTTGTTATTTTATGTTTTGCACACAGTTGGAAATTTGAACATGTATAACATTGTGCAAGGGACATGGCCTTTGTAACATTCCGTCAGAAAGCTTGGGAACATCACTTATGATAAATCATTTGATGCAAGTCTCCTGGGATGATGTAGATGATGTGTATTGGTAATTGCACGAGATGATCTGGCCCATACTGGTTGGCAGCCTTTTTGGGCTTATATGTGGTGTTATATCTTTACTGTATCTGTGAGAGGTGGTTGTGCAGAATAAAACTCTTCCCATTAAAGGTGCTGCCAGCATCTTCAAACACATGCAGCAGCGGAACAGTCTATTTGTAGAGTAATTAGACATTCTAGACAGGTTTAGAGAAGAGGCTTCATTTTTTGTGACATTGGCCCTCATTACGACCCTGGCGGAAATCGCGGTGCAAAATGCACCTTGGAGCACGGCGGAAAGCTGCCGATACCGCCATGGGGGTTGGCGGATTTTCCGCCCCATTCCGACCTTGGCGGGGCGGTAAATCCCCAATCCCCATTTTACCCTTCCCCATTCCCATTTTTGCCCCATAGGGTATAATGGGAGTGGGGAAGGCGTTAATTACGCCACCGTAAAGTACGGTGGCGTAATTAACAACAAGGTCCCGTAGCGCCATGGATTTCTCCGCCCGGAAAAACCAGGCGGAGAAAGGCTCCATGGCGCTACGGGAACTCGTAGTAGGGCGGACGGGTCCGCCACGAATACCGCTGGCGTAAACCCACTCCGCCAGGGTCGTAATGAGGGCCATTGTCTTTTTAGAGTTGTAATTTTTGTTATGTTATGTTTTGCTCACCAGTTGGACATTTGACCATGTCTAATATAGTGCAAGAAAACACTAAGATGTGGCCCTTCTAATGTTCCATCAGAAAGCTTGGGAACATCAATCATGATAAACCCTCTGGAGCGAGTCTCCTGGGATGATGTGGATGATGCATATTGGAATTGCACAAGATGGCCTGGACCATACTAGGCAGCAGCATTTCTTGGTTTATCTGTGGTCTTATATCTTCACTATAGCTGTGAGCTGTGGTTGTGCAGAATCAACCTTCATCCATTAAAGGTGCTGCTAGGAAAAGCCAGAATTTTCAAACATCTGCAGCATTAGAACACTCTATTTGGAGAGTTATTAGAAATGCTAGAGAGGTGGCTTCATTTTTTGTGGCATTGTCATTTTACAGTTGTCATTTTTGTTATTTTATATTTTCGTCACCAGTTGGACATTTGAATATGTGTAACATTCTGCACGAAAACACTAAGAGACGGCCGTTCTAATTTTCTGTCAGAAAGCTTGGAAACATCATGCATGATAAACCATTTGGTGCAGGTCTCCTGGGATGATGTGGATGATGTGTATTGGAAACTGCATATTGTGGTCTGGAACATACTTGGCTATACCCTTTTTTGGCTTTTATGTGGTCTTATATCTTCACTGTAGCTCTGAGCGATGGGTGTGCATAATCAACCTCCACCCATTAAAGGTGCTGCTAGCAACAGCCAGAGTCTTCAAACAATGGCAGAACTGGAACACTCTATTTGAAGAGTTATTAGAAATGCTAGAGAGATTCATAGAGGAGCCTTTTCATGAAGTGTCTACAGATGTGATGCTCCTATCTCCAGTGGTACCACTTGGATGAGCAAGAGGCGTTCCCAGGATCTTTTCTTTATGATGCAATGCATCTTGCAGATGTCTTCATCCACTTCATCCCAAGGTACCAATAGTGTCTTTATTCTGTTGAATAAACTCCAGCATTTGCAACTGAAAAAAGAAAAAGAAAGATGTCCGTCATGGAATGGGATATGAATCCCATTCACCCTCTCGATGGCGGCCATTTAAAACAGTAAAAATAAAAAATAAAGAGCGAAGATGGCCACCATGGTAAGGGAGAAGGGACGACATCTAGTCTCTTTTGCATTTCCTTGACGGCCATTAAAAAGGGAGAAGAAAAAAAAATAGCCTCTGTGGAAAGGGAGAAGAGAGTACATGTAGTCACTTTCCTCTTTCCATGATAGCCACTCAAACACCAATGGATGTAGTGGTGACCAGTGCCATGTCTGGATACTAAAGATCCAGTGAGGGCCAATCAGATTTTTTATAACAATACGATTATCCCTTGTCAGGTACTAATTGTACTTTAAAATATCTAATTGGATAACATTAGAAAAAATAAAACATTTGACAAAATTGTTACATGATCTGATTACCTATTACAAACAGGTGCAAAGCCGTGAAGCTGCATCAATTCAGCTTTCAAAGTGATTGTTTGGGCCTACCCGTGCATACAGAAAACACATTCTGGTTCACTATATTGCGTAACCGTGGTTATTCCCCCTCTCCCAAGCTCCTCGGTCATGTTTTCTGTCATCGCTTTTTGTCTTGTAAGCCTTCAGGAACTTTGAAAAGCAGTACCTTGATGTATCCATTTTTTTTTACCTGTCTTCTTTCTATACCTTTCTCCTTTGTCTTGTGCTTTGTACTTTGTCATTTATTTGTTATTTTAGCTTGTGTAGATACATATATGGGCAGTAGTTTTGTAAAGATGTATTTTAAGATATATTAAGTGTAGTCTTTACACACAGTTATGGTAACACTTTAATAACTTTCTATTCATCAACATATAAATGTAAACACTTTAAACAGTTAAGCACATATGCAAAAAAAGTTTGTTATGAACCAGTTTATTTGGGGGGGTGCTTCCACACTTTTCTTTAGCCATGACACCTTGTTTAGCCCAATTGTCTGTATTATTGATGTCAATTATGTATAGAATAACAAAAGCTTTGAGATTCAAGGAAAAAAACTTGAGTTGCAGGGACGTTAAGGTGAGAACTTAACGCAACGAAACCCCTGAAATTCAGCTAAATCCACCTTAACTTTGTGCCCCCTCTTGCGCAGCCTGTGACCACAATGATGACATCACAGATCACCTCACTGATGGCATCACTAATTACATGTTGTATAAGAACACTGATGACATTACAAATCACATCACAGATGCCATCACTGGTAACAACACTAATTACACTGGGCCTCATTACGAGGCTGGCAGTAGAACAGTCACGGCTGTCGCCGGTATCCATTTTTTTCCAGCACCCGCGAATGGGCAATTACCGCGTCATGCTGAGTTTGGTGGACATGGTAATTGCCCATTTGCAGTTGCCGGTAATAAGGGACCCCCCATCCCCATTTGGCCCAGTAGGGCTGAATGGGAATGGGGAAGGTAGTAGCATCGGTACCATTAATAATGGTACCAGTGCTGCAGTCCTGTTCTGCTTGCGGGTGCCGGTACACCCACCAGGTCAGACCTGGCGGCTGCAAAGGCACCCGCGAGCAGAACTTGTGGTATGGCGGTACAGTAGCAACGGTGCCAGTAGTGCTACCAGCACTTTTGTTGCCTTACCGCCATACTTGTAATGAGGGCTATTGAGTATAATAATAATGGAATTAGACATAACCTCATTTATAAGTTAGCTCATGAAAATTGGATTACCTTAACAACAATTTAGGCCACAGATTTGACCATGACAAAGGCTGGGGTTACTGGCCTGAACCAAAAGCCATAGCTAGTGGTTGGTTACTGTTCAAAAGTACCAATGTGCATGGTTAAAAGACATATGTAGCAGCCCATCACTTTTTTAAAACATACAGTGGGCAGCGTTGAAAGCTGTAGCCAGTGGCTATGGTTAAAGGCCATAGATAGTGCACATTCATATGTTAGAATACACAGTTGGCAAAGCCAAAGGCCGTGGACACTGGCTAGTATTGTGCTGAAGACTATGGCTAGTGGCTGGTTAGTGTATATAATATACAGGGGCATGACCGAAGCCATAGCTAATGCTGGGTAGTTATGTAAAATACACAGTGGGCACGGATGAAGAACATCACTTATTGCATTTTATTATTTTAAAACATACAGTGAACATGGTCAAAAGATGTAAAAACTGATCAAGGTCAAAGGCCATGGCTAGTGGCCCATTTATATGTTAGCATACATAGTGCACAAAGCCAAAGATTGTGGCCACTGGCCAGTATTGTGCTAAAGTTCATGGCTAGTGCCTGACCAGTGTATATGATATAGAGTGGACACAATTGAAAGCTGTATCCACTGGTAAAGGACAACATCTATGGTTGGCAGCCTGTACGTGTTTTAAAATATTCAGTACACATGGGTGAAGGTATTGACCCCTGTCCATAACTGAAGGCCATGTCTAGTCCCCATTCATGTGTTAAAAATATGTTTGGCCATGCACACTGATCATGCCACCATTGTAATGTAATTATTGATGGCATCGGTGATGTGATCTGTGATTTCATCATTGTGGTCATGGGCTGCACAACAGGAGGCACACAGTTAAGGTGGCTTTAGCTGAATTTCAGAGGTGTTGTTGCGTTCTCACCTTAACGTCCCTGAAACTAAAGTTTTTTTCTTGAATATAAATATAATTATTTAACTAAAGACTGGGGTTAAAATGGTGAAATGTGAAGTGAAGGCAGTAAAGATTATACAAATAAAACAGATGGTATCACTGATACAGGCATTTAGGACATTTTGGAGACCGACAGATTATAAAGAAAAATCCATGATTTAATTCTACATTATACAGCCTATAAACAATTATGGGGTCACTAAATTCTGTCTAAATAACAGAAATTCTAGAACGCGTGATGTTGTCTTGCTTAGAAATCAGAGAATACTAGAACACGTTGTGGTGATTTATAGTGTGCATATTGGACGGATACGTTGATTGGACAATAATCACAGGAAGAAAAGAGGAGAGCAAAAGTTGGAAGGCATTCTTTTTCAGTTTTGCTTAAGCGCCCCCTATCATCTGAAACTATTGCATTGGAGTAGAGCAAGGAGGGACATGTGGGGAAGGAAACGGAGCTTGTTAGTGTTGTTTGCTTATTTGCCCACCCATTGATTATTCATAATCGTGCTTATCCCTGCACCCTTTCCCATCCACAACCTGCCTCTCCCCAACCACATCATATGGCATCTGCCAGAGCACCTAGAGATCATGCAAAATGCAGTGGTGCACACTATTATTCCCAATGAAATAACATACTGAAGCATTTGCATAGACACAAGCTTATTGGGACCTCCATGCACCTGCTCTGCAGATACTCCCCCTTCATAAATACTTTTCTGGACTCATATTTAATGAGATCTTTTTGCAAAATAAAAGTGTAAGCATTGTACCCAACTACATTTAATAACGGCTAGGCGGCCACTTGATTTGGAAGGAGCCACCTGAGCTACAACATGATCAAACTCTGCTATCAAAGAACGGGATTTCGCCCACATAACCCATGTATTCGACAATGGAACACAGAGCATACCTTACCTTAAACGATACCCCCAAGAACTATTCATCTGGAATACTATGAATATCTCAGCATGCACGGATTGAGGGAACTACTACATACATGCGTTGTCTTCCTGCATTTCCAAATAGTTAATTCACTATTAAATGCATGCATTCATGAATCAGCAAATCCCTTACACCGCAGTGCTACCCCCGGCCTCCTACATTACTATAATCAGTGGTATTCTTTGCACTGGATGTTGCCCCACCTCTCTCAAAACTACAGAATCTTACCTCTCCTGAATGTATCCTTTATGGACCCTGACACGTGTGCTAACCGTTGGTTAAAAAGTCAGAATCTTTCCAAGGCAAATTCCAGGAAAAGGCATTACAATAACAAGCAACTTGAACCCATCAGCCACAGCAACCTCTTCTGATCATATCAATCTACCTCCTATCCTTAAAGAGGCACAGAGAATGTTACCTTACAGGTGTTTGACAATTCCCCAGGAAAGCTGATTATAGTGTTCCATGATGCCATCTTAGATCTTTCTGCGCTGTCCCCCATCCTCTGTTTCTACCTTTGCGAAAACAGCCCTCAGTTGGTTTACCCACTTGCAGAAAAATAGGTATCAAAATATAACAAGGCACTATTCCAGATACATTTGTCCATTCTTTAAACACACATGTTCAATAAGAGACCCCGTTCTCCACAAGACTGGATCTCTGCAATGGCATTCCTATTCTTCAGAGAAGTAACCAAGCTACATCAACATGAAACAACACACAACCATAGGTTTACAGGGCTGATGTTCTTAAATGTCTATAATACATGCCGTGGACCACCCATGCTTGCACTTTTATACAGGGTGTTCCCCTCGGTACATTAGTGAACATTTGCTTTAAAAAGAGCAAAACCCGTATTAAACTTGGTGAACAGATGTAAACACTTTTGTGTGCAATTTATGTATAAATCCTTCCCACAAGTACTATGAAATCTGCCTGCTTCTAGCTGGTGATGAAAACAGGTGGAATCTGTAATTCGTTTGTTTTACACCAGCCTGTCATGCTGGTGGACAATCAATGTGAAAAGGGAAGGCAAGGCAGAAACCTTTCCTCTTTTTGGTCGCGGCTGTGACCGCAAGAAATCTGAAAAATGCCACAGAGATCACCGAGTGGTGTTGAATCAGGAATGACACTTTCGTGCCTTCTTTTTACACCAGTTGTTGTGCTCTGGGGACTTGGAAAGTGAGACCACACGTGTCAAAAACACTGATACTGTAGCAGATTCTGCTTGGACACCAACCAGTGCTGGATATCACGGGTTTACATTATTGTATACCCAACACAATGATCAAAGTTCATTCGAATGTCCGGAGGCAAATGGCCGTCTATCGTACAGTGATGGCTCGCAAAAATGCACCAAAATGAATTTCCTCCTTCCTATTTTAATAGAAGCCCATACAATCCCTCAACACACATCACAGAGTACCCCTGATGATCTTGTGTACTATTTCCATCTCCTGAGACAAATATTGTTCCCTTCCACCTTATAAATCTCGCTCCACTGTCCAAGTTATTGCATTGTTTCACATTTACAGCAGCAATATCGTCCTGCTGCCCTTAAGCCACCACACATCAGCCCACCGGTTCTTTGCCAAACAAAGGTGCCTATATCACCAGCATGCTCATTGGCCTTTATGGTTCCCCTTTAGGTGTATGTACAGTTTAAATCCTTATGGAACAAATTCAAATCCCAACACACCAATGAGACAGACTATTTAAGGGCGCATGCTCAATCCTCCAGAATGCACATTCATCAAAGAATGGGACAGTATTTTTCCGTGGCAACCACAAGACAAAGAGGCAGCCAATAAACAGGCTTCCTCGTGGAATTCCCCCTCTTCCAAATTCTGGAATGTCCTGAAATTTGCCCTACCTATACAAACATGTAAGAATGTTAACTGTTCCCTACAACACTTCCAACTGAACTAAAGCCCCCTTTGACTTTGAACTCTTAAAACCCTCTGCTCGTGCTGGATGTTTCTCTGAACTTCTAGGTTTACCAACACCCACTCATCACTTCTCATCTTTCCCAAATCTTTGGACTACTCTGTGTAATCACCCAACCATGTCTGTGGAACCTGGACCTCTCTGAGTCCAGGGCTACGGTGCCTCTGTAACAGTGCCACGATGCCTCTGGGCTGCAGGTGCGCTATACAAATGCAAATAAATAAATAAATAAATGTGGATATGTAACATGCTCTGACACTACCTGGGGCCTGGCCTCTGCTACATAAAACCCCAACAGAATGAACACATGAAAAGACGTTTGTAAATAGAGAAACGCACACATTAGACAACGTTGTCCTTCCAGTCTAAGAGGGATATTTGATGCAGTTGGTAAAGTAACCCGAATACAATTGTGGTATGGCAAAACATTATGAAAAAAGGTATATTGTAAATGTTATCAGCTGGATAATGAGACTGCTTTACCGCCAGCATGGATTCATGGAACATTCCACTGGTTATAGGTACTGGACAAATATCCAATAGGTCCACATGAAACACCTTCAATGTGGCGCTGAATGATTTCTTAGCTGTAGTTTTACGGTGGTCAATGATTTTCTGCTTGAGTTTCAATTATTTTAGCAGAACATGTTTCAGATGTGGACGCTAATGGCCTTAAACACCTGTGATGATTATAGGTGCAGAGAGTTCTCACGGTACTCGTGCATTGTTTTAATAATATGGAATACCATTTCATACACCGTAGGGAAACAACTTTATTGAATGGTTGCTTGAATATAATGACGGTAGGAACAACATTAGATTCATTTCATGGTAGATTGAAAATGCCTGGGAACGAAAGGTATAATTAAACTTTGTTGATTGTACCCTTGAGTGTTTCTTTTGATATATGAAATCAAACGTAAGGCTGCTGGCTGTCAATAAAGCAAAGAGTGCCCTTTACCGAAGCACTGTGATTCTACCAGTAATTCTTAATGCCAGTTATGTTGCTACATTTTATTGCACGGTAATTTAAATCTGTGCTTTCCCCCCCTAAAGTTCAATTCTACACTCATTGCAATCGTGTGAAAGTAATTCTTAACGCCACTTATGTTGTTACATTTAATGACATGGCACTTTAGCTCCGTTTTTTGTTTCTTCTAAAGTTCATTTCTACACTCATGGCAATTCTGTGAAAGTGTTTTTCTTTTCTTCGTGGTATTTGAACCTGTCAGAGACTTAATTCTAACTTACCCTAGAATCTTGATATCATTTTAACGCCTCATTCACATATGGAAACGGACAACATGTACGATCTACGTGGGAAATGCCTTTAGGAAAGCAATTGGGTTCTGGAATGATGACCAGCATTGATCCCTATAATTGCAGTGTCCGACTCTGAATACATGTTCAGTCGGCTACAGCGACAGATAAAAGTCATAGCCAAAAGCTAAATTAATGCTATGGCAGAACGGACGTTTACATTAAAGCATAAGACGCCCCTGCTCTTGCCCACATTTCTGACTCCCTCTGGTTCTGCACTGCCATATGTCCTCATTCTATTTAATCTCTCTTCTACCCTTCCACCAAATGAGCTTCCCAGCTTCCTTCAGACTCTCTCGCACTTGGATTTCTGGGCTTGACCATCACTTGGTTGGCTGCCTGTCTTGCTGAGTGCTTGTTGTCATGTACTGGAACACTGGAACCTCCTATGACACCCACTACTCTTAGGGACTCTGTAGGGGCATATAATTGGTCCTCTTCACTCTCTACACCTCCTGGCAAATTCATTTCCTTCATTGTCTTCTCATATCATCTATTGCAGACATGTTGAAATATGCTTCTTCTCGTTTACCCCTGCACTTGTATTCATGTTACCATATCTGAGATACCTCCATTGTACTGTGATGGATTCTAAACACATATACAAAGCTTGCTTCAGAGTTTTTTTTTTTTTTTTTTCCAACCTGCCAGATCTATTGAATCCTATAATGAATTACTGGGCACAGCACTGACGAAACTGAAACACTGCACTTTAGGCTGTCGTTTTCTTCTCTTGATGGCTGTGCTGATGTGTTTCCAAATGAGGGTGTATTAATAGATGATTGGTGCGGTGTGGGATGGATGGCAAGCAAACTGTTGCTAGTGTGAGGCATTAAACAGAAGGCAATCTTTCTGGTGTTGAGGGTGATTTGCAGCTTTGGTAATTTGATCAGTGTTAGAGGTTGTTGCTGTTCTATGGCAGTTGGCATTTGGTCAGTAGTCAATATGAGATGTCATTTATTAATTTATGTATGTGTTTATTAAGCGCCGAAAGCCTGTAGGCATCAGGGCGCCACAGAAACACAAGGACAATGAAGTGACGGCACAATACATATAGATTCTCAGTGGAACATAAGTGGGACCCCTCATTTTGAGGCAACATTAGTTGTCTTAAGGTCCCTCATTATCAACACAAAGAGCTGGTACAAGGCAGAAAACCATGGCCATTGCGAATTGAACATAAGGTGGAGGGAAGAAAGCCATGGTAATTGAGGATCCGTATTTGATTGGGGCCTCTGAAAAAACGTCATTTTGTAGATAACAAAATTAGGTGCCAGGTCTGTGGCTCAGTGGACTAATACATCCACTATAGGGTGCTGTGCTTGACCTTATGGTCACAGGTTCGAATCCCAACAGTTTCACTCAGTGCTTTATCCTTCCGACACTGATATTGTGATTATCATTAAGTTGAGCATCAATAAACATCTGTTATCTGTCAATAGCGCAAAGACACCCCTCTGAGGTGAACAAATGATCCTATTATGTTTCTCCTGTTATGATGCTAAGCAGGGTGAGATAGAAATGTAGTTCTACAAAAACATGATTTACTAACTTTTGTTACCTAGCTCTAAAATGAGTTGCCTCTCTAACATCTGTGTTATTCATCCTTGTTAGGATGCAGGGTGAAGCAATGGTTCAATACATTGCTCATTCTATCTGCCACTTTATGCCTTGCACACCTATGGTAATGGAGTAGCTGTTGCGCATTCAGTGGTACCATATGATGCCCGTCCAGTGTTCAATATTATGTACAGTGTACAAGTGCAGCACAAATGTTAGGAAAGATTTCTATTTTAGGCAACTGTCCCTCCTTACCCTCCTTATTCTATGGACCCCCAAACTGTTTGCTTTTGTTTGTGACCTGTCCTGACTTTTATGAAGAAGTGAAGCCCTTGGACGTTTCACTTATGTGTCACGGGGAAACTGACTAGTCCTTCAGACTTTCAGTACTGGGACACTATGTTTACCTTTTTTCTTTTACTTTTTTACCTTCTTTGGTAATGTTTTAATATTTCACACATCTTCTATCAATTCAGTGCAAAGACGTCACATTTGCATCATCCTAGCTTTTTCACTCTGGGATTTTGTGTTACTTTTAAATGTGCCTAAAGACAAGCTGGCGGCAGCAGATATGTGTACTATATTTATAGTATGCACATTCACGTTTACCCTGTTTGGCTACTAACAGTGGCTGGTTTGCAAAGATGGCTGTGAAACAAGATGCTGTGCTTGTTCTTTGGCTATTTTGTTCTTTGGCTATTTTGTTCTTTGGCCTTCCTCCTGCCTTCGCAGATCTGGAAATCCCTAATATGGTCAAGCATTTGGCTGGGAACACTGCTGTTTTCATGGGGTAGTGTGTGCCATTTGTGTGTATGTATCTAGGAAGTTGGTTGGGACTGTCTGGTCCCAATTCATAAACTGGTGCCAGTGATTTTGGTGTTCATGCTTGAGTAAGCCCCACATTGGACCATAATTGAACCACTGCTGGTTTGCATTGGTGGTGCAGATCTTTTCTATTGGAGGACTGAGTTTGATCACTCACCTGAATTTAGGATAAGAAGAGGAGTCCTTCAGCCACTCCAGCAAATCAGAAGAGGAGCCGGGTATCTTGAGTAGCTGTGCAGTCAACTGAAGACCCGAGGATGACTTCTGAAGAGGCCATCAACCTTGTCTGCAACTGTTCCGGTGAAGCCCTGCTGGACTATGTGATCTCAGAAGGCCTTCATTGGTGGGTTTTCCCATGGACTGGTGAGTGTAACGAGTCTCCATGCCTTCTCTCGATCATGCAGCCTTGATCCTTTGGAAGTGTTGCTGGACCACTCAGTGGACTGACCAACTCCGAATTGGACAACTGTGCCACAAGTGTCATCATTCCATGTCTCTGTATGGAACTTCTGTAGTAGCTAGCTAGTCCATCAAATTGCCTTCCTGCCATGTTTCAGCTTTCCAGCATCTAGATATCCTGGCCTGGAAGTCGGTCTTTGTTCAAGACTGCAAAGACGCATGCTGTTGCCCGTGTGTGGTGACTGTAGCTGGAGCCAGACATCACCCGTGTGGTATAGTGTCCTGAATAACCCTGCACCAGTACCTGCTGCATTGTTTCTTCAGAATGGGTTGCAATCAGTGGGCCAAACAGAATCGTCTATGCACCCAAAGCTCCTGGGTATCTTCTACTTGAACACAGAATAAGTTCCTAATGGAGGAACTCCCGTCCGCTACACACTTTCAAAAGCTCAATATTTGATCCAAACAGTTTAGGTTGACTTATGTTCACACTCTAAGTGTGTTGTTGTTCCAACCAAGTTATTAAATTATTTCAATTTAGAAAAACAGACAATTATTTATATAGTCTTCAATGAAAGGCATCAAGACATGATTCTTTATAATCTTCATATATGGATTTATTTTTCATAAGTGGCCAAACATGTTTCGAGAAAAACATGTCTTCTTCAGGGGCATATTCAATATATCAATCATATCTAAAGAAAAATTTCAAAAAACATATAATTACTTATTCTCCATAAAAATGATGAAAAAACTCCAAAACATTCACATTCATCTTTTGGTATAAACGAAACGTAACCCATATCTAGGTTTTGTTCATTCATGTGATTGGTTCATCATCATATGTGTTTATATAATTCTCATCATTCTATACATATTTGTACATTTGCATATTTGCATAAACGTTGCCTCATCTCAGACCTCTTAGAGTGTCTTCCATCTAAGTGTGTTAGTATCTCCATATTAATCCATAACATATAGAGCAGTTAATCCCACTGTCTATAAGGTTTAATCTTGTTGGCTTGGTCAATTTTGATTTTAAACTAGTTGTAACCAAGTTTTCTAAAAGCAATGGAAAAGAAAACATCTTACTCAGAAGTGCATTTCTGCTGCATAACAAAAAACACTGGTTTGATTCTCATAATTCTGTGTCTGCTCATTAACATAAAAGTTTGTGTGTATGTCTTGAGCATTGAACAATTCTTGTGTTCATTACTGTCCGCTATCTAGACAGAAATGTGATGCAAATTTTCATGGGGAAACTGACTAATTAACAGGCAGTCTCTGCTAAGTCAAATGGTGGTTATATAGAATGTTTAAGTAATTGGAACAATCGCTAAATTACCTTGCTGTGGCCCAAATAAATATAAGGATAAGAGTCTTACCCAGTTGTGATCTATAAGGGCATCACAGATCATAGTTACTTATGATTCAACTTGTAGGTTTTACGAATGGTTGTGTCATGCCCCTTAGGAAGCGCTGGTCGCTGTGATGCCGTTGGGTGAAGAAGTACACAGTGTCCATTTTTACACCCAAGATGGCGGCTACAGTTGTTTGTTGCAGTCTAGCTGATGTGTATTCGCACGGCAGCTTGACTCCTCCTTCTCAACTGAACACCGCATATCAGTCTCGATTGCCAACAAGCAGGCGCGTTGCTACTCCAGCATTTCAACGCTACGTAAGTTCGGATCTAGGCTGTTTCTTTCTGTCCTTACTAAACCATTGTGTATATTGACATTCTCTTCTGTTTCCCTGTCAGCTATTCTCATCCCCATATTTTAGGAAAGATACTGCTGTATGTCCAGCAGCTGAACAAATGCTCTCACCCTCTAGGGATACTTCCGGGTTTTCTCGGAACTTCGAACCAGAACTTTCCGCGGTAACATCCGAGGTACTAGGGGCAGGGCAGACTAATCCTCTTTTTCCCATTCTTGCAGAGGGATTGGTTCTAACTCTATATCCTCCCTTTTCCCAAGCTAATACCTTGTTTCCGCAACTCCCGACAAACAGTAAACTACTTAGCTGAACCACGGTTCAGCAGACAACTCGATTCCTCTCACAGGTACTTCTTTTATCTGAGACACGCTTACCTTAGCTCGCACTCTCTCTGCCCATATTTACTCTTTCTTTCTGTGTAGCAAAACTTGCCGAAAGATGAACCCCCGGTCTTGGGCATAACCAACGTCCAGCCCTCCACAGGTGCTTTTTCCACCTTGTTTCCCTCTCTGCATTGATTTCTCTGTTGAGTTTGAACTTACTATTGCCAATGCCTAATGTGTATCATCCATTTTTCTGACATTAGACTACACAATGTATCCTACCCTGAGATGCCACTACTAGAAGACATAAGAAGACAGACAAGAGAATAGACGCGCAGGGTCTTCTTCCCACTCAAGGGTTTCCCTGGGATTTTTCTCCTTTTCCGAGGCATCTGTAATGGGAAAGAAGGGAGAGCCCAGTGGGATTCATTTCAGCTACTTCTTACCTGTTACCCGGTTACAAGTGGATCTGGGAGACCATCTCTGTGGGTGAGTCCACTCTAACTTTTCGCTTCCTGTCATCACCACTGGAGTTTATTGGTTCACTATTGTTATATTAAAGTTTATAACAGTTAGCAATGCCCTTAAAAAATAAAATTAAAAAAAAAAACCTTTTTAGGGCAGTGGTGTGACCGGAAGTGAAACTTAGCTCACTTCTCTATTAAGGATACTTCAAGATGGACCCCGCCCAGCAGCAACAATTGCTGACCACGGTTCAGTCTTTAACCGCCGAGGTTCAATCTGAAACAGGAGAATGGTATCCTATGCGAACATGTAGGGAGAGTTCCTAGTTGTTCAGAGTTACCCCCAGGTCCTATTCCCGGAGGTCTCTATGATGGAGATCCTCATAGGCTAAAGGCTTTCATAGAAGCCTGCACTGTACAATTTTCATTTAAGGCTGCCTTCTTTCATAGTGATAGGGATAAGGTTGGTCACATGATCTCTAACCTAACCGGGTCAGCCTTAGCTTGGGCTACACCCCTAGTCACTAATAATAATCCCCTATTGGATTCTTATTCAGCCTTTCAAAAAAGCCTTAGGAGTATGTTCAATAGACAAGAAATTACCATTTCTGCTCAAGAACAACTTTTGGACTTTAGGCAAGGGTCTCAGGACTTACTGTCCTATATCACAAGGTTCAAACAGTTGGCCGCAGGTACTTGGGCCGATGACGCCCGCGTTACTCTTTTTAGGAGAGGGCTTAATAAGGAGTTAAAGGATGAGGTTTCTCATGTACCTTGCCCCCCCAATGTTGCTGAACTAATTTCTCTGGTAATTCAAATGGATTACTGCATACAGGAAAGACATAGAGAGCGTCATAGACCCAGGAATCCACGAGCTACCTCTGACTTCACCCCCATTCCTGCAAGGGCTCCTGCAGAGGAACCGATGCAGATAGGTACCACCCGAGGATGCCTAACTCCGGAAGAAGGTACCAGACGTCGGCAAAATAATCTTTGTATGTATTGTGGGGCTAAGGATCACACCGTTCTCTACCGTCAGGGGAACCACGGATAGGGAATTAAAGAACGGTTCCGCACTCTTGCCTTTGCCTTCTCAAGTTACTGAAATTCCTGATTTGTAAATGGTTGTTCTACACGTTTCTCTTCAATGGAATACTTTAGAACCCGTGGATGTATCCGCCTTGATCGACAGTGGCGCTGCTGGCAACTTTATAGATCTTCCGTGGGCGCAGTAAGTGGGAATTCCATCAGCATTAAAGTCACTAGCCATTCCAGTTGAATCAGTTGATGGTAGCCCATTGGTTTCTGGACCTATTACCAAGCAAACGCAACCTCTTCTTTTGAGAATTGCTTCTCACAGCGAATCCATCACGTTCGACATCATCCGGACCATCCATTATCCGGTAATACTTGGATTACCTTGGCTCAGGATTCATAATCCATACATAAACTGGACGGCAGGAACCATCTTTATGGGGTTAGAACATTGTACCACACACTGTCTTTCGAGCGGAGCTATCGGATTTCATTGTGGTCCTTCTGTGCAAGACCTTAGGTCAAAGTCCACTATGCTTAACCATGTTCAGGGTATTCCCGAGGTCTATCAGCCCTTCTATACGATGTTTTCAAACTCCGAATATGTGGAAATTCCACCTCATTGGTGGGACAATGGCTCAATCAAATTAATGCCAAATGCTCCCATCCCTTTTGGGCGCATGTATATTTTGTCCTCACAGGCGAAGGAAGTCCTAAAGGAATACCTGCAAAAGAATCTGCGTCATGGTCTTATAACAGAATCCACATCTCCAGCAGGAGCTTCCTTATTTTTTGTTCCAAAAAAGGATACAAGAGAACTTCGACCTTGCATAGACTATCGTGGATTGAATAAGATTACTATCGCTGACAGGTATCCTATGCCCTTGATTCCAGACATAATTGAAGCTGTTCAAGGTGCCACTATTTTTACTAAATTGGATCTCCGCGGAGCATACCACCATATCCGTATCCGAGCCGGCGATGAATGGTGACGGCTTTCCGAACACCTTTTGGGATTTTGAATTTCGAGTAATGCCCTTTGGCCTCTCTAATGCCCCCACCGTCTTCCAGCATTTCATGGACCACATCTTTTCCAACCTTCTTCTCCATTCAGTGATCGTTTACTTAGACGATATTCTGATCTTCTCTTCATCCCATTCTCAACACACTCAAAATGTCATAGAGGTACTCCAAAGACTTTTCAACAATCACCTGTACTGTAATTTAGATAAATGTGAATTCCACAAGGATAAGGTTGCATATCTCAGTTACATTCTTTCCAAACACGGAATTTCCATGGACCCCCGAAAAGTGTTTGCTATAACCGAATGGGCTACTCACGAAAGTGTTAAGGATCTTCAGAGGTTTCTTGGGATTGCCAATTTTTACCGGCACTTCATACCGAACTACTCTGAGGAGATCTTACCTATGCCCGCACTTCTCAAGAAAGGAGTGCAATTCCTTTGGTAACTAAGAAGTTTATAGTGGAATCGGATGCTTCCCATCATGCATTGGGAGTCGTTCTTTTACAGGAGAACAAGCAGGGAATTGAATGTCCGGTGGCGTACATGTCCATGACGCTCTCTCCTTCCGAACAGAATTATACAGTCCTCGAAAAAGAACTGTTAGTGATCAAGCGTGCCGTTGAGGAATGGAGGCACTTACTACTTGGAGCTTGTCATGCTATCGAAGTCCAGACAGACCATAGTAAACTTCGAGCCCTACAGTATGCCCAGACTCGAAATAGTACACAAGCCCGCTGGGCACATTTCTTCTCCCCTTATGAGATAACTTTTACCTTCATACCTGGCAGAGTCAACTTAAAGGCTGACGCCTTATCAAGGAAAGATTCCACGCTAGCTAATCCTTTCCGGTCAGAGCCTATGCTTCCCAGGGCTCGTTTTCTGCAGATAGTAACTACCTTCCTACAGTCTGTATCTGAAGCTACAGCCTTGTTTCTTAGAAATAAACCCACAGCACTGAATGATTTGAAGCTAGTTTTATCCCAGGGTTGTGCTTATCGGGAGAAACTGTTGTTCTTACCTTCTGAAGACCTGAGGAGGATGGTTTTGCAATTGTGTCATGACTCACGTGTAGCAGAACACCGTGGGATTGCCAACACTAAAGAACTAGTACAACAACACTTTTTGTGGGCCGAATGGGCTCAGGATATTCGAGACTACGTCTCAGCTTGTTCGATATGCCTGCAAACTAAATCCCAATGTACAGCCCCCGATGGTCTTCTTTCTAATATGCCTGTTCCAGTTCGTCCTTGGCAGTTCATTTCTACCGATTTTGTGGTTGACCTACCAGTTTCCGAAGGGTGTACAGCGATTATGGTGGTCGTGGACTACTTTACTAAGTTGGCCCATTTCATTCCGCTTCCTCAGGTGCCCACAGCAGCTCAGATGACAAGAATCTTCATCGCCCAAATCTTCTCCCTTCACGGACTCCCAGAAACCATAGTCTCGGATTGAGGGCCCCAGTACACGTCTTGATACTGGCGTCAGATCTGTTCCTATCTAAAGATCAAGAGGGCCCTGAGCTCTGGATTCCATCCACAGACCAACGGCCAGACAGAGCGTCTCAATCAGACGTTGGAGGGATACTTACGCTGCTACATTTTGGCCTCCCAAGACAATTGGTGCGAAATGTTACCCTTGGCTGAATTCGCCTATAATAACTCAAGACATTCTGCTCTGCAGACCAGCCCTTTTCAGTGCTCTTACGGATTTCATCCAATCTGTTTTCCTGTGGGTTTGTCTTCACCTTCTCGATTTCCAGATGTTGATAGCTTGCTCTTATGCATCCAGTAGTGTCAATGTTCCACTCGTGCCTCTCTTATTGCCGCACAAGAACGTGTCAAGATATCAGCAGATCGTCGCCGCACCCCGGCTCCGCTGCTGGCTCCAGGGGATTGTGTATGGTTGGCATCTCGCTTCTTACCATGCCATCTGGTGCCGTTCAAATTGTCGCCAAAGTTCTTCGGACCTTTCCCGGTTCTTCAGAAAGTGGGTTCCTCTGCCTTTCGACTTCGACTCCCTACCTCATGGTCCCGGATCCATCCCGTCTTTAATGTCTCCCAATTTAAGAAGGATGTGGCGGACCGTTATGCTAGGAACCGAGGTTCCCGTCCTCCTCCTGTCTCTACCCCTTCAGGGCCTAAATACGAGGTAGCTGGTATTTGTGAATCCCGGATTTATCGGGGTCGTCTTCAGTATCTGTTTGATTGGCGAGGGAATTCCCCCGCGGACCATTCCTGGGAGTCTACGTCTGCTGTGCATGCCCCTGGTTTGATTCGACGCTTCCATCATTTTCATCCCGGTAAACCGGGTGCCCCGGCCCTTCGAAGGGGGCATACTGTCACGCCCCTTAGGAAGCGCTGTTCGCTGTGGCGCCGCTGGGTCAAGAAGTACGCAGCGTCCATTTTTACCCCCAAGATGGCAGCTACAGTTGTTTGTTGTAGTCTAGCTGATGTGTATTCGCACGGCAGCTTGACTCCTTCTCAACCGAACACCGCATATCAGTCTCGCTTGCCAAAAAGCAGGCGCGTTGCTACTCCAGCATTTCAACGCTACTTAAGTTCAGATCTAGGCTGTTTCTTTCTGCCCTTACTAAACCATTGTGTATATTGACATTCTCTTCTGTTTCCCTGTCAGCTCTTCTCATCCCCATATTTTAGGAAAGATACTGCTGTACGTCCAGCAGCTGAATGAACGCTCTCACCCTCTAGGGATTCTTCTGGGTTTTCTCGGAACTTCGAACCAGAACTTTCCACGGTAACATCCGAGGTACTAGGGGCAGGGCAGACTAATTCTTTTTTTCCCATTCTTGTGGAGGGATTGGTTCTAACTCTATATCCTCCCTTTTCCCAAGCTAATATCTTGTTTCCGCATCTCCTGACAAACAGTAAACTACTTAGCTGAACCACGGTTAAGCAGACAACTCGATTCCTCTCACAGGTACTTCTTTTATCTGAGACACGCTTACCTTAGCTCGCACTCTCTCTGCCCATATTTACTCTTTCTTTCTGTGTAGCAAAACTAGCCGAAAGATGAACCACCGGTCTTTGGCATAACCAACGTCCAGCCCACCACAGGTGCTTTTTCCGCCTTGTTTCCCTCTCTGCATTGATTTCTCTGTTGAGTTTGAACTTACCATTGCCAATGCCTAATGTGTATCATCCATTTTACTGACATTAGACTACACAATGTATCCTACCCTGTGATGCCACTACTAGAAGACATAAGAAGACAGATGAGAGAATAGACACGCAGGGTTTTCTTCCCACTCAAGGGTTTCCCTTGGATTTTTCTCCTTTTCCGAGGCATCTGCCACGGGAAAGAAGGGAGAGCCCAGTGGGATTCATTTCAGCTACTTCTTACCTGTTACCCGGCTACAAGCGGATCTGGGAGACCATCTCTGTGGGTGAGCCCACTCTAACTTTTCGCTTCCTGTCATCACCACTGAAGTTTATTGTTTCACTATTGTTATATTACAGTTTATAACAGGTTGTGCAATCCAACCTCAAGATAAGTCCTGAAATGAGGAAAGCAAAAATAGTCTAAATATGTCCCTTAGTTAAACTAAAAGTGGTGAGTTAGGGAGAAGGTCAAAATAAGGATAAACTATAAAAAAAACCTTACCCTTCTGGTAGAGTTTAAAAGCCCAATGATGAAATGGGAGGTAAAGTAACTGGAGGCGGAGGGCATCCCATAAGTGGTATAGGAAGCTCAACTGAACCGTTTCAGTGATCTAAAAAACAGTAATAAGAGCGGATTGAATGTCAACCAAAGGGGGGACCCCAGAGGTTTGAGAACTGGACCTCAGAAACCTTTCTTTCACTTACCTATAAAACCAGTAGTGGAGCAGAAGCTGTTCTTCACACTCTTTGATCCGGCGTTTGTTGTGAAAACAAAATGGTCGTTGTTTATGGGGGCGCATAATGGTGACGTCATCACGTGATTACGTGACGTGACGTCACCATTGTAAACCTATTTGGTCCATGGACCGAGTTTTGTAAGAAAGGAGACTGACTGCAAAGGAGAATGACGGCTGGCCCTTTTTGTCTTTTATTGTCTATAAGGATTCAGTGGAGTTAGGCCCGGACGTGGGTAAATTACTCCTCTAGTCTCTTGTTGTTAGTTGTGGTAATATGTTGTAGCCAGAACATGCTGATCGTTAGATGCTTTCAAAAGGATGCTTTTGAAAGTGAACCTAAGTAAAAAAAAAGAAAATAATATTGCTGTGTGATCATGCCGTATGATGTGCAGACCTGCCGCTCATGATGTCATTGACCGGCTGTCTATGTGAAATAAAGCTGAAAACTCACGTCCAGTCATCAAGTTGATGTGTTCTGACTAGGAATCTCACAGAGGTACATCTGCTGTTGCTAAATAACAAATGGAACCCCAGAGTTTAAAGTAAATAAGGGGGATCATGGAAGTAATAATGTATCGTAAATTGATGAAGGAGACTGCTGATAAAAATGGCCAATGGCTAATAATTTTGGAGACCTGAGGACTAAAATGTCTCCAAAGATGGTGTTGAAGAAAAAGTTTAAGAGGACGGGGGACTTGTTTGGAGAATCCTGACCGCTGTAAACAGTGATGTAGAGTCCATACAGTGTGATTTAAGTAATGCACCATTTGAAAGAGAAAGTAGCTTAGAGTATACATTTGTAAAACCCATAGTTGTCACAAATACAATAGTTTACATGCTGCTTCTCTTATTATTCACTTCATGTAGGTATTTCTAATGTGTTCTATACAAAAACATTCACATTATATGACATTTTTGTACTTTGTCTCATTGTGGAGACTTACATTCTGTAATAGTCCAAACTTTGTATTCGTACTCCACAATACAATGCATGGAGAATTCTTGGATTTTTTTATTATTACATCATGTGGTCTAATGATAGCTTTCTCACATATTCTATCTCTCTGTGAGAGACTTACAATCTAGGTGATACCATCCATAGTGATAGAGTCCAAGAACGACATAGTATGCCCTAGAGTCTAGAAAAGGCTCCAGGTATGTTTCAATAATTGGTTTAACTTTCCTTAAGGGTCCATTTTTTACCAGAAGAAGGGGTTAAACTGTGCTGTATGATAGTGCTATTGGGTTTTTCGACCCTGTCCAGGAGTAGCCATCTACTTGAATATCTACAAGAATAGTCCCAAGTAGAAATCTTTGTTTAGGCAGCCAGTTTGTGTATCCAGTACAGCTCTCTTTGTGCCAACCTTTTGGCTAGGTCTCCTCCTCTTGGAGATGCTCGAATTACCTTGAGTATCACAACCCGTAGTTGTGAAATGTTGTGTCCATTTTCTTAAAAGTGTTTAGCTACAAGAGATTTGACATTCCCTGTTCTTATGTTGGACTTATGTTCAGTCCATCTTTCTCGTGCTTTGCGTATTGTCTTTCCTATGTAATACTTTCCACATGGGCATTTTAATGCGTAGACTACATTTTTACTTTTGCAGGTAGCAAAATCTCTCAACATTATTTTCTTTCCACTGTTAGGGTGTCTTATATGGTCGCCTTTAATGAGGTTTGAGCAGTGTTGACAGTTAAGGCAGACATACGTTCCTTTCTTTTGTTTCTTTAAGGTGCTTTGTGTAGATTTTTTCATTCTTTCTGCCCTGATCAGGCTGTCTCTGAAATTCACTCCTATGCCAACAATGGGGGTTCAGGGAATAATCTGTTGAGATTTGGATCTTATGAGATCCCCATTTTTATTGATTACCCTTTTTACCTGGTAGCTTTGGCTTGAGTATTTCAGGGTGTGTATTAACCTTGTTGTGTCTTTCTTCGATTTGTCTTGTAATAGATTCTCTCTGGTTATAGAACCTGTACGTAGTAATGCTTTGTCAATGGTCTCCTCTGGAAATCCTCTTTCCTTAAATCTTTCCTTCATAATCACCTGTTCTGATTGTAATACTATGGGATCTGATGTAATCTTTTTCAAATGGAGAAAATGACTGTATGGCAGACTGTCTTTAAGATGGAGTGGGTGGAAGCTTCCGAAATGTAAGATACTGTTCACATAAGTTGGTTTTCTATAGATGTTTGTGATGAACTCTGTGTTTTTCCTTTCAACTTGTACATCCAAAAAATGGATGCTGGGGTTCCCGATTTTCAAGGTAAATTTGATGCCCTCCTGGCAGTTGTTGAGGTATATCAGAAATTCTTGTAATTCTTCAGTCGTTCCTTGCCAGATACCAGAAATGACATCGATACAACGTTTCCAAAATGTGATCTTAGTTTCCAGGGTTCTTTGTCCAATACAAAATTGTGTTCGAAGTGAAACATGAAGATGTTCGAGTAGGATGGTGCTACAGAAGAGCCCATGGAGGTGCCTGATATTTGGAGATAGTATTTAGTGTTAAATCTGAAGTAGTTATTGTATAGTATGATCCTTATTAACTCAATTGCGAAAACTTTATGTATAAGAGTTTCATTCTGTCTGAATAGGAACCATTCCAGGGCCTCTATACCCTCTTGATGGGGTATTGATGTATATAGACTATTGACGTCTAATGAGAACAGGATAAGGTTTGTTTCATCTGTCTGAATTTCACTCAATAGTCGTAGGAAATGTGCAGTGTCTTTTAAGGCGGTGGTAGTTTGCTGTACGAGCGGTTGAAGAGCCTTGTCCAAATAGATTGCCAATGGATGAAAGATACTTTCTGTGCCCGCCACTATTGGTCGAAATGGTGGATTTCTGAGATGTTTGTGCACTTTAGGAAGTGCATAAAATACAGGTGTTATGGGAAGTTTTTTGATGAGGAAATCACGTGTATGTTCAGATATCCAATCTGAGTCGTAGGCTTCATCAAATGTGTCTTTGATTAAAGTACTGATGGTTATGACGGGATCGTTGTCCAGGACTAAATATGTCCGTTGGTCTTCTAGGAGTCTAAGGCAACCTTCATTATAGAAGTTGGTGTCCATCAATACCAGTGCTCCCCCTTTGTCTGCTGGTTAGTGCTCCCCCTTTGTCTGCTGGTTACAGTGTTACTGTATTTCTACTGTGACAATTCCTTGCTTAATTTAAGTTGGTGGCTCCTGATGTTCATTTTTTTGGTATTGCTGTATTTCAATCGTTTAAGATCTTTTTGAGTTTTCAAATTGAATAAGTTTATGACAGGGTGATTAATCTGGGGATGAAATGAGCATTTGTTTTTCATCTCTAAAACATCTGATTTGGGTCTCTGTACACCTGTATCTGGAAGTCCATTGAAGAATACTTTAAGTTCCATCTTTCTGATGAGTTTAAAAAGATTCACCTCTTCTTCAACGATACTGGTGTTGTTTGTGGGGATGAAAGATATGCCTAGAGTCAATGTATGAATCTGATTCTTGGTAAGTATCTTATTTGATATATTCAAAATTATTGATTCTGTTATTTGTTCTTCACTCTTTGCTTTCTTTTTCCCTCTGCGGGTTTGTTTCCTTCTAAAAAAGGAACCTCCGGTCTTATTGCAGTCTAGGGACCTGGTATTGTGGGAACTACATCCTCGGTTGTTTCTGATCTTGTTGGACTTGTGACTCTGGTTCTGTCGATGTTTTCCCTCTCCCCACTTGTTGCGTCGCTGCTCTCTGTACTGTTAGTGGGTCCTTGTGGTCTTGTTGGTCTGGTCGGATTTGGTCTTGAATTTTGATACAATTCCTGCCATGTGTACACAATGTCTCTGGCGTAGTCCAGGGTATCTCTACGGAACTTCCTTATCTTCCGTTGTTCAATGTCCCGCTTACATGCATCCAATTTGTTGTTGGTATCTTCTAATATACCAACAAATGATGTTCTTCATAATGTTGATGTGTGTGTTGCACCCTTCTACTGGGGGTTCCAATTTCAAATATTGTGATGAACTTGTGTGTGTTTGAGTATTTGACATCGAATGGTAACACATTTGGTAAGCATCACACTGGATCATGTGTTGCAGTGATTGTTCAATGTGACATTAATATCCGACAGAATCAAACATCATTACAGGGCAGAAACGTATTTCCTTTATCACTAACAATTTATTTGTGTGCACTTTGCCGGCACGGAAAGGAATATTTAACACATGCAATTTATTCTACTTTGACCTTTTGTTTGCTAAGGAGGTTAAAAACTTTGGAGCTGATTTTGGAGTGGTCTTTTCGGTTTGAATTGAGCGATCAGAAATTGAAGGAGGGATGCTTATCGTTTCTATTGAGAATGTGCAAGTACAGCAAGAACTTGGGAGAGGTAAACTATCCCATTGTATATATGTGACGTTAACATGTTGTAATTTTCCCTTTACATTTTTGTCTAGGTATGCGTGATACTCTGAAAATAATTGTAGTTATGAAGACACTATAGAGCCCAGTAAATAAGGTTTTTATCAAAGTGAACACTCTAAAATATATATTGATATCATAAAGATTAACCTGTCATATATTCAACAACTTCAATATGACTTTAGAAGCAGACTGAACTCTCTGTGGAAAGGTTGGAAAAGTGAGTGGAAAAATCTTGATCTAGTGTGAAAACAAGTGGGTGGGTGCAAACTGCATCATCTGAGGTTTATTAAATATTCACTTTTTTTCATTTAATAGCACATATTAAAACATTGACAAAGTAAGACATAGAACATCTCAAATCACCCCATCTCTGTCCCCCCTTCAGCCCTTCCCTTTGATAAGGCATGCTGTGTTATTCCTGATTTTTCTAATATGGTGGCCCAAACATCTATTGACCTCTCTACCTACTTCCCCATTAATCCACATTTCTCAAATGTGTTGTCTTCAACCAAATGAATGACTGCTTGGGGGTCAGTGGAATCAAAGACCACCTTCTATCAAAAATATGAGTCAGGGCCTCCATTCATGTCCCCATCTCCCTCAATAGCTCTCACCGCTGCTATGTGTCATCTAGCCTCATTCTCATTGATTTCTCTGCCACAATTTGTGCCAGTGGTTATCCTCCTGCCCTAAGATTCTGTAATTTATTTTTTCTCAGGGTGCTGTTTTCACTTCATTTCACCTTTTTTTTATATATTTCTTTCTTTTCCATTTTATGGAACACAGAGGCATCCACTACCACCCACACTCAGTAGCGGGCCTGCAAGGGCACCTGTCCCACCCTCTGAACATCCTTCATCTACTTTATTGGCAATCACATCTCCACCTCTGGATTCACTTAACATATACTTTTAAATGGCACTCAAATTTTATTTTCCATCCCCTCCTCCAACCTTGAGCTGTCTTCCTGATACACTAACTGCCTATCTACTATCAATTACTGGAGATTAGCACCCAACATGGGGGAATCATCCAATCAAGTGGCCAGAAAGGCAGGCTGAAATGTACAATCTCTGCCCATGTTCACATGTTCAAAGCCGCCTGACAGCTAGTTACCCTGGCTGTCAACTCCCCCACACCTTCAGTCCCCTTATTTTTTACAACCACCCTCACCAACCCCACTTACATGTGTGTTGCGCTCCGTTCAATGACTGAAAATAGCTTTTTTAGCGCCCTGGTTAACTGCTGTGATAACCTGGGGTGCTAATGGTGTTAAGCTGCCGTTCAAAGGGCTAGAACGGGGGTAATGGCCCGGAAACCTCATGATAGGACCTTGCATCGCTCGGGCCATTAACTTAGGCTGCCAGCTATTTCCCCCCATTCCATCCCTTGAAAAGTGTTGCATTGCCTTATGTTCAACTCATTTAAAATGCCACATCCCTTATTCCCTCTCCCATAGACTTTCCCTGACCGCCTTACAGCATCCTCAAGACCTGCAATCTGAAGGTTCTCTCTGACAGTGACCCAGACCTTCAGCACTTCATCAAAAAAGGCCATGACTGCCAAGTCTTCCAAAACACTCGTCAGCACACTACTCTGCAGCAGGCTGGAAATAGATAGTGCCCCCCCAACTCCAAACCTCCTGTTAACAAAGAGTTGAAATGTGCTACCCGTACCCTCTACAACCTTGCAAGATCCTTAGCCACCTTAGTGTTCTATCTGACTTTTTGGCACCAAGCAAAACATTTCCTTCTTCAAATTCATGAGTCTCTTGTAAACCAGATATACTTTATTCTCCCAAGCTCTCCTTAACTTAGATAGACCACAACATTTAAACACAACACATCCTCATTATAAGGCATGAACTAATTAGATAAAAAATAAGCAGTGATCGGCAGACCAATACTATTTTGATTGGAAGCTTGTTCTGTGACTCCAGAGATTGGATCATGAATAGGCAATATTTAATGCAGTTAATCCACACTACCCACAATTTAGATCAATAACTTCCTGTGTCATAGGGTGGAGGAAGTGGAAGAGGGAGCTCATAGGAACAACATACGTATTGTGTGCCTGCCAGAAGGGATTGAGGGAGCGGACCCCACCACCTATGTGGAAATTGGCATGGGAGAACTCTCTCATGGGTTTCCAATTGAGAGAGCGCATCTCTCCTGCATAAGAAGACCGCCCCCAGGTGCTCCTCCCAGACCGGTGATAGCCAAAGTGCTTAATTATAGAGACAGAGAAAAGATACTGGACTTCTCCAGAGATTGGGGAATTATACAGAGAGATTCTTCCAAAGTAGCCATGTACCCTGACTATACAATCCAAGTCCAGAAGTGGAGAGCTCAGTTCACTGGCTACGGAAAGCGAGACTCTTGTATATGCTGATATACCCTGTGAGATTGAAAGTGATTTATAATGACAAATCTCTAGTCTTCGAATCGCCAGAGGAAACGCACAAATGGATGGACAGGACAAGGTTGCCTGAAGAACCGGAGACCGACCACAGACCTGGACAGAGTTGAAAGTAGAGGCACGGGATAGTGATCCTACACAAGAACCAAGTAACCAAGCGGAGATGCAGAACTACATGATGCTGCATAAGGGGACAATGGAATGTAATAGCTAGAAATGATAAGTAAATAGTGCAGGAGCAGAACGGGTACCATAGACATCTGGTAGAGGGAACGCCATCGCAAACCCTATGAACCCTTAAGTGGTTGAGGGCGAGTTTAGGGCCCACCCATAAGGCACCAGGAAACTAGTCTTACGACAAGGTGAAATGGAGCGGAAATAGAATTATCCCAGCATGCAAAGCATAGCAGGACTAGTTATATTTTGGTGCCCTGAAACACTTGTGTGTGAGCGCGATAGAAATAAAATATCAATAATTGAAGTGTGTGTGTAGGGAGAAAGGGGGACGGGACGATAATGGGGAGCCTTCCACGGGTAACAGTGGTCTACATCAAACTCACTAACTCTTCAGCATGAGCTATGATGGCTAATACAGTCTGAATCATGACTTGGAATGTGAGAGGACTTAATAACTATGTGAAGCAAAATATAGTGAGCATGTATATTCAGAGATATAAATTTGGGATAACGCTATTACAGGAGACACCCTTAGATGGGCAGAAGCAAAAGAACTTGGAAAGGGCGTGGGGGGTGTGATGGTGTGCTCAACATATTTGACATATGCGAGGGGAGATCCTTATCTGGATAGCCCCTAACATGCCATTCAAAGTATTGTTGGTGAAAACTGACAATGAGGGTAGGGTGGCGATAGTGCATGGGCTACTGGAGAACCGTGAGGTTTTTGTGGTAAACACTTGTGCCCCTTATCATGATGCCACTGTGTTCTTTAGAGCAGTGAACATGAGATGGGGCCCATATAGAAATAGTACTTTGTTTTGGGGAGGGGACTTCAATTGCACAATGGACCCTTCTTTGGATAGGTCTGACACTAACACAAACGGCCATCCCCCCAGGCCAAGGTATTGAATTCATTAGCAGACACTTCAACTTACATGACTTATGGAGGGCTCAGCATGGAGACACAAGAGGGTTTTCCCATTACTCTGCAGCACATAAAGTGTATACCAGAATAGACTGCGTGTTTACAGGAGGAGAAAGCAGACCCGAGTTTTCGGAGACAGAGTACCTAGATGGAATACTGTCGAACCACTCACCACTGGTGGCAAGATGGAGAGTAACTGCCCCCAGACCTCCAATCCCCACGTGGAAACTGAGGAGCGAAGCACTGCAAGACACTGCATTTGCTGAGCATGTCAGGAAAAGCACTGTTGAATATATAGAGGTCAATGATGGGAGCATGCAAAAGGTGGTCACCGTCTGGGAAGCGTACAAAGTGG
The DNA here is from genome assembly GCF_040938575.1 of Ambystoma mexicanum. Classification (NCBI taxonomy): domain Eukaryota; kingdom Metazoa; phylum Chordata; class Amphibia; order Caudata; family Ambystomatidae; genus Ambystoma; species Ambystoma mexicanum. The sequence continues at coordinate 203,179,589 of NC_090941.1, read as the reverse complement.
TTATCAGGGGAGTGATGATAGCGGAATATGGAGGGGTACAGAAGGTCCTGATGAGGGATTTGGAGAAGCCAGAGGGAACTGAAGATGTGGGAGGGGGAGGCCTTGATAGGACAGAAACAATTGGATGAGATGATGGTGCTAAAGCAAACCGGCCTAGCACAAAGGGGATATGCTTGGGAAGTTTAATTATGCAAAGTACCTGGAGAGGAGTCATGTACAGGGGGATAAGCCGGGGAGGATTCTGGTGTGGCTGTGTAATCATGAGGCTGCCAGGACTGCGATTTTCTCTGTCAGGAATGCAGAGATGGAGGAAGTGGGCATGCACGAAGGGATAAATGAGGAATTTTCTGAATATTACAAGCCATTATACACAGCCCCACAAAACGGCACTGAGGAGGACATGCAGGATGTACTCGCCCAAATAAACCTACCCAAATTAGACGGCCCTCAAGCGGAGTCACTGGCGGGCCCTATAACACCGGAGGAGGTGGTGGTCACTATCAGATCCCTGCCAACGGGGAAGCACCAGGGACGGATGAGTTCCCAAGTGAATTTTATAAGGCATTCGTGGATATACCAGCGCCGCTGTTGGCCAAGGTCTACAATGAGTCGTTTGTGGACAGCATCCTGCCCGCAAGCGTGAGAGAGGCCCTGATAGTGCCACTGCTCAAACCTGACAAAGCAAGCACGGACTGTGGATCCTATAGACCCTTGTCCCTACTAAATCAGGATAGCAAGATCCTTACGGAAATCTTGGCAAGTAGACTCAGACGGGTGATCCACACACTGATTCATCCCGATCAGACAGGGTAAGTGTATGGGAGAAGCATCTCGGAAAACATGAGATGGCTCCATCACGTGATTTACAGCACAGCAGATAGGTCCTCACAATGTGCGGTCACCACTTTAGACGCTACAAAGGCATTTGACTCAGTGCACTGGGACAGGTTGTATGCTACAATGGAGAAGATGGGGATTGGCCTGCTATTTATGAGATCAGAGCACCTGATATACACGGGCCGATGGCCAGGATCAAGACAGAAAGTATGTACTCAGTGGTATTGCAACTATACATAGGTACCAGACAGGGGTGCTCGCTGTCCCCGATGCTATATATTTTAGCAGCTGAGCCCATGGCGGCATATCTGAGGCAGGAATAAGGGGATGTGGGCATAGACTTAGATGGGATAGGACACATGATATCTTTGTACGTAGACGATGTGCTGTTATACGTGAGAGATCCGGAGGTGAATCTGCCATACATACTGGAGGTGCTGGAAAACTCCGGCAAGCTCACAGGTATTAAAATAATCAAGAAGAAATCATGTTTGTTCCCGCTAGCGGCTACCGCACAGTTAGAGGAAGGGAACTTGACAGATGTCCTTCCCATGAGCAGGACTTCCTTCAGATACCTGGGTATTAACACTCATCGGGACCCCTCCCAAGAGCATGATGATAAGTGCGTGCCAATGCTGGTCTAGTAGTGTCTATGGGGTTCTGGAATAAACTGCCCTTGTCAGTGATGGGAAGGGCGGCATTGTTAAGAATGGTGGCACTACCAACCCTTATGCACTGCTTTGGAAATGTCCAATAGGACATACTGGTGCGTTTCTTCCAGGATTTGCAGAAGTTATGTAGGGGGTTTCTGTAGCTGGACGGGTAGAATAGTGTAGCTCTGAATACATTGCAGAGGCCATATGACTAGGGAGGTTTGCGGGTATCGAACTGCAAGCTGTACTTCCTAGTGTTCCAACTACAGCACGTGATGAAGTGGATGGCTGACGAACCCGCAATAGAGATGGCACTGCTGCAGCCCACATTGAGGTGACGCCACTTAAGAGACCGCCTCTGGGCCCCCGCTAGGGAGCGGCAGGAGAGCTGCTACCTGGTGAAACTGGGCATCCGAACCTGGCACAGTGCCTGCAGGGTCATGGGAACAACAGATCAGCTCTCTCCTCAGATACCGATAGGGGCGGTCCTTGAGGGGGGTAGGAAGAGTGACGGGACAATGACAGAAACGAGATGGGAGACGTGTGGAGTGGCTACGGTGGGCGACCTCAGAGGCAAGGAAAGGTGGAAAACTTTTGGGCAGTGGCGAGAGGAAGCTGGGATACAATCGGGTCAGTTCCTATTACACAACACGGTCCTGGGGGTGCTACGCAGAAGATGGCCAAATGTTACATGGGAATATCGAAAACGAGGACATTGAGATGTTGCTCATAATGACAGAAGGTAGCCATGCAGTGTCCAGATTTGCATGTCTTGTTGGGCTACACCGTGCAGACCGAACTGAATTGAAAGAGTAAATAGGAGAGGGAACTGGAGAGGACATTTGGGGAGAAAGAGTGGGGAGAAATAATACGGTCTCACAAGACGGTATCCTAAAATACTAGGCTACAGTTGATACAAATGTATATAGTGCTAAGGGCATACCTCACACCTGCTATTGTCTCCATATTCAAGGGGGTGGGGAAACAAGCGTGCCCCAAATGCAAGGGGGAGAGGCGGGGCTCACACACATGTTTTGTAGATGTCCGGTTATACAAGGCTTCTGGGAGAAGGTGGCAGTAAAGGTGGCGCAGGGTGGCATTGAATTAAATGTCAAGACTCTGGAAGCCAGCATGCTAGGGTGATATAAGAAACGTGCGAAAGACAAGCCGGGAAATAAACTCAGGGACCTAATGTATTTTTTGGCCAAATGAAGCATAGCCATGGGATGGAAAGATACGAGAGAACCGAGTGTATGCAGATGGTGGAAAGAGCTGGAAAAGTGGGGCACAGTGGAAACAGGGGTGTGGGAGAAGGGGCTTAGAACGCAAAGTATGGAGTCTGGGATGGATATTCAAAGATGGATATCGCTGACGGTAACACTGTTTGCAAATATGGGAGAGGAGGAAAAAGTACAGCAATTGGAAGATGCATATGCAATAATTGTGATTGACTATTGACTAATAGGCTAGCATGCAGGCTGTGGGTAGGGGGATAGTAGGGGGGGTGGTAGGTAGGGAGATAGGTAGATAAATTGTAGACATATTGTGTGTTGTGTTAGAGCCTGTTGCTCTGTGTGGTTATTAGTGTTATATTAGGCAAACTCAATAAAACATCTTTGTTTTAAAACCTTCCCTCTTCCACTGGTTAACAAGTCCTTTCATAATGCTTCTGTCTTTATTTAACTTAGTCACTCTCACTTATGAAAAGCTACTCATGCTTGGCGTTGAAGCTGTGTTTTGTGAGTTCACTGAGGCCTTTAATTATTATGACCTATACTGGGAAATCCTTCGCCCATCGAGAGAACAAAAAAAATAAAAGAGCAAAGGGAGTCGATACAATGGATAGAAAGACTAAAACGGATAGTATAACTAAAACTAACAGACTGAGTGAAACGGCTAGAGTAAGTGAAATGAATGGAATAAATAGAACACATATAGTAGATTGAACGGATAGAGTAGATGAAATGGATAGAGTAGATGGAACGGATAGAGTAGACGGAATGGATGGAGTAGATGGAGTAGATGGAGCAGATGGAGCGGGTGGAAAAGATGGAAAAGATGGAGTGGATGAAAGTTAGAGTGGATGGAAAAGATAGAGTAGATTTATATGCTATGTACCTGTATCCCCATGTTATCTGTATCACATGTTTACCCCATCCATCCTGTCGCTTTATATAAGTATTCCGCTATGTACAGCCCCTGTCCTGCTCTCGTTCTTGGTCGCAGGTGCTTTGCTTATTACCACCATATCACACGACTATGCTTACTCTCTCCTATACACCATCGTTCAACTAGAACACCACTATGCTATGACACATTTGGCCTAGCTGTTCTCATACTAACATAACCCGACAAACACCTCATCATCCTAATTAAAACACAGCTAGCTGAGCACATACCGGCTAGCTTACGCGTCTCCTCAGGCCTAACGCAGCCAGAATTCAGTCTGGGTGTCCACCCTCCAGACTGAACACATCCAACTGATTTCCTCAGCACCACACCTACCGCTAAGAAGCAGCTATCATGCAGCAACCACACCAACTGCACACATATCCGGTGCGCCCACGCAACGTACGTCACTCTCTCTCTCTACTGACATGAATTGCGGTTCACAAGGGCATTCAACCTACCCATGCTTTGAGGTCATACCAATGATACATAAGGCACTATATAAATGCCAAGTAACAAAATATAACACAACATATTGATTGTGGACATATGCAAATACACAATAATGAGCACCTCTATTATTCACTTGTGTTGTATGTGTCCAAGCAGATTATTAATATGTCATTACGACTCTCTTGCTATGGTGGGCAATCATTGTTATCCTGTAAAGTCTAATTGAAAATTTGAGAATCAAGCTTTCACACCTAAGCTGGTTACATTCCATACACAATCATGAATGAAAAGGAAAACACTTACATCAGTGGCTTTGATGGGGGTCATTGCCTCGTAACCATAGTCTCCCCTCCCTCTCCGTGAAATACAGGGTCTCTGTTAAATCAAAATTGGGATTGGCTTGCTCAAACATTCTTGACACATCTAACACTACTTACTTGCATTATTTATCTGTTGACAGGGGCCTTTTGCAATATTTGTTGCCATGCTCACTTTTTAGAAGGGGGAACAGCTTTTGGGAAAGTATTGAATATGGATATGATGGCCTTACAGGATAATAGGCTAACTTCTATTGTATCTTTTGATGGAAGATATATATCAATAACCCTGCATTTCAGAATCCATTAGGCAATCATAAATATGGTCTTTTAGTTACATTCATAAACTCATGCATGTTAGAAAATATTAAACAAGCATGTAATACATCCTTTATACTTGCCTAAGATAGGAAATACACTTCTGTGATGGGCAAAATAAACTCCACCTGATTAATGTCTATGACCGTATGGGCTCAAAAAATAACGATGAATTCTGGAAAATAATTAATCTATTGCCAACTTCAAAGAAATATGACTGGGGCCAAAATGCCAATCACAGTCATTGGTAATTGTAATGCAAAGTGTCCATTATCGAATTATAATGCTGGCCTAGGTGAAATGTATTCACACCTAGCTACCTAGCTGGGGTACCCAACATCACCGGTGTTAGGATCAAGTGGTGTTATGTCAGCCAGTCTTGCTTCAGTTTTCTCTGGCATCTCAGTTGCCCTGGAGAATGTTGCTCTTGTCCTATGGTTGGCAAGTCGTACTGCAGTTTGTTGTTGTGTTTCAGAAGCTCCTGATATTGTTTTTCGCTTTGCAACAGATGGAGCTTTTCCAAGTGAGGTTTGTTTTTTGTGCGTCATGTTTCAGTCACTCAATGGCTTCAGCACATTTGAGAAAATGTCCAAGAAAGATTGATTGATTGTGATCTCTTCTTGTGAATGAACTTAAGTAAACTGTAAACTTGCCTTTGCCCATATTTGGAGTGGCGTGATAAAAAAAATTTCCTTAATAAATGTTTTAATAAACACTTTCGAATACAGTAGTAATGGATTTCAAAAGAATAACCAACTCAACGTTTTGCTTCAGACACTTTCCCAAATGTTGCCTCCTTCAAGTACCTGCTGTAGTGAATCGGGTGAGCATCAGTAAATGAGGGTGTCTACGGAGTGAATTTTTTGCATCCAAACATATGCTACAATAGTGCCCCACACAACTGAGGAATAATTGCAAACTTTGGTAGCAGTGGGTTCAACGGTGCAGATTTATGTAGCCAGGCAAACATCCACATACACATACATCCATGTTTATATTTTAATATATGATTTTTGCATCCTAACATAGACTACCATCTTGCTCCAGACAAAAGAGGAATCCCTGCAAAATTGAGTAGACGTGGGTTCAATGGTGTGGATTTGTATAGCCGGACAAACATACACACATACATGAATTCAGCTTTATATATAAAGATATGGGACATTCTAAGATAAGACAGAGGGATAGGCATGTATTATCTTGAAAAGAAGACCTCGTCCAATCTGCATATGCTGACTGGTTGATGCTTAGGTGATGCTCCTAGTTATTAGACTCGAGTCACTAATAATTCTGCAAGCACCATTGATTATGTATTTGTATCAATACGTGATACCATGATGTGTAATCACTGCATATTATGCCCAGGGAATCGAGTGACCACCATTTCCTCTTGAGCAAAGGCAGCATCATTTCCACCCCTACAAACAATGCTGATCATATTGGTAACATTTCTTCTCCCCGCACTGCCTACCACTTGTAGTCCATGGGAATTGGTTAATACCATTTTTTATTATGAATCTGCTCTAAAAACCATAGCATCAAAAGGTGAATCTTACAGGTCTGATTGTGGATCCTTGGCCATATTGGGGAAACAAAACAATGGGGGATTGAGTTGCCTAATAGTGGTTAGAACAGGGTTCTGCTCAAGCAATATCTTGTAACACGAAGGTGGTGGAGGGGGGCAGATCACCCTCGAGGTTTGCAGTCTGTGTGTGAAGTGCATACATAATATTCCTTATTAGAAAAGGTCTCAGGGGTGAGGCAGAAAAACAACTAGTTACCACCCATCATATGCCGATGAGCGCAATGTGACTACAAATTTTAACTTTGAGACTACTTAGCCGCTGTCAGTAAAGATAAGATAAAGGAGGGACAGAGAAGTGTCTAACTACCCCTGCTTCGCTATACCTTTATCCCTGGGTAACACAGGGGGGGCGCCTATCTAATAGTGGATAGAATAAGGAAAACAGAAGAAACAAACATTTCTATTTCTGGTTTTGCAGTTGTTCAAATTCTGTGTATAGTTATACTTTTATCTCAAACTGCTATACTGCTTCTTTGTTTGCGAGTACTCGTGTAATTGACAGGAGAGCCAAGGCTGGGTTTTCCATGTGTGTAACTATGAGAGTTAAATAAGGAGAAAGCTAGAGGGGAGGCAAGTCTCCATCAGTATTTTGGCAAAGGTTACTTTATTGGCCAGTACTTCAGGGAGATATGGTGTGATTAAAAGGTTACTATCATTTGAGCGATTAAATACCATTTTACTATAAAGACTCAGCCAGTGAGGATAGATCCAGTGATTTTTCGATATCCCTAATGCTGAAATGGGGAATGCAACGGGAAGTCTCAGGCTGAATCCCTGTGTTTTGTCAACCGGTTTCGGTGGGCTCTGCAATTCGTGTCACCTTCTTCAGGACTGTCTTCTTGATAGATTGCGAGTGCTATTTGCATACATGGAGTACCCATGTTACTGGGACTCTGGTTCCATTTATAACATATGTATATATATGGAATGATCTTACCTCGGGACTTGATTAGCGGAGGCCTACTGACTGACCAGGTCACCTCTGTGACCAGGGTGCAGATTGGTGTGTTGAACCGTATGAGGGACTTCTTTGCATAGAAACTGTGATAGCAAATTTCTGGTGTACTTTGCAACCGTGCTGGAATCCTAACAGCGTATTGGGGAAAACAATATTCTCATCAGTGCAATAAAGAAATCCATAATTTCAAGAAGAATGTGAGGAAATGTTTGGGATAAATCTTGAGAACCAGAGGTGATTCTATTAATGTATCAACACTTTTCAGTGATAGGAAGACACCATATTGCAGTTTGATAAAAATTATATATGCTAAACATGCAAGGGGTAAAGATGCATGCAATTGTTTTAACCAATGACTCCAGAGCATTCGGAACTAAGTGTACACTATTGATACCACAACTAAGCTCACTTTGGGAGTGACTGAAAGCACTTAGATGACAACATTAGAAATGTTGACAGCAATCTGGCAATAAACAAAACACACACTGAGATATATATTACTTGATCTGTAAGACCTTGAGGGCCTGCAGTCCCAATGGTTTAAGTAATGCCCTCTTGAAAAAGAGACCTACTTAATTGGCTGCCATTCTGCATAGCCTATATACCGTCATCAGTGAGAGTAGTAATATTCCCACTTCAAGGACTAAGAGCATTTTAATTCCTGTTCATAAACAAAGCTTGTGCACTGTGCCAAAACATGATGGCTTATTGGCAATGATCAATGCCCCAGCTAAGATCGTTGGCAGAGATTTATTGGATGAATTTATGGAATCGGCTACACAGGCCAGTCTCATTCCTTTTAATTGAACTGGATTTAGATAGGGTTATTCCACTTCCACAAATGTCACTGTTCGTGTAGACATGGCTGGACAATTAAACTACAGTATTAAGACCAATGTAGGTCTCAAACAGGGATGCATGCTGGCTCCCCTGTTGTTTAACTGGTACTTGACACCTTATCTGCCGCAATGAGCAGCCCATGGTCTGACCCTCCTAAATTGAGAAAAAACACAATCTAATGGCTGCGTTATGCCAAAGATATTGTAAAAATGGACTCTGCTCCCTTTGTATTCCTGGCAACATTGAAGCAATTATCACAACACTAAAAGGAAAAGGGATTAAAAGTTCATCTACCAAAACAAAACATATGTTTTAACAACTTAAAAAAGCCCAGCTTTGCCTGGAGCTTAATGATAAATTAGAGGTGTTGAACAATGTCACTATTCTCTCCATTACTGTAGATCAGAAATTGATCTGGAACAAACATACCATGCATTTGTTCGCCAAATGCTCACAACTCACCTACTTATTAACACTATATTGATTGCACGAATATGAAAGATAAAAGGTCTCATTCCAAGTCTGGCGCTAACTGAGCCTGAAACATCGGCAGGTTGTTGCCAAACTTGGAATGAATTATTGGCTCCGGAATTGCCAGAATCACCGGGGCATTGCAGCACTGGTGGTCTAGTAATTCCAGAGCTGGCATTCTGTTACTCCTCATTCCTGTGGAGTCCCACAGGACTCCATGGGAATGAGAGCTGTGGAAACACCGGCACCATGCTGTAATGGTGCCAGTGTTTCCACATCCATCTGCGGCTGGTGGAATTACGCCCATTAAATCCAACCGGCACCGTTAAACCCAAACCGGCTAACTTGTAATGAGGCCCAAAGTCTATTTCCTTTAAATAACATGCATAAACATAAACTCCCTGGAATAATTCTATGTGGAAGTCAACTTGATCCCCCATGCACTTGATCCAAAAAGCCGGAGAGAAAATGTCTCAAAAGTGTACATGAACTTCTGAGATGTACCCCGGTCGAATATAGAAGAGCACAGTTTGGACAAACCTTGCTAATCATGAGGGTGAAGCAGAGAATGCTCTCTACGTACAGTAATATTTTAAAGGTGACTCCTTGTACTTCATTATATTACATTTATGAAGCATTAACAAACCAAGGTAGATTGGCCAGCAATACTTGAACTGGCCCACTTTTGGAAACCTCCAAAGTAATGGATACACTGTCTAAAATCAATGATAGTGCATGCCCTTTTAAACACATAAAAACCTGATTGGTGGATCATTGGCCATAAACTTAGAGCATCTAACTACAAACAGAATCCTACAGATCTATGCACGAAGGACCAATCATGGGATTATATATTACACTTTCCGAGATTTAACATGACCTCAAAATATATCACAGAATTCTCAAGGCAGTGAGTGTTAGGTGTTTGGCTAAGACACTAGTACTTAATAACATTTTGCTTCAGAGTTGGAGTTGGAATTGCCTGGAGTTGCCCAGATGTCTTTCTACACTGTTTACATGTACCACACAGCAGGACAGAATAAGAACTGTCCATTGAAGCAGAGTGAGTAGAGAGTGCAGTGAGTGTTAGCTGTTTGGCTAAGACACTAGCATATAATAACATTTTGCTTTAGAGTTGGAATTGGCCAGAAGGCTTTCTACACTGTTTACACACACCATGCAGCATGCCGGAATTAGAACTGTCCATTCAATTTGAGCGAGCGGAGAGAGCACTGAGTGTTAGGTGTTTGAATAAGGCACTTAATAACATTTTGCTTTGGAATTGGAATTGCCTGGATTTGGCCGGAATTCTCTATACACTGTTTACACGCACCACACAGCACACCGGAATAAGAACTGTAAATTCAAGCGGAGAGTACAGTGAGTGTTAGTTGTTTGGTGGATGGAGGATGGAGGCCACTATCCATTTGTACGCAACAACTTGGCTCATCAAGATTCTTGGAAAAAGCAAGTACTTTTGGGAGAAAATTGAACAACTATTCCATTTTCTCTGGTAAGGAATAGTGCCTTTTTGCTCTTGCCTTTTCCTTTTTTGCACATTGCTAAGCAAGTGAGCTATTTGGGTGGATTAGGAAAATAGCTAACCCCGTGAAGTCTGCATGGTGTCTGCCATATTCTCCACTTTTAATATTATTTTATCATTCCGTGCAAAACGTTTGTTCCAATTGTTCAAGGGACTGCATGTAAACTGCCTTTGACCTCAAATCAGTGCAAAACCATTTTTGCAATACATTGGAGCTGGCAAGAAGCCTGGAAGAACTCTGTAGTAAACCCAGGCAATGCAGCGCCGGACTTGTATCTGTTACTCTAACAGCTTGTAACTGCATACACATTTTTGGAGTAAAAACTTGCTACACCAAAGGCAAAAACATATTAAAGCACCTACTGAGAAAATAACTGTGGGTGAATTGCCTTTGAACTCGCTTTGATGATTATTCCATGAATCTGTCACAAGTTCACAATTAGACTGATAAGATATTTGGGTACAAATGTCTGACCCACTGGAGTAAATGTCGACTTAATGATATTGGAACTCAAGTTTGCTTCACCAAGTGAGTGACTGTGGGCCGAGAACTTTTGAACTCACATTGGTGGGGCTTTTACAAGATTGTTATCTGATGGCACATTTTAGAAGCTGGGAGCATGAAAGGGGTCTGGAGATTGGCATTTAGCCAGTTCCCTTGGGCAACTTTGTGTATCCTACTTTACACTAAGTGGCACACTTGGAGACACAGTTGAATTTAAGTTGTAAACATGTGAAACCATGCCCCCAATAACAAGGAAACAACTACACCCAGCCACTTCGGAAGACTCAAAAAGATCTCTGGTGGCCTCTAAGAATATAAGAGGATGAACCTTGAGTAAAGAAGTGGAGGATCAAATACATACCTTTGAACATGATGCTAAAATGCAATCAAGCCTCCATTCTAAAATCATGGAGGAGGAGGAGTTGGTAGACTCAATTTGTTGTAACCTAAGAATGACTGAACAAACAATAAATTATCATTTGGATGCATAGGGTGAGTGTACAGATATCAGTGGTAATATGTTTGATGATACTTTACTGGATCAAGGGAAAATAGTTTACACCACATTGAATCCTAGGTCCCAAGGGCAGTTAAACACAACAGTGGCAATGGATCCCTTTGATTATTATAAACAAATTGGTACTAGCACTGTTCGCAGAGCCTCAAAACAACTAAATACTGACATGCTGGCCTTTCCAGGCGATATCACCAAGCTTACTTGAGGGTGCTAGCATTTATGTTGGTGGTTCAGTGGTTAGAAAAGGAGAGGCTGGTGAGGACCCACTGTTGATTGAATATGGGGATACTCAGAGATTGAGAGACAGTCTTACGGCGGTAGTATCCATGCAGGAACAATGTGATCTGTTAGCAGGCTCCCCATCGCAATTCTTGGATGCAATGTCCCATTGTGAGATTGATTATGAAACAGATAACATGGGCGCTAGGATTTTGCATGATGAAGCACCCACAAGTAGCAACTACAGCTAAATCAATTCAATGGTTGCCTAAAGATGTTCAAAAAAAGTAAGAGGAGATTGGGCGATGGGAGGCAATAGTTAAAAAACAGGGTAAAGGGAATCCACCTAGCACCCAAAGGGTGAAGGTACCCATGCGTTTTAGTAAAAATGGACACAGGAGTAAGCCTATCGATGAATTTGGAAGGTTGCCAGTTAGGGAGGGGTAAATACTTAATAGCTCCCCGATGCAAACACAAAACAATGATGCAATGGGGAGAGATCGAGATGGATTAATGGAGCTCTTCAGTATAAAATAATCTGTACCCAAGGTGCCTGCCAAAAGGAATACAGGGAATGATAGGATAAATAATAATCAGGTTGGCAAATCAGGGATTGGGGTTCAGACGATAGATATTGTATTATTTAAGCTATACATGAAACTTAGACCCAACATTAACATGGATATAATATTGAATCATACCAACATATTGAAAATGCTACACGTCCACCCTGAACTAGAAAGAATTTTCTCAGAGGACATTAGGTTTGTGAGCTTTCCATATGAAAAAAGGACAGCTGTAGTAGAGATCCAATTAAAATCTATATTTGTTACGAGAAATACAATATTGGAAGAAAGAGAAGCCCTATTAGATATGGGCTGTATAGTTTACCAAGAAAGAAATGAATTTAAAGATTACTTAAAAGAGAATGAAAATAGGGCGGACATGAAGGGACAGAAGGTCCAGTGCACCATGAGAAAAGAAGTAGGGGGAGGCATTGAATGCTGAACCACTAAAAGAAAAAATATGAAACATATCCATATAAGAAATACATGGGAGTTGGGCCTTGGTCTTAGAATCTTTGAAGAGTGAGTTGGTGAAGGCGCTGTTAGGGGAAGAAGCACTCTGACAAAGGAGCCTCTAAAAATAGTGGTTAGGAAAACTTGAGGATATAAAAGTTTCGTGAAATACGAAAAACAGAATAAGATATTCTCGAACAGGGACATCATTATTCTACAAGAGACATGGCGGTTAAACCCAATTTGGATGGATGGCTTCCAAATAATACAGCAATTGACAGTCCAACCAGGTGTCAGCAGACCAGCAGGAGGCCTGTTATGTGGACTCAGAAATTCTAAATTTCATTCCATAAAGACCATCTCGAACACCATACCTGGTATCCTGGTGATTACAGCAAATTATAAAATTGGTGAAAACTATTTGAAGATAGTGATTGTAAATGTATATTGGAATGAGAAGCTGGTGGGGATAAATGAGTTTATAAACCATATTGAAGATTGTTTGATGGCTGGGGAGCAGCATATAAAGATGGGCAGAGACTTTAACATGAATTATATAGGTGAATATGGAACAAAAACTAGTAGCATCCATGCCCATAGAATGAAATGGACTCCACCCTTGGAGGATTGGGATTTGTTGTTAGCTAATGGGAATGTGAGGGGTGATTTATCAAAAAGAGCAGCCTGGAAAAGAGGTTGTCAAACATCTAATATTAACTACTTGATACTATCCCAATTGATATATAAGCGGTGCAATAGGGTTGAGATCAATATGACGCATTTGAGTGACGCTGATATACTGGTAGCCACTTTTGTTCTATATGACAAACCTCAACCTAGCGAGCAACTTCAAGGATTGGTGGCCAGCAGTGGGGGTAATAGACTCAAATAATGCTGCCGTAATTGGGTGAATCTAACAAGGAAATGTGAGGCCTTTGTTAATAAAGGACACAAAGAACTCACGCTTGTAAAGTGTACAATTGAAGCTTTTAATGAGTTAATTTGGGAAATTGAAAAGCTAAAGAATCCTGTAAATCAGCACACTACTCATGCCCATGTATTTAACCCACTGGTATGGGATCAAAAGAAAAACATACAGGGCAGATCTAGTACTGTTACGGCGACAGTCACTTGAACCTATTATAAAAGGAAAAAGGAATTAATAAGAAGTCACAAAAATTGGATGGAAACCCAGAAATTCCTAATGATCCAGTATGACAGGGATATAATACTGTCAGCCTTTACGCAAAGTAACACCCACAATGTTTGGTCCATAATTTATACAGACACAGCTGATCAAATCGAACTACAAAGTAACTCAGTAGGGGAATGTGAATGGCAGCTGCATCGGGCCGAAATGTGTGATATCTCTCCAAGACTGCTTAGTAGGGGGGTACCTATTGTTCCTGGAGTGTAGACTTTGATCAGGAAGATGTTAGGCAGTTAATCATAAAATTGTCAAACTCTAATGCAGCAGGGTCTAATGGACCTACAAATACCATACTTAAGTCAAATGCAGAATTTTGGTCTCTGGTCCTGACACATCTGTTTAAGGATATTCTTATATCATTTTCTACACCCAGTTCCTGGAAGGAATCCATAATTGTTCCAATTTTCAAGAAGGGCAATCGGCCTGATCCTAATAACTATCGGCTGATGGCCCTTTTGGATTGGGATAGTAACATCTTTTCAGCACTAGATCTTGAAAAGTTGGCACTATGGATCAAGGAAAAGACTTTCTTACCTAGGAACCAACGTGGTTTCAGAAAGAGTCAATCAATGACCTCAATGGGCTTATCTTGTCCGTCATTAAAGATGGAACTGGGAGTGAGGTGAAGTGACTGCAAAATTAAAACTAGGTAGCACTAATGGATTTCTCCAAGGCTTTTGATCTTGTGAATAATGATCTCATCTGGGGAAAGATAAGAAAATGGGGCATCCCTGCATCCTTGTTGGCTATTTTGGAATATATACATGAGGGGACCTCTATGAGGGTGACAATAGATGCCGGGGGATCCCAAACAGGCACCATTCCTACATCAAAAGGACTCCACCAGGTCTGTGTATTGGCCCCTTGCCTATATAATTTATACTTGGTGGACCAGAACAATGCTTTGCGAAAGGCTGTCTTGTTTAGTCCAAAGGTGGGTGGGTTTCCCATGAATGCTGGCTGACATATGCGGATGAAGTGGCACTTATGGGCGGCTCACCCATAGGGCTACACAGGCTGTTGGTAGCCTTAAGTGAATATGAAAACGCACATGATTTGATTATCAACCAGAAAAAAAGTTATATCATTATGTTTGGTAACATCAAAAATAAATTTAGACAATTTTACTGGTCAATTAATGAAACAAGCATTGATACCAAGGAGAGAGTAACTTATCTGGGGATTCAATTTATACAAACTCTCAAATAAATCACTCATCATTAATAATATTGAAAATAAAGTTGACCAACTGGTCTTTCAGATGAGGCGGTTACAAAGGAAACTCTGAAAATTTCCCATTTAAAGCTCTCATTCTATTTTATGCAGCTAAGGTTATAAAAATAATGTATGTTATGGAGATAGGTGTTGTTACATATAATATCCCCTTGGAGATATTGGAGGACAGAGTATGGAAGAGGGTTGCAGGACTGCCAACCTCTCTTACCATAGTCCCATTAAGATTTGAATTGGGACTGTTATCATTACAATGTTGCTTTAACAGCCGGATACTGTATTTGTTTGGAAACATTTTGTTGCCTACGTAAAACTCCTTACATGTGAATCTCTCAAATTGTTTGAAGGAAAATGCATTACCATTTTTTAACAAGATGTTATCCTTGGTTGATAGACTTTTGGATGCTACAGATAAAGATTGCTTAGATTTGGTAGGCAACCAAAAGAGTGTAAAGCAGACTCTGAAGGAAAATGACTGGATTGGCACCATCACACGTACAAGAGGATATGCACTGCATTCAACCTTTTCAATAATTGATAAACCCCTTGGACAATTACCAAATTACCTTTATCAATATTTGTGTCCTGTTACAAGAAACCAGCTCTTAAGATTTTGACAGAACCTTTTACTGACTGGGTAGGTAGCATAAGCTCGTAGAGACAACAAGGACGAGGGATATAGCATTTGCCCATGGTGTAATTCCATAGGAAAACTGGAACCACTCCAACATGTATTGGTGGAATGTCAAACACTGGCACCAGTGAGAACAAAATATCTCAGTCGATTTCTTTTGCACTGTACATTTGTATGATTTGTAGAACCACATGTCCGCGGTATTGGATCTTTTTTTAACATATGCAAATGCTAGATTAATTAGGCTTACTTAGATAGTGGGTATGGTATGTACTTTATCAGATTTTCAGGATGTTACCATTTTTAGATGGATATGTGTTGTGATTTTGTATGAATTTTATATTTGTGTGTAAGATCACATTTTTATCAAATCCACAATTAATTAAGAAAGAATTACAAATCCCAAGTCTCTTTAAGAAATGTGAGTATACCACCTCACATTGAATCTTCTACCAACAATGGAAGTTTTAAGAGCTAGTGTTGCTAGAGCTAGAAAATATAGGACACTCAGGATTTGCACAATTGAGGCCACAATTGAAACAATGAAGCACTTGTTGTTACGATGTGAAGGCTTGTCTGATATTAGAACTCGATACTTGTGTTTGAGCACAAATGGCATGAAATTCTATTAGAAAATGTCATACCAGCCCTCATGGCCACTATTAAAATGTGGTATAAGGTTGATAGACTGTTATTTCTTTGTAAAATGTGCGTTTTCAAATGTTTTTACCGTTTTATTTTTTGTTTTCCTTTTTATCTATTTTAGTATATCATGTATAAAAATCATAACAATTGTTATAAATTTGTGATAAAAAAATAAATCATTACTAGAAAACTGAAGGATTAATTAGCTACCTTAATTTCAAACTAATGTTTGTGAGAAACAGTTTTCTCCTATGATATCAAGTAAAGGCAACTGTGAGACACATCATTAATACCTGTGTGGTGCATCCAAAGTAATACTATAAATTCAAACTGGTAAAAATGTAGTAGCAACAAAAAATCAGAGGAAGCAACGAGGTGAAAATATTACTGCCTTATGAAATGATTTACTGGAATAGATATTTGCAGAATATGCTTGGTTTCCCTTGTGTCTGTGCCTTTATGAGTAAGAGGAGAGGAGAAGTAAATAATCAGCATGTTTAAAGGAATACAAAACATATGCAATGAACAGGAGTAAGATGTGGGTGAAATGGACTTGGACTAGAACAGGTCCTCAGGTTCCTTTGCTAAATAAACAAAGTAATGTTGTTTTGAATGAATTTGCAACCTGGAGAGGTCTGTAAGGAAATCACTCATGTTGTTTCACAATTCTTCAGTGAGGATTTTCAACTCCACGTTCCATAGGCAAAATAGACTGATTTTATGCAAAAATGTTTAATAGAAACATTCAGAAAATGGGTAAATATATTAGAGACCAATTTCTCTGTTGTGGTTTTTTTTAGCCAAGATTGACAAATTCAAGATTTTGATGAATGCAGATATGGCTATCCTGATATTATGAACATGATTATCCTACTTCTCTTGCATAGAAATATACTCTGCCGGTCTTTATTATAATTCATGTAGAGAAGAATGATTGATGGTTGGCAGTCCGTGCCTTCAAAATTCCTTAGACAAATTGGTCTTTTGAACTATCTTTATAGTTATTTGCCATCATTTCATAAAATATTCTATGTGACAAGTTGGACAGTAAATATTCCTGCCACATAGTCAAGCTCCAGGTGAGAGATTACAAAGTGGAATCCCACTCTTCCCAAGATTGTGTGAAAAAAGGCAACACATTAAGTATTAAAGCCTTCTCAGCCATGTTTTCCAAGTACATGAGATGGCTGCCTAGAAATGCTCATGCTGTAGGGAAGGAGGCTACGAGGTGCTCCATCTAGGAAGGGAGCCCTTCTACTATCATTCTTAAGCCCCAATACATGGCATGGGTCTCAGTGAGATATGTGGGTATCATCTGCAAGCATTGTCTGAAAGTGAGTGTATTTCTCGCCTGATCTGATAGCTCAGTAATACGGTTTGACATTCACAGCCACCATCTCTTGACATTAAACTAGATCTATATGGAGTATACCAAATGCTAATGTAGCCCCCACCTGTTTGTCTTATGCTCCAGGTACCCAGTGGTATCTCTAGGTGATAGATTTTTATTTTTATTTAGCCTTTGTCAGTTAATGCACTACCACATAAGGGTCTGTAATGGTAAGGGTCTGTAAGTAAACATACTGCAGTAGTTCCACCTGTTACCAGGGAACCTCTCCCATCGTGTATTTGATGAAAGCATTGATGCAGATTCAGATGTATTTTTCTAATTATTGAAGAGATATAAAGAGAGCTAATTTAGGCAGAGGAACTAGAGAACAAATCCCCTTGTCACCGTAGAAGTTCCCATTTAAAGTGACCACACTGATGATTGTTTTCCATGAAAATGCCATTTACAATTTGGGGTTGGCTCTGAGGAAGTTAAAAGTGTACTGGGTGCAGATTAATTCACTTTTTTTGTTTGAATGAGCATTATTCCAAGCTGTTGGGCCATAGAGTAAATGTGGACAAATCTATATATCCCCTAATTTGCATAACTGTTACAGAGTACTCGACAATGACATTTGCAATATTGTCCAACAAACAATGCACTGTTTGCCACAGTATTTGACCCTTTAACTCAGTGAGTTGCTTTATGTGTTGATATCCCTTTATCTGATAGTCCTAACGAGAAACTAACTGCCACTTGCTCCTTGCTGCATAGTGCAGTATTTGATAGACAGCACACTGCCCATGCAAATGGCCATGCACCCGAGACTCTATGCCCTGGCCACAACCACCCCAGCATATCACATCCATAGAGTCAAACATTTCAACTATAGTCTAAGGAAACTTTTAATGTCTGCGGACATTATGAGTGTTCTTAAAACACTTTCAACTTGCCAGCGAACAATACAGACAGCGTTTTCAGGACACCCCTACGAACATTTCAGAACAACGTGATAGTTCTTAGAACACTTTCAACTTGACAACGAACAATACGGACAGTGTCCTCAGAACACCCCCATTTCGTTTATTTGCGAACATTTTAGGACCCCGCGAGTGTTCAAAGAACACATTCAACTTGCCATCGAACAATACGAACAGCAACCTCAGGACACCCCCTACGAACATTTCAGAACAACGCGAGAGTTCTTAGAACACATTCAACTTGACAAAGAACAATACGGACAGCGTCCTCAGGACACCCCCATTTTGTTTATTTGCGAACATTTCAGGGCCCCGCAAGTGTTCTTAGAAGACATTCAACTTGAAAGAGAACAATACGGACAGCGTCCTCAGGACACCCCCATTCTGTTTATTTGTGAACATTTCAGGACACCGCAAGTGTTCTTAGAAGCGTCTTCAGAACACCACTATCTTGTTTATTTGCGAACATTTCAGGACACCGCAAGTGTTCTTAGAACACATTCAACTTGACAGAGAACAATATGGACAGCGTCCTCAGGACACCCCCATTTTGTTTATTTGCGAACATTTCAGGACACCGCGAGTGTTCTTAGAACACATTCAACTTGCCAGCCACAACCCCCATTCATATTTGCAAACATTTCAGGACACAGCGAGTGTTCGACAACGTCTTCAGGAACACCCACATTTTGTTTATTTGCGAACATTTCAGGACACTGCGAGTGTTCTTAGAACACATTCAACTTGACAGAGAACAAAACGGACAGCATCCTCAGGACACCCCCTATGAACTTTTAATGTCCACGGACATTATGAGTGTTCTTAGAACACTTTCAACTTGCCAGCGAACAATACGGACAGCGTTTTCAGGACCCCCCTACGAACATTTCAGAACAACGTGATAGTTCTTAGAACACTTTCAACTTGACAACGAACAATACGGACAGCGTCCTCAGGACACCCCCATTTTGTTTATTTGCGAACATTTCAGGACACCGCAAGTGTTCTTAGAACACATTCAACTTGCCAGTGAACAATACGGACTACACCTTCAGGACACCCCCTACGAACATTCCAGGACACCGCAAGTGTTCTTAGAAACATCTTCAGAACACCCCCATTTTGTTTATTTGCGAACATTTCAGGGCACCGCGAGTGTTCTTAGAAGACATTCAACTTGACAGAGAACAATACGGACAGCGTCCTCAGGACACCTCCATTTTGTTTATTTGCGAACATTTCAGGACACCGCAAGTATTCTTAGAAGCGTCTTAAGAACACCACCATCTTGTTTATTTGCGAACATTTCAGGACACCGCAAGTGTTCTTAGAACACATTCAACTTGACAGAGAACAATATGGACAGCGTCCTCAGGACACCCCCATTTTGTTTATTTGCGAACATTTCAGGACACCGCAAGTGTTCTTAGAACACATTCAACTTGCCAGCCACAACCCCCATTCATATTTGCAAACATTTCAGGACACAGCGAGTGTTCGACAACGTCTTCAGAACACCCCCATTTTGTGTATTTGCGAACATTTCAGGACACCGCGAGTGTTCTTAGAACACATTCAACTTGACAGAGAACAATACAGACAGCGTCCTCAGGAAAACCCCCTACGAATATTCCCAGGACACCACGAGTGTTCTTAGAAACATCTTCAGAACACCCCCATTTTGTTTATTTGCAAACATTTCAGAACAGCGCGAGTGTTCTTAGAACACATTCAACTTGCCAGCCACAACCCCCATTCATATTTGCAAACATTTCAGGACACAGCGAGTGTTCGACAACATCTTCAGAACACCCCCATTTTGTTTATTTGCGAACATTTCAGGACACTGCGAGTGTTCTTAGAACACATTCAACTTGACAGAGAACAAAACGGACAGCGTCCTCAGGACACCCCCTACGAACATTCCCCAGACACCGCGAGTGTTCTTAGAAACATCTTCAGAACACCCCCATTTTCTTTATTTGCGAACATTTCAGGACACCGCGAGTGTTCTTAGAACACATTCAACTTGCCAGCCACAACCCCCATTCATATTTGCGAACATTTCACGACACAGCGAGTGTTCGACAACGTCTTCAGAACACCCCCATTTTGTATATTTGCGAACATTTCAGGACACCGCAAGTGTTCTTAGAACACATTAAACTTGACAGAGAACAATACGGACAGCGTCCTCAGGACACCCCCATTTTGTTTATTTGCGAACATTTCAGGACACCGCAAGTGTTCTTAGAAGCGTCTTCAGAACATCACCATCTTGTTTATTTGCGAACATTTCAGGACACCGCAAGTGTTCTTACAACACATTCAACTTGACAGAGAACAATACGGACAGCGTCCTCAGGACACCCCCATTGTGTTTATTTGCGAACATTTCAGGACACCGCGAGTGTTCTTAGAACACATTCAACTTGCCAGCCACAACCCCCCATTCATATTTGCGAACATTTCAGGACACAGCGAGTGTTCGACAACGTCTTCTGAACACCCCCATTTTGTGTATTTGCAAACATTTCAGGACACTGCGAGTGTTCTTAGAAAACATTCAACTTGACAACGAACAATACGGAAAGCGTCCTCAGGACACCACCATTTTGTTTATTTGCAAACATTTCAGGACACCGCAAGTGTTCTTAGAACAGTTTCAGCTTGCTTGCGAACAAAGCAGACACATATTGAGTTCTCAGAACACCCCCCATTCAGTTTATTTAGAACATTTCAGAACACCCGTGATGTCCGCAGACAAATAGAACACAAAAAGAACATCTAACACATAAAAAAACACAACTTTCATCCTATCGCATACACTCCCACCCTCCCCAAACACTCCTACACACCAACACACTCTACTGGATTAAAAATTTTGAACAAAGTTTCACTGCGCTGTCCGCGGAAGTCCAAGAATCCAAGATGGTGGGCGCTACCAAAAATCTGATGCGCTTCACGCCGTCCAATCAGCGAACACGTCGCATGTCCTAGGACATCACGCAAGCCGATTGGCCAATCAGGACACTCTCCGCGGAGCGAACAGGGAAGTGTGTCCGCGGACCGAACACAGATATCACTAATTTTTTTTTACCTACTTTTTGGTCATTTGAAAAAAAAACTACTGGACGGATTGTCACCAAATTTGCAAAAGCATGCTTTCGCCACCAAGCCGCTGCTCCTGGTCCAAATTTGGTGAAAATCCGTCCAGCGGTTTGGGCTGTAGATGCGAGCAAACATTTTTTCCCATTCAGTCTATGGGGAAAAAAAAAGTTTTGGGACCCCCCCGTATAACTTTGCCCCCTCTGGTAGAATCCTCACCAAACTTTGCAAAAAAATACTTTTGCAAAGTTAGGTGAGGATTCGTCCAGGGAGAGCGAAGTTATAAGCCGCCCAAAAAGTGCTCTTCCTATGGAAACACCAACTTAACCATAACTACATAGCCACTACTGTGGCCATGTAATATATGTATATATATATATGTACTGTGGGATTGGGTGTGAGCTTGTTCCTTGCAAACCTGATGACTACAGCTACCAGAAGTCAGTCCTTGCAGCAGTTAAGACTGACTCCCTGATGATGTGAAGAGCAAATAAACCAGTAGGAGAAGAACACCAGTGACTGAGAAGGTTTACCTTGCAGGGAACTGGATGCGCCCCTCACCTCTTTCTTTTTTGCCATATTTCCAGGATTTCTGAAGGGTGGAATCTTCAGAATCTGATAGGGTGCTGCACCGCGGTGGCACATGGCCTGCTTTGGAGTGCCTCACTGTAGGCTACTCCCCCCCTTTCCCCACTGTGGGATTGGGTGTGAGCTTGTTTCTTGCAAACCTGATGACTACAGCTATCAGAAATCCTTGCAGCAGAATCATCATTGATTGTCAACACCTGCACTTGCTGTGAGCTGCAAGTTAAGACTGCCTCCCTGACGATGTGAAGAGCACAGAAACCGGTAGGAGGATGGGAGGAGAACACCAGTGGCTGAGAAGGTTTACTGTTTACTGTGCAGTGAATTGGAGTGTGCCCCTCTCCTCTTTCTTGTTTGCCATACAGGTCCAATTAAAATTGAGCGTTAATAAGCTAGTACCTTCTAATTTTATTTTGTGGAGGTGCAGTTTTGAGGTTAAAAGGTGGATGCACAAGCCAGAGAGCTGCCTAAATATCATCTGGGTGCAACTATTGAAGAAATGCTGCAGACTTAACATTGCCTGGAAACAGCAAATAGAAAAGGCTAAAGAGGCTGGGATCTGTGCAAGGAGAGCCAAATAGAAGTATGAATGCTGGTGGCATCCATGACTGTTGTGCCTCACAGGATCCCTGTGTTTCCACAAGAGAGGGTCCTGAAATACTGTTGTCTTACCTGAGCACCAAACCCTGAATCCAATGTAAATAGTTTGTCCAACAGATTCAGTTGTGGGGGTTTATTTGATTTCATACTGTTCCCTTAATTAATGGGTGGGGGTATGGAATAACTCATTCCCCTATTGCTAAATAATATAGATGATTTTGTTAAAGTTCAAAATTAACTAAATCGCTCCCAGTGTGAATAAGAAATACTAGCTTTTCCAAGCGTAACCTACATCATTCTAGCCGCTCTTCTCCTTCTTCTTCCCCCTTTCTAAACATTGGAATTACAACTGATCGCTTTTCGGAGGGGGGCATAGGTCCCTGAGACTTATTAATGGTCATTGAAAAGGCTAAACATATAGGAAACTCTGATCTTTTGATTTTGAAAGGCATATTTGTATCAGGTGGAATGAGAGTTATGCACGGTATAAGAACAGTATCTAAATTTAATCCATCGCTTACATGGCCTCTATGATGTGTCTTTGTAGATGAATAATTGTCAAACTTGCTAAATTGCAGAGTCCCTGCATAAGATGGCATAAGATTGCATAATAGCATAATAAATAGCATAATTACAGCATCTACTTTCAGTTTTAGCTTGAGAGGAGCCATTCATCCTACAGCATTACACTCTTTAGTGACTGAAACGTTGATCTGGGAATTAACACTTCATTGACACTGGAACCGCTGTGTCCTGTGCCCTGTGTGAAGAGAAGTGGGGGTGGAAAGAAGTAACTTGAAATTATTCTGAATGTTTGCAATAGTACAAGGCGAAGGTGACCACATTCTGTTTGTTAATATGATAACTGTTGTTGAAGGGCACACAGAGGTCCACTTTGCCATTTGGACAGCAGATGGCAACGTAACATTTATTGATTGCATTAGCTGAGCAGAGAAACATACCTAAACATTATGGGGGTAATTCAAAGAATTTGGCGCACAAGTGGTGCACGCGGCTGGCGCACAGTGTGCACGTGCGGCAGTCTGCATCAGCAGCGTGCGCCATAATCCATTTCTGCGCACAGCGTATTCATGGATTTTAATATCCATAACCAGCTGTGGCGCAGAGTGGCGCAGCGACCCTGCAGCAGCGCCATTTACTCCCCCAACCTGTCCCCGTGTGCTCTGAACAGCGCAGAAATCCCGTACATGGCGCACAGGCCAGTGGACCAGCATACAGCCCCCAACAATGAAAACGTCTGTAAAACTACCCGTGCACCCCTAAGAATACACGTACCCCTCTCGCGGTAGCAAAATCGTGTGTAAAACTCGCCGCGCATCCCTCCGAATACACTTACCCCGCTCGCGCCAGGTAAATTGTGTCCAAAAAGCACCCCCCTGTGACGTGGGCTGCCTGTGGGGAATGCCCAGGGTGGATGGGGTGCCTGTGTGTATTTGGGGGGTGTGCGGGAAGTTTCACACGCGATAAGCCCTGTGCGAGTGGGGTACGTGTATTTGGGGGTGCGCGTGGAGAATCACACCCGATAGGCCTTGTGTGAGCGGGGTACGTGTATTTCGGGGGTGCGCATGGAGAATCACACACGAAAGGCCTTGTGCGAGCGGGGTACGTGTTTTTCGGGGGTGCGCATGGAGAATCACACGCGATAGGCCTTGGGGTGTGCGGGGAGAATCACACGTGAAAGGCCTTGTGCGAGTGGGGTATGTGTATTTCGGGGGTGCGCGAGGAGAATCACATGCGATAGGCCTTGTGGGAGTGAGGTACGTGTATTTCGGGGGTGCGCATGGAGAATCACACGCGATAAACCTTGGGGAGCGGGGTACGTGTATACTGAGGGGTGCGCGCCGAGAATCACATGCGAAAGGCCTTGTGCGAGCGGGGTACGTGTATTTCGGGGGTGCATGTGGAGAATCACACGCGATAGGCCTTGTGCGAGCGGAGTACGTGTATTTCGGGGGTGCGCGTAGAGAATCACATGCAAAAGGCCTTGTGCGAGCGGGCTACGTGTATTTCGGGGGTGCGCATGGAGAATCACACACGATAGGCCTTGTGTGAGCGGGGTACATGTATTTCGGGGGTGCGCATGAAGAATCACACGCGATAGGCCTTGGGGAGCGGGGTACGTGTATTCTGAGGGGTGCGCAGGGAGAATTACACGTGAAAGGCCTTGTGCGAGCGGGGTACGTGTATTTCGGGGGTACGTGTGGAGAATCACACACGATAGGCCCTGTGCGAGTGGGGTACGTGTATTCTAAGGGGTGCATGGGGAGTTTCACACACAATTTAGCTGTGTGAGCGGGGTACGTGTATTCTTAGGGGTGCGCAGGGAGTTTCACACATGAATTGGCAGTGTGGGTCCTCCCAGGTGTGCCCTCTACCCCCTCCCCAGCCCCTGCAGGCAGCCCACACCACAGGGGACTACCCTGCACCCCTGGTCATGTCCCGTAGGCAGCCCATCCACCTTGGGCATGCCCCCTAGCCAGCTCACATGTCACCATACACTAGTGAGCACCGACTGATGTCCCCCTGCACTCCCACCCATCCAGCATTGATGGGCACCTGTCAGCAGGCCCCGACTCATGTCCCCCCAACATGTCATAAAGATGCACATTATTAGGCCTCATGTCCACCAAAATCCCACTGCATGCCACCCCAGTCTTGAGACCCAATCAAGTTTCCCATCCACCCCACACTGAAAGGCCTATATCATGACACAAACCAAAAGTCAACTATGTACATCAACCCATGTCCATCACACACACACACACTGGGTGCCAGTGATTGAGTAAACCCACATTGTGACATGTAGTAAACCAATGAGCGAATACCACACATGGAAGTAATAAATCAAAATGTATTTTGCACAAAATGAAGGTAATGGAATGAAAACATGAAAAATATTTTAAACAGAAATGCATGTCCAAAAATTAAAAAAATAAATGAAGTCTCAATCCAAAGTAATCCAAAAGAAAGTTAGTCCAAACTCTCCGCCCACCAAAGCAAATCCAAAGGAAAAGTAAAATTGTAAAATCCATTGATCCACGGTGATTTAAAAAAATATATTTTTCATAAATCCACAGTTCAACTAAGTACAACGATTCAATCCAGGGTCCATGACACCAACAAATGAAATGAAACCTATTAAAAAAACCTACCTAATGAAGAACTATATACAAAAACGTGGGGCGTTGTCCAAGCGTCCCAAAAGAAATAAAAACAGAAAGGAAACCTAACACTAACTAACTATATACAATGGCGGCGGGCAAGTCCTAGGGCTCACTCTGTGATGTCGTGGGCCAGGGGATCATCGAACTCCATGTCAATGTCCCGGAGGCAGGCCTCTGCCCTGGCTCCGAGGTCTCGCAGGGATGCAGTCATGGCCTGTTCCAACTCCCTGCGAGTTGGCTCGAGACACTCAGCCCACCTCAACGCCCGGCGCATGGAAAACTTCGCCCTGACCATGGTAAGCTGCGCCTCTTCCGCCCGCCGCTGATCCGCATCTATCCGCTGGCCCAACCGCAGCCACACGGAAGACACTCCCATTCAGGGTCCTCCTGCCCTCTGGCTGATGCCTGCCCCTCTGATGTTGATGGCCCCGAGCCATCATCGCTCCTACGTTGAGCCTGCGGCTGCTGCTGCTGCTGTCCATGTGCCCTGTCCGATGATGCGTGCACATCCTCCATCTGCTGGTCTCCAGTTGGTGGGGTGTCCACCCCTGCTGGACCTCCAACTCCTTACTGTGGCAGGGATGGGATCTCCACCAAGCTGGCTATGTTGGTCGGGCCAGGTCCACAGGGGGCCCTGGTGGAATCTGGGCCGGAAGACGGCAGGGAGAACGACTGGCGCATAGTCTCCACAGAGGTGGAGAGGTCCGCCAGAGTGAGCGACACATGTAGAAACCCTCCGACCATGGTCCCTCCCAACTGTGCCACGTTGCCACGCAGCTCTTTGTGATGGCATGCATGGTCCCACCAGGAAGCACGCACGTCATCACGAATGACACGCGTGCGCAATGCGACACCAGGATGGAGCCCATACGGTCAGGGGACTCCTCATCTGCAGGTAGTGGAGTGCCAGATGACGTGGGCCTCCCCCCTAACTGCGGACAGGCCTGGGATGGGGCATCCCTGCTGGTGCATTGTGGTGCAGTCACAGGGTCAGGGACAGCGACATGCACAGGCCCCTCCGTGGCGACCTGTGCTGCCTCCTGCCCCTGGCCCTGGACTGCACCACTTGCACCAGTAGTACTACCCCCACCAGTCCCCATGTGCAGCTCAGTAGCGGGCACCTCCCCCTCTGGGGAGACCACCAAACCAAATGTCTCTGCACCATCTTCTGCCATTGCAAGCCCCTGTTAGGACTCACCTGGCCCTTCCGCTACAGCCATAGTGGCAGACGCAGCACCAGTCCCCTCGCTCGCGGATGATGGCAATTCCTGGCAGGGTGGCTAGACCTTGCCTCACAGCCCGGTGGAGGCATCCCTGCCGCTTTGCTGCACAGCGCTGTCTCCATCCTCTTCTTCACTCGACACTGCATAGAGGGAGACATAGAACACAAGCATCAGGGTACTGTACAATAGTCCCTAGACAGGAAGCAATAACACATGAGTGGCACTGTCAAACGTCACTTCCATCCTGTCCCTCCACAACACATGGGTCAATGTAGACAACACACATGCAGAAACAGGCACAGCGCATGCAATCATCATCAGCATCCATGTACAAGGGCCTCTATTGTTGACATAAAGGTTTGGCTTCAAACTCACATGCATCATGGCTCATACTGATCCCATGCACACACATCACCGGAGGGTCATGCATCAGGGCTCGTACACCACAGACACAGTGGATACAAGGGTGACTAGACTGCATAAGTGAATCAACACATTGTCACAGACATGTGTCATTTATCCATGGCATTTCAAAGTCAATCACACACTTCTCAGACACACAGACATGTACACCATACATGTACATGAGAGCAGCACCCATCTCCCACCCCCCATTCATGCCCAAGTACAGATATAGGCATCCATTCATGTGTGCATTCCGCATGCAGCTCCCCAGGTTGCATTGGAACACATGCACCATCCATGTGGTTCACGCATTCCCTGCACACACACTTCCATACATGGCCTATGTAACACATACAGGCAAGTAGCTGACTACCAGCACACTGCAACATGCCTTGTTTCACACAGCAATGCATGGCCAGTTACCGCTCGACTCCAGACGGGTGTTCCTTCGAAGGATCTGGACGTGGGGCGCTGGGCTTATGCGTTCCAGGACCATCATCTGGATGTTGGTCAGGCTGACCCGGCAACCCTCTGCATCCTCTGCCTTCAAGAGGCGCCGGGCCTTGTTGAGGGTCCTGGACCTGAAGTCCTCCCAGCGCTTCTGGACGTGCTTGATCTCGTGGGTTGCCACCGCCCTCTGTGTTGATGGAAACCACTAAGTCCTCCCAGATCCTCTCCTGTCCTTCCTTGTCGGCACGCAATGGCGTGAAGAGGGCATCATAATGCCCCAGAACTTGCTCCACCAGGATACCAACTTCCTTGTCACTGAAGCTGGTAGCCCTCTGCCTCTCTGGCTGGGGGTCGCCAGTGGTCTCGGATGGTGTTTGCCCTGACATGGTGACCCCCGAGGCAGGTGTGGGTGGGCAACTGGGTCCTGGGGCTGGGCTGTGGAGCGATGGTATCCCAGTCGGGAGTCTTCTGTTCCAGCAGGGTTGGACACAGCAACTGGACCCCTGCAGATGGCTGACGTGCAGGCACCAAATAGCAGGGCTCGTGGGCAGCAGGCAGGCAGAAGCAAATGGCAGGTGGGAGCGTGCTCAGGGCTCTGGGGGGCTTGAAAATGGCCTTTTGGGCAGGAGCGTGGTCTTCCGTGTGTTGTCGCGTGGCCAGCTTGATATAGAGTGATTTGGCATGTGAAAAAAGTGCACTTCAGCGTGTAATTCGAGGAAAGGCCCTTAGAGCCTAAGCGCGTCTGTGACGTAACACGCACAGGCGTTTCCCTCAACACGGGTGCATAGTGGATCAGCACGTGAAAAAAACACACGTCCGTGTGTGAATGCGTGCAATCCGAGGAAAGGGCCTAAGCGCGTAAGTGATGTAATGTGCGCAGGCGTCACCCTCAGCACGGGTAAAAGGTGAGCGTGGCCAGCAGTTCGCTGTACGTGCCTTTCGTGGAGACCGGCGTGTGTGTTGCTACTTCGTGTTGTTTCGCGCTCCATCACAACTTCACAGCGGATCAAGGACGTATCTCTTCTTTTGGCAGGGGTATTGGCTAAGCATGTTTTTCATCATCACGCTAGTCTGATGGTGAGTCGTGCACGCTATTTGTCGCACTGCAGGTGCCCCCATGTATTGCGTACCCGTTTTCGAGGTCATAGTAGCCTGCATGTCCCAAGCGTATGCGTTTTTCGTGTATCTGGGTGCCACCCGTACTGCGGGAGGTTAATTCCACGCACATAGGCTGCAGGGGTTGCGTGCATGGTTTTACTGCAGTTTTGGGGTGCCTGAGTGTTGCCTGACCCGTCACTTAAACACCGGGGTCACATACAGCCTTGCAGGTGCAGGGGTGCTCTTAACATCATGCATCCCACTCCCTTCACCCTAATTGCCCATGACAATTGTCGTGTACACCTCCCATTGGCACTTCTCCATCTGTGCTGGCATTACTCCATTTGTGCCATGGTTGGGAGGCCACCAAAGGTGAGGGGCGCCTCAGCTGGGTGTACTCTTTGTGGTGGGCGTGGTCAGGGATGTGGCCGGGGTGACCAGGGCGTAGGGGGACTCCAGGGTGTCCAGGGTGGCCGCAGAGGGGGAAGAGACAGGGGTGCGCCACTTCAGCACGATGTTGTGACATGTGTTGGTGCAGTCATGCCACCACCCCCTGTGATTCCGGGAGATGCAGCTTTTGCATCTGGCACTGGCTCCCATGTGACCCGGCAGTCCATTTCATCGACTGCCACGGGCCCAAGGGTAGTGGTAGCTGCAGGTGCAGCTGTGGACATCACCACCCATGCTCAGGGTCTGCCAGCGCAGGCTGCGTTGGCACTTGAAGAGTCCATGGAAGATTTCCAACAAGGCTGGAGGAACACCGCAGGTGCACGCAGGGCTGCCCTGACCAATACACATGTCCCTGGGGCAGTAATGTCATCTGCTGCCCCGACCAGCCGGGTGTTGGCAAGTGCAGGGGCAGATGCAGCCAACAACACCCCGGTTGTGAGTCTACCAACCAGGACAGTCGTGGTCAATGACCTGCCACAGCGGATGTTGCTGCGCAGGGTCCATTCGAGGGCACCCAGCAGCCACTGACGCAAGTCAGGCCTTTGGTCGTCCTTCCACCTGCCACTCCCTTGGCTCAATCCACCGGTGCCACTGGCCATACTGATCAGGGTGGAATTTGCCAGCCAGTATCCGTGCCACCATCCAAGAGGAGGAAGGTTGCACCTGCAGCATAGGCTGGGACCCCGCACACAGCCACAACCTCCTGCACGTCGAGGAAGAAGCCTTTCTGTGTGCAGGAACTAGACTTCCTTGTGGACTACATGCGGGACCACAACCGTGACATGCTAGTGAGGCCTAATTGTCAAACTACGGCTGCCCATCGTGATACCCACTGGAAGCAAGTTGCAGAACATGTGAGTGCATTCGGCCATGAGGTGCGCACGGCGCAAGAGTGCAAAAAGCGTTGGAATGACCTCAAACGCAGCACTAAGGCAAAGCGTGCCTCAAATTACAACATGACTCTGGTGACTGGCAGTGGGCCGTAACCTGAGGAGGAAGACCTCACTCCACACGAGTCACTCATTGCGGAGTTCATACCACCTGAATCGGTCGAAGGAGTGGGAGAGATGCCGGACTTTGATGCCCATTCCAGTGAGTGTTGCTGCGTGTTTGTCGAGACCATGTGTGTTTTACTTGTGTGATGTGTTGTGCATGACTGCCACTACATGTCATGTGTACATGCTTCAGATGTGCAAGTAATGCAATGCTTCACTGATGCATGGCTGCTCTGCAGGATGGTGGACATGTGGAGCAGACAGGGACTTTCCTCATCACCACACTTGTACCCTACTCACATGCTGGTCACCTGGATGCCCTTCCGGTCCATGTTCCAGCTCACTGGCCCTTCTGCATGTAGCCTGGGGTGTCCTTCCTCTCAGCACTGGGACTATGTCATAGCATGACTGACGTGCATGTGTCCTCTGCCTGCATGTGGGTACTCCACATAGGCATGCTCCCTTGCCCCTTCACCACACCCTGAACCCCAATATCACCTTTGCACTGGTCTGCATCATTTTGCCATAATGCAATGGCCTGTTCATGCGTTCTGTGTACATGCTAACTTCCACCAGCAAACCTGCCAGACACATGCAGTGGGGTATATATTTGGTACTTGATGCGGGGTGTCTCACTTGGACTGTGCAGATGTCAGATGCTCCACAGGTACATGAGTGCCCATTCATGCTCCATGTGCATTCCATGCATGCCCCTATGTGTCCTTGACTGGATAATCATTGTAGTACGTGCCATTTCATCAGGCTTCCCATGGCCACTGTGGCTCAGTCCTGCATCCCACACATGTTTAGGGTGTGACAGTCTGTTTGGGTCACAGGCCTCAGCCTGTTTCAGGCCCACTGACTGTGTGCAACTGGTGTAGTGTCTTCTGCACGCGTGGGTGTACTACTGAGGGTTCATCATGTGTCCTGCTTACTGTCCCATCATCATCTGCTTTGTTGTCACTTGACTCAGATGATGCAATTGATGCTAGTCAACACTGTCTGCCAATACACAGGTCTCTGGTCATCCTTTTGATACCATGCAAGGCATCCCTGCATTTCCACATCATGAAGTACATGTACATGTAGATAGTGAGTAACGTACACATGTTCTGCACTGCATCGACCCACTTTGAGCGGTATAACACCCTTCTACATGCCTAATCACAGAAGCAATGTCAAGTTGACCCATCATGCATGGCAGGTTCTCTTTTGTGTGTGACATGTCTGCTTCATCTGTTGGCTGTCTGTGTGATGTTTATGTGTGTGTGTGTTGTGTGCTTCTAACATGTGTAGTGATCTTTTTGTCTCTCTACTTTTCAGATGATGACGCAATGAAGCCAGAGGATGGTGTTGTCATGCCAGGCATAGGGTTGCCATCACTACAGCAACCAGGCACAACTGGGGGTCGTGGGGTGGTAGACCATGAGAACCCACATGTGCTACAGACCACCTTCTCTTTGGCTGGCAATGAGTCCAGCCCAGATGACAACTCTGACGTCCATGTCGAGTTGGATGTGCATCAGGTCCATACATCAGGGGTGAGTGATTCTGATGTGGACACTCCTCTGTCCGCGACACCTGCACTGAGGGGTCAGACAGTGGTGGGACCTCCAACTGTGGTGGATCGGGACTCAGGGTCACCCTCCACACCAGTCGCTGATGGGCCTGGGCCATCACGTCAATGGGGGCATGTAGTCATGCAGCCGCGGGTGGTGCCAACCCAACGAGGATGGCCGGTCCTTGGGTCCCGCAGGTGTCAAGCCAAGCAGCGCGGTGGCCGCGCACCACCAAGGTATACTGAGTGGGAGCAAGACATGACTGCCAATTCAGAACGGCAGGGGGCAGCAATGGAAAACATTGCTGTGAGCATGGAGCGTGTGGCCTAATCCGTGCTCCCCCCTGCCAGGCAGGTGCTTCTCCAGCAGCGGGCGGCACAGTCCACGGCCCGCTCGCTCAGGCTGGGCATGGCGGGATCAGACTAAGCATGCCGGGCTGAAATGTTGTCTTTGCGTCAAGCAATTGCTGCTCACGCAGAGGCACACCTGGAGGCGCGGTCAGAGGAGAGGTTTGCGCAGCTTGAGCGTACCATCTCGGCTGAGCTATATGCTTGCCCGGAGGTGCATCAGTTGTCCAGCCAGGCCTTGCAGGTTGAAGTCCGTGTTACACATGTTACCTTGCAAGAGGAAGCACGCATATCACGGGAGGTTCTGCATGCAGACCTACGTGTCATTGCCGCACAGAACCAGGCTCACCAGAACGGCAGACTTGCTACCGATGAGGGGCAAGCTGAGGCTAAGTGTGGTTAGGCTCCTGTGCCACGTCCTCCTTTTCAGGATGAGCCAGACTCGGACGATGAGGTATCTCCCACACAGGTCGGGCTGAGCAGGCGTTGAGACCATGGAGGTTTTTCTTTTCCTAAACATCATTGCATGTGGGTGTTGAGCTCCAGCCTGTACCTGCCCCCTCCAGGGTGCCTCCCTCCTCCCCCGAATTGTATGTGGCCATTTTTGATTTTTCTTTTTAGTTTAGTTAGTTAACATTTGATTTGATAGTTAGTTAATTAGGTAATGTAGGTTTTTTATAGTTATTGTAATTAGTTAATATAGTTTAAAATTGCTTGTCTATTGTGCTTTCTTGTGACGGTGTGGTGCTTTGTGGCTTTTGAAAGCATCCACTGTCTGTTCCAGCTGGGCCCTTCAAGCTTTTCTCGTGTATGTGTTTGTAGCTTGGGGTCCTGACTCACATTGGCCACTCCTGCTTCCCTTATCCATGGGCTCGCAAGGATGGTTCGGTGTTACAGTCTATTTCACAAGGGCTTTTGACTGTCATATCTGTGGCCTGTCTGTTGCTGTACTACTTGTGTTAACACCCCTAGTGGAGATTGTAGGGGTCTTATCAACGGCATTTCAGCTTTAGAAATGGGTGGTTTCAGGAATCAGGTGTCCATAAATTGCTATACATTGTGTTGTATGTTTATTTTCTTTAACGTACATGTGCTTGATGCACTTCATGCTGTAGAGAGTGTCCGCCACCCTTTGCCTGTCAAAGTCACACTGATGGTGGGATGGAATCTGATGTACGTCTCTGACATGGTCCAGTCACAACCAGCATGAAGAGACACATACAGGTGAGTTTCCTCGATAAATTTTGTGTTTTGTGCCTTTTCTGCAGGAGAATGAGCCTCCAGACCACCTTTGCCAGCAGACATGGGCCAGTGTACGTCTGGTAGCTGGCCACGTTTGGTGGTGCAGACATGCGCATGTGTGCGCTAGCAGTGCTACAGGGCTTGTGCTCATACATCCAACAGAAGCAGACGTGTTTCCAGGAACTCAATGCAAGGTGAGCAACACAATTGGCACACACCACAGCCAACCTTCCAGTAGGCCTGTTGCACATGCATGCTAAGTAGCGCCATTGACGTTGAGCTTGGACAGTTATTGGTGATGAAGCGCACAGTACAGCTTAGATGAGTTGGTGGACACATGGCAAGTTGCTTTCCAAGTTGTCAGGGGCACATGCAGGGGCTGTCGGACATATCCTCCAGTCCAGACCTGAGAGTGCGCAGGCAGGAGGCCAGCACTCACCCCAGAGATAAGTCTCTCTTTGACTTCCATTTGTGTCATTTGGTACAATGTGCATGATGTACATGGTTTATCTGATTGAGTATGTGTTATTGTGAATAGTAGATTTTTGTCTTTTCCCTACTTTCCCTTGACAATCCGACTCCCCTCTCCTGCCCCTCTTTCCGGCTATCCAGAATACTAGAATACTAATGCCTGTCCAGTCAACATATCCCTGACCCTCCTTCCCCACCGTGGTCTCAGAGCCCTGTGTAAGTTTGACCTTGCAGACGCCCAGACCACGGAGGGGGTGGTTGGTTCGTGCCACTCCTGCGCGTGGACACCGGAGCAGTGACACTACCCATCAATTGGTGCTGCTTCATTATATATTATGTAGCAAACATGGTACACATCCGGTTGTAGCATTGTTTAAGTGTTCTAACTTGGTTGTTCCATCATTGTGCTTATACATGTGCTGCTTTGAAATGTACTGCTACTTCAAGTCATCTACTGGAGACTCTTCAAGCATTTTTTGCTGCTTACAGGCTTTTTGCCTGGCTTGTGTGTTTGGCTCCTTTGAGTTCTCTTCATTTTGGTATTTTTGCCAGTCAAGGTGGCCTCTGAGTGTGCTGGACACTATTTACGTGCAAGGTGGTAGATGGAGACAAAGGGGTAGGGTGATCCTGTGGCCAGGTAGACTTCAAGGAAGAAGGCTACATACCCCAGACACAGTTGTTCAGTAGGTCATGGTGATATGTGAATGAGGGAGGGTGTTTGGTTGTTGGACAGTTGTCTTGGCCTACAGTGTGATGGGCACCCTGACATTGTTATTGTTGTGTCCTATGTACATGATATGTTCTGCTGGTCAATGCCTGTTCCTGTGTTGTGTTTACCTTTCAGGTGTGAGGGGATTGGTGTGGTTTGACATGCTGGGGTGTACACATGGGCAATGTTCACATGTGATGTGTAGAGGACACTGATGGTCACTTGATTGGATATGCATGTATTGAGTGCATGTCCCTACTGACACACACAGTTGCACTATGCTCCACCACATGTACATCCACTCGTCCATGTCCAAATGTGCACACAGTTGGCCTTCTGGGGACCACTGTGTCCCTGCAGCACATGATCAATGACCATTTGTGGATCCTGTACATGTGTCAATTGTTTGTTTATTTATTTATTTATTTTGTCTGTTTCATGTGATGCTCAAGGTGTGTCTCTGACACAATGGCTGGTCACTATGCTGTGTGCTGAGCAGTGTGTTGGAGGAGATGCACATAGCACACGTATTCAGAAGTAGGGATTTTGCCTTGGCCAATGTGCATGTGAACAGGCATTGATTGATATGTGCATGCTACAACTGTTGGAATGCATTTGGGTATGACTTGTTTTGTGTGGGAAGTTGTTGGTCAGTCATTTCATCAGATTCCATGACAGGTGTCATTGTGTGAAGCCAATTTACATTTATCACATGTCACTTCGTATATTATTGGTAATGTGTTGGCCTTTTGCTATTGCTTGCCATGTCATGGTGTGTCAAACATGGGTGATGTGGTTTAGGAGGGTTTGGGTGACATGCCAGGGATTGTGATGGCCTGTTTTGCAGGGGTGTGTTATGCACACCTTGCATGTGTCCCTTTTGGTCACACACAATTGTTCATGTTTTAGTAGCTAGGGATGCACACAATGTAGCACTTCCATGGCAACATTCTCAGGGTGGTAAGGTTGTGACAATTGACTGTCTCTTTGTCATCATCGATTGTCACCTGGTATGTGCCAGGCCTGTGTGCACTCCGCAGGGGTGGGAGTTTAGGTGAAAAATGTAGCCACAAGCTGGGTCTGGGCTGCCTCGCCACATGCCCTATTCCCTCCCATGGGCTGTGCCTGTGCCTGTGGTTGGGGTTGTGGGGGCACCACCATGTCCACTGGTACACCCTGCCGTGTTGCAACATTGTGCAGGACACATGCTGCCACAATGATCCTGCACTCTACTGGGGGTGCGTAGCCCACAAGAGCGGTCAAGGGAGCTGAAGCGTTACTTTAGCACTCCGAATGTGCGTTCCACTATGCACCTGGTTGCAATATGGGCAGCATTGTATCTTACCTGGGGTGGTGTGGGGTTCCGGATTGGCGTCATCATGTGGTTGCTCAGAGGGTAGGCACTGTCCCCTGGAGAGGTGATAATGGTGGTGATTATTGGGGTTTGTGTATTTATCTGTGTGTGACATGCATGGATGTGCACGGGCATTAGTACTCACCTAGGAGCCATGTGTCGCCATGCTGCCCAGCTTCCAGGGCCCGGCTCAGGGCGTACATTCTGTATATGAAACTGTCATGGGGGGAGCCTGGGTAGTTTTCATAGACAGAGCTGATGATTCCCTTTGCATTGCATACCACCTGCACGTTGATGGAATGCCAGTGCGTGCGGTTTCGATAGATGTGCTCAGTGGCCCTAGGTGGACGTAGGGCCACATGGGTGCAATCTATGGAACCGAGCACTTTGGGGAAGTGTGCCACCCTGTAAAAGTCCTGGACTACGGCCTGCCTTCCTGTGGGTGTACTGGGCATGTATATGTGCCTGCGGACTGAGGGGCGCACAGTCATGATTGCCAACACCTGATGTAGGCAGCGTGACTGTGTGGCCTGTGAGACCCCCCCCCCCACTATGGCAGTAGTCTGCTGAAATGACCCAGTGGCCAAAAAATGCAGGACATTGAGCACCTTCTCCAAGGGGCTCAATGCTTGGGAGCAGAGGGTGGGGGATGTAAGGCCATCTTCCCACTCCCTGACCAGGTCTAGGATGATATGAGGTGGAAACCTATAACTGCCGTGGACCTGGTTGCCAGGCATCCCAAAAAGGCTAGTCTGGGTGGAAAAAATGCGGGCCCTGGCTATTTTCCTCCTCCTGCGGTGTCCCACGATCAGTGCTGCGACAAATGGGGCATTCATCATAGCTGTATATTCTGTTTGTTGTTTGCACACACTTTTATACTGTGCGCAGGGACGCTTACGCCTGCCTTCCTGTGGCGGATGTGTTGATGCCTGTGCGCGTCTTTTAGCATTGATTCTCGTATTTGAATCCATGAATACGAGTTGTTCGCGTGGTGTGGCCATTCTGTGTATTTCCCCGCAGTACTTCCCCAGTTAGGCCTTCTTTATCACGCATTGTTCCCCATTCCGCCAGTTATGCCCTGTGTCCCGCCCCCTTTTTGGTGGGTGCGCCAACGCTGTGCGCTTTCTCTGTGCGTGTCACACACTGCGTTTGGGTTGTTGCAATGACGTGTGCGCCCGTGTGTGCCACGCACGGATTTGGCGCACAACCGGTAGAAAACATGCGCAGGCCCTTCCTTGAACCACACGCGTGCACGTGCGTTTGCTTTTTCACACTTGCACCACCTTGCGCCAGCTTGCGCTGAGATTTTCGGCATACGTTTCTTAATGAATCGTCCCCTATACATATTACACAGCCCGTGGTAGTGGCTGTGTAGTTATGGTTAAGTAGTTAATCCCATAGGAAGAACACTTTTTGGGTGGCTTATAACTTCGCTCCCCCTGGACGAATCCTCACCAAACTTTGCAAAAAAAGTATATGGCCCACTCAGAATTGTTTTGCAAATTCTGGTGAGGTATGGTCCAGGTGGGGCAAAGTTGTAGGGGGGTCCCAAATTTTTTTTTCCCATAGACATAATGGGAAAAAACTTTGTGCACGCCTACAGCTCAAACCTCTGGACGGGATTCCACTAAATTTGCAGGAGCGGCGGCTTAGTCCCAAAAACGTGTTTTTATTAATTTGGTGTAAATCCGTCCAGTAGATTTTATTTTTAAATGGCTAAAACGTAAGGCAAACAAATGACACACTTCCGTGTTCGCTCCGCGGACAGGACACTGATTGGCTAATAGACTTGCGTCATGTCCACTGACACACGATGTGTCCTCTGATTGGCTCGGATGAGGTGTGATGTGCGTCAAATTGTTTTGATGCGCCCTCCATGTTGGATCCGCCGACAGTGCCGTGGCGAACAGAGGAAAAATGCAATTTTGGAGAGTGTGTTGGTGTGCAGAAGTGCTTGGGGAGGGTTGGGGAGTAAGAGATGGGTCAAATACTGTATTTGTTTAGGTGGCAGGTGCTCCTGATGTTTTTGCCATGTCCACGGTCTCCGCGGCTGTCCGCGGACATAATAAATGCACCACTGGCTATTTTACTTTAGTATGATGTTGATTTTGGGTTGTTAGTAGAGGATTGATTGTAATTAATATCCCCTATAAGTAGCCCACATACCACTGTCAAAATGTTTGGTAGCATACTTGTGTTATGCTGCAGTGGTTGTGGACAGGGCCTAGGGTCTTGGGTGCATGGCTGAAGGCCCTAGGCCGTAGGCCATGCACCCAAAAGTCTAGGCCTTGGCCACAACCACAGCAGCATAACACACCCATAGAATCAAACACCCATCAAATATCCAGAACCCAAATGTTTGTGTACTGTTTAATTTGTAGAGTTTGTATGTGAAGTTTTGGCTAGGCTATGCAGTTAAGATTGTGGAGTTTGTAACAAGGACTGCAGTGTTTCTGAGTCTATTTATTGTATAATTACTCATTGAGTTTTTTGTGGTTGTATGCAGTATTTTCATGACATGGGTAACTGGACCAGACATACGTTTTCAATCTCTGTGATAAAAGAAAATATAATATGTTAGAGCAGGAAGTTCATAATGAGTTATTACATTGCATAATAGACATTTCTGTATTTTATTTACCCTCATATTTAGTGCTTTACAAGTACTATATTTCAAACCATTGTACTGCACAATTTGCTCAGTTTCTGTGTTTGTTTTCAAAATCATTGGGTCTGTGGGAAAAAAAATCCATGCTGGATTAAAAAAAAACCTTCTATGTTGTGTTACAATATAATTATTTCATTGTTTTATTGTATATTTCTTGTTTCTTGCTAATCTTCTATCTTTCCAAATTTTTGGGGCAATTAGATACCTGTTGGCATATTCTAATTGTTTATTTCTACTTTTATGCTATTCATCTATCTGTTGGGTTCTTGCATATTTTTTGGGGTCGTTAGATACCTGTTGGCGTATTGTAACTGTATATTCCTTGTTTGATTTTAGTAGTATTTGTTCATCTGTTTGCTTGTTGCAGATTTTTTGGGGAAGTTAGATGCCTGTTGGCGTATTCTAACTGTATATTCCTTGATTGATTTTAGTGGTATTTATTTATCTGTTCGCTTGTTGCAGAAACATGGAGCAGTTAGATACCTGTTGGCGTACTCTAACTGTGCACAGTTTTGAAGTTGAAGTTTTGCTTATGTTCATACACAGATTACATATAACATTTTGTTTTTAAGAATATTAAGTAAGCGTTTACAAGATTTGCTGGCAATCTCTGCTTTAGAGTAATTCATAAATCATTACATTCAAGTGATCCACAATTCTTTTTTATATATGCAGTGTAGTGACCTGCATTGGTTGTGGTTCCTGCGTGGTAGATTATACTTATTGTTGTGAACGTTTTCTTACCAAGTGATACTTGACCATGTGTGAATCCAGTCAGCTTACAGTTGTTTTTGGTACTATCTGCATTGTAACGTAAAAAGCATTAGTATTACATATTTACTATGTGTCTGTATTTGTAAGGTGGAGCGATTATCTGAATTGCAGGTAGTACATAATCTGCCATGGTTTGCATTTTGTACAAGTTGCTGAAATGGAATGGATTCACAGTTAGGTGTGGATACATATACAAAGCGTTCATTAGGGACTTCTTACTGTGCCACATGGTTGCAGAGAGTGCAGTTATGTTTCCACATGTATGAAAACTGAAAGATTTCATTTATAGGTATGTTTTTGTTTTCCAGTACTTATAGTAAGTACATTACAAATTCCTGTGGCTCTTCTTGTGAGTTTATAGTGAATTTGACAAATCCAGCACAGTAGTCCAATTCTTGTCTTATTCCATGAACACAGTAAGTTTAGTCGGGATTGTTGGTTGCATTTCTATGAAGAAATAACATTTGCATACACTATTCGTCTGTACTGTGTAAGTAAATGTTCTCAATAATTGGTCGCAATTGGAATAGAACATGTATTGCTACAATTAGGTAGCAATTTACAGCAGTTATATTTAAACATTTGAATGGACCTGACAGTTCTCTGTCGAAGCCATTTGTTCGGAGTGTGTGTTGCTTCTTTGAAGAAGTAAGAAAAACACAGGTTTGGCATAAAAAGTCACAAAACCACAGCGCTTGTATGAATAAATATTAAGAGTGCATATAGGCTGCAGGTGCCTGAGAGGCGTGGGAGTACTGCCAAGTACAACCCACTGTTGTGGAAACAATTAGAGCACAGGCAATTCTCAGCCGCACTGCGCCCAAGAGTGCAATATAGGCATGTGTTGCAAGTAATTGAAGAGAGATGTGGTTATAAGTCCGATGGATTTATTTCCAAAGTAGCCTCACACGTGTTTCGAGTCTAAACCGACTCTTCATCCGAGGCCATAGAGTGCATGGATGTGCCTGGTTTTTAATATTGCTCGTGCTTCTTGAGATGGTACACCAACTCTAATACTTTTTAAAATGTTGGCACATGTGAGGTCTGCAGACTGGCGCATGTTTTCTGTTAATTTTCTGTATTGGAAATGTTGCCAAAGGTTGACATTTCCTATGCTGCCAAGAGTTTTACGGCACAGTTTGTGTCCTAAGGTTTTAAAAATAGGTTCAGCTTTCACTGGTGTCAATTGAAGAAGATCTCCGAAAACAATAATGTGTTTTCCTCCAAAGAGCTGTTCGTAGTCTGTTTTGAGGACCTCTTGTAATCTGAGGTGAATCAAAGCCAACATTAGGTTGGAGACCATGCTCACCTCATCTATTAGCAGCATTTTCATTTGTTTGAAAAATCTGCGTAGTTCCATTGCAGCTTCGGTGAAAAGTTTGTAATAGTCTAATTTGTTTTGGTGTTCTACTGGAAGGGGTAGTAATCGGTGTAAAGTGACACATCCTATGTTGTAGGCAGCTAAACCTGTGGGGGCAGTTACAACAGCTGACAGTTTGTTGTTTGGCAATTGTTGAAGGAACTTGCTGATACTTTTGATTAGGAATGTTTTGCCTGAACCAGCTTCAGCACTCATGTATAGCAGTATAGGTTTGTAGTCTTGGCAGGCACAGTTTTTATTTTCATCTTCCACACCATGTTCAGTTTGTTTTGTTATTTCTTGGAAAATGCTACGTTGCTCATTGTTCAGTTGTGATTTCAGTACAGTGAAGTCTTCTGTAGCTTGTTCATACTGACACATGGTGTTTTCTACTTCTATCATGGCTAATTCTGCCTCATTTGCTATTAGTGGCTGTCCAAGTGGTTCTTGGCTTCCTTTTACAAAAGGTTGACTACTGTCGGGAGTGTTCACTTGAAGTTTGGCCTGGAGTTCTTCTTCGCGTTGTTGTTCATTGTGCAACATTGTTTGGTACTGTGTAAAGTTTACGTCTGTTATAGTGCTTGCATTTGCTTTGAAAGTGTCTTCATAGGAGTCATACGTATCCAGTAACTCTTCTTCTTTTCTCCATGGTTTAAAAAGTTGTATCAGGGGCATGTAATACAGTTCTTTATGTTGAAGAGTTTTTAATGACAATTTGATATGATAAATTAAGCTACATTTGGTAAGTTTTAATAAGCTGCCTTCACAATTTACCACTCTGTATCTACCTTTCTTTTCATCTGGTTTAACATTATTTTTGTATGTGAAGTTTTGGGCTACGTGGTAGAGACATATGGTTTCCAAAGTGGTACTCCTCTGTAGGTAGTATGTGTCCAGTAAATTGTTTTTCAAAATGTCTTGGCTGTTGGGATCTTTTTGGGCTATTGTTTCTATTTCCTCGTATGATTTTAAAACTCTTTTTCTAGATTTAGCAGGACCAAGACTTAGAAATACTATATTGTCAGATTTTCCATACAAGGCTGTACCGGTTAAACGGTCTGCAGCTTCATAGCAGCCACATTCTCTATGAGAGAGTATTTGTATGCCTAAGCTGTACAATTTCTGTGATAGTGTTTATTAGATGATATGTCATCCCAGAGGTCCTGAAGTTCTGTTTTTTCTGCTTTGGTTAAGTAGGCTGTGACATACTGTGCAACTGTAGTGGAATTGTCTTCAATGTACTGCACATCTATGTTTGCATTCCATAGGAGGGCAATGATTGCATTGTAATCATTGATGTGTTTTTATTCTTCTGTTCTTTTTTTGTAATATGTGTTCTTAGGTGATTTACCTTTGACAATATGTCTGACTGAAGACATGAAGTTGTTTACTTGACCTGTTGCTGAAACTGGTCTAGGGAAACCAAAGTGGCATTTGGTGTAGTATTTGCTTTTTTTTATATTTGTGATGACAATATTTCCCACATTTGTGTCTTTGAAATTGTAAAATGTGTGCAGGAAGGTCACTATGGTTTGTGAAGGGATTTCACAAGTGACATATTTTTGAATGAACTGCAAAACAGTGGCATCACTGTCATGACCAAATTTAGGAGCATCTTTAATCCATAATAGCATGTGGATGTTTGATGCTCCTCTGGCTTGGTATTCTTTTCTCCAAAAGAAGTGTTGAATTTCTCTGACGGGAGGAACAGGCTTATTACAATAAAGTGTAGCATAGCAATGAAGCGATGATGGAAATATCTTGATACATTTACAGGATCTAGAGAGCAGAGTTCTCCTGGTGTTTTTACATCTATGTTTGTTTTATTTTTGTTTGCCATACCTAGGAAATCGTGTAAATCTCCCCATGCATATTCTGCACAAATTAATGTAACAAACCAAGTGGGTGGGCTAAGCTTTTTTATCATACAGCGTACATCTCTGTGACACCGAAACCAGTATTCTTTTGTACCACGCATGTTAGCTAAACGATTTGTAATACTTGACTGTAAAACCTCATCTTTTTCTTGCACTTTTTTATAAAAATTGCATAGCTGACATATTTTGAAAATGGGTACCTGATTTTAATGTGTGTGCAACTCTGTAGCATAGAGTTGCTAATTCACTTTCAAAGAGAAGGTGGAATATATATTCCACATTTTGGCTGAATCTGGGGTCATCATAATACATTTGTAGAGAGCAATATTCTGATGCTGTTATCTGTGTGGGTCTATCATCGTACCTTCCTCCTTTTCCAGTAGGAAAGAGCAGATTAAAGGCCCGTGCTTCTATACTTTTTTCCCATATGCTGATTAGAGATCATTTTGCTTGTCGCTTTTGGTACTTTTCCATCATCATCTATAGTGTCTTTAGAGTCTAAAGGATGAATTATATA
Source organism: Ambystoma mexicanum (assembly GCF_040938575.1). NCBI lineage: Eukaryota > Metazoa > Chordata > Amphibia > Caudata > Ambystomatidae > Ambystoma > Ambystoma mexicanum. Next base: position 203,136,176 of record NC_090941.1, on the reverse strand, counting down.
ATGGTCTAAAATATTGGATTCTGCAGCAGGATTTAGAAGTTCAAATTGACCAGTTTCTGGTGACTCTTCAAAGATTTGAATGGTTTCTCTCTAGTTTTCTTCAATATTAATTTCTTTGTAGTATTCATTGTTGTTTTTTAGATATTGCAGGGCTTGTCTAACTTTATGTAAGTCTTCGGGTTGTTGCCAAATGTTTTTGTCTTTTGTAGGTACACCATTTTCTAAGACAATTAAAGATTGATCTATTGGCCGTTGTACTCCTAGAGTGTGTACATTTTCTTTGAGATCTAATGGTAAATAAACTACTTTGACACAAATGCTTTTGACTAATTCAGAGGGAGGTAATTGTGCTGTTTTTGGCTGGAGGTGCATTATTGCTTGAAATGGGTGCACTGTTTGAATTATGATGTGCTCGTATAAATGTAGTTGTTGCAGGGGTTTTGGTAGAGAGAATAATTCCAAGATACTTGTGATAGCACGTGAAGGTGTTTGGTTGTAAAGTTTTACAGTTCAGTAATTGCAAAGTATTAAGGGGTCAGTAATGTTGTATTTGTTTTCTGCTATAAGCTAATTGAAACCATTAGGAATCTTCATTGTCTTCTATTTTGTGCGTTATGTCTATAGCTTTTGTGGTACTTTTATAAGAAGTCCTGCGTCAACACACACACACACATGGTTTGGTACTTCAACGGAGGTACTTTTAAACTTTAGTATTTCTTTTTTGTATGTGTTTAATAGAAGGTTGCTATTTGTACAGTAGTTGCTAGTTTGTTGTACATCTATTTCATTTTATAAGTGGCTTTCAATTCCAAAATAATTTCTCTGGATATGTTCTATTTCTTCAAGTAGTTGCTTGGCTGTACCATGTAGAAGATTGTTATTTAAATTGACTAGTGCTAAAGCAGGACTTTTAGCATAGTAAAGTTGTTGGTCTAGATTTCTTATAGTTGAATGATGTGTTGATATCATTTTGATATGATGGAAGGTGCTTTTGCAAATAGATCCTATAATGCATGCTAATGAATGTCCTTGTAGTCCTGTGTATTTGCGCACTGGACAGGCATCCATATTTTGTAGTAGATTCATTTTGATTTTGTCTTTGCTTTTTACATACTGATTGAGGAACTGGCATTAAGATTTGAAATATTTTTTGGCAATGTAACACATTGATGTGCACGGCCATTTGTAGACTTGATGTTTTGGTTGAGTAGAATGGGGAGGTGATACTGCATTTTCTGGGGATATTTTTGTGAGCAGAGTTTCTTGTTCCATAATGGTGTTATTACGTTTTTGATACCCTTGTCCACTGCTATGGGTTTTTTTGTTTTGTTTATATGCTTCTTCATTAAAATATGGTTCTGTGGTCGTGGTGTGACTCCATTCACCTCCACACATGGAGAAGTCTTTTTTGTAGTTAAGTAGTTAGTTTTGTTAGTGGTTTTATTCTGTTTAAAATTAAAATAAATAACTTCCTTTTGAGAAGGATTGCACTGTCTACAAGAGCTTCTAGGATTAATTTTCTATGGTAGGTTTTTAAGGGTTGTGCATGCTTTCTCTCCTGTTTTTAAAAGATTCTGAAGGACTCTGTGGCGGAACATTTTTTGTAAAAAAAAAATTTTTGGTATGCTTACTTGCCACTACATCAAGATGGTGTCCAGTCAAAGTATTGGAATAAAAGGATTGAATGACCTTTTTGTTTTCGAATCCAAAAGGATCGGAAAAAAAGGGTCGAATGCTTTTATTTTTTTTATTTTTTTGTAGTTTTGTATGTAAAAGAAGTTTTGCCTGTAAAAAAAGGTTTTTTAAAAGAGAAAATGGGGGTTGGGGGAAAAAACAAAACAAATTGACCCTTTTTTTAATCCTTTTAGCATCGAAAAAAAGGCATTTGATCCTTTCGTTTTCGAATATTTGACCTAGAACCCATCAAGATGTATAGGTGCAGTGTTAGCAGTAGTGGTAGCTGAAGTCTTGTTCATCACTTTCTGTTTGGTTTTACATTTTGATAGAGGAGAGAAAGTTTCTGTACTGGAAGCTTGTTTTGATTCGCTTAATGACTGTATTAGCTGTTTTTTTTTAATTTTTTGTACAAAATCTGCTAGAGAAGGATGCTTATTTTGGACACTTTTATTTTGATTTGCTCTACTTCTGCGTTGCTTTCTATGGAGTTGCTTTTTGGTAGGCATTCTTTGAGGTCTGTTGGAGAAAAAAAGAAAGTATAGGTTGGGCTGTTGTGCAGTGTATGCAAGCTTTGTGCATGAGTGTCTGAGTATGATGGTAAGTATGATTGTGGAGGTGTGTGATTGTGCAATGGGTAGCTACATCAAGTTGGGAAGGATATTCTTGTATTTTTGTGTTACCATACTGGGCTTCGAATGACAATATAAAGTATGGAACTGGTAATAGGAAGCACTAATATTACATCTAATGCTAAAGGGTTAATATATTTGTTTCTTCTACAATACTAAAATGCTAGTGTTTGAGTAACAGTTAGAACATGTTAGTTTTGTACTTACTTTTTTGTATGGCAAGAGTAGGTTTCTTCTAAGTCCTTGTTCGTACTTCAGAGGGTACTGCTTTTCGGGAGAGTGGTCTTCACTTTAATTGTAAAAGAAAGAAGTTAGTGAATATGTGGGTTTATAGCACTTTTGTTAATGTAGACATTGTTTTGCACTTTCCTTTGCCAATGTGCATCCTGTATATTTTATTTAGAATCTGTTAGTTGAATATGTTTTTTCAAATAAGTATAATAGAAAACGTATAGAGCACACTTGTTTTTTTAATGACATGTTAATGGATGTTAAGAGATAGAAGAAATAATCATATGTATTATTTGCTATTGTTACAGGGTAAATGGCAGAGATTGTACATAAAATCATTCAATGCATGGCTTTGTGAAGGTGTGGGAAATGAAGCAGAAGGATTTCCTTTAGAGGCAGTGGTGTTGTTTGATCTCGGAACCTTTCTAATGACATTGTCTGCATGTGTGCTTGAATAAAGATGTATGTACTCATACTGACTGCATGTACTTTTTTAATATACTGGACAGTCTTTTTCATAATTATACTGTTATTTTTCCCATCTTATAATATGAAACAATATTTTTTTTGATAGGTGTGTGTGTAAACAAAAATTTGGAGAGCTGAAAGGTTTGCAATTGACACTTCATCATAGAGAAATGACAGTAAGTTAATTTTACAGTTTATACAGGGTAAGTTGCAGTTACTCTGGTCATATTTTATTTATTTTATTTCACATTTTTAAAGCACTTACACAGCCCGCAGGATTCGAGGCGCTGATGGAGCAATTGTTTGTTTTTTAGTTGCGTAATTTTTTTGTCTTAGTTACGTATTTATAATGCGCTTAAACACCCAGAGGTTTCAAAGTGCAGACCCGGCGATCGAATCTGTGTTGCTTTGTGCCGTTTTGCTTTTAAGGCACGCATGTTGCCGCTGAGCTATGCTCCCGGGATGTATTGTATTACTAGAAGATGTGTACATGTACTCTGTAGAAAATATTCATACCTGTAGTCTGTGTTCATGCATGTGGATGTGCATGAATCTGCAAGTATAAATATTGGGGAGTTTTAAAGTAGTTGTTGCTGTAGGTCCTTTGCAGTCAAAGCCAAATTGTACTGAGAGTGATCAATAGTATATCTAAAGTGCTGATCTGCGATGACAGAGTTAGATGGAGCGTTCTTGGATGTGATTGGTGGATGATTGTGTGACTGCTTAACAGTAAATGAGAAAGTGGTGTAGAGAGTGCAGTTGAAATGGTAGAAGGGCTGCCCCGTGTTACTTACGAGCTCCGCAGACAGTGCCGTTGTTCGCAGACAAACATGCAACATCCGGGGTTTCCAAGCATGAAGTGGGATTGTATTTTGAGGATTAGCCAATCAGGTGTTGAGGTTCTGCTTCGTATTGCTAGGGGCTGTGTGTAGTGAAGATGGTGGAGGTGCAGAAAGTCATGGTGTTGACGTTGGAGATATGTTTGTGAATGGTTTGCGACAGTATTCTAAATCTTGGAAGGTGGCTAACCATTTTGACACAAACGGAGTGGATGTGGTGTATAGCACTGTGCCTGATTTGAATGTGCAGGCAATTCTAGTAGTTTTTCAGGATATGGCTAGGTTTCATAGTCCACGTGTAGTTGCCCTACACTGTGGTGCTGTGCTGTGGGCTATGTCAGTGTCCCTACTTTGTTGCAAGATCTGCAAAACTTGGTTCAAGCAATCATGAACGTCCTTCCAAATGTCAAGGTTATTTTTTCTGCTTTGTTACCTAGAGCAGTATGGGACAATAGTTGTGTTTTTTGTCCTCAGCAAAATATTGGTAGGTGTGCAATCCACCGAGGCATGTTTGCTTTCTTGCTTAGAGCTGTTATGTTCTTTTGTAATAATGAGAACATTGATTCTGATAATGTTTATTTTAAGGAAGATGGCATTTCTTTATCTTTTATGGGAAATGCCATGCTGTTTTGGAACATAAGGGTTGCTTTGGAGAAGCTAATGTGAACATTTTTGGAGAAAAATAAGAAAGAAAAATACAAAACAAAAGAAGTTTCTGAAGCATCTGCGCAAAGAAAAGGCTCTTTTCAGAGCCAACCTCAAATGGGAATGTGTCACACTATTTAAATTTTCATTCCCCATGGTCAGATTGTTCCGCGTTGTCCTCAAACAGCGTGTATTACATACAGGGATTTTGGGCTTGAGAGGCATGCAAATGAGACTGAGCAGAGCAAGGGATTGGTCAATAAGGGTTACTCTGTGTGTTTTGTAAGGAGAGAGTTTGTCAGTAGGTCTGTTTCCTGAGAGAAGAGCAGATAGCTATGGCTGTGTGTTTCAGAAAGCAGATTGTTTGGATTTTGGGAGATTGTTAAAGGGACATTATTGTTAAGTTACGCTACTAAAAACCTATGAAATTCAGTGAAAAAAACTTTGTTAAAGGGACGTTATTGTTAAGTTGGACTACTAAAAACCTATGAAATTCAGCCAAAAGAACTTTGTTAAAGGGACACTATGGTTCCAAGTAAAACCGAAAACCCCTGAAATTCGCCAGTTATGGTAAGATAAGCAACCATAACTCGCGCTACCACCGTGCACTGCTAAGACTAACACCCAGGACATCAAAGATGACATCACAATGTCATTGATGACATCACATGTGAATTTACTTTTCATGAAAAGTCTGTTCAAAGGATTCTTATTGTAATGTTGATAAGAAAGTGTCAAGGATCATTAGAATAAATGTCATGAGGTATGTAGTGCATTAAGCAATGCATTGATATAAATAGCATTCTATTATGAAGTTCTTTCCAGTATACTAAGCTACTCATGTAGAATTGTAGGCATTGTGTACAGCATACATGACAGAGTTTTAATATTAATAATCTTGCCATGTGGAATAGTGAAAAGATAAAATCTTTCTTATTAGTGTTTAGCATACTGTGAAACATTTAAACATTGTAAACAAAACACAAACAGACAACAACACATACAAATATGAGCATATACAGGGAGAATGAAGTAAACAAAAAAACAGCAGTATTACCAGACAATCTTCATAACCTAACTGATCATCTTCATGCATAGAATTGATTGCTCTGCTTCAAAACTACGACTGCCCTATGTATAACTATCACATAATGTGAGTAGACCCTAAGGAAAGTAGTGTGAGTACAATGTATACAAGTATGAGCATATTCAGGAAAAGTGCATTAATAAAAAAACAGCAGAACTATAAAAAACTGTTGATACCCTTACTGATAATCCTCATACATAGAAAGCATTGCTGTCTTTGAAGTCTGTGCTTTCCCCTATGTATATGTTTCATATGCTGTGAGTGAACTCCAAGTGAATTACTGTAAGAACCTATTTGAAGTATAAGTCTACAAATGTAGTACTTTTTGAATTTTTTGTTCCTGACTGTTACTGGCTTACATATGTCAGTAAAGGAAAAAAAAGAGCCAGACATGTGATGTCACCAGTGATGTCATCAATGACATTTCTGATGTCATCTTTAATGCCCTGGGTGTTAATCTTAGCACTGCACAGTGGTAGCGCGAGTTATGGTTGCTTAGCTTAACATAACTGGCGAATTTCAGGGGTTTATGGTTTTACTTGGAACCATAACATCCCTTTAACAATGTTTTATTCACTGAATATATATATATATATATATATATAAAAACTCCCTTAAGGGAAGGGGTGTCCTTGTCCAATACAAAATCCCTAATAGTTCACCATTCCTCAGAACTTGCCTTTAGGCAGAGGGGTGTTGAATGAAAACTGAATGTCCCGGCTTTATGTTGGGACAAAAAAAGTCTCTTCCCAAAGTTAAACAGAATAAAGTCCCTCATTTGAAAAGCACAATTTCTACAGAAAGTGGGAACATGTTCCTGAGAGAAGGGACATCTTTTATTGCAGAGGGGAGATGAGAAAGGGTTCCAAAAATAAATGAAAAGTGTCTGTTCTGAAAGGGTTGATGTCCAATACGACTGTTAGTTTTGCTGAGGCGCAGCACCAGTCAAAATGTGTTTTATATGTGATGCAGTTAAACAATACTGTAATCCCTTGCTAAGCACACATGGAGGTACACATATAGATCGCTGCATGTATGGAATTGTTTTTGCAAAGTAAAGTGTTGTAATTTATTTAAATTAAACTTTATATAAACAGAAAACTATATATAAAGAGTGCCAAGTTTGGAACTTGTCATGATTCAAGGTGCAACATGTTATTCAAAGTGAACCCGAATCAAAGTATTTTAACTGTGCTTGTTGTGGGGATAAAGAGTTTGTGTTCTGAGTTATTCTGAACCAATTAGTGTTCTGCATTTGTCAGGAAAGAAAAAAAAGCTTTGGGCCATGGGGTGAGGTGGTGTGATCTCTTATGTTGTACACATATTAGTTTTCGTATATTCTTTCTGCACACTGGCCTGGTTCTTGGCTTAATATTTCTAAATGGTGAGGGATTCACTAGACAGGGCTAGATACAATCTTCAGGTCTATTTGTGTGGTGCTGTTGATTGAGGGTTGGTGGATACTGCCCACATTACCAGTGATCCCATAAGTTTATCTCACAAATAGTGGGGGCTCACGTCTGGGAGCTAGCTTTATATTATTGATTAATGACAAGTACATTGTTGACAGGCTATTAATTCTAGTGTAACCACGTTGAGGTGGAAGGGGGGATGTTGATGCATAGTTTAGGAGCTACCGTTGCTTAAACACTGAGAATCAGAGGGGTTTTTGGTCCTAAAAGCCATTTTTAAAATGGACGCTATTGAAACTGAAGATGCCAGGACACATCTCCTAGTTAAGTTACTTATTCATGGTGAGTAGCCAGAGATGGATGCTGGGAGCTGGCAAACTAGAATGGTGCAAGATTTCACATCAGTAGGTACTGATATTTGGCCAAATAATGATGTTTTAGATCAAGCCTTAACACAGTTTTACATGAGCAAATTATACGTGAAGAACAAATTCATATGGCACAATTTACAGCACAGTTATATTTTCAGGTGCAATTAATTGAAGAACGATTGAAAAATAATGAGGCCAGTATGCTGAATCAGACTTGGGAACTGGACCAGGCGCAGAAACCACTTAAGCAATTAGAAGATAAATTACAACTTTGCCAAATGTTTGAATTAAAACAAGAAAACCTCATCGAGCAACTTCAAAATGAGGTATACATCTGCCTACAGGCCAGTGCAAAGTGAGAAAGAGAGTTTGCTGCACTGCAAGATTCATGTAAAGAGAGCACAGAAACTGTAAGCCACCATCATTGCCAATTGAATGTCCAGCCTGCTCACAATAGGGTGTTGTTGGGTGGGATTATGGTCTTCAAACAGACCATACATGAACTAAAAGTGAAAACAATTAATTAATTAATTAATTACAAAAAAGGATTGATTCCTAAAATTACTTTGATCAGATACAACAAGATTTAAGATCGGAAATTACAGAAAATGCAACTGATTAAGGAAAAATACCCCTTTAACCAGGATAACAGTGTCCTATTACAAAAAGTAAATCAGTGGAAAATGGATGCATAAAAGAATCGTTTAGGTTTTCAGGTACTGACACGAATAAGGGAAGAAAATATCAAACTTAAGGATTGTTTCAGACAAGCAGAGTCTGACCTATCACAGGCATAACACAGTAAAGATGCTCAAGAGATTTAACTGGGTGTTCAAAGAAAACCGCCGGGAATATACATGCATAATGCAAGACTCTCAGAGAGAATATGAAATCCTTCAAGATGAAGTACAGAATATAAAGGAGCGATTGGTGGCTTAGAGCAACATGCTGGAAGCTAGCCAGGCCTTGGTGTCAGAATCAAAAATGCAACTCTCTGAATGTAAGCAGGAATTCCTGTGAAAAATTCAATACTGAAATCCGTAAACATAAATAGGCAATGAGACACCCTGATCAATCAGGGAATGGGACAGAGCTCTCTGACCATGGAGAGTTGCCCCTCCCAGCAAGGACTTCATGCCAGTTATCTACAACCTCCCATGCACAGACTGGAACTGACCTCATGCATACCACTTATTGCTATCAGGGAAACATGAGGCAGGCCGGCACACCTATTCGTAGCCAACCCGATCAGGAAGACTGATCCTTATCTGACATTGTTGAATGTTCCCCTTTGCCAAAAAAAGGTGAAGGTGACAAGACCAATGTGTCATGATAGAACAAAAATAGTCCTGATTGTATTTCGGACTGTAAGAACTCATATGATGAGAACATCAGAGAGTTACATTTGCAGAAAAGGTTATTGCAAGCAAATTACCTTGACGGCTTTGCCGACAGAGAAAAGCAAAAGCCTCAACCAGGAGGGCCATCTTCAAAGTCTCCATATATTTAGGTGCAGGTTGATTTGCCCAGGATACCTGGAAGGAGGGAGACTACACATTTGAATCAGTCTGAGGAAGAGACTGGGTATTATCCTATGTTGATAGGTGACTACTGGAGTTAAAACCCTAAGTGCTCATGGCTGCACCGGAGAAAGGATTTCAGATCCCATGTATCTGAAAGTTATTCCCAGTCTTATTGGGATAGAGCGTGCCTTGAATTTGGGGCTGGATGACTCAGGTTCAGAGACAGAAAATAAACATTGAACCAGGAAAGAATGTTGTTAAAGACCCAATCAGGAGCTTTATGACCCCATACCAAAGGAATGCAAATTATTCAGTGTTGGAGCCTGTAGACGTTCGTGAGCAAACGGAGACATCATTAGAAATGAAAAATGATTCCATGCACATGGAGTTTGTGAAATGGAATCTTTCCCCGGAGTATGCCAGTTTCTTTGCACAACTGGAGAACCACAATCATTATAAATGGTCCACCTATAAGGCAGCCATTTTAAACACTTCTCTTCTGACAGGAACCCACAAGTGGCCGACAAGCCTGCATAACACTGTGGCGAAGTTCAGGTGGCTAGGGAGTTTGCCTCGGAACTAAAACATGCCCTTGCACAGACTTCTGGGTGGGTGAATATGAACAGTGGGTAATTTGTGCCCACTTATTTCCATGCAATTCCCAAATATACAATTACCCAAGTAGTGTGTTATTTCCATGAGTGCAGGACATTGGATTGGGTAATAGACCAAGCCACCAAGATGTATGAGGTCCAGAAACTCACTGACAATAAAAAGAACCCCAAAACTACCAAGCCGTCTACCACACCTGCCACTGCAAAGGTTGCAGAGGTGTAAACTATAACTCCTTTGAACCTGGAGATGAGGGAGCCTAAAAATACTCCTCCTGCCAACAAGCAGAATGTAATTCAAAGGGGACCCTGTGTCCCTGGCCCAATTGAACAGTAGAAAGCCAGTATTCCATAACAATTACCCCTCTGACTGAGCCACCTATGTAAGCCCTGCATATACGGGTACAAAACCAATACTGGGGTATGTGTACACTCCCTTGGCACAAAGGGGGGAACAAACCAGGTAAGTTCTTCCCTGGGAAACTTCCCACACAACATCTCACAGAAGAGTACTATTTTGCCTCCCAACCTGAATTCTTTAAAAAGGTGATTTCATAAGAAGAACTTCCAAAACAATCCTCCTCCTTCTCGTCAGTTCCAGGACAATAGATCTCTGAACCAAGGAGGAGTGAGAATCAGGACTGGAAATTATGGGGAAGTTTCCAATACCCAAGCTACTCCACAAGAAGGGACAGTTACCCTTTAGCAGAGGTATGAGCGGAGACCTCCCTACAACTCCAAAAAAGTTACCCAAATGGAGCAACAGATCCAACAATTAACCTAAGACCTGGGGTGCATGCTGAGGGCTCGGTCAAACCCTCAAGCTAACATTGTTTCCCAGAAACCCCCAACACCTGAGTCTGGTGCCCTGGGGGGGAATGACTGACAGAAAGTTCCAACAAGCAACAGGTTCCTGAGGTGGGCACCCTAGTTGAGGGGAGATGACAAGCCCTGGAGGAAGCTTCCTTTCTTACCAAAATATAACTCCTGGAAACCTCTCAGCCTGATACTGACTCTTCTACCCCTGTGAAGTTAGAACCCAAAGGGCAAAGGGTAAGTAGAAGGTGTCAAAGAAAAACTCACTTTGTGGGTGCCAAAAACCAAATAATCCCCTTTGAAAGAGGAGAATCTCCGGAGGGTTCAGGAGACAATGTTTACTGTTTCAGGAATGGGGGGATCCCTACCAAAGAAGAATGGCTGCCCATGAGTCTGACAGGGTAAGTATGGAAGCCAACGCAAATCCAGAATTTCCTAGACCCCAACCGTGCGAGCAACATCCTACAAAGATAATAGAGGCATCCTCCCCACAAACCGGTTCTGAGGGCTGTCTTCAGGTAAAGGGGGACAGCAAGGAATTTGGGCAGAAAGGGGATCCTCAAACTTTGTGCATTGAGAAATGTCAATTTCTTCTTACAGGGTCTCGATCTCTGACACAGAAAATCACCTCAGATCATCCAGTGTCAGAGTTCTACATTAAGAAATGACTGCCAAGCTTACAAATAACTCACACTTATTTTGCCCCTTGAGGAAAAAGAGGGCAGATTTGATGCCCCGCTTAAGGTACAGAGTAAGTGTGAATTATCGGCTCTAGTGGATACTGGATCCCAAGTTACTCTCCTGTCCAAAAAGTCCTTTAACCAGCTATTCTCAGGAATGGAGAAGAGTCACCTGATTCCCCTCATACCTCTCCCTGGACAACTGCAATGATATTTCCATCAAAACTACTGTAGATCTAGAAATAATCATTGGGTGACATCAGTTAAAACATCTGGTGATAGTCGTGACACCAGAGGACATACATTAATTACTGGGGAATGATCTACTTCATAGGTTATCACCTCTGATCGACTGTGTGAATAAGGTCCTCGGTACCCAGACTAACTGGACTATAACTCTAAAAATGAGTAGTAATAATGTGAGTTTAAATGGCACCTGCCATTTAATTGAACAATGTTCCGACCAACTGGAATTTCACTTCCAGAATAATCAGGACCCAGACATCACCATCATCACCGAAGGAGAACAAACTAGTGATGGAAACCCTTCTCAATCCTAGGAAATCAACCTTCCTCCCACACTAGCAGGAAATAATTTGACATTTTATACAAATCAGAATCCTGAAGAAATCCTGAGTCCCATGAAAGAGGACAATGAGAAACCAGCTCAAAGTCTGACCGACATTCAGAAAAAGGGCAAACACTTATTTTTTCCCATACAGATAAATGAGCGGGAGGAGCCAGTACTCACCAAAGTATGGGGGTAATTCATAGAATTCAGCGCACAAGTGGCTCACGCGCCTGGCACACAGTGTGCGTGTGTGACTTTCTGCGCCAACCGCGTGTGCTAAAATCCATTTCCGCGCAAAGCGTATTCATGGATTTTAACATCCAAAACCAGCCATGGCGCAGAGTGGCGCATCGGCCCTGCAGCAGCGCGAGTTACGACCCCAACCCCTCCTCGTGCGCCATGTACAGCGCACAAATCCTATACATAGCGCACAGGCTCACAACCTCGAAAACGCCTGTAAAACTCCCCGTGCACTCCTCCGAATACACGTACCCCACTGCGCGGGTAGTCTAACACGCGATTGTCCCTGTGTGAGCGGGGTACGTGTATTACTGGGGTTTGCGGGAAGTTTCACACCCGATTTGCCCTGTGCGAGCGGGGTAGGTGTATTACTGGGGTTCGCGGGAAGTTTCAAGCGTGATTGGCCCTGTGCGAGCGAGGTACGTGTATTACTGGGGTTCGCGGGAGGTTTCACACGCGATTGTCCCTGTGCGAGCGGGGGACGTGTATTACTGGGGTTTGCGGGAAGTTTCACACGCGATTGGCCCTGTGCAAGCGGGCTACGTGTATTACTGGGGTTTGCGGGAAGTGTCACATACGATTGGCCCTGTGCGAGCGGGGTACGTGTATTTCTGTAGTGCGCGTGAAGTTTCACATGTGATTTTGCTGTCAGAGTGGGGTACGTGAATTTTGGGGGTGCGCGTGAAGTTTCACACGTGATTTTGCTGTCAGAGCGGGGTACGTGTATCCAGTGTGGTGCACGGGGAGTCCTCCCAGGTGTCCCCTCTACCCCCTCCATGGCCCCTGCAGGCAGCCCACACCACAGGGGACTACCCTGAACCCCTGATCATGTCCCACAGTCAGCCCATCCACCATGGGCATGCCCCCCAGCGAAGCCACATGTTACCTTGCAATATGATCACCAACTCATGTTCCCCTGCACACCCACCCCCCACCAGTGAGGGGCATCTGCCAGCTGGCCCCCACTCATGCCCCCAGCACCCCCATCCCCCAGCAGTGAGGGGCACCTGCCGGCAGGCCCCCAGTCATGTCCCACTCATGTCCCCCTGCACCCCCACCCCCCAGCAGTGATGTGCACCTGCCAGCAGGCCCCCACTCATGTCCCACTCATGTCCCCCTGCACCTCCACCCCCCAGCTGTGAGGGGCACCTGCCAGCAGGCCCCCACTCATGTCCCCCAGCACCCCCACCCCACAGCAGTGATGGGCACCTGTCATCAGGCCCCCTCTCATGTCCCACTCATGTCCCCCTGCACCCCCACCCCTCAGCAGTGAGGGGCACCTGCCAGCAGGCCACCACTCATGTCCCCCAGCACCCCCACCACCCAACAATGATGGGCACCTGCCAGAAGGCCCCCACTCATGTCCCACTCATGACCCCCACCCACTCTGCCACCCAGCAGTGACATGCCCATCTCATGACACAAACCAAAAGTCAACTATGTAAATCAACACATGTCAGTCACAAACACACACACACACAGGTTGCCATTGATTGAGTAAACCCACATGTCAACATGCATGAATCCAATGAGTAAATCCCACACATTGAAGTAAAAGATCAAAATGTAATAACATGAAAACCAATTGAAAGTACTTAAAGCATAAAATAATGGCAAACATGAAATGAAATGCATGTCCAAATAAAAATAAAAAAATCCTCAAAAAAACCCAAGTAATCCAAAAGAAAAATGGCCAAAACTCTCTGTCCACCAAACCAAATCCAAATGAAAAGAATAAAAGTAAATCCATTGATCCATGGTGAAATGAAATTAAAATGTCCAAATAAATCCAACGTCCAACTATGTACAATCCAATTTTCAAGGGTCCATGAGGCCAACAAAACAAATGACACCTATCTAATAACCTACCTAACAAAAAAACTATTTACAAAAGTGTGGAGCATAGTCCAAAAGCCCCAAAAGAAAACAAAAAAGGAAACCTAACACTATAAACTATTTACAATGGCGACGGGCAAGTCCTGCGGCTCACTCAGTGATGTTTTCGGCCAGGGCATCATCGAACTCCATGTCTATTTGCTGGAGGCGGGCCTCTGTCCTGGCCCCGAGGACTTGCAGGGAGGCACTCATGGGCTGTTCCAACTGCCTGTGAGTTGCCTCGAGGCACTCTGCCCGCCTCAATGCCTGACGCATGGAGAACTCCGCCCTGACCATGCTGAGCCGCGCCTCTCCCGCCCGCCGCCGCTCCGCACCTATACGCTGGCCCAACTGCAGCCACACGGAAGACAAATCCATTCCAGGGTCCTCCTGCCCTCTGGCCGATGCCTGCCCCCCTGATGTCGATGGCCCGGAGCCATCATTGCTCCCACCTAGAGGGAGCAGCTGCTACTGCTGCTGTCCATGTGCCCTGTCCGATGATGCCTGCACATCCTCCATCAGCTGGTGTCCAGTAGTGGTGTCCACCCCTGCTGGACCGACGACTCCCGACTGTGGCAGGGATGGGATCTCCACCAAGCTGGCTGTGTTGGTAAGGCCAGGTCCACAGGGGGCCCTGGTGGAATCTGGGCCGGAAGACGGCAGGGAGAATGACTGGCACAGAGTCTTCACAGAGGAGGAGAGGTCCGCCACAGTGCGCGTCACATGTAGGAACCCACCGACCAGGGCCCCTCCCAACAGTGCCACGTTGCGACGTTGCTGTTTGTGATGGCATGCGTTCTCCGCCCAGGAAGAATGCACGTCATCACGAATGTCATGCGTGCGCAACGTGACACAAATCAAGACGGAGCCCATACAGTCAGGGGACCCCTCGTCCGGAGGTAGTGGAGAGGCAGATGACATGGCACTCTCCCCTACCTGCGGATGGGCCTGGGACGGGGCCTCCCTGCTGGTGCATGGTGGTGCAGTCACAGGGTCAAGTACAGGGACATGCACAGGCCCCTCCGCGGTGACCTGTGCTGCATCCTGGCCCTGGACTGCACCACTTGCACCAGTGGTGCTACCCCCACCAGGCCCCATGTGCGGCTCAGTAGCGGGCTCCTCCTCCTCTGTGGAGACCACCAACCTGGATGTCTTCGTACCGGCTTCCGCCATTACAAGCCCCTGTGGGGGCTCACCTGTACCTTCCGCCACAGCCATAGTGGCAGACGCGGCACCAGTCCCCTCGCTCCCGGATGATGGCAAGTCCTAGGAGGGTGGCTGGGCCTTGCCTCGCCGCCCAGTGGAGGCATCCCCGCCGCTTGAATGCACAGTGCCTTCTCCGCCCTCTTCTTCACTTGACGCTGCGTGGGAAACATAGAACACAAGCATCAGGGTACAGTACAATATTCCCCTAGACAGGAAGGAATAACACATGAGTGGCACTGTCTAATGTGACTTCCATCCTGTCCCTCCACAACACATGGGTGAATGCACGCAACTCACATGCATAAAGAGGCATGGCGCCTGCAATCAACATCAGCATCCATGTACAAGGGCCTCTATTAATCAAAATGTGGTTCGCTCATTACTGGTCTCACATGCATGACCATGATGTCCCTGCACACACACATCCATACATGGCTCATGTCACACATACAGGCAAGTATCAGACTACCAGCACACTGCAACATTCCCTGTCTCAGATACCAATGCTTGGTCACTTACCGCTCAAATCCAGATGGGTCTTCCTCCGAAGGATCTGGACGTGGAGCGCTGGGCATACGTGTTCCAGGACCCTCATCTGGATGTCACTCATGCTGACCCGGCCCCCCTCCGCGAGGCGCTGGGCCTTGTGGAGGGTCCTGGACCTGAAGTCCTCCCAGCGCTTCTTGACGTGCTTGATGTTGCGGGTTGCCACCCCCTCCGCATTGATGGCAACCACTACGTCGTCCCAGATCCTCTCCCGTCCTTCCTTGGCACGTGATGTTCCGAAGAGGGCATCATAATGCCCCAGGACATGCTCCACCAGGACACCAACTTCCTTCACACTGAAGCTGGTGGCCCTCTGCCTCTCTGGCTGGGGGTTGCCAGTGGTCTTAGATGGTGTTTGCCACGACATGGCGACCCCCGAGGCAGGCGTGGGTGGGCAACTGGGTCCTGGGGCTGGGCTGTGGAGCGATGGTATCCCAGTCGAGAGTCTTCTGTTCCAGCAGGGGTGGACGCAGCAACTGGAACCCTGGCTGACATGCAGGCACCAAACAGCAGGGCACGTGGGCAGCAGGCAGGCAGGCAGCAGCAGATGGCAGGTGGGAGCGTGCTCGGGGCTCTGGGGGGCAGTAATTCGACTTTCTGGGCAGGAGCGTGGTCTTCCGTGTGTTGTTGCAAGGCCAGCTTGATACTCAGTGATTTGGCACGTGAAAATCTTGCACGTCTACGTGTAATTCGAGGAAAGGCCCTTAGCGCGTAAGCGCGTCTGTGACGTTACGCGCGCGGGCATTTCCCTCATGACGTGGGCATAGTGGCTAATGGCATGTGAACAAAACTGCACGTCTGCATGTGAGTGCGTGTAATCTGAGGAAAGGGCCTACGCGTATGTGACGTGACGCGCGCATGCGTTTCCCTCAACACGGGTGCATGTTCATCATACACATCCAAAAACTGCACGTCTGAGTGTCAGCTCGTGTAATTGGAGGAAAGGGCCTTAGCGCGTACACACATAAGTGACGTTGTACGTGTCGGCCGCTTTAAAACGTACGTGTAGGACTCCATTTCCTTGTACGTGCTTTTCGTGGAGAGCGAGTGGGTGAATTCTGTACTTCTTGTCGGTTCACACGCAATTACTTCACAGCGTTTCAAGTTCGTACTCCCTGTTACCTCTGATAGCATTATTTTTTTTTTGTTGAGCCTGTTTCCTCAAACAGCGTTCACTTCTTCTTTTGTCCTGTCTAATCAGACAGCATACAATTCTTCTTTTGGCGGGGTTGTTGCCAACGCGCAGATGCGCGTCTTTTTCACGTTCTTTTTCCAGGCAGACGGTGAGTCGCGCACGTATTTACCAACTGTGCTTGCCCCGTGTGTTGCGTTCCCCTTCAGAGGTCATTGTAGGCTGCATGTAACACGCGTACGCTTATTTTTGTGTTCCTGGGTGCCACAGCGTAGTGCGGGTTCATTTTTTCCACTCACGTGGTCTACGGGGTGTTGCTTGCACATTATTTTTTGTTTTCGAGGTGCCTGTGCATTGGGTGACCCGTCATCTTCCCCCAGGGGTCACAGACAGCCTTGATAGAGCACTAGGGTACGATTTCCATCTAGTACCCTACCCCTTTCACCCCCAATTGCCCAGGACAATTGTTTACTGCTACACCCATATGCACAACAACATCAGTGCCATGGTTAGGAGGCGACCAAGCAGTAAGGGAGGCAAAGGTGGCCGACCTCCAAAAGGTGGGCGTGGTGGGCGCGGTAGGGGACGTGGCCAGGATTTGCAGGGTGCCCCTATACCCCCATTTGTGGAGGACCAATCAGGGACACCCATGCCCCCCCATAGTTGTGGGAAACGTAGCTGACACCATCCCAGCTCAGCCCTTGTTGGACCAGCCCATTGTGGCACCAGAACCGGCACAGGATGACTCCCAGGCTGACTTCCAGGTCAGCAAGTCTAAGCCACGTGTGGTGGTGCACGTTGGTGTCACCAGGCCACGTGGATCTGGGGCAGCGATGTCATCTGCTGCCCCAAGTGGGGAGGCTGCAGGGGCAGCTGCAGCTCTATCCACCCCAGCTCTGAGTCTCCCAGCCGGGACAGTGTCGGTCCAGGTCCATAAAACCGACGTTGCCCCTGCCAACATCACACTTCAACCAATGGCTGCACCAAGACCTATGGTCATTGTGCATTCGCACACTCCTAGTACCCAGTCCACCGGCGCTTCTGCCCCTACTGACCAGAGTGGCGTAAGCCACTCAGGCTCCACTCCACCTTTGAAAAAGAGGAAGAAGGGTGCTCTGGCACTACAGGCTGAGACCCCAGACATGGCTACACACTCCGGCACATCAAGGAAGCCTAGCTTTAATGACGCCGAACTTGATGCACTTGTGGCCTATCTGTCAGCACATAGCCCGAAATGGTGGTGACTGCAGGCTGCAAGACCACACCTGGTCAACGTAGGGCACACTGCCAGACCATCGGGGACCGCATAAGTGCCCTTGGATTTGTGAGGCGCACAGCTGATGATTGCTACAAACGGTGGAATTACCTGAAACGCAGAGCAAAGAACACGCTGGCCTCAAATCATGCCGCTACTCTGGTGACTGGCAGTGGGCCTCCACCAGAGGACAACAAACTCACTGAACATGAGTCTGTTGCTGGGACCTTCGTCACAGAGGAACAGATCCAAGGCATGGGAGACCTACCTGATTACGACGCATTGTCCGGTGAGTGCCCATGCATGTGTGTGTAATCCATGTGTATGTTGTTTGGGTGGCGGGTTCTGATTGATTGCCAGGTGAGACTGTGTACTCCTGAGTGTTATGGATTACCCATGTGCTTCCTCCAATACATTCACGTGCCTTTGATTTGGCTATGACAGTATCCCTTCTGCCTACAGTATCCAATTAGCCCCACCTTACTGCTGTTGCCCTTATACTATCATCTTGCAACAACATTATTCTGATTTTTTCTGTGTTCATTCAGGCTGATTGTTTAGATCATCCCATTTTTCATATTCTTTTTTCATCCCTAATACCACATATGTGACATGTTTCTGTCATTGTTTACACCCCACATTGTGCCACATTAGTTACCTGGTCATGTGAATGATTAAACCATTCAGGGCGAGAGAGTATTGGCCTGCTGAAATTTATTTTTAGGGCCTGTTTGCATGTGGAACATGATAGTTGTTTCCTGTCATGTTGAAGTGACCAACCATTGATGTGTACATCTGCCTAAAATCACTGTATTATTGTACACTGGATGTGTTGCAGTGTGTGCCACATGCATTTTCTGCAACACTATTCTGCATTAATCTTCTCATCATGTCCATGTGACATGGATGTGTGACAGTAATCATTCACTGACATATCACTGTAGTTGTCTAATTTACCATGGCTATGCTACATGACATCTGTGTGCTGGCATGTGTCATGTATGTGTATTGGACATGCCACTCACAGGCTGATGTGTGATGCCAGTGCTACACAACATACTGCAAATGTGTTGCTTTTCCATCTTGGTGTCCTCATTGCCTGCCTTTTTGACTCCCCTTCAAACTCATTGACAGTGCATGCATGCCAGGGTTACAGTCATGTGGGACATGTGTAAACCATGTCCAGGATCTCTGTCTTGTCAGGCCTGTGTGTGTACTATGGTGCTCATGCCTGTTTCCATTTCTTGTATTTCATGTTTTTGCAGGTGACGACGCACTTGATGCTGGTGATATTCAGGAGATGGTGCAGACCCAGGAGGATTCTCATCCACGACCAAGCACCAGTGGGGGACGTGGTGTGGTGGTGGGTGAAAACACTTTAGTACTGCAGACCATACTGTCGAGGGGTGTCTCTGGTTGCAGCTCCCCAGTCCTCTATTCAGGTGCTGAGTCCGATGATGAGACTTATGTGCTGTCGCAGGTCAGTGCTTCTGGCAGGGATTCTGTTCTGTCCAACCCACCTGCATCAGGGGTAGAACCCTCTATGGGGATGTCAGTGTTGGTAGGTCCGCCTTTGGCGGTTACGGATGCAGGGTCACACTCCACAGCATCTGATCCTGTTCCTGGGCCAGCAGATCAGAGGGGGAATGCAGTCCTGCAGCCTCAGGCAGTGCCAGCACAGCAAGGTGCAGATCGCCTTGCCCCGAACAGGTGTGGTGCCTGCCGACGCGGTGGCCGTGCGCTACCAGACAATACTGTATAGGAAAACTCCATGTACGGTATGGCAACCCAACAGGCAGCATCAGTAGAAATGATGGCTCAGGCAATGGAGAGGGTGGCCACTTCCTTTTCCCCCCCTGAAAGGCAGATGGAGTAACAACAGCAGGCAACAGAATCCATTTGCCAATCACACAGGGAAGACATGTTGGCGTCCAACAGGAACCGATGGGAGGCACTGGAGACTCTGCGCGAATCCATATCAATAGAGTCACAGGGACACAGGGAAGCCCTGAGGGTAGAACTCCATAACCTCAGGCAGAGTCTGCTTGAACTTGAGGTTTCCCGAAATGTTAGGGCAGAACAGCAGCTGGAGCAGCTCACACGTTCGCTCTCAGCTGAGCTGCAGGCAACACGTGAGGAGATCCGGGCATTACGCGAGTCCATGCTTGCAGAAGTGCAGGCAACCCGTGAGGTGCTGCATGGGGATCTCCACACTTTAATCCTCCAGAATCGACCTTCCAGACCTGCATGCTTGCTGCCATGGAGGACCATACCAGGGCTTTGCGTGGGCTGCCTCCCATAGTGCCACCACCTCCTGATGCAGCAGCAGAGGGTGAAGAGAGCGACAGCAGTTCTTCCACAGTGGCATAGCCATGCAGGCCATGAGCCCATGGAGGTATTTTTTTTCTCGCAACATCCAGCAGGTGGGTGTTGGTGTGCACCCTGTCCTTGAACCTCCTGGGTGGCCTCCCCCCCTGACCCCCACATGGTCATTTGCCTTGTGTGGCTCCCGTGGGCATCCACTGTATTCCGGATGGGCACATGCAGGCTTGTCCTGAGTTTGGGTTAGATGCTTGGGTTTGTGACACACACACCCCTCCTGCTTCCCGTTTCCATGGGCATGCAAAGGCTGTGACCAAGTGACAGTGACTTACACAGTGACATTGGGCTCCCATAATCTGTGTGGGCAGTCTGTAGTCAATACTGTGTGGACATCCCTAGTGGGTATTGTTGTTGTATTGTACACTGCATGGTGTATTGATATGTGCTTGTGCATCCATGTCTTCCTCCTAATTTGCAGGTTCCTTCCTCATGTCTCTACAAGGCCGTCTCCTTTGCAGATGGAGTTCATGTTGTATGCAGTACACTGACACATTTGCATGGCAGCAACACTCTACAGTTGGAAGGGGTCGATGTGCTGGCTTATTCAGGTTGTAAGACTTCCACTACTTTGACTTACTACTGTCATGTTTTTGCAATGTTTCATGGTGTGTTGCTGTATTGTGTTGGTGGTAAGTATTTGTTCATGTGTGCTGTTTGTTATTGATTACTGGGAGCATATTGTCTGTGGGCAGTTTCCATTTGTGACAGTGCACTTTGTGACACTTGTGTCAGGTCTTGTGCATTTCTTTGTTTGCTTTCACATTGCATGACATGCCATGGTGTGTTGGGTGGCGGAGCTGGGGAGGGGTTGGGTGGCATGGCGCTGTGTTCATGTTGTATTTTGCAAGGGGGTAATCAATTTAGCAACATAGATGTATGTCTTATAATGACACAGCATTGGTGGTGTTTCGGTAGGTAGGGATGCACACAATGTAACACTTGAGGGGGCCAATCTCAGGCTGGTATGGTTGTGACAGTTGACTGTCCCATACGTCATCGTCATTGATTATCAGCTGGTATGTGCCAGGGCTATGTGCTCTCCACAGGGGTGTGGTTTTAGGTGAAGTAATTAGCCACCAGCTACGTACGGGCTGCCTCTCCCATGCGCAGCAGCTGTGCATGTGGTTGGGGATGTGTGGGCACCACCATGTCCACCCGCAGGCCCCGGCGCGTTGCAACGTTGTGCATGACACATGCTGCCACTATGATCCTGCACACTACTGGGGGAGCGTATAGCAGCTGCCCACCAGAGCAGTCAAGGGAGCAAAAGTGTGACTTGAGCACTCTGAATGTGCGCTCCAATATTCCCCGGGTTGCAACATGGGCTGTGTTGTATCTTACCTCGGGTGGTGTGGTGGGGATCCAAATTGGCGTCATCATGTGGGTGCTCAGAGGGTAGGCACTGTCCCCTGGGGAGGTGGTGATGGGTATCATTAGTAGTTTTGTGACATTACTCAGTATCTGACATGCATGCATGTGCAGTGGAATTTATACTCACCAAGCAGCCATGTATCACCATGCCGCCCAGCTTCTATGTCCCGGTTTAGGGTTGACATTCTGTAAATGAAACTGTCATGGGTGGACCCTGGATAGTTGGCCTATACTGAGGTGATGATTCCCTTGGCATCACATACTACCTGCACGTGTATGGAATGCCAGTGCTTGCGATTTCTATAGATGTGCTCCGTTGCCCTTGGGGGACGTAGAGCCACATGGGTGCAATCAATTGCACCTGGCACTTTGGGGAATTGTGCCTCCCCGTAGAAATCCTGGATGGCAGCCTTCCTTTCTGCAGGTGTTCTGGGCAGGTATATGTGCCTGCGGACAGATAGGCATGCAGTCATGATGGCCAACACCTGGTGTAGGCAGCGTGACTGCGTGGCCTGTGACACCCCCCCCCACTATAGCACTTGTCCGCTGAAATGATCCAGTGGCCAAGAAGTGCAGTACATTAAGTACCTTTTCCAGGGGGCTCAGTGCTTGGGAGCACAGGATGGCTGATGTGAGGTCATCCTCCCACTCACTCACCAGGTCGGGTATTATGTGAGGTGGAAACCTGTACCTCCCATACACCTGGTTATCAGGCATCCCAAAAAGGCTGGTTCTGGGTGTAAACATTCTGAGCCTGCTATCCTCCTCCTCCTCCGGTATCCCATGACCACTGCTGCAAGGAACGGTATATTCATCTTAGCGTCTGAGCTTGTTTGTTGTTTGCGCGCACTTTTATGCTGCGCGGGTCCACATACGCCTGCTTCCTGCTGGCGTACGTGTTTCCGGATTAGCGCGTCTTTTTTGGCGCATGCATTAGCCCTGTTCGATTCCATGAATACGTGTTGTAGGCGCGCGTGTGGGCGTTCTGCGCATTTGCTTCCTGTACTTCCCCCGTGACGCCCACTGTTTCACGCGTTGTTCCCCATTCCGCGTGTTACGTCCGTGTTATGCCTACTTTTGTTGTGTGCGCTGCGCTATGTGTGCTTTCGCTGTGCACGTAGCACACGCTGTTTGAAGACGTGTGCGCCAGCATGCGCGACGCAGGATTTTGGCGCACATCCATGGATTTACACGCGCACGGACTTCCATGAATCGTTGTGCCCGGGTTTCACTGCGACTTTCGCACTTGCGCTGCGATTCGCACGCTTTCGAACACTTGCGCACATTAATTCCATGAATCGGCCGGTATACATGAATAATGGAAAAAGCTTCATCAGCGACCGGTTAGTCAGGAAACTCCAAAAAGATCACACCATTCCTACATTTAAACTGTTTGATAAATGGGAATTAGGTCTGGAAACCCCAAATTCAAAACTTTTTCTGTTTAGCAGGTGTATGCTAAAAAATTATATTGGCAACAAAAGTATAACACACAATAGTTGGGTAGTGCAAGATGTCCCTTTCACCTTGTATTTAGGTATTGAAATTCTTGGTATCCAGTAATTTAACCGAAAAGAAAACAGAGAATAACATTAATAAATAAACAATAATAACAAAAAAATATCAAATATAAAACATACATATATAGGTATTTTAAACCAAAAAGATGCACTTTAAAGCACTATGCACTTTAAGCACCTTATGGTAAAAGTTGGCTAAATGCCTTTTATAAAATGAAGAATGTTTACTAGTATATTCTTGTAAGCTGTACCTGGGTATATATCCATGGTCAGAACCAGCAATTCTGCACTTTGCATTTGCAGCATGGATTAATTTACTATGGATTATGCCATTGTCCCATCGTGGCCACTGTATTTTGCTTTTTAACACTGAATCCCGTTATGCAAATTTTATAAAATGGTGAACATTACTAAGATGAACACAATCACAGCTGAATTTGGGGTTGAAGGTAGACTAACTGGCACATATCTGTTTGTAATTTAATACAATGGCAATTAAACTGCTACATGATTAAGGTTATACAGTATTCAAAGAGAACCCCAAATCTCTTGTTTATTCAAAACAGCAGGAATGTGTCAGTACCTTACTGCTAAAAAACCAACAAAAACATTGTAATAGCGGGACAAATGCAACTTCCAAAATGGCCACCGTGTTCTACCATTCACAAACCCATGTACTGTAGATGAGGGTTACAGAAAGTAAAAAAGGACAACTTGTACCATGAACCATAGAGACTGGCTGAATGTTTATTGTATATATACATGAATTGCCAAGCACTAGTTTGTACGTGAATAAGCAGCAAGACAGCTGCGAAACGCATTGCACCGTGCTTTTTTAACTGTTGGCTGATGCCCAATTAAACTGGATACTGCAAGGACTCTATGCCTTATTCGTCTGCGTTCTTTTTTTGATTGAAGGAGAGTACCTTTACTGGAGTTTTTTCTCCACTGCTGTGAGTGCTATCCCCCCCGGGGGGAGAGATGGAATATATATATATATATATATATATATATATATATATATATATATATATATATATATATATATATATATTACATGGCCACAGTAGTGGCCATGTAGTTATGGTTAAGTTGCTGTTTCCATAGGAAGAGCACTTTTTTGGTGGCTTATCACTTCGCTCCCCCTGGACGAATCCTCGCCAAACTTTGCAAAAAAACTATATGGCCCACTCTGAATGTTTTTGCAAAGTTTGGAGAGGGTTGGTCCAGGGGGGGCAAAGTTATAGGGGGGTCCCAAAACTTTTGTTTTTTCCCATAGACATAATGGGAAAAAACTTTGCGCACGCCTACAGCCCAAACCGCTGGACGGATTTATACCAAATTTGCGGCAGGAGCGGGGGCTTGGTCCCGAAAGCGTGCTTTTGCAAATTTGGTGTAAATCCGTCCAGTAGTTTTTTGTTTAAATGACCAAAATGTAAGGCAAAAAAATTAGTGATATCTCCATTCGCTCCACGAACGGACTTCCCGGTTCGCTCCGCGGACAGTGCCCTGATTGGCCAAGCGGCTTGCGCGATGTCTGCGGACATGCGACGTGTTTGCTGATTGGACGGCGTGGTGCGTGAAGCGCGTCAGATTTTCTGTGGTGCCCGCCATCTTGCATTCGCCGATGACCGCAGACAGGAAACTTGGATTAAAAATTGTATTTAGTGGAGTGTGTTGGTGTGTAAGACTGTTTGGAGAGGGTGGGGGAGTATGAGATAGGTTCAATGTTCTGTTTTTTTATGTGCTAGACACTTTTGTTGTGTTCGATTTGTCTACGGACAACACGGATGTTCTGAAATGTTCTATATAAACTAAATGGTGGGGTGTTCTGAGGACGGAATATGTGTCTGTTTTGTTCGCAAGCAAGCAAAAATTGAGCTAAGAACACCCTTAAATGATCGTACATAAACAAAATGGGGGTGTCCTGATGACGCTGTCCGTATTGTACTCTGGCAAGTTGAATGTGTTCTAAGAACACTCGCGGTGTCCCGAAATGCTCTGATTACTTACTGGTAATCTTCATTACTCCTAGTCATACTCTTCCTCGTCATAGTACTGACAACCCTCCTAACTCTCCCTGCGGAAAAGGTCCCATGCTCCGGCTTGGTAATATGAAACTGAGTGATGTGGATGTGGGGGAGGAGTTATAGGAATTTAAAGAAACAGAAGAAGGTCCTGTGTCGGAGGCAGGGGCCTCATGAAGTAAGTAATGGGACGAGGAAGAGTGGACGTGGAGGTAATGTTTACAATTAAACAAAATGGTGGTGTTCTGAGAACGCTGTTCGTATTGTTCGTTGTCAGGTTGAAAGTGTTCTAAGAACCCTCCTTATGTCCGTTGACATTACAATTTCCTATGGGCCTTACCCGACTTTTTGTCCACTAAACAAACGATAAATCAGGCTGCTGTGCACCGACATTATGTGATAATCCTATCACTTGCCCCATCGACCTGGCTAACCTGCTTTTGCAACACTAAATCATATCTCCCGCCCCTAAGCCTGACATTATCAAAGCATTCATATTCCCCGTCTCTCTCTGTGACGTTACAGGTGCGTAGCCAAACGCGTCCAGTCGTCTCCAGTCCTACGCGACTTTAAACAGAACCCGGAAAACAACACAGATCATCTCACAACACAGCGCGCCACAATTCGGAATATGAAACTGTGATTTAAAAGCAAACAGCAAGATTGTACATTTCATAAAGTACTTTTATTTGACATCAAATGTTTAGAGAACATTCCGCGATTTCCATTTGTCTTTGCTGTCGATCCGCAAAAGTTCATCTTCAGTCACGCGCTGTTCCTTTGCGGTACACAAGGTGTTGGTTTATGATAAAAGAAGCACTATGGTCGCACTGATAATTGGAAGGCTGTTCCAACAACGAGGCATTAGACCACCATAATGGTTGGTATGTTGCTTCTAGCCGCTAGTACTGCATAAGGCCCAGTCGTCTCCAGTCCTACGCGACTTTACACAGAACCCGGAAAACAACACAGATCATCTCACAACACAGCGCGCCACAATTCGGAATATGAAACTGTGATTTAAAAGCAAACAGCAAGATTGTACATTTCGTAAAGTACTTTTATTTGACATCAAATGTTTAGAGAATATTCAGCGATTCGCATTTGTCTTTGCTGTCGATCCGCAAAAGTTCATCTTGAGTCACGTGCTGTTCCTTTGCGGAACACAGGGTGTTGGTTTATGATAAAAGAAGCACTATGGTCGCACTGATAATTGGAAGGCTGTTCCAACAACGAGGCATTAGAACACCATAATGGTTGGTAGGTTGCTACTGGCCGCTAGTACCGCGTAAGGGCATATTGGTCCTTGGCGGTTTTCCCATAACATGGTGAGGGTCATGAAGT
Organism: Ambystoma mexicanum; assembly: GCF_040938575.1. Taxonomy (NCBI): domain Eukaryota; kingdom Metazoa; phylum Chordata; class Amphibia; order Caudata; family Ambystomatidae; genus Ambystoma; species Ambystoma mexicanum. The sequence goes on along the minus strand of NC_090941.1, from coordinate 203,109,718 downwards.
TGTTTATAAGTAGCTTCACCTGGCAGTTAAAAAATCTGTCGGCCGGGGTCGGAAAATCGTGGCATTGACAGTAGGGAAGGATGTACCTGTTTTAAAAACATAAATTAGTCTCACGAGCCGATCTTCATTAAAAATATTGATTTTATTTATTAGGGCTTGAAACTATTTGCTAGTGAGGATAGTGCAACAGAGTATGTTAACTTATTCCCACTAACCCACCCTCTCTCCTCTGCCTTTTTCAGAGCCGTCTGAGCGCCAGGGGACCACTTCGGCGGTGATAGTGCGCGGTATAAAACAATATGCCACATTGAACGAACAAGTACAACTTAACCGGTCTTTAACGCCACTCTATTGTTATTATATTCCGGTATAAAATAATCTAAAGGGTTACTTACATTATATTGGCATTTTCCATTGTCTACGCGTAATGCAGTCCCTAAATACGACTCTGTCTGTGCCAACGATCTTTCTCATAGTGATATAATATATAAATGCGGTTTCGTTTCAGAAAATGTAATCCTTATCGTCTCTTACGTTTTTGCACCCCTCCTTCAAAAGAAGTCTTTTGGCACGATCCCTGTCTGTCAAGGTCAAAAAACAATAGAACCGTATAGTGCGAGTCGTGGGCCACCCCGGCCCGCGAGCAAAAAATGGAAGCAGCTGACCTTCACTGTGAACGAGCATAAATTCTTACTTTGCAACATTCTGTGTAAAGCCATCCCTGAGAAATTGCTTTTTACACTCCATCTTTGTATATTGTCTGCGTGCTAATGAAAAAAGTTTGTTAAAGGGAGTTTATTGTTAACTTGCGCTACTAAAAACCTATGAAATTCAGTAAAAAAACTTTAAAACTTTGTTAACGGGACATTATGGTTAAGGTGCGCAACTAAAAACCTATGAAATTCTGTGAAACACTTTGTTAAAGGGACGTTATGGTTCCAAGTAAAACCGAAAAACCCCTGAAATCCGCCAGTTATGGTAAGGTAAGCAACCATAACTCGCGCCACCACCGTGCACTGCTAAGCCTAACACCCAGGACATCAAAGATGACATCGCAAATGTCATTCACCAGCGCAGTGAAAGTTTGTTCTAAATGTGTATTTAGTAAAGTGTGTTGGTGTGTAGGAGTGTTTGGGGAGGATGGAAGGGTATGAGATAGGTAGAAATGTTGTGCATTTTTTATGTGGTAGACGTTCTTTTTGTTTTCGATTTGTCTGCGGACATCACGGGTGTTCTGAAATGTTCTAAATAAACTGAATGGGAGGTGTTCTGAGGATTCAATATGTGTCCGTTTTGTTCGCAAGTAAGCTGAAACTGTTCTAAGAACACTCGTGGTGTTCTGAAATGTTTGCAAATAAACAGAATGGGGGTGTTCTGGGGACGCTGTCCGTATTGTTCTGTGGCAAGTTGAATGTGTTCTAAGAACACTCGGGATGTCCTGAAATGTTCGCAAATAAACAAAATGGGGGTGTTCTGGGGACACTGTCCGTATTGTTCTGTGGCAAGTTGAATGTGTTCTAAGAACACTCGGGGTGTCCTGAAATGTTCGCAAATAAACAAAATCGGGGTGTTCTGGGGACGCTGTCCGTATTGTTCTGTGGCAAGTTGAATGTGTTCTAAGAACACTCGGGGTGTCTTGAAATTTTCGCAAATAAACAAAATTGGGGTGTTCTGGGGGCGCTATCCGTATTGTTCTGTGGCAAGTTGAATGTGTTCTAAGAACACTCGGGGTGTCCTGAAATGTTCACAAATAAACAAAATGGGGGTGTTCTGATGACGCTGTCCGTATTGTTCGTTGTCAAGTTGAAAGTGTTCTAAGAACTCTCGTGTTGTCCTGAAATGTTCATAGGGGGTGTCCTGAAGACGCTGTCCATATTGTTCGATGGCAAGTTGAAAGTGTTCTAAGAACACTCGGGGTGTCCTGAAATGTTCGCAAATAAACAAAATGGGGGTGTTCTGGGGACGCTGTCCGTATTGTTCTGTGGAAAGTTGAATGTGTTCTAAGAACACTCGGGGTGTCCTGAAATGTTCGCAAATAAACAAAATGGGGGTGTTCTGGGGACGTTGTCCGTATTGTTCTGTGGCAAGTTGAATGTGTTCTAAGAACACTTGGGGTGTCCTGAAATGTTTGCAAATAAACAAAATGGGGGTGTTCTGGGGACGCTGTCCGTATTGTTCTGTGGCAAGTTGAATGTGTTCTAAGAACACTCGGGGTGTCCTGAAATGTTCGCAAATAAACAAAATGGGGGTGTTCTGGGGACACTGTCCGTATTGTTCTGTGGCAAGTTGAATGTGTTCTAAGAACACTCGGGGTGTCCTGAAATGTTCGCAAATAAACAAAATCGGGGTGTTCTGGGGACGCTGTCCATATTGTTCTGTGGCAAGTTGAATGTGTTCTAAGAACACTCGGGGTGTCTTGAAATGTTCGCAAATAAACAAAATTGGGGTGTTCTGGGGGCGCTATCCGTATTGTTCTGTGGCAAGTTGAATGTGTTCTAAGAACACTCGGGGTGTCCTGAAATGTTCACAAATAAACAAAATGGGGGTGTTCTGATGACGCTGTCCGTATTGTTCGTTGTCAAGTTGAAAGTGTTCTAAGAACTCTCGTGTTGTCCTGAAATGTTCATAGGGGGTGTCCTGAAGACGCTGTCCATATTGTTCGATGGCAAGTTGAAAGTGTTCTAAGAACACTCGGGGTGTCCTGAAATGTTCGCAAATAAACAAAATGGGGGTGTTCTAAGGACGTTGTCCGTATTGTTGGTTGTGAAGTTGAAAGTGTTCTAAGAACTCTCGCGTTGTCCTGCAATGTTCGTACATAAACAAAATGGGGGTGTGTTCTAAGAACACACGCGTTGTCCTGAAGTGTTCTAAGAACTCTCGTGGTGTCCTGAAATGTTCATAGGGGGTCTCCTGAAGACACTGCCCATATTGTTCAATGGCAAGTTGAAAGTGTTCTAAGAACTGTCTCGGTTTCCTGAAACGTTCGTAAATAAACAAAATGGGGGTGTGTTCTAAGAACTCACGCGTTGTCCTGAAATGTTCATAGGGGCTGTCCTGAAGACGCTGTCCGTATTGTTTGATGGCAAGTTGAAAGTGTTCTAAGAACACTCGAGGTGTCCTGAAATGTTCGCAAATAAAAAAAAATGGGGTGTTCTGAGGATGCTGTCCGTATTGTTCATTGTGAAGTTGAAAGTGTTCTAAGAACTCTCGCATTGGGGTGTTCTGGGGACGCTGTCCGTATTGTTCTGTGGAAAGTTGAATGTGTTCTAAGAACACTCGGGGTATCCTGAAATGTTCGCAAATAAACAAAATGGGGGTGTTCTGGGGACGCTGTCCGTATTGTTCTGTGGCAAGTTGAATGTGTTCTAAGAACACTCGGGGTGTCCTGAAATGTTTGCAAATAAACAAAATGGGGGTGTTCTGGGGACGCTGTCCGTATTGTTCTGTGGCAAGTTGAATGTGTTCTAAGAACACTCGGGGTGTTGAAATGTTCGCAAATAAACAAAATGGGGGTGTTCTGGGGACACTGTCCGTATTGTTCTGTGGCAAGTTGAATGTGTTCTAAGAACACTCGGGGTGTCCTGAAATGTTCGCAAATAAACAAAACCGGGGTGTTCTGGGGATGCTGTCCGTATTGTTCTGTGGCAAGTTGAATGTGTTCTAAGAACACTCGGGGTGTCTTGAAATGTTCGCAAATAAGCAAAATTGGGGTGTTCTGGGGGCGCTATCTGTATTGTTCTGTGGCAAGTTGAATGTGTTCTAAGAACACTCGGGGTGTCCTGAAATGTTCACAAATAAACAAAATGGGGGTGTTCTGATGATGCTGTCTGTATTGTTTGTTGTCAAGTTGAAAGTGTTCTAAGAACTCTCGTGTTGTCCTGAAATGTTCATAGGGGGTGTCCTGAAGACGCTGTCCATATTGTTCGATGGCAAGTTGAAAGTGTTCTAAGAACACTCGGGGTGTCCTGAAATGTTCGCAAATAAACAAAATGGGGGTGTTCTAAGGACGTTGTCCGTATTGTTGGTTGTGAAGTTGAAAGTGTTCTAAGAACTCTCGCGTTGTCCTGCAATGTTCGTACATAAACAAAATGGGGGTGTGTTCTAAGAACACACGCGTTGTCCTGAAGTGTTCTAAGAACTCTCATGGTGTCCTGAAATGTTCGCAAATAAACAAAAATGGGGTGTTCTGAGGATGCTGTCCGTATTGTTCATTGTGAAGTTGAAAGTGTTCTAAGAACTCTCGCATTGGGGTGTTCTGGGGACGCTGTCCGTATTGTTCTGTGGAAAGTTGAATGTGTTCTAAGAACACTCGGGGTGTCCTGAAATGTTCGCAAATAAACAAAATGGGGGTGTTCTGGGGACGCTGTCCGTATTGTTCTGTGGCAAGTTGAATGTGTTGTAAGAACACTCGGGGTGTCCTGAAATTTTTGCAAATAAACAAAATGGGGGTGTTCTGGGGACGTTGTCCGTATTGTTCTGTGGCAAGTTGAATGTGTTCTAAGAACACTCGGGGTTTCCTGAAATGTTTGCAAATAAACAAAATGGGGGTGTTCTGATGACGCTGTCCATATTGTTCGTTGTCAAGTTGAAAGTGTTCTAAGAACTCTCGCGTTGTCCTGAAATGTTCGTAGGGGGTGTCCTGAGGATGCTGTCCGTATTGTTCGATGGCAAGTTGAAAGTGTTCTAAGAACACTCGGGGTGTCCTGAAATGTTCGCAAATAAACAAAATGGGGGTGTTCTGAGGACACTGTCCCTATTGTTCATTGTGAAGTTGAAAGTGTTCTAAGAACTCTCGCTTTGTCCTGAAATGTTCGTACATAAACAAAATGGGGGTGTGTTCTAAGAACACACGCGTTGTCCTGAAGTGTTCGTAGGGGGTGTCCTGAAGACGCTGTCCGTATTGTTCAATGGCAAGTTGAAAGTGTTCTAAGAACTGTCTCGGTGTCCTGAAATGTTCGTAAATAAAGAAAATGGGGGTGTGTTCTAAGAACTCACGCGGTGTCCTGAAATGTTCGCAGGGGCTGTCCTGAAGACGCTGTCCGTATTGTTCGATGACAAATTGAAAGTGTTCTAAGAACACTCGAGGTGTCCTGAAATGTTTGTAAATAAACAAAATGGGGGTGTTCTGAGGACGCTATCTGTATTGTTCGTTGTGAAGTTGAAAGTGTTCTAAGAACTCTCGCATTGTTCTGAAATGTTCGCACATAAACAAAATGAGGGTGTGTTCTAAGAACACACGCGTTGTCCTGAAATGTTCGTAGGGGGTGTCCTGAGGACGGTGTCCGTATTGTTCGTTGTTGAGTTGAAAGTGTTCTAAGATCTTTCACATTGTCCTGAAATGTTCATAGGGGGTGTTCTGAAGACGGTGTCCGTATTGTTCGCTGGCAAATTGAAAGTGTTCTAAGAACACTGGTAATGTCCGCGGACATTAAAAGTTTCCATAGGCCATAGTTGAAATGTTTTACTCTATGGATGTGATATGCTGCGGTGGTTGTGGCCAGGGTATAGAGTGTTGGGTGCATGGCCATTTATGGCCATTTATACTCTATGCCCTGGCCACAACCACCGCAGCATATCACATTTATAGTTGCTTATAACTTTGGGTCAAAAACAAATTTATAAGGAACAAAGTTATAAGATACTATGGGTGTGATTTGCTGTGATGGTTGTACTTATTATAATATACTTACTGTTTGGTTTAGTAACTGGAGTACATGTATTCTTAATTTCTGTGATAAAAGAAAATAGCATGTTAGTATTCATATTTTGTAATGACTATTCACATTTTGTAATCAACATTTCTTTTTTTGGACCCTCATATTTAGTAGATTACAAACCAGAGTACTGTGCAATTTCCTCAGGTTCTGTGTTCATTGCTAAAATCATTGGGTCTGTGGGAGAAAGAAAAAATCCATGTTGGATTAAAAAAACCCTTTTTCTGTTATGCTACAGTTTATTTGTTTGTATGTTTTCAGTGTTCATTTGTTGTTTCTGGCTAATGCTTTATACATTGGGTTGTTGCATTTTATTTGGAGCAGTAACATATTATTTATTTGTTTGGATATTATGAAATTTTGGAGCAGTTAGATACCAGTAGGCTATTCTAACTGTCTATTTTTTTTATATATTTTAGTGGTATTGATTTATCTGTTTGGATATTGTTACATTTTGGGACAGTTAGATACCAATTGGCGTATTATAATTATCTATTTTTTGCTCTAATTAAGTGTTATCATTTATGTGCTTAATGGTTGTAAAATCTTTGGGCAGTTAGATAGCTTTTGGAATATTCTAACAGTTTATATTTTTTACCACAAGTTTACTTGAGGTTTAAGTACAGTTTAGTTATCAAATTTTGGTTTTAAGAACATTAAATAAGCGTTTGTAAGATTTGCTGGTAATCTCTGCTTTAGAGTAATGGTACTATCATTACATTGAAACCATCCACATTTCTTTTTTAAATATGCAGTGTAGTGCCCTGAATTGGTTGTGGCTCCTCCGTGGTAGATTATACCTATTGTTGTGAAGGTTTTCTTACCAAGTGATATTTGACCATGTGTGAATCCAGTCAGCTTGCAGTTGTTTTTGGTACCATCTGCATTGTACCGTAGAAGCATTAGTATTACGTATTTACTATGTGTTTGTATTACTAACGTGGAGCGATTATCTGAATTGCAGGTAGAGCATAATCTACCATGGTTTGCATTTTGTACAAGTCGCTGAAATGGAATGGATTCACAATTTGGTATTGATATATATATGAAGCGTTCATTGGGGATTTCTTCTTGTGTCACATTGTTGCAGAGAGTGCATGTATGTTTCCACATGTATGAAATCTGAAAGATTTCATTTATAGGTATGTTTTTTGTTTTCCAGTACTTGTAGTAAGTACATTAGAAATGCTTGTGGATCTTCCTGTGAGTTTATAGTGAATTTCACCATTCCAGCACAGTAGTCCAATTGTTGTCTTATTCCATAAACACTATACGTATTGTCAGGATTGTTTGCTGCATTCCTGTGAAGTACTAACATCTGCAAACACAATGGGTCTGTACTGTGTAAGTAAATGTTCTCAACAATTGCTGGTAATTGAAATAGAATATTAATTGCTACATTTGTGTAGCAACTTACACCAACTATATTTGAGAGTTTAAATGGACCAGGTAGTTCTGTATCTGACTGCTTTTTTTGGAGTTTTTCTTCCTTCTTTGAAGAAGTACCTGGTTTACTTTCCCTAATTGATTCTTTTTTTTGATTGCAGCACTTCATGAAGTATTACTTTCTTTTACTCTCTTTGGAGGATTTGCAGTGACATCCTGTTGCTTTTCTGTTTGATTTATTTTTCTTTTATAATGTTTTGCTTTTTGTGGAACAGAATATGTGTTTAGATGGGGAGTGTATAGTGAGCGAAGTCTATTGTATTCTAAAATCAAGGAATATCAACATTTATTTTACTTGCATCAAAGTTGATTAGAAATAGACCATCAAGTGTACGTAAGCATGATAGTGCTACGTAGCTCATGCCTTCTTTAAAGACTGTGTTACCAATATCTATCATTGCTTTGTCTAGGGTAAGAGATTGTGATTTATAAATCGTGACTGCGTATGCAAGAGTTAGAGAAAATTGTTCTCTGCGTACATACATGTCTTTGAAGAGAAGGAATCGAGCTGTTGAGCGTCCTATCCTTTTAACTTCTGAAAGTTTGTCAAAGAGTATATTGACAAAATGAATTTTGTTGTCACGTGGGTATGTTTGAAAGCCAACAACTGTACCCAGTGCTCCATTAACTAGTCCTTGGTCCACGTCCAGGTTACGTTTAAGCATTACTCTGCAATTTAAGGATAATTTTAATATCTTTTCTAAGCCTGCTGTGTTTGAGATTGATTTTTCTAAACTATTTAGTCTTGTTGTGGCTTGGTCACACATAGGTAGTGTCATACCATGTACATCTAGTTTGTCTGTGGAGCTAATTTCGATCATTGGTTGCATTTCTTTACTTAACAATATTTCATTGAATTTGAAACAGCTTGCAAGAGTTGGCATTAAGGCCATACAATTGACATGTTTGTGGGCTAATTGTTCCATAACATCTGTAGCACATGCATTATCGCCATAAAGTGCATTAATTTGATGGGTTTTCAATATTGTTTCGCTTCTTTAGAGAGTATACCAACTCTGATACTTTTTAAGATGTTGGCATAAGTGAGATATGCAGATTGCCACATGTTTTCTGTTAATTCTCTGTATTGGAAATATTGCCAAAGTTTGACATTTCCAATGCTGCCAACAGTTTTACGGCAGAGTTGATGTCCTAATGTTTTAAAAATAGGCTCACCTTTTACTGGTGTCAATTGAAGAAGATCTCCGAAAACAATAATGTGTTTTCCTGCAAAGAGCTTTTCATAGTTTTTTTCAGTACTTCTTGTAATCTGAGGTGAATCAAAGCCAACATTAGGTTGGAGACCATGCTCACTTCATCTATTAGTAGCATTTTCATTTGTTTTAATAATCTGCGTAGTTCCATTGAGCTTCTGCAGAAAGTTTGTAATAGTATAATTTGTTCTGGTGTTCTACTGGCAATAGTAGTAATCGGTGTAAAGTGACACCACCTATGTTGTAGGCAGCTAAACCTGTGGGGGCAGTGACAACAGCTGACAGTTTGTTGTTTGTCAATTGTTGATGGAATTTACTGATGATTTTGATTAGGAATCTTTTGCCAGAACCAGCTTCACCACTGATGTACAGTAGTATAGGTTTATAATTATGGCAGGAACATTCTTTATTTTCATGTTGTACACCACGTGCAATTTGTTTTGGTACTTCTTCAAAAATGCTACGTTGTTTGTTGTTTTGTTTTGATTGTAGTATAGTTAAGTCTTCTTTATCTTCAAACTGACACATGGGACCTCATTACGACCCTGGCGGAACGGGTTAAACGGGGCCGTAAAAGGCTGTGGGAAAACCAGGCGTGCATACCGGGTCCCGCGAGGGGAAGAGGGAGCAAACAACGGGCCATCTCGTAATGGCCCAGTGTTTACTCCCTCCCCCATTCCCATTCAGCCCTGTGGGGGCTGAAATGGGAATGGGATGAACCGTGTCCGTGTCCTCGAGTGAGGAATTACCGGGCCATCCGAACTCGGAATGGTCCGGTAAGTCCTCATTCCGAGGACACGGACACGGATGCGGTTTTGCAATAGCGGCATGGCTACCGGCATACCTCGTAATGAGGCCCATGGTGTTTTCTACTTCTACTTCTACTTCTACTTCTATCATAGCTAATTCTGCCTCATTTATTATTAGTGGTTCTCCCAGTGGTTCTTGGCTTCCTGTTACAGAATGTTGACTACTGTCAGGAGTGTCTTTATCTAGTTGGGCCTGGAGTTCTTCTTCGTGTTGCTGTTCATTGTGCAACATTGTTTTGTATTGTGTAAAGTTTACATCAGTTATAGTGCTTGCATTTGCTTTGAAAGCATCTTCATATGAGTCATAGTTTTCTAGTATTTCTTCTTCTTTTCTCCATGGTTTAAAGAGTTGTAGCAGGGACATGTAATATATTTCTTTATGTTGAGGAGTCTTCAATGAAAATTTGATATGATTAATTAAATTTGGTTTAGTGAGTTTAACTAAGCTGCCTTCACAGTTTGTCACTCTGTATTTACCTTTTTTTCATCAGGTTGTATATTATTTTTGTATGTGTAGTTTTGGGCTATGTGGTATAGACACATGGTTTCCAAAGTATTACTTCTGTTTGGGTAGTATGTGTCCAATAAATTGTTTTTTAAAATGCCTTGGCTGTTGGGATCATGTTTGGCTATTGCTTCTATATCTTCATATGTTTTTAGAACTCTTTTTCTAGATTTAGCTGGACCAAGACTTAGCCATACTATATTTTCAGATTTACCATACAATGCAGTACCAGTTAAACGATCAGCTGCTTCATAGGATCCACATTCTCTTTGGGAGAGCATTTTTATGCCCAAGCTGTATAATTTCTGAGACACTGTTTTATCTGATGACAGGTCATTCCAGAGGTCTTGGAGCTCTGTCTTTTCTGCTTTGGTTAAGTATGCTGTGACATATCGTGCAACTGCAGTAGAATTGTCTGCAATGTACTGCACATCTATGTTTGCATTCCATAAGTGGGAAATTATTGCATTATAAACATTGATATATTTTTCTTCTTCTTTTCTTTTTATGTAATATATATTTTTAGGTGACTTACCTTTAACACTATGTCTAACTGAAGACATGAGGTTGCTCACTTGACCTTTATTTGTAACTGGTCTAGGGAAACCAAATTGCCATTTGATGTAGTATTTCCCTTTGTTTTTGTTTTTGCGACGACAATATTTGCTACATTTATGTCTTTGAAATTGTAAAATTTGTGCATGAAGATCACTATTTGTGGATTCTGATGGAATTTCACAAGTGACATATTTTTCAATAAATTGTAAAACAGTGGCAGCACTGTCTTGACCAAATTTAGGAGCATCTTTAATCCATAAAAGCATGTGGATATGTGGTGCTCCTCTGGCTTGGTATTCTTTTCTCCAAAAGAAGTGTTACACTTCTCCAAGGGGAGGAACAGTTATATTACAAATAAAATGTAGCATAGCAATGAAGCGATGGTGAAAATATCTTGAAACATTAACAGGATCCAAAGAACAAAGTTCTCCTGGTGTTAGTATATCTGAGTTTGTTTTGTTTTTATTTGATATGCGTAGGAAATCATGTAAATCTTCCCATGCATATTCTGCACAACTTAATGTAACAAACCAAGTGGGTGGGCCAAGGTTTCTGATCATACAACGTACATCTCTGTGATGTCGAAACCAGTACTCTTTAGTTCCACGCACATTTGCTAATAGATTTGTAATATTTGATTGTAAATCCTCATCCTTTTGTTGCACTTTTTGTCATAATTGTGTAGCTGTCATATTTTGAAAGTGGGATCCTGATTTTAATATGTGTGCAACTCCGTAACATAAAGTTGCTAGTTCAATTTCTAAGAGTAGGTGGAATATGTATTCCACATTTTGTCTAAATCTGGGATGTTCAGAATACATCCGTGATGAGCGGTATTCTGAAACTGATATTTGAATAGGTCTATCATCATACCTTCCTCCTTTGGCAGTAGGAAAGAGTAGAGGAAAAGCATGTGCTTCTATACTTCTTCCCATATGCTGATAGGTGATCCTTTTGTTTGACGCATTTGGTATGTTTCCAGGCGCATCTTCTATGGTGTCATTAGAGTGCAAAGGATGAATTGTATAATGGTCTAAAGTATTTGATATTGTAGCAGGATCTAGTAGCTCAAATTGACCAGCTTCTTGTGTTTCTTGAATTATTTCAGTTGTATCTTTCAAGTTTTCTTCAATATTAATTTCTGTGTAATATTCATTATTCTCTTTAAGATATTTTAAGGCTTGTCTAACTTTATGTAAATCTACCAGCTGTTGCCATATTTATTTTGTCTTTTGTATGTACTCCATTTACTAAGATAATTCAAGATTGCTGCATTGGACGTTGCACTCCTAGAGTATGCACAGTTTCTTTTAGATCTAATGGTAAATAAACTACTTTTTCACAAATGCCTTTTACCAATTCAGAGGGAGGTAATTTTACTGTTTTTGTTGAAGGCGTATTATTGCTTGAAATGGGTGTAATGTTTGAATTATGATGCTCTCATATAAATTAAGTTGTTGTAGGGGTTTTGGTAGTGGGTATAATTCCAAATTATTTGTGATAGCACGTGAAGGAGTTTGGTTGTTGTCAAGTTTTTTAGTGCAGTAACTGCAAAGTATTAAGGGGTCACTTATTTTGTATTTGTTGTCTGCTATAAGGTAGAGAGCTAATTCAAACCATTTAGAATCTTCATTGTCTACTATTTTATATGATAGGTCTACAGTTTTCGTGTTACATTTATAAAAAGTTCTGCAGCAATATACACATACATGGTTTGGTACTTCAGCTGATGTACTTTTAAATTTTAGTATTTCTTTTTTGTATGTGTTTAGCAAAATGTTGCCATGTGTAGAATTGTTGCTAATTTGGTTTAAAGCTATTTCATTCTGTAAATGGCTTTCACTTCCAAAATATTTTTTCTGGATATAGTCAATTTCTTGAAGTAGGTCTTTTGCTGTACCATGTAGAAGAATGTTATTTAAATTTGCTAGTGCTAAAGCAGGACTTTTAGCATAGTACAGTTTATAGACTAGATTTCTTATAGTTGAATGATGTGTTGATATTCTTTTGATATCATGGAAGGTGGTTTTATGCACTGGACAGGTATCCATATTTTGCAGTAGTTTAATGTTGATTTTGTCTTTGCTTTTTACATATTGATTGAGGAATTGGTGTAAAGACTTGAAAAATTGTTTAGGAATGTTACATATTGACGTGCATGACCATTTGTACACTAGACGTTCTGATTCAGTTGAATGGAGGGGTAATTCTAAGTTTTCAGGGCATATTTTTGTAAGGAGTACTTCTTGTTCCATTATGGTATTATTAACTTTTTCATAACCTCGACCACTGCTATATCTGGCAATTGTATTTGTTTGTTTTTGTTTGTACGCTTCTTCATTAAAGTATGGTTATGTGCTCGTAGTGTGACTCCATTCACCTCTGCAGTTACTTAAGATGTTCTTTCTGTTGACATTTTGTTTATTGAGAAGTTTTTTTTGTAATTTCAGTTATGAGTTTTGTTAGTGGTTTCATTTTGTTTAACATTAAAATAAATAACTTTTGTTTGAGAATATTGCACTATCTATCAACGCTTCTAAAATTAATTTCCTACGATAGGTTTTAAGCATTGAACCTGATTTCTCTCCTTTTTTTTATAAGATTTTGAAGGACTTTGTGATGGAACATTTTGGCTAAAATACTTTTCTTGGTATGCTTACTTTGCACTATATTCAAATTTAAAGAAGTAGTTTTATCTGTAGTGATAGGTGATTTTTTGTTAATTGTTTTTTGGTTCGTTTTACATTTTGATAGAGAAGGCAACGTTTTTATACTTGAAACTTCTTTCGTTTCACTAAATGACTGTATTAGCTGTTTTGTTTGAACTTTTTTTACAAATTCTGCTAGAGATGGATGCTTATGTTGGACACTTTTATTTTCATTTGCTCTACTTCTGCGTTGCTTTATATGGACTAGACTTTTGGTAGGGATTCTTTAGGGTCTGTTGAAAAAAATAAAGAAGGTATGGGTTGGGGTGTTCTGCAATGTATGTGTGCTGTGTGCACGTGTGTTTGAGTAAGATGATGTATTTAATGGTGTATGATTGTGCATTGGGAACTACAATTAGTAGGGATGTGTATTCTTCAATTAATATGTTACTAAACTCAGGTTCAGATGACAGAAAAAAATAAGCTAGTGGTGTGGAGAAGTACAAATAGTAAATCTAATGTATACAATAAAAACAGTTTTTTGTTCTATAATGTGAAAATTCTAGCGGTTGAGTTGGGTAATTTGTGTGTCCAAAAGTAGGAATTTATGCGCCATTCTGGCTGTAAATCGCTGTTTAAGAGATGGGGATTTTTGGACAGAAAGGTGCACAATCTCTATTTTTAGGCACAGAAATAGCATGAATTAACTTTACAGTATGTTTGAGTAATAATACAAATATTATGGTGATATTCTACTTACTTTTCTTCTAAAATGAGCAGTTTAATTCTTAGTTCTTCTTTGTTCTTGAAATTCGGCTGCTTCTTTTCAGGAGAATGGTCTTCACTGCAATTGTAAAAGAAACAAATTAGTAATTTTGTTTGTATATAGCATTGTTTTTAATTTAGATATTGATTTTTTTAATTGAAATCCTCAGCGCCTTCCTTAAAACCATTAAAACTATCTTAATCACATAAGATACGTCACACCAGTTCAATACATATGATTTGTTCTTAATGAACAAATTGTATTGCAATGAGTAACTGTAACAAACAAAATATCTTTAGTATGTCTTGAGAAATTCATAATGTACCACTGAATACCAGTATTTCTTTAACTAAGCTGTTCTAGGTAATAGTGCCTTAATGTCATGCTTAAATTAAAGTAATCAAATAAATAAATAAATGAAAAAATGTAATTGTATAAGTATTATTTTTTGAGATTGGAACATAGAGTGGGCATGCATGCAATTTTGTTTCAATATATGTAGTCTATAAATTTAATTTAAAAAATGTTAGTTTAACATGATTTGATAGTGTGTGTATTAAGAAAGTTAATAATATAAAGGTTTATAAGTGATAGTTGATTTTAGGAAATTGGAAAAAAGACAGTACATTCATTTTACAGAATACACAAGCTAAACGTCAGTTTGAAAATGTGTTCATGTACTCTACAGAAAATATGCATACCTGTAGTTTGTGTTCATGCATATGGATATGCATGGAGCTGCAAGAAGAAATCTTGGAGACATGTACATTATTTCTTGGAGATGGTGCTTGCCAATGATATGACACTTGTACTCAGAGAGATTCACAGTACATTTGCAGTGCTGATCTATCATGATGCAGTTAAATGTAGAGGTCTTGAATGTGATTGGTGTATGGTCATGTGATTTCTTAGCTACATCCAATGAGGGAATGGCACAGAGAATGAAGTGGAAATGGTAGAAGGGCTGTTCATGTTACAATATTTTCGCGGACATGGCGGTAGTTCGCGGACATCGGGAGTTACATCCGTTTGGGTTCAGAAGTCATGCAAATGAGAATGAGCAGTGAAAGGGATTGGTCAGGAAAGTTTAGTGGGTGTGTTGTGCCAGGAGAGAGTTTCTCAGATACTCTTTTTGCTGAGAGAACAACAGATAGCTATGGCTGTGTGTTTCAGAAAACAGATTGTTTGGATTTTGGGAGATTTGTGGATACATTGGTTGAAGGTGCATGCACAAAGCTGTGGAGTAGCTGTAGATCTTGGATTTCCACATGTGGAAGTACGCTGGCATGGAGTACGTGGAATGAAGTGGTTGGACTTGCTACCTCTCTGTGCTACTTTGGAAACAAAGCAACATCCAGACATAACTGTAATTCATTGTGGAGGGAACAGTTTAGGACATGTGTCTGGAATTTCTTTGCAATTTGCTATGAAAGAAGGACTTGGGAAAGTCATGGACATGTTTCCTAATTCTTAAATAATATTTTCACGGATTGCGCAGAGACAAATGTGGCTTCATTCTTCTTCATTTGGTACACAAATGGAAAAAGCAAGGCACAATGTTAATAAGGCTGTTTGTGCATTTCTGAGAGATTTTGGCATGTCCTCTTTTCACAATGAAAATATTATGTTTCGTAGTACATACATTTTTCGCAGAGATGGAGTGCATCTTACTTATTCTGGCAATCAGATTTTTCTGAGAAATGTACAAAATGCACTGCGACCTTTTTTAGAAATACAGGATCCATTTTGAAGTAGGTGTTAAGTATTTATAATTTTTGACATACAAACACCTCCCAAAGGCTCTTTTCAGAGCCACCACTTCCTCCCAGAGAAAAATGCAATGGTAACAATAGGGTAGCACCCCAATTTTTTTAATGTTCCCGAACTGTCCGTGGACTTTTAAGAAATACAAAGGGCCCTGCTTTATTTATCTTCACTTCTATTTTTTAACCGTGAAAGTCGGCTCTGAAAAGAGCCTTATTTTTCTGTGATTTTTGTAATTTTATATATTTTTTTTGGTTTTTTAGACACAACACACTAGGAGAGGAGGGGAAAGGAGGGTAAATGGGGGGACACCAACCACAGGGATAAGAAAGGGCGAGCTGAGAGAGGAAGATGTAGAGTGGGTTTTATTTGGGTAGTGAGCAGGTCTTCTCGTGCTCTGAGACGATAGTCTCAAAAGCACTCCGAAGTCGCTCCCCCCTGCAGAGTACCATGTCACAGTACATACATACAACTGTGACCCTCGAAAGGTAAGGGTCATCAGAATTCTGTATGGCCTGTGAGGCAGCTTGAGGAAGACGCTATCCCACAGAGGGGGTCCTTGTGGTGACAGGATCAGAAACAGAGGATGAAGTAGAGGAAATCAACCTACTACGTTCTTCACAAGGTACAACCTTGCAAATAGTCCCAGAGTGAAATTACCTCAGGTGTCGCTTCATGGTCGTGGTCCCAAAGCTGTATGAACCATGCTTCCCACGACTGAGTATCATTTTTCACTCATTGCAGATAACACGGTTCTCACGAGCCTTAGGACCATTCCCATAAATGGAAAATAACCGCCACACCCAAGACTCACGTCTAGTGCGGGTAGTAGGGATTTCCTCTACCTCATTCTCATCATTCTCTTCTTCCTCCTCTGCATCCTCGCTCCTGTTCCCCTCTTCAGGCCCTTGGGAACCTGGTGGTGGTGTAGGGGGTGGGGGTGGTGCTGAAGCAGGTGCAGCACCAGGTGGCAGTTCTGCAGCCAGGGATGCCATCTCGATGGTGGAATCAGCAAGTTGCTGGAGAAATTGCTGTGCTCTGAAGAATAGCCAGAAACACAATGAGAATAGCTCTAGGGCGTGGTCTTTTAAAGGGGTGCTTGTACGCGGTTCGCGGACATGCGCGCTGTTCGCAGACAGATTGAACACAAAAAAGGTTCAAAAAGTTTCTAAAGATATGTAGAAATTCAGGATTACTATGTGGGACTTGTGCCATGATGAGTTTTTATGGAAAAATATTGTGGATTACTCGAAAATGTACTTTTAAATTGTTCGGGGACACGAACAGTGTCCGCATTCAGAACACGCGATCAGCATGGGCGTGGTCACATGATCCCTTCGCGAACAGGTCCGTGAAGGAAGCTCCTGTCCGCAGGACACCAAATGCACGGACATTGGTTTGCGCATGCGCGTTGATGTTCTACGGACAGTGTTCGGGTCCTGAATTAATTAAAAGTGCGTCACACATCAAACAAACATTTCTAGACATCGCGTATGTTCTAGAACAGTTTAAACTTGCTAGCGAACACTACGGACAGATATAGTGTTCTTTAGGACACTTCCATTTTCGCTTGATTATGGACTTTTTAGGACATCAATTGTGTTCTTAGAACGTTTAACTTGCTAGCGAACATTACGGACAGGTATTCTTTAGGACACCTCCATTTTCGTTTAATTACGAACATTTCAGGACACCCACTGGGTTCTTAGAACAGTTTGAACTTGCTAGCGAACAGTACGGACAGGTATATTGTTCTTTAGGACACCTCCATTTTCGTTTAATTGCGAACATTTTTAGACACCGCTTTTGTTCTTAGAACAGTTTCAACTTGCTAGCGAACCGTACGGACAGGTATAGTGTTCTTTAGGACACCTCCATTTTCGTTTAATTACGAACATTTCAGGACACCGCTTGTGTTCTTTGAACAGTTTCAACTTGGTAGCGAACAGTACGGACAGGTATAGTGTTCTTTATTAGGACACCTCCATTTTCGCTTAATTACGAACATTTCAGGACACCGCTTGTGTTCTTAGAACAGTTCCAACTTGGTAGCGAAAAGTACGGACAGGTATAGTGTTCTTTATTAGGACACCTACATTTTCGTTTAATTACGAACATTTCAGAACACCCGCGCTGTCTGTGGACATCTACATTGTTTTTAAAAAAATAAAAAATGGGAAGTAATTAAAACACAATATAAAATCTTAACTTTATTTCACATATATTAATAATTTATGACAGAGAAGGTGAGGCAGAAACAGAAACAAAAACAGGAGAATTAGGGGTTTCAACATGATTGATATCAGATGAAGAAAGGATGGAAGTTTCATGAAAAGGTTTTGGATTATGGAGAGTGTTTAGGGATAATTGACTGGGACATGGTGAGGGGGGACAAGTACATGTGGGACAATGGTGTGAGGTTTTTGATTTAAAATGATCCTCAACAAAAGTTTTCAAATTATTAAAATTGCTGAATAATAAATCAATTTTTTCTTTTAAGCTGTCAAGCGTGTTTTCCATAACAGTTTCTTCAGACATATTTTCTATTTTGATATGCTCTGTACAAAAAGAAATATATATGTTAAATATATATAAAATAATAACACTTAAATGGTTTATATTGTAAAGTGTGTACCATTAGCTTCACTATTTTCTGACATTTCGTCATGTGGGAAGTGCTCCTCTAGCCATTCCAGAGTACTAGACATTTCTGTGAGAAAAAAAAAAATATATATATTTTTTAATCTAATACAGTAAGTTTATAAAGATATGAGTAAAATGATGTACACTTACTATTTCAGGTAAGATATGATCTGAGTAGTTTGTAGGTCTGGTCTTGGTCTTAGTTGTGGAGTGTCTGTGAGGTAATTATGTTGGAAGCCTATTTATCTTCTCTTGGTATATTCCATTTTAGAATATATTGTATTTAAATGAATGGTTAGTGTGGTATATATATGGGTTACATTTCTTATGTATTACTACATATAATATGTATGTGTACTACTTTGTGAATTTTTTAAATGTTATCATGTTGTAATATAACAATGAAACATGCT